>NC_069660.1:7260000-7885000 GCF_027244095.1 Hemicordylus capensis
CTGGCGACAGCTACTGGACCACTCACTTGCCAATCTCAGCTTGCTGCGCCTCTTCCTCTCTGAACAGGAAGTTGTGCATTTGCTCACGGTAGTTCAAGCGAGCGACTGGCTTGCCCTCAGCTCCCCGCCGGAAATCCAGAGAGAGTGATGGGGCCTTGTATTTGGCCAGCAGCTCAACGTCCTTGCTGGTGCGTTCCACGCCGGGCACCACCATGCGATTGCCGCTGTGCCAGCGCTCAAAGTCCACAAAGTGGCTGTTCTGCTCTGCAGATGGATCCATGCGCCAGGGACCCTCCTTTTTCCCAGTCTTGGCTTGAAGCTTTTGGACCAGCACTGGGCGACTGCCAAAATCCATCACCAGCCACTGTTCATAGGTGCCAAAAGTGCAAGACTCCATGCACACCACCACTGTGTAAGCGAGCGGAGAAGTCTGCAGACTCTTGAATCGCTCTCCCGAGGCATAGGTGAGGCCCCGGGAAAGACCATCCCCTGCTAGGAAAAATGCTGCTCCAGGGATTCTCTTCAGCAGTGCTACATGTATCAGCGGCTTCTGAAAGTGGGAGGGAAACAGAGTGGTACAGCAGAATTGCACTGGGCCCATAACCTAGAGGCTGACACACTGAAACCATCCTCTGCTGGGCTGGATTCATTGACCAGGTGCTGTGGCACAGCGGGTTACTTAATTGCCAATGGGTTAATAATTGAAGTAATGGCTAATTCCCCGTTTTCCTTGGGGCCAAAATGTGCCTGCAGCTTGGCGGGGGCGGGGGGGACCCCCGAGGGGCTCAGCTCAGTGGCAGAGCACAGGCCTTGCAAATAAGAGGTTTGAGCCCCGATTTCTCCAGTGAAAAGGTCCTTAGAAAGCATTGCTGGGAAGGATCTGCAGCAGTTTTTCCAGTGAAGAGTGGACAATGCAGAGCAATGTGGACCAATGGCCTAACTCAGAATAGGGCAGGTTCACTTCCCCCCACGGAAAAGTCCTGGGCTTATGGAGGCTCCTGAGTAGCTGCTCGGCCCCCAGAACCGTTCACCAAACTGGAAATCAGGTTTCTGAAAGACATCTGGGAACTCAAGGCTCAAAGGCCCTGCCTTAACAGATAAAGAGAGCCAGTGTGGTCTACTACCACTGCTACTTATATACCACTTTTCGAAGTTTCAAAAGTAGTTTACATCGAAAAATAAAACATAAATAAATTAGATAGTTCCTTGTACCCAAAGGACTCACAATTAGGAAGGAAGGAAAGAAGGAAGGAACTTAAGGTAAACACCAACAACAGCCATACGCCCCGTTGTTGCCCACTGCTAAATTTATTTGTTTGTTTGTTTGTAACATTTGATATACCGCCCACTCCGAAGACTCTGGGCGGTGTAAAAGCATCATCACTTATAATATATAAAAGAATCATAAAAATAAAAGAATTGTCACTTTTAAATGTGCCTTTTTGCTCAGTTAGCAAAAGTTTTGCTCACTGGGTGACTCTGGGCCTGTCAGTTCTCTCTCAGCCTAACCTACCCCACAGGGTTGTTGTATAACCATGTTCTCTGCTCTGGGCTCCTCAGGGGAATAAAGGAAAGCAAAGAGAAAGAAATAAAACTACCTTCTAAGGAACAGGACCCTGCTGCTCCAGACCTTCTAGGCCAGATTGCTCAACCTGCTTCTCTGTGGGCTCTCTTTTAGATTTTTAAAACTTACCTGGGAATGGATGCTGAAAACCCATCGGTATTGCATCTTCTTGTCTTCAGACTGCACCCGCAGAGGCTGCTGGCAGGTGACCGTCACTCCATCCACCTGCTCGGAAATCTGGGGAGAGAAGTGGCAAGGTAAGGCCCACAGCAGATGCACGGCAGGGGGATGCAGGCCCTGTGGTGATTGGCTAGTAAACACTGTCAATCAAGAGGAATTTAAACTTAGGAACCTCCTCTGGAGAGAATCCCT
The DNA here is from genome assembly GCF_027244095.1 of Hemicordylus capensis. Taxonomy (NCBI): domain Eukaryota; kingdom Metazoa; phylum Chordata; class Lepidosauria; order Squamata; family Cordylidae; genus Hemicordylus; species Hemicordylus capensis. The sequence goes on from NC_069660.1 coordinate 7,261,937, forward strand.
AAGGGAGGGGCTTTGGAATGGAGTTAACAGGAGGCTAAAAAATTAAGTTGGAGTCAGTGTTCCCTCTAACAGGGGATTATGGGAGTTGTAGTCAACAACCTCTGGGAATTCCTGTTAGAGGGAACACTAGTTGGAGGTAACTGACAATTCAGATAGGGACGATTAGGGCTAGAGAGAGGATCTCCGGTTAGGGTTTCCTAAGGTAGGACTGAGGGTGGAACTGGGAGGTTGGTGGGTAGGTTTTGCACACCAGGCATGACCTCTGTAGAACAAGCTTGACTATCCAATGTAAATGCTGGGTATGTATGGTTGATTACACAGGCTATACAGCCAGGAGGTTGTATCTCAGTAAAGGTGTTGCAAGTCTAAAGAAGCTTGTTATTTCTAAACAGTCACCTCAGTAACTTATTATTATTTATTTATTTATTTACACAGTCAGACGGGTGTTATTGACTGGTTTGTTTTATCCAGACATCAAGTCCTTCCCAAGGACCTGGGATGCCAGAATTTTATTGTCAATGTTGTTGCTGTTGTTATAGATATCGTCGCAGAATATAGGCTGTTCCCAGTAATGTTGCTTTTTGTAATTGGCTGATGGTGATTTCTGTGGCCCCTATGGGGTGTTGAGGTGCTCTTCAAGTTGTTTTGGAACTGCACCCAGGGCGCCAATTACCACTGGGATTATTTTGGTCTTTTTCTACCACAGCCTTTCAATTTCAATTTGTAGATCTTTGTATTTTGTTATTTTTTCCATTTCTTTTTCTTCTATTCTGCTATCCCCTGGTATTGATTATTTTCACTTGGTTTTCTTTCTTCTCGATTACAGTTATATCTGGTGTATTGTGTGGCAGATGTTTGTCTGTTTGTAGTTGTAAATCCCATAATATTTTTGCATCTTCAATTATTGTTGTTGTTCTTGCTATTATTATTATTATTATTATTATTATTAATTCAATTCCTATACCACCCTTCCAAAAATGGCTCAGGGCGGTTTATACAGAGAATAAGATGGATCCCCGTCCCCAAAGGGCTCAAAAATTAACTTGAAAGTAAAGACTTTGTTGTACTGACCCAATCTCATAAAAGTACCTGCGTTTGAATACCAGTTTGAAGTATAAGAGGTGGTGTACAGTCCTGCCAGTTCTAAGGTTGTTACTTTGACTCAGAAGCCATTAGGCATTTGACCCTACATGGTCGTGAATCAGAAACCACTGAAGCTATTGTACAAGCACCAAGTTATCTTCTTTGGTTTGGAACTTTGAAACTGTTTCAGCTGTGTCTGTTTATTTCTCCTCACATTACCGCTGGGGCTCAGTACCAAAGTTTGTGTTAGAAACCCAAATTAGGATTAATTTGGTGGTGGCACCATAATAAATAAAGCGTTTCGAACAAATCAAAATCATGCTCTGCTGTTCTATCTTATGCTGGTCTTGGACCGTAATAAAGATGATTTGACTAACTGATTGATTCAAACAAATTAAAGGTTCACAAACATACTGGTGCTATTCACACTTGCAAGCAAAAACAGGATAAGGAAGCCCAGCCTGGTTTTGCTGGTGCATGAGAACCAATCCTGCTTAGAGAGCCCACCACTTAGCCCCGATTTGGGGCACACGGGTGCCCAGAAACCAGGCTAACTGATCGTGTGTCGGATCGTGTGTCACACGGCTCTGCATGGCACCTAAACATAAGTCGCCTCCTAGCCTGAGGTTCCCCATAATGCCCGGTTCATCATGGCAGTGCCAGGAGCCGGCCAGCCCTCCAACTTCCCGGCTGCCAGTAGCAGCTGGCAAACATCTGGGTGAGCGATCCAGCCAGGAGAAAAGGCTCATTGGCAGGAGAATAAACCATTTCGAGGCTTCCTCCCCTCGCCCCTTTTGACCCCTTTCTCCAATCATGAGAAAGGGCTCATTATTTATTTTAACATCTATATATTTTAAACACTAATCTCCTAGTCCCACCCTCAGGTCCTGAGAGCCCCACCACCACTGGGGTGATTGTTGTTTTTTTGCAGTCAAGGAGTCCCCACATGTTGCTGGACTACAGCTCCCCAAATCCCCAGTCACAACAGGAATGATGGGAGTTGTAGTCTAACAACATCTGGAGCCCAAAGTTTGAGAATCCCTGATATAACTAATTCTTATTTCTTCCTGCCCATATACATATGAAATTGTATCCACTATCAGTATTTGTTCACTAGTCTGTAGATGGAAAACCTTTTTGCTAATTTCATAATGGGAATTGCCCACATTGAACAAATGGCACAATCTGAACTTGGAGTGACTTCCAGATTTGGTCAAGGTGCAGCTGGGTTTCTCTACATGAACCTGCTCAAATTTTGTTCACCAGCCTGAAACACTTAAATCTGTCTGCAAAATTCAAATTTAGGAATACTTCAAAGTGTCAAATCATCAGTCAAATTTGGGCAAGCCTGGAAGAGGTGCAGAAGAGGGCAACCAAGATGGTCAGGGGCCTGGAGCACCTTCCTTATGAGGCAAGGCTACAGCATCTGGGGCTCTTTACTTTGGAAAAGAGGTGATTAAAGGGAGACATGATCAAGGTGTATAAAATTATTTATGGAGTAGAGAGTAGACAGAGAAATTCTTCTCCCTCTCTCACAACACTAGAACCAGGGGTCATCCCATGAAACTGAAGGCTGGGAAATTTAGGACCGACAAATAAGTAACTTCTGCTAATTGAGCAAAGAGACACCCTTTAAAGTGAGGATTCTTTTATATTTAGCAGGGGAAGAGCAACTGGCCCTATCCAGCCCCAGCACAGCATCCCTCCAATGGCTGTTGCTGGCATCTACCTTATGTTTATTTTAGACTGTGGGAACAGGGGAACATTTATGTATTATTTATTTTTCGTTGTAAACCTCTTTGTGAACTTTGGTTGAAGAATGGTATATAGATATTCATCATAGTCGTACTTGTTCACACAGTGCATAATTAATCTATGGAATTCTCTAACATGGGATGTGGTGATGGCCACTTGCTTGGATGGCTTTAAAAGGGGCTTAAACAAATTCACGGAGGACAGGCAATCAATGGCTACTAGTCTGGTGGCTATGGGCCACCTCCAGCCTCAGAGGCAAGATGCCTCTAAATACCAGTTGCAGGGGAGCAATATCCTGATAGCGAAGGCATGCCCGCCCTCAGCTCTTGCCTGTAGGCTTCACAGAAGCATCTGGTGGGCCACTGTGTGAAACAAGATGCTGGACTAGATAGGCCTTCAGCCTGATCCAGCAGGGCTGTTCTGATTTGTTCTTATGTTCTTCACATTTCAAGTACTGGTCAAATTCAAGAAGAGTAGCCAAGTTTGTCCATGTGACATCCATAAACAGTAACACACTCTGTGGTCTCTTTCCCTCTCTCTCTCTCTAAAACAAATAATAATAATAATCCTTAGCTCCGCTTAGCCTTTGCTACCATAGACAATCATAGCAAATTTCTGGAATTGCAAGTCACATTTCACTAAACATGCATCTCACCACAAATATCCTACAGGAACCTGTTCAAGGTGACTGCATTTTGGCTGAACACATGGGGAAGAGTTCTCGCAGCTATTCACTAGGGTAGATGGGCCTTGGGTCTGATCCAGGAGGGCTCTTCTGATCATTTGAGCAAACGACAAGCCTTCCCATCAGTAACCAAGAAGTAGCCTGCAGCTTCCCTCACAGGCCAGCAACTTACGATTAAGACCTCGTTGTGGCTTGCTTGGTATTCCGCAATGAGCCGATCCTGGTAGGCCAGGAGGCCACCTTCCTTGGCAGATTTCTTGTTTTTCTCCGCAGCTTTTGTCCTCTGGATCCATTCCTCCAGCTCCTCCAAGGAATGTGCCTTGGTGCAATCCTGCCCATATTCACAGACATCAGCTCTGCAAGGAGAAACCAGCCAACAGACACAGAGAAGAGTTATACAAAAGGACGGCAAGATATGGGGGTAGCAGAAGATGCTGGAAATGTGGATTCATTTCCCAGCTCCACCACATACTCAGCCGCAGAAAGGAAACGTTTCCAGAAATGCTGAAGCCACTAGGGAATTTTTTTTTTTTTGCCTCCTTTTGGGGTAGGGGGACAGAAGTGTAGGGAGAAATGGAAGTATATGCAATTTTTTATTTTCTTAAACCTACTTCAAGAACAACAAAAATGCACAACCTAGCACATAAAAGTGCGCCGTTTGGTATATTTACAGCATGTAAAAGTACAAATGCCTCTGTTTTGTTTTAGCAGCAACTGCAAATACACCCAATATTAGAGATGGGACTGTGATTGCCTTTGAAGCAACAGCAGCTTACATAGGGCTGGTCTGGAGGGCACCTTGTTGGCCCACAGGATGAGGAAGGGTGCATCTCACAGGATGCACACCCGTCATGGTGATGTCTTCTGTGGACATTCCAACTCCCTCCCAGCAAGTCCTGTTAATGCACTGGGGGGCGGGAGGGGAGTTAATCTGAATGGGCCTTCAACAGTCTTCAGACAGGAGTCTTCCTCAAGCCCTACCCAGAGGTGCCAGAGATTGAACTTGGGGCCTATAAACATTTGCTCTACCACTGAGGTAAGGCTAAATCAGAGCATCTGCTCTGCACAGAGAAGGCCCCAGGTTCAGTCTCTGGTGGCATCTGCAGGTAGGGCTGGGAAAGACTCCTGTCTGAAACCTTGGAGAGCTGCTGCCAGTCAGCGTAGACAAGACTGAGCTAGATGGGCCAAGGGTCTGACTCAGTATAAGGCAACTTCCTATGCTCCTATGGGAGAGGGAGCAGAAGAGAGGTAAGGGAGCAGGGCTGGGCTGGTGGTAGCAAGCATGACTTGTCCCCATTGCCAAGCAGGGCCTGCCCTGGTTTGCATTTGAATGGGAGACTACATGTGTGAGCACTGTAAGAGCATCTGCATGCAGAAGGTTCCCAGTTCCCTCCCTGGCAGCATCTCCAAGATAGGGCTGAGAGAGACTCCTCCCTGCAACCTTGGGGAAGTCACTGCCAGTCTGTGTAAACAATAATGAGCTAGAAAGACCAATGGTCTGACTCAGTATATGGCAGCTTCCTTGGTAAATGGGCAAGTGATGCAACATTGGGGTGCTTGGAGCCCTGGTCTAAAAAAAACATGGTTGCCGCTGGAGGTTCTGTGTACTTATTATGGGGTAGTCCCAAAGAAGGCAAGAGGCTGCATCCAAAACAGCAGCAAGAATGGCTCCCCCACAAAAAAAAGGTGAGGATGAGACCGGGAGAACTAGGGGTTCAGATGCTCTGCACCAGGTCAGCTAGTAATCACTAATGCTGCTTCCCTTTTCCAGTATTCTCCTGCCTCTGCCCTCCCAGCCCATATCCCTTTGGATCTCTTCTTCAGCTCCTCACCCCACACCGTTCTCCATAACAATGAATGGCAGCTATTTACCTATATCGGGGAAATGTGCTGGATATACCCTCAGTGGCATTGTTAGAGGAGGGGCCCCAACTGCCCCCTGCCCGGGAGCCCTCAGCCATTCAAATCGAGCAAGCGCCTATCTGCATAGCTCCACCTCTTCATCTGCATAGCCCCCATTCCAGACACTGTCTCTGGTCACTCTTCAGTGTGATGGAACTTTGGGAGATGGGGACAGCACATTCAGATTCTCATTAAGCACCTGGTGACCTGTGAAGAGCTCTGGATGAAACTCTTGAGCTTGGAGAACTAAAGTCCCAAACTCCCATGCAACACATCATAAATACAGAAGTCATAAAGAAAAGACAGCTCTGCTTACCGGCCGCACAGAATGAAGGATCTCAAGCCATACGGAGGGGCACGGTGAGCCCACTGGGTCATGGTGTCGGTGGCAATCATTTGAGTGTGTTCCACAGAAGAACAGTGGTTCTCGAAGTTCTCTTGGGAGTTGCAGGTCACCAGACACACTTTGCAGTAGAACTGGACCTCTGGCAGAGAGGGCTGGTCTCCTGGCTTGCAGGCGGCCAATGGGGACAGAAGGTCTGCACGTACTAAGTTGCAGTTCTGCTCCGCCTCCCAGACCGCCATTTCCACATCACTGTGAGCATACTGGCAGCGATATGCCCCGTGCCTGCACTGTGCGCCAGCAGAAACATACTTGCAGTAACTCAGTTTTGTTGTGCCCCCCGGGCAGGGCCGGATTTCTGTGTATTGCTCCTTCATCTTGCCACTGGTGACCACGTGCACCAAAAGTGGATTCCAGTGCCCTGCACAGGTCTGAGTGGCGTCCTTCAGGGAGATCCGTTGGGGGCTTTGATGAAAACAGAATGCGCAGATCTCCTGGAAATGGCCCCCAAACTCGCTGCGGATTTCCTCTGCGATGCTGGGCTTTGGAAGCTTGGAAAGGCCATTCACCTGACTGCCAGCCTGAGCCTGCTGCAGCAGCATCTTCAGGATGTGTCTTTCCATGCCGTGGTTCTTCTCAAAGGTCCACACAATCACCTCCTCCCGGCTCCAAGCAAAGGTGCAATGGTTCCTGTGCTTTTTGCACCCTGCGCCAGCAACGTAGAACCTGCAGATGTCATAAGAGGCTGGCTTCGGGAAGCCTGGCCTACGGCCAACCTTCCGCCACCGCTTCCCTTGCTTCCCCTTGCACCTGGCTAGCAGGATTTCCATCATGCAATGGTGCTCTACCTCCTTCAGCTGGTAGGTGCTCTCGTTTTCCTGCAGGCTGCATTTCGAGCAAACCAGACGCAGCTCCAGCTGCGCCCGGAGGCCATCCAGCGGCGTAGGGACCACCCCGTTCACCCGGCGCATCTTCCCCAAAGGTCCAAGCAACCCAGTCAATACAGAATGAAGAGTCCCTTGGAAGCAGAGCTGGTCAGCCAGTCACCCACTGACATCCAGCAAGAGGACTGGTGGCGGCTCGAGTGGAATAATCCTAGAGATCACAAACAAATGAGAAGTCAACAAGGAGTGGTGATGCAAATAAATACACGCCTAGTGCTCTTTCACGCAGTGCCAAGTATCCATTAAGGCAGGCACACCAGCCCCAGGGAGTCCCCGCTGTTTCTCAGACGACCCCACGGAAGGCAGGGGTTCTCCAAGCTGGGTCCCCAGATGTGGTTGGACTTCAACTCTTGTTTTGGGCCACTGTGGCTGGAGATTGTGGGAGTTGCTGTCCAACGAGACTGGAGAACCTCTGCACTAAAGCAAACAAAAAGATAGAACGCATGCAGCTACTGAGAGTGGTCAGAAGCCAACCACCTCTGGCTCTAACTTAGCAACACGGGGCTAGGTGCTGTCCTGGAAACCCCAGGCGGTAGAGTCAGGTTGTAGTTACCCAGGGCTCTGGTAAAGGGCCACAGCTGCCAGGCAGAGCGCCTGCTTTGCATGCAGGAACTCCCAGGCTCCGTTAAAACAGAGGTTCTAACCCTGGATCCCCAGATGTCGCTGGACTACAACTCCCATCATCCCTAGCCACAATGGGCTTTGAGGAGGATGGGTTTCCAAAGCCAGCTTTAGCACCCGCAGCCTGCTGTCTTTCCAGTGTGCAAACAGGTGGAGGACGCACTTTTTGATGACGCACAGGTTGGTGAATAAATGCCAGGGGCATGCACTTCTCTGCCACCAGCTCCTTTGCATCCATTCCCTGGCTTGCCTTCCCTCTCCAGGGTTCATCAGCTGCCTAAATGGGGCCCCCTACAGACCCAGCAACCAGATGTCTCATCAACTGCATCATGGATCAAGTCTCCGTTTACAGCAGCCCCACCAGTAGTTATGGGAAGCTAAGCCATGCTCTGCCTGCCCATCCCTCCCTTCTAGCTACAGTGCACTCCCTTCCTTTCCAGTTTGAAACTCAGCGATCACACCTTTTATGAGTCATGTTGCATAGGCAACAGGAGAGGCTGAAGTCACTGTCTCCCCCCACTCCCCCGCATCCCCACTCGGCCCATTCTTTCCTGGGTCCTGTTACTTGCCCTCTGCCTCCATCCCTGAAGGACACAACTGAGGTCTTGCTTGCTTCAAGAGAGGAAGGAGACAGGGACAAGAGTTCCTCAATTAAGTTTCTGCTTTGGCTGACCAGAGGGAAGCGGGGGGGCAGCTCAGCAGCACCATCCCATTCTGCAAGCTCTGCCAAGATCCCAGTGGCATTAAAGAGACAATAGCCTCTCTCAGCTTTTCAGAAAACCATTTGGCTTTTTGACCTTAAAAATACAAACAATTGCCCTCGTTGGAACCTATGTATTCCTGCCACAATCCCTTGCTCCGAGATTCAGACTCAGATGCTATGAAAGGTCTACTTGAGTGATGCATTACACACACACACACACACACACACACAGAACTGCTTATGTCTTTTCGTTCCAGCCATTTAAAACTCCACCCAGCTGCTTCCCAGCCCATGAGTGAGGGAGGGGTGTTGCCAAAACCTGCCATTTCTGACTCATTCTCATTCCAAATCCAAGGAAATATGCAGCCACTAGATGACAAAAGAATCTTCTATTTAACCAAGTGGCATCCCTTAACTCGAGGGTTCTCAACCTTGGGTCCCCAAATGTTGTTGAACTACAATTCTCATCATCCCCAGCCACAACGGCTTTTGGCCATTGTGCCTGAAGATGATGGGAGTTGTAGTCCAACAGCATAGGAGCATAGGAAGCTGCCTTAAGTATGTATACACGTATAGTCTCCCATTCAAATGCAACCAGACCAGACTCTGCTTAGCAAAGGGGACAACTCATGCTTGCTATCACAAGACCAGCTCTCCTCTGCAGGTCCAAGGTTGAGAACCCCAGCCTGATCTGTTTCCATTTTGCTGTCATCATCCCTCACCCAAACACCCAATGACCTCACTATAACTGATATGCTCACCCCTTTCAACCACCTTGGAAGGCAGATGGGGGCTTGTCTCAATCTCGGGTGTCCCATGCAAGGTGGGACACTGAGAAAGGAAGCATGGGTTGGAACAAAAGCAGGCCTTTTTACTGGGGGTATGAGCAGACCCCAGCACACAAGGCAGGACACTCCACACCCTGGGCAAACTCCCTCTCCTTTCAGTTACAGGCATTCTCCAATTTACAAACAACCCAGACTTATAAACAAACCTCCCCCCTCCCAACATATTAATTTAATGTGTCCCCAACTTACAAATGCCAGCCTACACCTACAAACAATTCACTCCTCATAGGAACCAGATGTCTTTCGAGTTATGCACATCCAACTTACAAATAAGCTTTTGGAACACAACCCATTTGTACGTTGGGGGTTATTGAAAAATATTTATCTCTGATGACATTCCCAGCTAGGGATTATGAACAAATCCAGAGACAGCACTGCCATACCTGGTCTGGGCAGGCCCTGAAGGTGTGGGGCAGAGGTACTACCTTAATCCTACACTATGCCCTCTCTTCAAAACAAGCCATGTTACCAAGTACAATAATCCATCACATGTTGGAGGCACTGCTGTGACTGGAAATCCTGTCCCAAAGCATCCTTATCTAAATGCCTGGCTGACTTCCCTGGATTTCTGAGAAGTGTTCCATCAGAGCCCAGTCTGATGGTAAATGCAACACACCAGCTGATCAAAACCATTTCCTCCCTGCAGCAAAACAGGAACTGGTGTTTCTCACCCTCTTCTTCACCTTCTTACAGAAGAATATAGGAACAGCCCTGCTGGATCAGGCCCAAGGCTCATCTAGTCCAGCATCTTGTTTCTCACAGTGGCCCACCAGATGCCTTTGAGAAGCCCACTTGCAAGAGGTGAGGGCAGGCCCTCTCTCCTGCTGCTGCTCCCCTGCAACTGATATTTAGAGGCATCTTGCCTCTTAAGCTGGAGGTGGCCTATAGCCCTCAGATTAGTATCCATTGATGGACCTGTCCTCAGCATCCAATGAGGTCACACAATCAAAAAGTGTGTTCTACCTGGGTTTGGGAGCTGTGTGTGTCCCAATTTTCGGTGATGTGGAAGTAAGGTAAGAGGAAAACCTGGGTAGAAGTGACTGGAAGCAAGGCAGGAGGAATAGCTATCCACGTTTTCCTCCTATCTTGCTTCCACATAACCGAAAACTGGAAGCACACACAGCTCCCAAACCCAGGTAGAACACACTTTTTGATTGTGTGAATAACCTCAATAAAAGCACATCAAATCACAACATACCAAAAAAAAACCCCAAACCCCAAACCCACCACCAATACAAAACAATTTTTTTAAAAAAAAATCAAATCAATTTTTTAAAGCCTGAGAGAACAGAAAGGTCTTCTCGTGGCATCGAAAAGATCAAAGTGACGGTGCCAGGCGAGCCTCACTGAGGGAAACTATTCCATAAACTGGGTGCGACCACTGAAAAGGCCCTCTCCCTAATAGCCATCCGCCTCATCTCATTTGGCAGAGACACTCTGAAGAAGATCTTAAGGTCTGAAGTTGGGACATATGGGGCAAGGCACTCTCACAGGTAACCCAGTCCCAAGCCATTTAGGGACTTAAAGGTTAACAAATGTGCTGTGCTCCCAAACCAGCAATGTCCCTCTGTCCCAGCATGCTCCCGATGCTGGATCAAACAGGCCCCCTGGGACTCTACTTCCATGTGAAGACAGCAAGAACTGTCAGATGTCCACAGCAGTTGCACCTGCAACTCAACATACGAGGCTGACTAAGACCACTGGACCAGCTGACCCAGGTTTCTGACTGGCAACAGTGGTTCCCAGCCAGTGTTCCCTCTAAGGCGTGTGCACATGTCGGCGCTTGCGGGTTTTTTGCTGTCTGCTCAGTTAATTTTAGATCCCACTCAGGTTGAATCAGGAAGGCCCCACTTTGAATGCAGGTGCACACACACTGCCTCGATAATCCCGCCCAGAACAAAACTCATTCCGCACACAGATGCAAATAATTAGAGAACGCACTGTTCCCAGCCCTGCCACCAGACCAGAGAGCCTTGCAACAGGAGATGCCAGGAACTGGACGACTTCCTTTATGCAAAGCGTGTGCTCTGCTACCACTCTGCTCCAGTCCCTCTCCCAACTGGATTCTCACAACTTACCTAAGTGGTTGCCTGGTCCCCCATTCACGATCTCTAACATATATGCGTGTACCATCTGCGTGTTGAGTTCAAACCACCACGGGGCCATGGGGAAGCTGTGCTCTCTGGGTCTCGCTTCCTCAGAGTTTTCCTAAGCCCAGGATCCCCCAGCTTGGCTCCCCAGATGTTGCTGGACACAACTGTCTCTGGGGAGGCTGGGAGTTGCAATCCAACAACAGCTGGCAACCCAAGGCTGGCAACCTCTGGCCGAAGGCTTCTAAGACAGGGGTGGGCAAGCATGGCCTTCCAACTGTTGAACCACAACTCCCATCATTCCCAGCCACAATTTATTGTGGTTGGGAATAGGAACATAGGAAGCTGCCATATACTGAGTCAGACCATTGGTCTATCTAGCTCAGTATTGTCTTCACAGACTGGCAGTGGCGTTTCCAAGGTTGCAGGCAGGAATCTCTCTCAGCCCTATCTTGGAGATGCTGCCAGGGAAGGAACTAGGAACCTTCTGCTCTTCCTAGAGTGGCTCCATCCCCTGAGGAGAATATCTTTTAGGGCTCACACATCAAGTCTCCCATTCATATGCAAACAGAGTGGACCCTGCTTAGCTAAGGGGACAAGTCATAGGAACATAGGAAGCTGCCATATACTGAATCAAACCATTGTTCTATCTAGCTCAGTATTGTCTTCACAGACTGGCAGCGGCTTCTCCAAGGTTGCAGGCAGGAGGAATCTCTCTCAGCCCTATCTTGGAGAAGCCAGAGAGGGAACTTGAAACCTTCTGCTCTTCCCAGAGTGGCTCCACCCCCCTGAGGGGAATATCTTGCAGTGCTCACACATCAAATCTCCCATTCATATGCAACCAGGGCAGACCCTGCTTAGCTATGGGGACAAGTCATGCTTGCGACCACAAGACCAGTTCTCCTCTACAAGGATGGGAGGAACTACAACTCTCCATGATGGGAGTTGTAGTTCAATAGCAGCTGGAGGGCCATGCTTGCCCACCCCCATCCTAGGAGATGTGACTGATGGATAATTAGGCCATAATCCACTGTGCAAGTCCAACTGAAAGGCACGGGAGACAGGCTGGAGAGCAGTGTCCCCTCTAACAGGGATTCCCAGCAGCTGTGGACTACAACTCCCATAATTCCCAAGCAAAAGCCATTGCAGCTGGGGATTCTGGGAGCTGTAAACAACCTCTGGGGATCCCTGTTAGAGGGGAGACTGGAGAGTTTCTCTGGTCCTGCACAGCTCCCATGATCCACTCCGATGGCATGTGCTCTAGAAAACCACCCACCAAGCACAGCCCTTAAGTGGCAGGAGTGTCTTTGCAGAGTGCAGCTACTGGGGCAGCAAAGCATCGTCTGTCCGTCTCAACGAGTCAAAGGTGAACCTCTGCAGTGGAAGTGGTCCATGCAGAACTAAGTCCATGTCCACAGGTTCCTCAGTAGCTCATGTGCACTGTCAAGACACTCCTTTCTCTAGAAAGTGCAATTGGTCAGCGAATCTAAACTACTTCCTGCTTTTGACAAAACAGCAACCAGCTCTCTAGAGGTGGAGAATGGAAGGATGCAGGAGTTAAACAAGTCTGACTGGAGCTGGGGCAACCTGGGTTCAAGTTCTGACTCAGCCATGAAGCTCGCTGGGTAACCTTGAGTCAACCACCATCCTGGCCTCGCAGGGTTGCTGTGAGGATAAGAGGGGAAAGAAAGAATAATATACCCTGCCCTGTGCTGCTTGGCAGAAGGATGGGGCATAATTGCAATACCTAAATAAACCATGAACAACAGAGATCTGTGGTTAGGAACATAGGAAGCTGCCATATACTGAGTCAGACCATTGGTCTATCTAGCTCAGTATTGTTTTCACAGACTGGCAGCAGCTTCTCCAAGGTTGCAGGCAGGAATCTCTCTCAGCCCTATCTTGGAGAAGCCAGGGAGGGAACTTAGAACTTTTTGCTCTTCCCAGAGTGGCGGCTCCATCCCCTGAGGGGAATCCCTTGCAGTGCTCACACATCAAGTCTCCCTTTCAGATGCAACCAGGGCAGACCCTGCTTATCTAAGGAGACCAGTCATGCTTGCGCCCACAAGACCAGCTCTCCCTCCCTCCCTGGTTAGGATGCTGAACCTGGGTGAGAGCAGAGGTGAGCAAACTTGGCCCTCCAGCTGTTGTTCAACTACAACTCCCATCATCCCCAGCCATATTGGGAGTTGTAGTTCAGCAATAGCTGAAGAGCCAAGTTTGCCCACCCCTGAGCTAGAGTGTCTGGGTTGAACACAGAGATGTGGGTTGCCCAGAAATATCTGAATTGGAAACATTCCTGGAAAAACTTACTCAAATATTTCTCTCATTTGCATGACATTTTTCTAAAGACAACAACAAAACCAATGCAAGTTTTCCCAATGCCCTAAACAGACTGTGATTCAATTTGAAATGTAATCCAATTCCAAGGGACAATCACTTGAAAAGTGTTCATTACCTCTTTGAAATCGCCAAGCTGGCCTAATGTTGCTTTGGCATCCCTTCATGGCCACCAATGTATTTTATGAAACGATTAAGTTTTTAAAATGCAACATTTTCCACAGGGGGGTGGGTGGAATAAGAGTATGGAAAAAATTTCTACAGAAGGTTTTCAACCCTACATCTCTAGCCACGATGGTCACTAAGTAGCTCTAGGCAGCTCACAATCTCTCAGCCTGGCTTACTGTGCAGGGCTGTTGCAAGAATAAAAGAGAAGAGGAGGAGAACCATGGTCCACTGCCCTTGAAGGAAAGGTGGGATAGAAATGAGGCAAACTAATGGTGTAGCTCATCAATTTGGCATTGCCTGTTTGGAGCATGGCCTCTCTTGAGCACACAGGACAGAATGACACCTGGTGCACAATGACTCCAAGCCTGTTTTCTTTATAAGAATGGCAGGAGATTCATTTGTGCATTAGAAATCTGAAAGGAAGATACAGCTGTTTATTCTAAAGTGGGGGAGGAAGACCACCCGCATTTTGCAGGTCTCTACCCAGATGAACTTTCAATCTAAAAACTTAAAGCGGAGAAGCAACAAGAGGAGCAGGCAAACGTCAACTAACAAGCAGGTGCCACTAACACAGCTTTATGCCCCACTGGGGATGGGGATGGAGCTCAGAGGTAGGGTCTCTGTTTTGCATGCAGAAGGTCCCAGGGACACTCCCCCGGCAGCATCTCCAAGTACAACTGGGAGAGACTCCTGCCTGAACTCTTGGGAGAGCCATTACCGATCAGAATAGACCAGTGTTTCTCAACCTTTTTGGAGTCAAGGACCACTAAATTCGTCATGCAGAGTTTCAAGGACCACTACATTTTTTGTGTGCAGTTTCTAGTCCCAGACCAGCAGTTAGCAAAGGGGTTTCAAGTTTACTTATTAGTACAGGCGTTCACAGGTGTTCACCACTCAAATGTCCTGATGGGCCAAAACTGACCGTGACTTGGCTCATGGGGGCCAAGGTCAATTTTTAGGGTGCTGATTATTAAAATAACACTTAATCAATCAATTAAATCAAAGTGAAATTAATGAAAATGAATTTAATCAATATTTAACTTTTGAAGTTCTGGCTCAAAAGGGGGAGGGAGGAAAGGATGAGACATCATGGCTCCCTGGCACCTGAGATTTGTCCAGTCCAGATTTACCATATTTTAAAAATAGGTTGCAACCTTACACTCCATTCTTCCAATTCTGTCTTTTCTTACTCCTCATCTATCTATTTTGCATATAAACATGCAGGCAGGAACTTGTGTCAAGTTCCTGTAGACATAATATCTTGCTTCTTAAAATGCATAAAAATAGTAATTTAATGTTGCTTTTAAAATAGTACTCTCTCATACACACACAGTACTCCCCCACCAGCTTTCCTCCTCTCTTCATTTGGTAATCACTGCCCTTGCTCTCCTTAGCAAATGGGACAATGCATGTTTGCTACCATAAAACCAGCTTATCAACTTAATTGATAGGAAGGTTAAAACATGACATCTCATATCATACTGGAAGTCTGTAACCAAACTTCATCCAAAAAAACTCCAAGCAATACACTCAGAACTAAAACACTCATTACCTTGAAAAGGTAATGTTATGGTAATAAACTTTACACATCAATATGGCATCCACATTAGGAAAGTAAACCACAGGGAATGGGGTGGGAGATTTAACCCTTCATACCACACATTCATATATATCCAGGTTTTTACAACTGTAATGATTTTTAGGCAGAGGTTTAAGGGGGGGGGAGTACTATGTACTCACACATGAGTGGGAAGACTTTTAGTGGGTCTCTTCTTCATCCTTCTTTCCCTCCTTCTCTCTCCTCTATTCACCATTTCATACCTTGCTACACCCAGCCCCCACTCCATCCCCTTTCTCGTGATCTCTTTTTTCCACTGGTTTTCTCAGTTCACACACATTGCACTAGTTCTCTCCTGTGTGCTTGCTTTTAAAAATCCCATTTTATTTGATCTTCATCCCCTTTTGTTGAGTCAGTACATGATCAGCCCACCCCTCACCCCCACCCCTTTCATTCTTCTTATCTTTCCCTTCTTTTTTCATTTGATCAGCACTGTTGCTTACTTTTGTTTGTTTTCTTATCTTTTGCCTGCCTGCCTTCCTCTGTTCCTCCTCTGTAGTAGTTCAGAACAGAGTTTATGCATGCAGAAGTTCAGAACAGAGTTTATGCATGCAGCACTCCAGCCAAGCCAAGCACTCCCTCTCACTCGCCCTGCTACCTGCCTCCTGTGTGTTTCACCAGCTGCATACCAGTGACGTTACTCGCTCTCGCTATCTCCTCTCATCAGAGACTGGAGAGATTAGCTGGGAGTGAGAAAAGGCTGTCTGGGACTCCAGAGGAAGACAGAGCCCTGCAGCGAAGGCTGCCTGGTTAAAGATTAGCTCCAGGGAGTTAATCTCCAGGGTGTTAAAGGACTGGCATGCTTGAAAAGGAGGGGGTGTTAAAGGACCGGCGGTTGAGAAACTGTGGAATAGACTACTGAGCTAGATGGACCCAGGGTCTGACTCAGTACAATGCAGCTTCCTTGTGTTGTAAGGGGCATGTTTCCAATTGCTGGAGAAATTAAGAAAGGCTGCAGGAACGGAGGAATCCTTGCAAGAGATTGCAAGAGATGATGTCTTTGAGACTAATGTTGGGATTCTCAAGCTTGGTTCCCAAGGTACTGTTGGACTACAACTCCTAATCCTATCATATTCAGCCATTGTGGCTGGGGATGGTGGGAGTTGTAGCCCAACAACATCTGGGGACCTAAGATGGGGAACCCCTGGACTAATTAATTTATTTTGCCACGTGGTTATTTTAGATAGGATTCCACTTCATCACTTGGTATCACTGCAGTTGTGAATGTTTTGCCATTTTGCCCAGGGGCGTAGCTAGGGAAGAAGGGGCCCGTGTTCATCCCTCTCTCTGGCGGCCTCTCAGATTGAGGGAGAAAATAGGAAAGGATGGGGCTGGAGGGCCCTCAGGAGCTGGCGGCCCGTGTTCTTTGAACCCTTTCATTCAATTATAGCTACGCCCCTGGTTTTGCCTCACACCCAATCTACTGCTTTGGGAGGAAAATCTACTTAAAATGTAACACAGAGATTCTCAACCTTGGGTCTCCAGATGTTATTTTGGACTTAATCTCCCATAACCCTCAACCCAAGGCCATTGGGCCTGGGCTGGGCTGGGGATTATGGGAGTTGAATCCAACAACATCTGGGGACCCAACATTGAGAATCCCTGAGCCACAGCAGTGTTTCCCAGCTGGAGTGCCATGCTGAGTCATTAAGTCAGCTGCAAAGTGGGGATTCCCCTTCTTTTGAAACTGACTCATCCCATAATGCACTGGGAACCTAGGGAGTTTAATCGCAAACCTTTTTATGGCTGACTTGCCCTACAATGCACCAGGAGGGTAAATAAACTGGGTGATGGCAAAGCCCTTGCCAAAGAAGAACCTCCAGCATCAGAGGCAGGATGCTTCTAATACCAGTTGCAGGCAAGTAGCAGTAGGAGAGAGGGCATGCCCTGAGCTCTTGCCTGTGGGTTTCCCAGAGGCATCTGGTGGGCCACTGTGTGAAACAGGATGCGGGTCTAGATGGGCCTTCTTGGGCCTGATCTTATGTTCTTAAATGGCTGCGGTGGGGGGTAGTTGGCAGTAATATTTTTTTAAGTGCAGCTGGGGCTGAGGAGATGGTTTGGAAATACTGAGTTACAGCATCCATCAGAGCCCAGGGTCTCCTTTGCTGCTGCACACAAGAGCTCAGCATTCTGTACTTTCATGTGTGTGGTTTTGATCTACTTCACTTTCAGCTGTTAAAGCCCTTCACATCCCATTACACATGTTGTAATTCTTACAACAACTTGTAAGATAGGAAAGTATTATTCTCCCATATTGCACAGAACTATTGTGCCTGGGGCCGCCTAGAGAGCTTAAAGCAAACATGAAATTCACACCAGGAAGCTCCTGATTGGTCGCTGTGCTAAATCAGCATTAGAATTCTGCTTCCAATTGGTTGGAGGGGAACAACTGCCAACCAGGCATGGCCACCATACTTGATCCACCCCATCATGGGGGTCGCCACCATTTTTAACTGGGCCTGCTCCTGTATCATTAACAGCTTCCAAGCAGGCAGAAATTCAATAGGCTGTGGCATGCCAATATGGTAAAGGCAAAAAGTATATATTTATACTTTGCTTTTAATTTGACAATAAGCAGCTTACAAGTCAAAATAAACAGTAGGAAAATCAGTGAAAATGCCAGCAATGAAAAAAGATCAGCAGCAGCAAGAAAATAAAAATAGCCAGAGCATAAATTCAGTGTCCAGAGGAGTTAACTCTCCCAAACATGTTAAGTCTTAACCATCTGTCTAAAAACAGAAAAAGAGAAAGCCAATCTGGTCTTCCTTGGGAGAGCATTTTATGATGATAAAAAGGGTGTGCAGCCACCTAAGGGCACAACAGGGGAGTAATTTGCCTAGGGAGCAAGAGATTGCCAGTTCGAATCCCCTCTGGTATGTTTCCCAGACTATGGGAACACCAATATTGGGCAGCAGCAATATAGGAAGATGCTGAAAGGCATCATCTCCTACTACGCGGGAGATGGCAATGGGAAACCCCTCCTGTATTCTACCAAAGACAATCACAGGGCTCTGTGGGCACCAGGAGTTGACACTGACTAGACGGCACAACATTTCTATACTCTTGTACCACAACCCCAAATTTCTGCTAATGGCAGCCTAGAAAACAGACTCTCTGCATCCTACATAACACTGATCGTGTCTCTCTCACACACACGATGGTTATTTTATTTATTTCAGTAGACCAGACAGGTTAGTAATATGACTCAGAACCAGACTTGCTATTTCAGAAATGAGTCAAAGGCAACCATCTTTCCAAATAAACACATGCTTTATTTAGGGATGGGTACGTGGTAGTTTAACTTTCCTCACCCGTAAATAATAGAAAGCAGTTCTGACATTAGTTCTGTTTTGAATGAGGACAGCCTCGACTCCTTAAGGTCTCTGAGCTCAGGAAGCTCAGCAAATGGGGGTCTGAAAGGCGGCCCAGGAACTCCTACTCCGGCCACTTCTGTCCCTTCCCGTCAAGCAGCTTTCTGTACGGCTGGGTTCCCACAGCACTCATTGTTCCTGTCCAGGGTGCCAGCCAGCCAGGCATGCAGCACCTCCTTCCACAGGCCCCTGTCACTATTGTGCCTGCAACTATTAGGACATTTCCCACTACTCACTAACTTTAACGTCCAAAATGGAGATGACTTCCAAGAATTGAAGAGACAGAAACTGCTGGCGATAGATTTCCATGCATGGTGCTGAGGCCCACAGAAGATCCTGGGTCCCAGACTGGAGAAGATGGTGGCCAAGCAGGAGGAGAAGGTGCTGGTGGCCAGAGTGGCCACTGATGATCACACAGATCTAGCCCTTGCATACAAGGTTCCAGCCGTGCCCACAGTCCTGGCTATGAAGGACGGCGATGTGGTGGATGCGTTTGTGGGGGGAAAAGAGGTGGATCAGCTGGAAGACTTCCTGATGAAACTGGTTGGCCCTGACAACTCTCTCATATGCACCAAGCAGTGCTCCCTCTAACAGGGATTCCCAGATGTGGTTGACTACAGCTCCCAGAATCCCTAGTTGCAGTGGGCTTTGGCTGAGGATGCTGGGAGTTGTAGACAACCACATCTGGGATTTTCTGTTAAGAGGGAACACTGTCCCTCATCCACCTGGTCCACTGTAGACCCAGTGCAGTAAGAATTACTGCCTGCAAGATCATGAAGGATCTTGTTGAGAATCAGTCTCTCTGCCTGTCTGTCTTCTTCCCTTCTGCCTGGAGATAGTTTGGAGTCTCCTGCAGGTCTTTAGCCACTGCCACCACAACACCTGCCCCCTGCTGCTGTTTATAAACTGAATGCAGAGAAGCCATTGCTTTTATTTGGGGGGGGGGAGAGATAGAACTGTAACAAAGACAGCCTAAGTAAGTAAGTAATTAAAAAGAAGCTATGGAACTAGAGATTCCCATTCTGCACATCACAAGAAAGACATTCATTAAATTGTGAACAGTCTCCTAGGAACCTGAAGTACCCCCCAAAAGAGACCGTCTGGCTGCCGACTGAATCTCTACATGAACTGGTGCCACACAACCGCTGCATGGCCTCGTCCCGTCTTCCAATCAGCCTCCCTCTGTGGGTAAGCAGTTCTGTCCAGTTTCTTTAGATGGTTCAATCAGTCTCAATGCAGGAAAGCAGTAGGATTCCCTGCTATCAGAGGAGGTTGCCCGTTGCTGTTCTGCAAGGGTCCCTGCTCCATCCTCATCTCTGTCCAATCAACGTCTAACAGCTGAGTAGGAGTTTTGTTAATTTTTACTAATTTTTAATACAGTTTTATTGATTTTGTAAGCTGTCCTGAGCAGTATTGCACTGGAAGGGTGGGATACAAATATTTTAAACTAGTAGGTGAGGTTTGCACTGAACAGGCAAAGTCATTTTGCATAGATTACACTTGTAGGGAAGTTCAAGCAATTACATATATGTAACAGAATTTTTTATTAATGTGCTTGCAAGAAGGAATTAAAATAAAAGTTTGAAATTTGTAGGCTTTCCACTTCAAACATTATTCATTATTGTATAGTACCCCTATGTGGTAAATTTTAAAACCTAGTAAATTTGAATCTGATAAAGATCTTACATAAGAACAGCTCTGCTGGATCAGACCCAAGACCTATCTAGTTGAGCATCCTGTTTCACACAGAGACCCACCAGATGCCTCTGAGAAGCCAACAGGCAAAAGATGAGGACTCGCCCTCTCTCTCTCTCTCGCTATTGCTCCCTGGCAGGTGGTATTTACAGGGATCTTGACTCTGAGGCTGGAGGTGGCCTATAGCCAGACTTGATAGAGCTGATATCCATGAGTTTGTCCAAGCCCCTATTAAAGCCATCCAAGCTCGTGGCCATCACCACATCCCATGGCAGAGAATCCCATAGATAAATTATGCGCTGTGGCCTGTGTGGAAAAAGTACTTCTTTTTTGCCAGTCCTAAATTTCCCAGCCTTGAGATGATCACTGGTTCCAGTACTGTGAGAAAGGGAGCAAAATTTATCTCCATCCACTCTCTCTAAAGGTAAAGTGTGCCAGCAAGTTGGTGTCGACTCCTGGCACCCACAGAGCCCTGTGGTTGTCTTTGGTAGAATACTGGAGGGCTTTCCCATTGCCTCCTTCCGCGCAGTATGAGATGATGCCTGCACCTTTTTAATGTGGTGATTCTCTTTATTTAGCAGGGGGAGAGCAACTGACCCTATGCACCCACATCACAGTACCTCAAGTAACTGTTGCTGTTGTCTATCTTATGTTTCTTTTAGATTGTGAGCCCTTTGGGGACAGGGATCCATTTTATTTATTATTTCTCTATGTAAACTGACTTGCAACTTTTGTTGAAAAGCGGTATATAAATATTTGTTGTTGTTTCAGCATCTTCCTATATCACTGCTGCCCAATATAGGTGTTTCCTGTAGTCTGGGAAACATATCAGCAGGGATTCGAACTGGCAACTTCTGGTTTGCTAGTCAAGTCATTTCCCGCTGCGCCATAAATTTTTACATCTCTCATGTCCACTGTTCCCTCTAAGGCGTGCGCATGTTCACAAGTTTCCGGATGTCTGCTCAGTTCATTTTAGAGCCTGCTCAGGCTGAATCAGGAAGGCCCCATTCTGAATGCAAATGCGCACACACTGCCTTGATACTGCCACCCAGAACAAAACTCATTCCACACAGAGATGAAAAAAATTAGAGGGACCACTGCTCATACATTCCCATAGTTGCCTCTTTTCCAGACTAAAAGCTTCCAAACGTCTGCTTTTCTTGGGCATTATGTCATTTTTGAATTATTGTTCAGATTATTAAGTGTTAAAAATCTCTTGAGAACAATTACTGTTAAAATATAATTCAGTAATTCTTCCAAAAAAACTACCAAAAAAAAATTTTCCCACCAAGCTTATTCCAGTGTAAAACTAGTACATTCAGTAGTACTAATTTCAGTGGCATACAAAATTTGGTATCATACAAAAATTTGTTCATACAAAATTTGGTATCTGTAGGTCGTTGGGAAGTATGACTTAATTTCCCCTTTTTTTAAAACCTTTTTTTTCCTTTTTCTTTTCATTTTCCATGAACATCATAAGAACTTAAGAACAGCCTTGCTGGATCAGGCCCAAGGATACCCATCTAGTCCAGCATCCTGTTTCGCACAGTGGCCCACCAGATGCCGCTGGAAGCCTACAGGCAGGAGTTGAGGGCATGCCCTCTCTCCTGCTGTTACTCCCCTGCAACTGGGACTCAGAGGCATCCTGCCTTGGAGGCTGGAGGTAGCCTATAGCCCTCCGACTAGTAGCCGTTGATAGACTTCTCCTCCATGAAGTTATCCAAATCCCTCTTCAAGCCATCCAGGTTGTTGGCTGTCACCACATCTTGTGGCAGAGAATTCCACAAATTGATTATGCATTCTGTGAAAATGTACCTCCGTTTTCTGGTCCTAAACTTCCTGGCAATCAATATCATGGGATGACCCCTGGTTCTAGTGTTATGTGAGAGGGAGAAGAATTTATCTCTATCCACACTGTGCATGATTTTATAAACCTCTATGATGTCTCCCCACAGTCGTCTTTTTTCAAATTCTTTAGAAACATACAAATTCTTCAAAATATATAATATAAACAAATAAAAAGAATCTCTGTGCCCTCTTTTCTAGTCTGACACTCTAATCCACACATCATACTGCTTTTCCTGCTACCCTAGTCCAGGAGTTCTTAAACTTAGCCACCCACCCACCCAAGATGTTGTTGGACTACAACTCCCATCATACCCAGCCTTCTGACATAGTAGGTGGGGATGATGGGAGTTGTAGTCAAACAACATCTGGGGACCCAGGTTTGAGAAGCCCTGAGAAACCCTGCCATAGACAGTGCAGCAATAGTGCAGTGGATGCATCCCAAATAGAACAGCCCCACGGCAGCAGCAAGGGAAAGCAGAGATAGCTGCACCCATAAATGGGAAGGAGGATGAGCAGCTCAAGGGAAGAGAGAGGTGCAGGGCGGAGGGATAATAATTCCAAGTTGTCTGTTTGCAAGCCAGAAGGAAAGTTTGCCCATTTGAAAAACCAAGAGGTATTTACCCAACAAAAATGATGTATCAAAATCCCTGGAAGTCTCAAGCCTGGAACCATGACTCACTGATGGCTCAGTCCAGAAACTGGGTGGAAGACCACAAAAATATTATTTTTAAAGATACAAAGTCTGTGTGGGAAAGGATTTGCTTTGTGTTCAGGCAGACAGTCAACCTTGGGGAATCAGCCTGGGCAAACTCAGACACATCTGGGGCCCTCCAGAGCTAAACAGTAACTTTGTGTTGACTTATTCATAATCAAGTGGAATCCTAACTTGTGTCTGCTTGCCTCTCAGCTTCCTGAATGCAAAGGGAAGAACCTTTACTCCAGGGGCTCTCAAACTTGGGTCCCCAGATGTTGTTGGACTACAAATCCCATCATCCCCAGCCAAGCTGGGGATGATGGGAGTTGTAGTCCAACATCTGGGGACCCAATTTTGAGACCCCCCTGCTTTATTCCACGAATGATTAAATATGGACGTAAAGCCATCTCTAGCATAGTTTTCTGAATGAGCGATTGGATTCCATCTGCCTTCTCCCAGCCAAGGTACCACCATATTTTGGTGTCTAAGTGCTTGGAGAGCTTTGGGATACAATCCTGTTTGCACCTGAGGACTGGGGTAGGGTTGGGTGTATGTGGAGTCTGCACCAGTTAAAGAAATCCCCATTCAGGACTTGCCAACCTGATACTCGCCCGCTGTTGCTGGACTGCTGCTCCCATAATGCCCACCCACCCACAATGTCAGTAGCCAGGGATTATGGGAACTGTAGTCCAAGAGTAACTAGTGAACACTCGCTATCCCTGCTCCAGTTCCTGAATTGTGGATGAAATTGACTACAGAATGTGAAACAGACAAGAGCCCTGTCCAGTTTTTTTGTTTTTTTAAGAGCACTGCAGTAACAGAAGTCCACCTCCGGCCTCTCGGTCATGGTCATTCCCCACTGCACGCTTAGAGCAACGCTGATCGTACAGGGAAGTGCCATATCCATGATGGTGGGTGCCTCCGTGATTGTGAGGCTGTGGTGGTCCAGTCTCCCCTGCTAACTGAGCAAAGAGGCACCTTTTAAATATGGTGATTCTCTTTATTTACCAGGGGGAGAGCAACAGGCCCTCTCCATCCCCAGCACAGCATCCCTCCAGTGGCTGTTGCCAGTGTCTATCTTATGTTTCATTTTCAGATTGTGAGCCCTTTTATTTGTTTATTTTTATCTATGTAAACTGCATTGCGAACTTTTGTTGAGAAGCGGTATGTGAATATCCGTCGTAAATATTTGCAATCACGGAAGCATGCCCCCCACCACCATCATGGATATGGCGCTTCCCTGTTCAGAACAATGCCACGCTAAACATGAAGTGTGTGGTATGGCAGTGACTGAAGAATCGGGGTGGACTGCACTGCTGTTCATGGTTGTACTGCAATTTTCAAAAAGTCTGAATGGGCTCTAGTCCTTGCCCAAAGTAGTTTCCACTTACATGCAACTCCACCCTATCAATGCAGTTTACAGCCTCTATGGTCGGGTGGTCTGCATAATACTTCAGTTGGTGCACAATGCAGCAGCAGCTAAGGTTCTGTCTGGAACTCCCCATTCAGAACATATTACACCTTTTTTTTTAAAGAGCTGCCAATTTCTTTCCGGATCCAATTCAAGGTGCTGGTTAAAGGCCTTAATGGTTTGGGCCCTGGATATCTCAATGACAACCTCCTCCCAAGGGTTTCTGCCCACCCAATAAGTTCATTGGAGTGAGCTCTTCTCCATGTGCAAACATTGGGAGGGGCTCGACTGTTTTACACGTGGAACAGGGCCTTCTCTGTTGTTGCCCCCAGGCTCTGGGATGCTCTCCCAATGGGTGTCCGTTCTCTGGCATCTGCAGCTGCTTTTAAAAACAACTGAAAACACTTTTATTTGCTCAAGTTTTTACCGCTTAGGGGTTGCCAGTCTCTCCTTTCCAGCTGCTGCTTTGTTTTTAGGGCTGTTGCTTTTGGTGGTGTTTTTATAGTTGACTGTGACTACATTTTAATGTGACTTTATGGAATGTTATCATATTAACTTTTGTAAACCACCCTGGGGTAGGTTTATGAAAGGCAGTATATAAATAAAGATAAAATATTGTGCACAATGCAAAAAGACATTGTGTTGGCAATCCTGAACACTCACAGGTTACTTAAATCCCAGAGATCTGAACAGGACTGAAACAGGTTCCCTGTGTGCTCAGGGCTGCAGCCAACGCAAACTGAATCTTGGCTGATAAGCACCAAACAAGTGACATTTCAGCCCAACCATCCCAGTTCACTGATCAGGTTGGCCTTTGATAACATACTTCCATCAGACTGACACTGCAGACTCAAACCAGTTTAACTTGTGCCTCTTCTTCCCAGTCTCTGGGGCTTGCAGTTTGGCAAGGAAGGTTGCCACCTTTTCTACTTTCCCTGCATTTAGGCCTTCTTGCCTCTGCAGACCGGTTGAACATGATGGTGCCTGGAGGCATAGCTAGGGAATGCAGTAGTCCAGGGGTGGGTGGGCAGCCAGAGCATGTATGCAGAACAGCCCCCATTTTGGACAAGTGAGGCCACCATGCAGGACAGAAGTTTGTGTCTTGGAGTTTTCAGCCTGGGGAAGGCAGAACCCACACCCAGAGCTCATGCAATTTAGATGAGGAAAGTTGCCGGCAAGGCATTCAAAGGTCCAAAGATAAAGGGGAGTCCAAACAGCCCAGCCCAGCCTAATGCAATCAGAATAGTCTCTGTCGCTGATGGAAACGGCTCACCCAGAACCTCATCTGCTCTGTGGCTATCAGGTAGTCCCACCTCACCTGTTCACTCAATCCCCAGGATCCTTATCAAGAACAAGGCTGCAGAAATCCAGTGTCCTCGTGGGCCAAAATTAACCTTGGGATTAAGTGAGCCACCAAAAAAACACATACACAAAAACCAATTTAACAGACACATGGATAAGCACAGTATAACACATGCACCTCTGAAATATGCAACACACTGCACTGAATGAAAGTGATTTTAAGCATGATTGTAAAAGCCCTGCTTCAGTTAACTTCAAGAGAAGAGGCAATGTTAGGTAAAATGTGCTGTCGAGTCAGTTTTTACTTCTGGTGACCACAGAGCCCTGTAATTGTCTTTGGTAGAACACAGGAGGGGTTTCCCATTGCCTCCTCTCACACAGTATGAGATTATGCCTTTCAGCACCTTCCTATATCACTGCCGCCCAATATAGGTGTTTCTCATAGTCTGGGAAGCATAGTCTGGGAAACATACCAGCGGGGATTTGAACCAGCAACCTCTGGCTTGATTATCAAGTCATTTCTGCACATTATTGTGGCTAGGATGATGGGAGATGTAGTTTGACAACAACTGGACTGCCATGGTGGTCTACCCCTGCTGAGGGGCTCCTGAAAGTTACACACACTTCTTGATTTGGCGTTAGTTCATCTGGGTCCACTGTACCGAATGCATAGCTGCCTACTTCCCAACTGGTCCGAGCTGGCTCCAGAAGGGAAGGATTTCCTTAATATCCGAGTAATTCCACCAGCTTCAAAGAGAAATTCTCCCAGGACTGATTTGGGGTCCATCCTGCAGACACACAAACTACGGGTGTGTGTGTGTGTGTGTGTGTGTGTAAAAGAAACATTAGGCTTACCATGAAGGGTTCTTTTTCACAGCCGAGGAGGTCATCCTCAAGAAGTATGGGTTGTGGACTGAGCATGCTTCAAGACAGGACCAATAAGAGAACTGAAGGCGTGGCTAGCCCCTGAGCATGGGAGGCTACTCAGCCCCAGTTCCAGGACTGACAAGCTCTCACAAAACAGAAGGGTTAGTTAAACATAGAGCAGATGTAAGAACAGAAAAGTAAAACAAAGCCTGCTAAGTTAAATAACCCTAAGAGTCGCCTCCACCCAGAAAGAACACACCACACCACCCTGGACTAACGATCCAACAGTATAGAAAGGAAGAATGAGCATCCGAGGGCAGGCCAGATGGCCTCCTCAGCTGTGAAAAAGAACCCTTCAATGCTCTTGAAGGGTTTCTTTTCCCACAGCCCGAGGAGGTCATCCTCAAGAAGTATGAGACATACCCAAGCTAAAAATGGACTCAGGTGAGATCAGACCACCTGTTGGAGGATGGTGCGGCCCATGGCTGCCTGAGAATCATGAAATAAGGAGACCTTATAGTGCTTGATAAAGGGAATGATTGACGACCAAGTGGCCACCTTACATATCTCAAGCAATGGTGCATTCGCCGCAAAGGCTGCAGAAGTGGCCACACTCTGAGTCAAATGTGCAGTAACACCCAAAGGTGGTCGAAGATGGAGGGACTCATAAGCCACAATGATACAGGCTTTAATCCACGAGGCAATCGTGGCCTTGGAGACCTTAGTGCCTACACGCCCATCTGGAAAAAGCCGCCCATGAGGTCTGGTAGATGTGGTTTGTGGAAGGTGTCCTGGATGCCAGAATGGCCAGAAAAGTTGTCGAATAGCCCTTCTGGGCTAATAATGCGTGTTCAATTTCCAAGCAGCTAGTTGGAGCCACTGTGGCTCTGAGTGCAGGAGGGGGCCTTGAGACAGAAGGTCCTGATGAGCAGGCAGATGCCATGGCCGGGCAACTGAGAGTTGGAGGAGATCGGAGAACCACAGTCTCAGAGGCCAGAAGAGAGCTATCAGGATGAGCTCTGCTCTTTCCGTGCGAAGCTTTTGAATGAGATCTCCAATCACTGCTGTGGGAAGAAAGGTGTATAGGAGGCCCGGTGGCTATGGTGAGGTCAGGGCATCTGTTGCTTCTGCATGAGGTGACAGGAAGCACAAGAAAAACCTTGGAAGGAGATGGCAGAGTGGTGAAGTGAACAGGTCCATGACTGTTTGACCGAAGCGATGCACCACTTGGAGGAACACATCCCGGTGAACAGACCGTTCCACCCGGTCTATCGTGCGGCGGCTGAGCCAGTCAGCCTGGGCATTCACCGTGCCCTGCAGATGTTCTGCCACTAAGGAAGTGAGGTTCTGTTCTGCCCAAAGGAAGATCTTGTCAGTCTCCACCATGAGGGCTCGAGATAGTGTGCCCCCCTAGTGGTTGATATGTGACTTGGAGGTCACATTGTTCGTACGGACTAGGGACGATGGCCTGGTGGATCACTGGGAGGAAATGGAGGAGAGCCAAGCGAATGGCCCAGAGCTCCAGCCAGTTGATATTGTGTTCAGCTTCCTGAGGCGTCCAGACACCCTGAGCATATTGAGCCAGAGAGCCTGGCATCCGTGGTTATCATTACCCGCCCTGGAGTCATGAGGAGAAGACCTTTCAGCATGGCGGGCAACAATCACCACTGGAGGGACAGGCAGACCTTCGATAGCAAGCAGATCTCCTTGTGGACACAGGCCATAATGTCTTCTTGGAAGGGCAGGAGCAGACACTGGAGAAGACAGGAGTGCCAGCGCATCCGTGGAGTGCACTCGAGGCAGGAAATCACTGACCTGAGCAGCTGGGCCAGTATTATCAGGTCTGCCGAAGCAGCCCGTAGTAAAGGGCAGATGAGGGCATCCAACTTCCATCGACATTCTGGCGGCACTCAAGAGTTGAGTGTTGAAGACAGCCCCCAGGTGCTGGATGACCTGTGACGGAACCAGGTGACTTTTTTGTTAATTCACAAGAAACCGTGGGAGACAAGAACCGACAGGGTGTGCTGAACCGACTGCCGAGCTAGGTGGAACGAGGACACTCAGTTAAGCAGGTCGTCCAGGTACACGTATATGTGAATCCTGCTCTGCCGTAGGCCCGCAACCAAGGCCACCCTGATCTTGGTAAACACCCTCGGGGCAGAGGACAGACCAAAGGGGAGGGCTCTGTATTGGTAGTGCTGGCCATCGTAGCAGAACCTGAGATATCACCAATGAGCGGACAAGATGGGTACATGGAGGTAGGCCTCTGATAGGTCGATAGACGCCAGGAGGTCCTGGAGCAGAATGGCCTCTTTGATCGAGCGGAGAGATTTCATGTGGAACTTTTGCTTTCGGATGAAGTGATTGAGTGACCGCAGGTTCAGGAGCGCTCTCCAAGACCCATTCTTCTTTGTTGTTAGAAACAGTGAATACACACCGCGCCATAAATCGGTCTATAGCACGGGTTCAACGGCATTGATTTGAAGGAGGTGCTGGATAGCAAGACACATTCTCTGATGTTTGTCTGGTCGGGTGGATCTGGGAGAGATGATGACATGGTCTGGAGGTTGTGCCAGGAAATCCAAGGTGTAGCCTCGGGAAACGGTGGACAGGACCCAGCAGCAGTCTTGAGTCATGGCTTCCCATTGTGGGAAAAAGGCCAGGAGCCTTCCCCCTACAGGGGGATAGTCATTGCTTTCTAGCAGAGAGAGAGGCTGCTGGAGGGAGGGTTCAGGAAGATAGTCTAGTCCTAGCTGGTCTCCCACCACACTGTTGCCACTGGCTGTGCCAGGTGGGGCGATATGATAAACCTCAAGTATCTCTGGGTGAAGTGAAGGTGTGTCTCTGGGTACCTCTGAATGGTCGAAAGGATTGAGAACCAGCACAGAAGGGCCACCGAAAATCCTTACGGGTGGATGGAAAGGCTGTTTTCTTGTCCTTTGTCTCAACCAAGATTGGGTCCAATACATCACCAAAGAGTCGGGCACCTGTAAAGGGGGTAGCTGAGAGCTTAAGCCTGGACCGGGAGTCCACATTCCAATGCTTCAACCAAAGAGAGCGATGGACCACCACCTCCGAGGTCATAATACGGGCTGCCTGCTGGATACAATCCAGGCTAGAGTCTGCCATCAAGGCTGTGGCTTTAGCTAATTTGTCCAAAACTTGGCGCACTTTAGTGAGTTTGGGGGGGATCATGGCAGCCAATTCCTTAACCCAGAGCATGGACGCCCTGGAGTTTGTGGTACAGCTTTGATGACTGTGGCAGAAGCCGCATGGTTCTTACAGAGAAGCATGTCTGCCTTGTGATCCTCTGGAGACCCGAGTTGTTTTTACCCTTCCTTAACCACCACTGAGGCGGATACCAGTTGCGCCACTGAGGGGTCCACCGTGGGCACCGCCAGGAGGGAGATCACTTCAGGTGATAAGTTGTAGTGTTTTTTAGAGATTGGCCCAAGGGCCTTGGATGAGGCCGGAGATGCCTATTCTGCAAGCATATCATCCTTGAATAAGGGGGGAAAGGGGACAGTGGCCACCGAAACAGAAAAGAAAAGACAGACATTATGATCAAGGGAAGATGTGGCTTGCACAGTGTCTATAGGTGCCACGTCACTTATAGCACGTCTGGCCGTTGACAACATAACCTCGAAAGCCGAGGATGAGAAGAGGCGGTAAGAGGATGGCAGCGGGTGCGCAGTATTCTCATCAGAGTTCACCTTCCTCCTTGTCCGAGAGGGATGCACCCTCTTCGTTATTACCACTCAATCCTTCCTCATGTTCTGAGGGTGGGTTGAGGTGCCCTACAGCTAGTGGACGAGTATCAATAGGATCCCCCCCAGCAACGGGGGGGGGGTCCTGAAGGGCATGGCACGTAAGAGCTGACTAGAGGCCGTACCCTGTGGAATGGGAGGGGGGCACAGATGGGATAGAGGGCAAGTGCTGAGGAGCAGGGCACTTGGGTGAGGGCACTTCTTGTATGGGGTTGTGGTTTATGAGGCTATGTAAGATATACGTTTATGAAATTTTGTTGTTGCTTATGTTTGCTTGTAAGCCGCCCTGAGTCCTATGGGAGTAGGGCAACATATAAATCTAAATAAATAAATAAATAATGAGGAGGGGGAAGGGGAACTGGGTCTTCTCCTCCTCCTAGGTAACATGGGGCGAGGCTGGAACCGGCCCCTTTTGCTTGCAGGGATAGGTTGCCTACTAGGACTGGAGACTGAAGATTAAGAGAGGTGGAGCATGTTAAAAGCGGCAACTCAGTGGAAGAGCAGCTGCTTCCCATGCAGAAGGTCACATGTTCAGTCTTTGGCAGCATCTCCAGGAAGAGCTGGGAAAGACTCCTGCCTGGAACCTTGAAGAGCCGCTGCCAGACAGTGTGGACAATCCTGTGCTAGATGGACAAACAGCCTGACTCTGTATAAAGCAGCTTCCTAGGTTGTAGGCACCCCCAAAGGGACGCAGGCTCCAGACTGCACAATGTGTGAGTAACTATATCAATGTGCACAGACTGCACATGTGTTGAACAAACATTGTGAAGAGGGCTTCTGCTTTCTTGCTCCAAAATAATAAAATGGCTACTCTTCCAGACTATAAAGAGTAATCGAGGAAAGGAGGACTGGAAAGGTGAGAGGTTCAGTCTCAGATACAATGACCATGAGATGGCAGTGAGTCATCCAGGAAGAAATCTGAGACAGACGCATTTGAAGATGCAAGGCTGGATGGGAGAAGAGAAATAGCTGGGTGTGGCTAGTGTATACATTTCTTAGATTGTAATCCCATCTTTTCCAAGGAGCTCAGGGAGCCATACACATTCCCTGCTTACTATCCTCACAACAACCCTGTGAGGTAGGTGAGGGAGAGAAAGACTCTCCCAAGGATTACCCAGAGGCATTTATGGCCAAGTGGGAATTTACAGCTGGTCCCTATAATCATGCCACCACACTAGCTTTTGTATACATAGTATTGAAAGCTGTAGGACTGGATGTCACCCAAGGAGAAAAACACACTCACAAGAGTCAAAGCCGCTCCTGTGAGTACGATTCCAATTTGGAAGACACTTTTCCAAGCCTATGTGTGATTTTCCTGAACTACTTCACTGGATTTCCATGGCACAGCTATAAGAAGTGGACCACTGGCAAGAATGGATGCATCCTGGTCCTTTCTGCCTCCTTCTCTCCAGCAGGTGCTCATTCCTCCACACTGATGTTTTCTTTCAAGCGGACGTTCCAACATTGGCATTGCTGCCCACACCCACTTCTCTTGCCCTCCCCAGTCCTCAATGCCACCAATTTCACCTCCCTTTGCAGGCCAGCCAAGCGGCAGCTTGTGGGGAAGATCAGAAGGGATCTTTGGTTTCCAAACCCAACTTGAATAATAACCTCTGCATAACAGCAGATCTGTGTGGCACAACAGGAGAGGGAGGAAACCAGGAAACATTTAAGGACACCTCAGAGGCGTCTTAAAAGATAGGTGCATTCCAGCGAGGAACTGTAATCCACACTTCTTTGGCAAGAGGCACCTTGATGAGAAGCAACTGCTGGGGAGGCTGCAGTCTTAGCGGCCAGGCAGCCTGCCCCAGTGGCTGACTGTGCAAAGCAAAAAGCAGAGAGTGCTGGCAATGAGGTGCCAGTGGGGAGGTGCCAGACTCCTTCCCATGCTGCCAAGGTAACACCAGAAGCCCTGAGGGAGGCATCTACACTGCACCTGCACCCCATAATGACACCCTTTTCCTGGAAGGAGCAACTCTGGCCTGGGAGGCGTCCCAGCGTGGACTCACTCTTGACATGCTCTCTGCGGCTCTGGGGAGTGCTACGCTACAGCAACTCCCACGCTGCAAAGTGAGAAGAGGCCAGCCTGGTGCTACACAACTGAGGCGTGACAGCCAAGCCATTTCAGGGTTAAACGAGATGCAACATGAAAGGCACCACCGTCTGGTTTGAGGCCTCATTTCACTTTCAAATTTCAGTCATGCAGGGTCCCAGTCTGGATTAGGACTGCATGCAGAGGCAAGTGGTGTTTAACCCTTTGATTCTGGGCCTTTTTCTTTTGTGCTGAAAATCTCCTCCACTGCCGCCACCACCACCACAAGCTACCATGGACCCCACCCCCAGGCATTATTTCCACAAAGGGTACCTTCAGGGGAAGGGAGACTTTCAGCAGGAAAATAACACAAAATTAAAGGGTTAAAACACCCTCTGGAAGTCTCCCAGGGAGTTTTGTTATACTGAAAGGCTGCATTAAAATCCCTTTTAAAAGCAAGCTATTTCACTGGTTCAAATGCACAGTGCAAGGCCTTGCATCCAGCAGACACGGGCAAAGGGAGTTGTCTGCATTTATGTGGCAGTTTAGGTAATGGTAAAGTGTGCCATCAAGTTGGTGTCGACTCCTGGCGACCACAGAACCCTGTGGTTGTCTTTTGGTAGAATACAGGACGGGTTGACCATTGCCTCCTCCCGCGTAGTGTGAGATTATGCCTTTCAGACTCTTCCTATATCGCTGCTGCCCCAAATGGGTGTTTCCCATAGTCTGAGAAACATACCAGTGGGGATTCGAACTGGCAGCCTTTGGCTTACTAATCAAGTCATTTCCCTGTGGCACCATGAGGTGGCCTATGTGGCAGTTCAGTGGGGTTAAAACGCTTCATATTCATTATCTCAGTCACCTTGGCAGCAATGACCCTATAAGGTAAGTCAGTGTTACTAATTCTCATCTTGCAAAAGAGGGACTTGGGCCAAGCACCATCTGGCAAGCTGGTGGCAGAACTGAGATTTGCAACAGGGTCTTCCTAGTTCAATACTTTGCCATGATGCCACCCCATCTCCAACCCTCTCCCTATCACAGGCCTTGACCAGTTTTCTTTGGGTCTAGGCGCACGTGACAGAATTACCTGACTTCATGATGGACGTTTGCGGGGGCAGAAGGGAGAAAGTTTCCCTTTACCAGCAACGTATTTAGAAGAGAAACTGGGCTGCCTGGGACAAATAGAGATTTTACTAAAATTCCAAACAATATTCTAGTCTAGCCACCAGAGTTCAGTTCCTAGGTGCCATGGATCCCTGGCACCTGGGATTTGGCAAGCCGTGCCCTGTCCATAGGACAGGGATGGAAAGGCAGAGCCTGCACTGGTGCAGCTACAAACCACAAGTACCAACTCAAAAGCGCTGAATATGAAGGAGCCCACAGCCCAAGGAGGCAGCAAAATGCAAGTGAGGATTCCAGCACCAACTTTTTTGTCCCCCAGGAGCTGCCCTTTGCAAACCCCCACAGAAAGAGGCTGCCTGCAGTCACTGCATCTCCTAGGTTGCCTTCACCCCACAACGCCTGCATAGACACACACACTCCAGCCCACAACACTCACCTCCCCACTGTTTCTATCATAAAGCCTCTCCAATGTTGGGTGTCACACAAAGGGAGAGGATATTTTGGTCACGTTATGCTGTGTCTGCATTCAGATGTATGTATACCTGTACATCAGGGCTTGACAAATCCCAGGCATCAGGGAGCCATAATGCCTAGAAATTTAACTGCGGAGCCTAGACTAGGTTATTCAGAGGTAAAGTGTGCCATCAAGTCTGTTTAGACTCCTGGTACCCACAGAGCCCTGTGGTTTTCTTTGGTAGAATACAGGAGAAGTTTACCATTGCCTCCTCCCGCACAGTATGAGATGATGCCTTTCAGCATCTCCCTATATCGCTGCTGCCTGATATAGTACCAGTGGGGATTCAAATCGGCAACCTTCTCTTGTTAGTCAAGCATTTCCCTGCTGTGCCACTTTAGGTGACTATTATTCAGAGGGAGAGTTATTTATTAAAATCTTTATTTGTCCCAGGCAGCCCTGTTTCTCTTAGTATGTTACTTGTAACGGGGACAAAGAGAAGCCCATTTCCCTTCCCCTTCCACAGTGTCCATCACCAAGTCCAGTAATTTAGGCACGTGCCCATGGTCTGGCTCCTAATGTTCAAGCTGTCTCCTGGATCTAAAGAAGGCCTGTTGAACATGTTTCTGTGTGAATGACTGTACCTGTGTTCATGTTAGAAGTAAACCTTGTAACAGGTCCCACAAATGCAGGGTAGGGATAGGTAGTGTACTGCCGTACCCGTGTTCAACATAACACTTGAATAATTGTACCTGCATATATATCTGTACATGTGTACATTGTACACAGATTCTCTGAGTGTTGGACACATTGTGTGTATAAGGCTAGGGAAAAGCAGAAAGCAAGAGGTTGTAGTAATCTAGGCAAGAGAGCACAAGAGCGTAGGCCTGAGGATGAACTCAATGGATATTTCTAGCTGAGGGGCTCCCTAATGTAAGAACAGCCCTGCTGGATCACGTCCAAGGCATATCTAGTTGGCCGTTTGCCACTCAAGACTCCTCTCACTCCGAAACCACTCTCTCTTTGGATTTAAAGAAACACAAACTAAAAGCATTGAATTTTTAAACTTTTGTATTTTTCAAGCTCTCCCCCCTCTAAAAAGACATGAAAAATACACTAAAGAACATGATTTTAGCCACTGTATTCCTGGGTGATAATCCCACCAATGTGGACTTCAGGTGTGCCAGATTTCATAACAGTATGCCCATCCATTCTGGAAATATTAAAGGAGCATGCTGTTACCTGTTTTCATGAAGGCAAAGGGCAGATTCTGCCACATGCTGCTGGAACAACGGTCCAAGGAGGATCTTCAGTTTCAGATGTTTTTTGTAAAGTTCTGGCTTTGAAACAAGCCACATTTCACCATTATTATTATTTTACAAAAATTCACCAAAAATCAGGAGAATTACCAATTCTCTTCAAATTCACTACAGGGGGCCCTGAACCCTTCCCCACATGTGTGGCAAGTTTCAAGGCTCTAGGACCAACCCGTTATTTTGCCCCGAGACTTCCCTATTCACCTCTATGGGGGGAAATCCAAATTTAAGTCAGAATTCAGATTCCGAATCTGATCTCACCAGAACCCATAGAATCCGAATCGGATATTGTCAAGTTTGGAGCTGGCCAAATCCAAATTTTCTGAACACACACAGGCCTAGTATTTAGGTCCAGCATCCTGTTTCCTACAGTGACCCACCAGATGCCTCTGAGAAGCCCACAAGCAGGAGATGAAGGCATGCCCCCTCTCCTGCCATCACTCCTCTGGAACTGGATTTAGAGGCATACCCTAACAAAATTAGTTTTGGTTAGTGCAGCTGAGGAAGCGGACAAGATCCCAGGCAGCATGAGAACAACCGCATGCACTCTTGTGCCTTACCCATTATGGTTAAGAAAAGCTGCTAAGGAGGAAACAGCCAAGTGGCTGCAGGTATCCTCATTATGGGAGGGCAGGATAGATACCATGGCGCCTCAAGGACAAAGTGGTGAGACCACTTAAAAAAAAAACACCCTCCCTTGTTTATGCTTCCTGCCACAAAACACTATTTACATTGATGTTCATTCATTCAATTTCTAGACCACCCTTCCAAAAATGGTTCAGGGTGGTTTACACAAAGAAACAACAAATAAATAAGATGGCTCCCTGTCTCCAAAGGGCTCACAATCTAAAAAGAAACACAAGACAGACACCAGCAACAGTCACTGGAGGGATGCTGTGCTGGGGGTGGATAGGGCCAGTTACTCTCCCCCTGCTAAATAAAGAGAATCACCATGTTAAAAGGTGCCTCTTTGCCAAGTTAGCAGGGGTTAATGTTGATGCACACAACCAAATACAGTTTAGAATACAACACATTTCCCAAAATACTTGTGTCCACTAGTTGTTGTTTGGATGCTGAAAGCCAAAAGGAGAAGTCTGCTCAGAGAACAAGGCATTACACTTGAGGTATAGGTGGGGGGGGGTACAATTCCTCAGCTCTTCCAAAGACACACTAAGCTACCTAGGACAAGTCACATATTTGCAATCCAAACAACTCTGAGCTACCTTTAAAACCAGTTATTTTAGAAGTCTGCTCTAAAGAGCAATTAGTGCCAATTAGCTGCTCACCCATGTCAAGACTGTTGCAGCAAAGACAAGAGCTCTGTTGCACCTTAAAGACTAGTAGGTTTATTGCCACAGAAGCTGTTGTAAAGTAGATTCCACATCAGCATATCAAGCAGTCTTCTAATAAGGTAGGGATAGGAGCAGTGTTCCCTCTAAGGCGTGCGCATACTCACACGTCTTTTAATGTCTGCTCAGTTAAGTGTAGATCCTGCTCAGGTTGAATCAGGAAGGCCTCACTCTGAATGCATATGTGCACACACTGCTTTGATACTCCCGCCCAGAACAAAACTCATTCTGCACACAGAAATAAAAATAATTAGAGACAACACTGGATAGGAGTACAGAGAAAAGCAGAAAAAGATGTGGCAGGGAGATAATTTTTCCCCTACAACATGAAGGAATCACTCCTTCCCATTATGTTTTATGGGCTGTTTTTCTGTTCTGTATCCCCTCCAAGCTCTGCAGGGGTTAAAAGGTAGCAACCTCTAAGCCAAGTCTGAGATAAAAGTTGTCTGCTACAGTTTTGGAGGGGAAGCTACAAAGTGCTTTGATTGGTTACTTCCAGGCAGAGACAGAAGGTTCTGAGGGCCTGATGTATCCCTTTGGAAATGGATAAAAGGGAGAAGTGAACAGCCAGCAGCAGCAGGAGGAGGTGTGTGTGTGTGTGTGTGTGTGTGTGTGTGTGTGTGTGTGAGAGAGAGAGAGAGAGCGCGCACGCATGCAAGTGAGCGAGCAAGCAAGTGCACAAATGACCAAGCCGGAAGGCTGGAACACCAGTTGGGTCAGGCTGAAACTGCTAGGGAAAGGAGCTGGTCCTACTGGAACCTGCTAAGGCTTGGGAGCGAAGGCTAGCAAGCTTGTTTGTTTTATATTTTGAACTCTGTCCTCTTGCCAACTGAACGTTTCAACATTTGTTCCTGTACTTTAAATATTGCAAACTTTTACTATAGTAAACCTCTTATTTTACTGGTGTCTCTGTCTATTGTTTCAGTCCCACCTCACACCTACCTGCCCATTTTATTTACCACAATATTGAGTTTTGAAAGAGAGGGTTCAGTGACTAGGAGTAGAACCCGTCATCACACCAGCTAAAAATCTTTATTTTGGTGGGAGCGTATGGTTAGACTGAGGGCCAGCTGTGGCCAGGCAAGGCACAAAGTTACACAACAGCTTCACTCCAGGACCACTGCTAGTCTCCGTTGTTTTTTGCGGCACCAACCAACCTGACTCCACAACCTAACCCTGTCACTCCTCTTTGCCCAGGTAAGCACCGCCTTGGAAAGAAAGAACCACCCTGAACAGATGGGGCACTCGGCAACCCTAACCACCAGTGAGCACAGCCAGGTTTCAGGGTGTAGCCCTGCACACAGCAGCACAAACACCACAGAGTCTTGTGGGACCTTCAAGACTGACACTTCTATTGTTGCAGCAGAAACCTTTGCAGAGCAGAAACCACGCTGCCTGACGCATGACACACCTCTCGCCACATAAGCATACACACACACACACATATCTTGAATCCAGGTACATACATAAATTTGCTTTAACGAACTGAGGCCGAAAGGTCAAGGAAGGCAAGAGATAAAGGGCATGTCACACAGCAATGCCAACATGCAGAGGACACATCAGCTGACAAAGAGATTAGAGGCTGCCCAGTCTCTCTTGCTCAGGTGATAGCAAGCATGAACTGTCCCCTTTGCTATGCAGGGTCTGCCCTGGTTTGCATTTGAATGGGAGACTACATGTGAACACTATAAGATATTCCCCTTAGAGGATGGGGCCACAGCTCAGTGGAAGAGCATCTAGGTTCCAAGTTCCCTGCCTGGCAGCATCGCCAAGATAGGGCTGAGAGAGACTCCTTCCTGCAGCCTTGGAGAAGCTGCTGCCAGTCTGTGCTACATGGATCAATGGCCTGACTCAGTATAAGGCACAGCAGCTTCCTATGCTCCTGTCCCCTCGAGGAAGTCTAACTGCGGGCTTTTCTTGGCTGACTTTGCTCTCCAGATTTGCCCAAGATCTTTAGCTTCAAAAGATGTCCAAAGATCATCAGTGAAACCAGACCTGCTTTGCGACTGCTGTGTGCTGTCTAGTTGCTACTATATCCCAGGGGTTCCCAACCTTGGGTCCCCAGACATTGTTGGACTACAACACCCATCATCCCCAGCCACAATGCCCTGCTAACTGAGCAAAGAGGTACCTTTTTAAAGTGGCGATTATCTTTATTTAGCATCAGGAGAGCAACTATCCATCCCCAGCACAACATCCCTCCAGTGGATGTTGCTGGTGTCTATCTTATGTTTCCTTTTTTGATTGTGAGCCCTTTGGGGAGAGGGAGCCATTTCATTCATTTGTTTGATTGTTTATATCTATGTTAACCGCTTTGGGAACTTCTGTTGAAAAACTGGTATATAAATATTTGTCATACTCATGGCTGTGGATTATAGGAGCTGGAGTCTAACAACAAAGGTGGAGAGGAGAGCTAAGCAGGGTCCACCCTGATTCCATGTGAAAGGGAGACTTCATGCATGAGCACTGTAAGATGATCACTCCGGGAAGAGCAGAAGGTTCCAAATTCCCTCCCTGGGCTTCTCCAAGATAGAGCTGGGAGAGACTCCTGCCTGCAATCTTGGAGAAGCCACTTCCAGTCTGTGCAGATAATACTGAGCTAGAAGGACCTATGGTCTGACTCAGTATAGGGCAACTTCCTATGTTCCTATATTCCTAACAGCAGGGGGCCCAAGGGTTAGAGCGCCTGCTGTACTTTATATTTTAAATTTTCTGTTTAAAAACAAAAGCCTTGTGTGTCGGTCATCTGGGGGGAAAGGCGGGTTAGAACTCGTTTAAGGAAACAAGCCCGCTACTACCCTTTCTCAGGGCCATCCTGGTCCTCCTGCATTCTTTTACCCCACACATCTATCCTGCCCTTCCTCCACGGAGTTCCAGGTGAGCTTCATGGTTCTTCTCACTCACAACAACCCTGTGAGGCAAGTTAGTCCGAGCAAGAGAGAAAGAGTGGCCCCAAAGTCGCCCAGTGAACTTCGTGGCACAGCAGAGACCGGAACCCAGGTCCCACACAAGATAGGAAGCTGCCTTATACCGAATCAGACCCGAGCTCTGCATTGTCTACCCAGACTGGCAGCGGCAGCAGCACCCCAACGTATCTCTCCGAGCCCCGACTGCATGCAAAGCCTCGAGCTGACGCCCCATCAGAGATCCTCGCAGCCGACCCAAGCGAGCGAGTTTGGGTTGGTTTCCGCCAAATCCCAACGGGTTCCTGATCATGCGAGTCCCACAGTGTTTCGCTCTGCCAGGTGGGAAGCGGCGGCGGCGGCGGCGGGCGGGAGAGGAGTCCCGTTGGCCGCGGATCTGGGAAAGGGAGTCGCTTCTGCTCTCCGCCCGGAGCACCCGAGCTCGAGAAAAGCAGGCAGCAGCCCAGCCTGCCGCTCCACTCCCACGTGCGGTTCTTTTCTTCCCCGGCCGGCAAAGGGACCCGGAATTTTCCAACCGGGACTTCTTCAACCCGCGCGCGCGGTCTCCAGGCGGCGGGTCCCAACTCCCGATTTGGCCGGGAAGAACCCCGCCAGCCTGGCGGCCAAGTCTGGGCTCTTCAGAGCAGTTCTCCGCCGGGGTCCATCTACTACCCGTAACCCCCAAGACACGAGAGCCCGCTGGGATCCATTCCAGACGCTTCGCCCGAGCCGGGTCGGAGAGGTGAGCAGCCCCACGAGATCTGCCCTTCTTCCCACGTGCGATGGGGAAGGAAGCACCCCGGGGGAGGGGGCGCCGATCGTGCCCCCTCCCCGCGCAACGGCTTACCGTGCAAACTTGGAGGAGACCCCCTGCTGCTGCTTGGCTCTTCCCGGGAAGATGCGCGGCGGCGGCGGCGGCGCTCCTGCTTCGGCAACCGGGGAGGAGATGGGCCGGGAGGAACGAGCCGGACTGCCATTTAAAGGCAGCAGCCCCTGGTTTCGTTTCTGGGGCCTCGCTGCAGCCAGACCTATGGCAGCGCTTCTCGGAAATGGCATCATCGCCGCTCCCGCCCTGGGGAGGAGGAGAGAGAGCAGCGAGGCGCTCCCTCGCCTCGCTCCTCCCACCTGGAGCCCGGGCTCTCTGGACTCAGCGCGGCTTCAAGCCGGGGCAACCCAACCCCCTCCTGGGGGGCAGAGCGCAGCCCCTGCCCCACGCCACCTGCAGGGCTTGGCTTGCTCCTCCGATCCAGCCGTTAGAGAAGGGTTCCAGGAGGCGGTGGAAGCCACTGGTCCTTTCCTCCAGCCTGGACAGGACAAGAAGCCATTAGCTGCCTGGAACCCAGGATGGGCTGGGCAGGCTCCAGGCTCGAAAGGCTGCTTGCCGGCGAGAAGAGGATCCCTCCGGCTGGGACCCTTTTTACCCTGATGCCCCATCATCCCATCCGACTGGGCAGGATGCTATAGGGCTTGTCATTGTGGTGGTGTGGGGGGGGGGTTGATGTGGGTTGGAGTCCAGCAACATCTGCCCACCCTGAGGTGCTCCAGCTCTTGAATTACAGTCCCCATCATCCCCAGCTGCAGTTTATAGCAGCTGGGGCTGGTGGGAATTGTAGTCCAGCCACAGGGGGGACTCCCTCTGGTTGTCCACCTCTGCCATGGGGTCTTTTCAGTTGGGCTGCCCCAACAACAACTCCTTCCCCAGGGAGGATTGCCTGGCACCATCATTGCTTTCTTTGCTAAGCCAGGCAAAGACCTTGTTGTTTGCTCAGTCTTTATTTTTACATACTCATTTTTTAACTGACTTGTTTTTGTTTTTATTTTATTTTTTACACATTGGTATTTGAGTGGCTGGGCTGCATTTCTGCATTCTCGCTTTTGAGTTTGATTCAATTGTATTTTTATTCATATGTTAATGTTTAAGCTGTTCTAAAAGCCTTTTTTTGTGGCTGAAGAACAGGGAACACATTCCCCAAGTAAAAACAAACACAATATATTATGTATTTGTTGTGTACTCCTTCAGAATGGGCACAGGGATTCTTCCATTTTCCCATTACAAGGAAGCAGACTGAAGTTAGCTGTTAGGAAGCATTTCCTCACTGTAAGAGCTGTTGGACAGTGGAACAGTCTGCCACATTCAGTGGTGGGCTCTCCTTTGCTGAAGATTTTCAAACAGGCTTGGCGGGCACATTGTTGCATTTTCCTGCACTTGGACTGAAGACCACCTGTGATGGTCCTTAGGACAACATGAAATACATGAAGCTAAATGATTACAGCTAGACACGAGTCCAATTATGCTGTATGATTATATGGATTATACACATCCGTTTGTGTGAATGGCAGTACCTGCCTTCATGTCAGGAGTGAACCTAGGTACAGGCCCCTCAAATGTCTGGCACAGAGAGGAAGTGTACTGCTGCACCTGCATTCGACATAACATGTGAATGACTGTACCTGTGGACAGACCTGTACCTGTGTACACTGTACACTCATTGTATGGGTGTTAAATATAAAGTGTGAATTAGCTTAAGGTCTCTCAGTAAGCTTCACAGAAGAGCAGGAATTTGAACCCATGTTCCCATTCCGATTTTCTAAAGACCACCTCCCTGGCTTTCTGCATTATGAAGACAATATCCTCTATAATATGCAACCTGCAATGCCCAACGACTCCCTGGTCCTGCTTTTTTCATCTCCCCCACCTACCACCATACACCCTTATGCATCCCGTTCCCAATGCCTTTGGTTTCCCATTTCCATTACAAGGGCTTAAGGCAGGCTATGTGTATCCTTACTACTAACATTGTTTAAACCCAGATTTAATCCCAGCAGTCTTCTAGGTGTTATTTATACCAAACAAAAAAGTGACAGTCACTGCCCCAAAGCTCTTACAATTCGGTGAGGGAGAGATGAGGGATGCACAGATTAGTACTTCCAGATATGGAAGAGAAATGGCATTGGAAGCCAAGCTCAAG
The DNA here is from genome assembly GCF_027244095.1 of Hemicordylus capensis. Classification (NCBI taxonomy): domain Eukaryota; kingdom Metazoa; phylum Chordata; class Lepidosauria; order Squamata; family Cordylidae; genus Hemicordylus; species Hemicordylus capensis. Next base: position 7,304,137 of record NC_069660.1, read on the forward strand.
AGAGGCTATCAGCAGTAAAAACAAAACTACTAAGTAATTTTACCCTTACAACACCGCTGTGAGGTGGGTCAGGAGAGAAAAACAATGCCAGAGAGCTTCCTGGCTAATTAGCAAGGGCCAGTTCTGAATTGTGAGGACAAGAGCTCATTCTGAATTTGTTAGCACATTTGCACAGAGCCTCAGATCAGAATGAGCATCACCGGGAAACACAGAGAAGAAGTTGCCTTATTAGACTATTGGACCACCTAGCTCAGACGTCCTGTGTGCACCGACTGGCAACTGCTCTCCATGGTTTCAGGCAGGAGAGAAGCTGCCAGGGATTGAACCTGGGACCACCTTCTGCATGCAAAGCAGATGCTCTACCACTGAAGCTATGGCCCTGTCCGCAACCAGGCTCCATGTGACCTGGATGCTGAGATTCAGATCTAAGACATGATCAGATCTGTATTCAGTGCAGATTCCAAGTGCATTAAACCTCTGTTCCCTTTCTTTCCTCTGGCTGGATTTTCTTGTTGCTTTCCTCCCTTCCATTCTGTAAGGGAAATCACCAGGAGCTAATGCTTTTCCCTTTGTAATTGCTTTCACTTTCCATTTCTTCCCAACATGTTCAGACTATCGCAGAAAATATCATGCACCAAAAGGTATAGCAGGTCTGACTCAACAAAGCTTGGAAGCAAACAGACTTATGTTGCAATCTGTTGTAAGTATGTTCTTTCCTACTGTGGTCTTCTGCAACTTTGTATATGATGGCCCCTTCTCTTTCTCAGACAAAAGTTATGTATCCTCAAGTAAACAAATCTCAGTCAACATTTATTCACACATTCTATTCATTTAAATTATTGCAGGGGAGATATAGAAATTAAGACATTAAAAATATACTTCGCTCTCAGTACAGACATTTAGCAAAATAATGTGTGTGTGTGTGTGTGTGTGTGATCAAAACAAACACACACACACACACACACACACAACTGAACACAAACAAATGTCAGTAAAGGGTAAATCTAAAAAGCCACATCAGCCAAGCCCTTATTAAAACTGGGATTCAGGCTACCAAAGGCATACTGAATAAAATAATATTTGCTGCTGATTACAAGTGAGAAGCAATGTGGGCCAGCTGTATTGCTTTTGGAAGACTGTTGGAGATCTTGGGTGACACAGCCGAAAAGTGCCTCTCTCTGACAGTTGAGGGACCCAGAGCAGGGCCTTGGAGGTGAAGCAAAGTTCTTGGTCAGGCTCTTATTTAAAAAATAAGCATGAAGAATGGAGAAAATAAATAACAATTTGCATTTTGCCTCCATCTTCTCTCTAAAGGGAAACTGTATGCAACCTCACAAAAACCGTATGAATGTAGGGTCAGGACAGTCATTCAAGATTGTTAGGGAGCTGGTCAGGAGACACCTCTCTGCCTGAAAATGTATTGAAGTCTTCAGGGCTGGATGAAATGCATTCTAAGGTATCAGAGCCTTTGCCTACCGTATTTGAGGAATTCTGGAGTGTGGCTGAGGTGCTACAAGACTGGCTAATCTTGACCTCATATTCAAAATGGGCACAAAGGAGGATCCAGGAAACTATAAACTGGTCAGTCTGGCTTTGATATCAGGGAAGATATAGGTTATACTGTACAGCAATCTGCTTATATGCATCTTGAAAACAATGCAATGAGTATTAGAGGCCAGGATGGATTTGTCAAGAATACATCCTGCCAGACTAAATCATTTCTTTTGTTTTGATCAGGTTGCTAGCTTAGTGGATAGTGGGGATGCTGTAGACATAATTTATCTTGATCTCAGCAAGATATTTGGCAACATTCCCCATGCAAACTGGCCAAATACAGTCTGGATCATAATACCATCAGGTTAATTTACAACTGGTTGGGAAATTGTACTCAAAGAGTGCTCATCAATGGAAGGTTTTCCAATGTGTGCCACAGTGTTCTGTCCTGGGTCCTGTGCTCATCACCATTTTTATCATTATCAACAACAACAAATATGTATATACCGCTTTCCAACAAAAGTTTCCAAAGCAGTTTAAACAGAGAAATAACACATAAATAAGATGGATCCCTGTCCCTAAAGGGCTCACAATCTAAAAAGAAACATTAGATAGACACCAGCAATGTTAACTGGAGGTCCTGTGCTGGGGGTGGAGAGGGCCAGTTACTCTCCCCCTGCTAAATAAAGAGAATCACCACGTTAAAAAGGTGCCTCTTTGCCAAGTTAGCAAGGGAGTCCCTTAGATGAACCATGAGGGAATTTTCTTCAAAATCTGCAGATGATACAAAATGGTATAATCTACAGCAGTAATGTAAGGCCCAGGAGTAAACGGTGGCCTGCATAGATCCTCCCAAGTATGGCTTCTTGACTACTTACTTATTGGGCTTTTGCAAGGCTTTGGATGAAGCTGAATACTCTGCACAGTCCCTCTGGCACCATGCAGAGGCAACTGTTACCGCTGTGCAGTGCTGTGCTGTGCCCAGCACAGGGTGGGGTGGGGGCTCCATTTCTCTTAAATGGAGCCCTCTTGAGCCCCTGCCCCCTCTTGGAAGACATGCAAGGACTGCTGGGAAGTGTGGCCCTTCCCAGCGCTTTCCTCCTAGAGCTCTTAAGAGAAGGCTCCATCTCTCTTAAAGGGCCCTCCCAGCACAGAGGAAAAGTGCAGTACTGCGTGGAGGTCAGCACAATGGGGGAAAGCTCTCTTACTGAAGAGTTTTGTTTTGTTTTGGGTTTTGTTGGTGGTGGTGGTGGTGGTCGTGGTTTTTGCCAAAGTGGCCCCTGCTTGAAAAATAGTGAAGATGTACAGTTTAGCAGGTGTTGCTGCCACCTCCAGAGATGGAAATATCATTCAAAAGGACCATAACAGAATGGAAAACAGGACTGAAACTAACAAAATGAAATTCAGTAGGGGAAAATGCAAAGCTCTAGACATTGCCCTCCCCCCCAAAAAAGTGGGGTGAGGAATGCATAGGTATAGGACGGGGGATACTTGCTGGCAGTGGTAAGTGTGAAAAGGAACCCAATACTGCAGTCAATCATAAGCTGAACATGAGTTAGCAGCAGAGTGATGCAACTGTCACGAAGGTGAATGCAATTTCCAGCTGCATTAATAGAACCACATTTTCCAAGTCACAAGAAGCAGAAGTTTCACTTTGTTCTGAACTAGTCAGACCTTCTACAGAGTACTGAGTCCTACTCATGGCACCATACCTTAAGAAGCATGTAAACAAACAGGAATGGGTTCAGAGGGAGATGACTAAGATGCTGTCTTCTTCTAAGCCCCAGCTAAGAAGTACTTTTTTCACACTCTCAATCTATGGAATTCTCTGCCACCAGATGTGGTGATGGCCACTAGCTTGGATGGTTTTAAAAGGGGCTTAGACAAATTCACAGAGGAGGACAGGTCCATCAATGGCTACTAGCCTAAGAGCTATGGACCACCTCCAGCCTCGGAGGCAAGATGCCCCTAAATACCACTTGCCACTAAATACCACTTGAAAGATGCCACTAAATACCACTTGCAAGGAGGCAACAGCAGGAGAGAGGGCCTGCCCTCACCTCTTGCTGGTTGGCTTCCCAGAGGCACCTGGTGGGCCACTGTGGGAAACAGGATGCTGGACTGGATGGGCCGTGGGCCTGATCCAGCAGGGCTGTTCTTATTTTCTCATGGTATAAGGGGTCTGGAAAGCAGCATGCCCAGGGCGGAGCCACCATTAGGCAAACGGGTTGAAAGAACCCAGGCCACTACCAGTCAGGGCCCCCTCCCGGCATCTGACGTCAGACATGCACGGGTGTGTGTGTGTGTTATTTCAGTCTGGAACGGAACCGAGATTGGCCCCTGCTGCATTGGCAGCACAGCCGGAGTGACTCTCCCTGCCTTAAAGGCAGAGAGAGCCGCTCCTGGTCTCACTGCCAGTGCCGCGGTGAGACCAGCCCTTTAAAAAGGCGCAGCCCGTTTAGGAGAGAGATCAGCCCACGCTGATCGGCCCGCACCTTTAAGGCAGGGAGAGTCACTCTGGTCCACACTGCCCAACGCAGTGCGGGCCGATCTCCCTTCCAAATGCAGCCGCGCAGCCCCGTCTGGGAGGAAGACCACATCCCCCGTGTCTGATGTCAGACACGGGGGCTTGGCTAGCTGGGCCCCCACATCTGACGTCAGACATAGGAAGCTGCCATAGACTGAGTCAGGTCCTTGGTCTATCTAGCTCATTTATTAAGAGGGGAAAGAAAGAATAATATACCCTGCCCTGTGCTGCTTGGCAGAAGGATGGGGCATAATTGCAATACCTAAATAAACCATGAACAACAGAGATCTGTGGTTAGGAACATAAGAAGCTGCCATAGACTGAGTCAGACCCTTGGTCCATCTCACTCAGTATTGTTTTCACAGACTGGCAGCAGCTTCTCCAAGGTTGCAGGCAGGAGTCTCTCTCAGGCCTATCTTGGAGATGCTGCCAGGGAGGGAACTTGGAACCTTCTTCTGCTCTTCCCAGAGCAGCTCCATCCCCTGAGGGGAATCTCTTGCAGTGCTCACACTTCTAGTCTCCCATTCCTATGCAGGGCAGACCCTGCTTAGCTAAGAGGACATGTCATGCTTGCTACCACAAGAAAAAAATTCTTTTTCTTTCTTTCTTTCTTTTCTTTCTTTCTTTCTTTGCAGTCGGATGCAGGGGGTGGGGCCAGAGGACAGCGGCAGTGGTCACATACCGAGCATGCCCTAGGACGATAGGTTAGGTTGAAGCCACTGGGCATGTATAGCCTGAAGAAGAGAAGACTGAGTGGGAACATGATAGCAAGATGACAAAGATTTATCTGTTGCCCCAGCAGGCATGATCAGATCTAAAGGGTTTATGTTATAGGAGGGTAGATACCTCTCTAACATTGGGGGAAACGAACTGTCTTAATGCTAGGAGTTTGACAAGGGAATCCGTTACCGAGGAGGTGGCGGGCTCTTCCTCACTGGAGGTCTTAAAGCCGAGGCTGGACTGCCATTTGCCGGGATGCTCCAGCTCTGGATTTCCTGCAAGCGGCGGCGGGCTGGGTTTCTGCTTCTTCTATGAGATTAATGTCAACATGATCCAGATGATGCTTTCTTAGAACAACTCCCTAATCAGCATGTTTAGGATTTCAGTCTTGGCTCTTCTCTCTGAACTTACAAGGCCATAGCCCATGCCATCCGCATTTGATCAATGATTACAGACAAGAGAAAGTATGGTAAATGTTTCAGTATTTTGCAATAATCCAGATTACACTCCAAAATATATGATAAAAGCACACACATTTAAGACGCTTTATAATGGTACAGCTGAGCTGTTGAACTGTTGGCTTAGCACACTCTGTTTGTAAACTGTGATCCTGGTGTCTCTTGCTTGGAGATGTTTATCTCAAGGATGAACTATTTTGTTATGAAAAAGCAAGCTGTTACTTGGCTGGCCATTCCTTTGTCAGTTAATCACTGGGAGATGCTGAAAGAGGCCCAAAAGAAGTTTTGCTAATGATCCTAACATAATGGGGCCCCAGACAAGTTGGTAGGAAGTACCAACCACAGGGCTCTGTGTGGTCGCCAGGAGTCACACCCCAACTGACAGCGCACTTTACCTGGAAGGAGGGGCTGGACATCATTCTGTGTGTCCCCCCACTGCAGTGGGGCAGGGGCAGGGGCAGGGCAGAAATAACAGGCAAGCTACTGTGGGGCAGAGACCAGAGATGTTAGACTGGAGTGGAAGTGGCCAGTCACAGGCCTGCAGCATCTCAGGACGCAAGGGCTGCTCTGTGGGAAATGGATGCAGTCTGTTGCGGACTTCTGAGAATGCTGTGCTATCCCCATACACAGCTGCATATCTGTGTAAATAAATTAAGTACTACAAAGACAACGCCTGTTGGGACATCCTCCTCCACTGATGTCTCAAGGTCCTCCCAGCACATCCCTTTATTGTGTGTTGGGGCCAGACGTCTGAATGGACCCTAAACACACTCAAGGCCTTGTTTAAACAATTATTTAGAGCACATGTATAGCAGCCGTTGGGATGAACCACCCCATGTGGGATGCACCAGGAGGACGTCGGGGTGTCTGTGGGGGATGTTCCAATGATGGGCACATTCTTAGCACATCCTCCTCCTCCACTTCTTCTTCCTCTTCCTCCTCTTCTTCCTCTTCTTCCTCTTATTTTTCCTCCTCCTCTTCTTCTTCTTCTTCTTCCTCCTCTCCTTCTTCCTCCTCTCCTTCTTCCTCTTCTTCTTCATCCTCCTCTTCTTCTTCCTCTTCCTCTTCTTCTTCTTCACTTGTACCTCCAGTCATATCGTTTGAACCAGCCCAAAGGAGACCAGAATCCGAGACACGCTACAAGCCCCTGGAACTTCTCACTGCTTGGGGAAGTGGGGGTAATCCAGGCAGTATGTCAGCATGTTACACACCAATGAATGCAAAGGAGCTTCCATGCCTTTTTAAAAATAAAAATAAAATCATTTGGACAGGGGCAGAATGTAAAGTGCAGAAGCAGCACAGCTGGGAAGATGAGTGTTTAGCCCTTTCTTGCCTCTCCACTCCAAATCCGCCCTCCCCTTTCACAGATACATACTCAGGGTGAAAACATTCGCCCTCTTCAGACATTATAGAAACCGGGGGCACTCAACTCACATAAAGCATCTCTGAGAGCATGCCCTAAATCCCCGACCCCATGCTGACACACTCAGAAGCCCACCACCACCGTTCAGTTACGTTTAACTATAGAGACAAATGTCTCTCTATACTTATCCCCTGCTAACTGAGCAAAGAGGCACCTTTTCAAAGTGGTGATTCTCTTTATTGAGCAGGGGGAGAGCAACTGACCCTATCCTGCCCCAACACAGCATCCCTCCAGTGGCTGTTGCTGGTGTCTAGCTTATGTTTCTTTTTAGACTGTGAGCTCTTTGGGGACAGGAAGCCTATCTATCTATTTCTACATAAACCGCTTTGGGAACTTTTGTCGAAAAGTGGTATATAAATATTCATTTTATTTGTATTTGCTGTACCTGTGGACAAATTCTTCCCATGATTGCAGAACGCTGGTGGGATCATGGGAAGAAATGGAGCATGAGTATAGTGTTTGTTTTTGTGGACAAACGCTGTAACTGTGGGCAACAGGGCCAGTGGGGAGATCTGAGGGCATCAGCAAAGCAATTCAGAGCATGTTCTTGGGAATGCTGGATATATAGCATCCCCTCTTCTTACCAAATCTGAAGAGGGCTGTGAAGATTGCACTGTATTACAAATTATTGTTACAAATATTTATATTCTGCTTTTCAACAAAAAGTTTTCAAAGCAGTTTATATAGCAAAGGGCGGGGGGAGAGATGGTTCCTGTCCCACAGGGGCTCACAATAAAAACAACAAACCAAAAAGGAGACACCAGAAAAGCTACAGAAGGGGTGCTAGGCTAGGCTGAATAGGAACATCGGAAGCTGCTGCCTTCGACCCTTGGTCCATCTAGCTCAGTATTATCCACACAGACTGGCAGCAGATTCTCCAAGGTTGCAGGCAGGAGTCCCAACCTTGTCTTGGAGGTGCCCGGGAGAGAACTTGGAACCTTCTGCATGCAAGCAGGCAGATGCTCTTTCCAGAGTGGCTCCATCCCCTAAGGGGAATATCTTTTTTAGTGCGCACAAATGCAGTCTTCCATTCATATGCAAATCAGGGTGGAACCTGCTGAGCAAAGGGGTCAGTTCATGCTTGCTGAAAGGCATCATCTCATACTGCACTGGAGATGACAATGGTAAACTCCTCCTATATTCCACCAAAGAAAAACCACAGGGCTCTGTGGTCTCTGTCCTCAGATGGAAGCTGCAGTCCAACAACAACTGGGGATCCTCACGTCACAGACACAGACACAGAGGAAACTATTTCTTGGCCGGATTCAAAGATGATCTCTTTTGCTCTCTTTTCCTGTGCTGCGAGGGCTGAACTGCCCTTTTCTGGAGAGCTCTTACTGGTTTCCTTTCTCTTTTAAATAGCTGAAAGAGATGATCTATGACATAACTGAACCCTGCCCATTTAAACTTTGTCTTTTTCTGTTCACAGGTCTGAGCCTGGAGGAGAATGGACGGAAGTTCAAAATGAGGAGCCATGATGATTGGTTCACTGAAATGAGGAGCCATGATGATTGGTTCACTGATTGGTTCACTGTGGTCTGATATGATCACTCTAGAGACCAGGGAGCAAATATTTCTCCTTTCCCCACTTTTGCCGTGTTCTCTGTACATGAGACGTTCCTGGAGGAACAGGGATGGAAGAGCAGATAGCAGGTTCTCTATAGCCCTATGCAGACATTCTGTTGTACAATATCTGCACACATGCACATGTGTTTGTGTGAATGACTGCACCTGTGTTCATTTTTAAAATGAACCTGGATGCAGGCCCCTCAAATGCAAGGGAGAGGAGAGCTGGTCTTGTGGTAGCAAGCATGACTTGTCCCCCTAGCTAAGCAGGGTCTGCCCTGTTTGCATATGAATGGGAGACTTGATGTGTGAGCACTGCAAGATATTCCCCTTAGGGGATGGAGCCGCTCTGAACAGAGCATCTAGGTTCCAAGTTCCCTCCCTGGCAGCATCTCCAAGAGAGGGCTGAGAGAGATTCCTGCCTGCAACCTTGGAGAAGCCGCTGCCAGTCTGTGTAGACAATACTGAGCTAGATGGACCAAGGGTCAGACTCAGTATATGGCAGCTTCCTATGTTCCTGTAGATAGGGAATGTACTGCTGTTGCTGCCTTCAATATAATAGGTGAATAACTGTACCTGTGTGCACTGGCTTTACAAGCATTGAATATAACATGCAAATAGGGCCGTGAATAGGACTTCTCTCTTTCTGGAAAATGCAGTCCTAATGCAAAGAGGTATTGTTGCCCTATTTGCATTTCATCATCTTAGGGGCACCCCTTAAAAATGCCATAGGTATGCACACCCAACCACATGTGAAGCAGCCTTGAGACTGGTGCAATGTGTTCCTGTGCATTGCATGGATACCCAGGGGAACTGCTGGGGTGGACCAGCCAACAGGCATGGAGACTGCAGTCTGGTCAGATGTAAAGCTCATTGGGTGACATTGGGCCAGTCATTCTCAGGACCGGGGAGACCCGAGTTCAAATCCCCATTCAGCCATGAAACTAGCTGGGTGACTCTGGGCCAGTCACGCATCTCTCAGCCTAACCAACTTCACAGGGTTGTTGTGAAAGAGAAACTCAAGTATGTAGTACACCGCTCTGGGCTCCTTGGAGGAAGAGCGGGATAGAAATGTAATAATAATAATGATGATGATGATGATGATGATGATGATGATACTTCTTTAGATGACTGAGAATAAAAATGGAGGGGGATTGTCTTGTATGCCACCCTGAGCCCCTTGGAGGAAGGGCAGGATTAACATGTTATAAATATAATCAGATAAAATCTCATGCTATTACTCTGTGCCTCATTTGCAAAAAATATATATATATAAATTTACTATATCATCATTATCCATCTGTGAATGATGCAATAACCTGAATAAGAGGAGAGCTGGTCTTGTGGTAGCAAGCACGGCTTGTCCCCTTAGCTAAGCAGAGTCCACCCTGGTTGCATATGAATGGGAGATTAGAAGTGTGAGCACTGCAAGACATTCCCCTCAAGAGATGAAGCCGCTCTGGGAAGAGCAAAAGGTCCCAAGTTCCCTCCCTGGCAGCATCTCCAAGATAGGGCTGAGACAGACTCCTGCCCGCAACCTTGGAGAAGCCGCTGCCAGTCTGTGAAGACAATACTGAGTTAGTTGGACCAACGGTCTGACTCAGTATATGGCAGAAATTTTCAGAATCCTTGGGCTAGATTTTCCCAATGCACACATGCATTACAGCTCTGACAGCTTGGCTGCAACATGACACTGATGTATCCTCTGCCATTGTCATGCTGTCCCAGCTGAACTTTTTACACAACTGGGAACCAAACTGGACACAGCATCTTGTGATGGCCACTGTCCTGTCTTTAGTAACACATATTCAGGATACAAAAGGGTACATACTGCTCAGAAATACTTTGATTTCTATGCTGCAATATAGCAGATGATACTTTGTAAGCCTATAGCATAGGAAGAGCCCATCATTCATTTAAGTTACTGTAATTAATCAATCAATCAATCAATCAATCAGTTAATCATATTTATATACTGCCTGATGTGTGTGTCTCTAGGCAGTTACACACAATCCAAAAGACAATATAAAGCAGAACAAAAAAAACCAATTTCATGGAATAAAAACAATTAAAACAGTTTAAATTTAATTCTGAGAAAACAGGTGTGTCTTGAAGGTCTTTTTAAAAGCAATCAGAGGTGGAAAAGCTCCTATTTTGACAGACAGCATAGTTATATTTTGACTATGATTCCATCTAGTCATGGAATCATAGAATCTTAGAGCTGGAAGGATCTCTCCCATCTGCAGTTTAGAGGGAAGCTTCCATAAAACCCCATATTCAGAGCAAAAATGCCCCTGTGGCTCTGGAGAAGGTGAGGTGCTGGTGTGCATTGCACTGTTTATTTTGTGACCTCTGCAATACTTTAATTGTTCCTTTTTTAATCAAAATTCCCAGGCCATGTATATGAATTCTGTTTCCCTTCTTTCTAATTGGAATGCTGATATTACTTATAAAGGTAAGTGTGCTTGTCGAGTCGGTGGTGACTCCTGGCGACCACAGAGCCCTGCAGTTGTGTTTTGGTAAAATACAGGAGGGGTTTACCATGGCCTCCCCCCACGCAGTATGAGATGATGCCTTTCAGCATCTTCCTGTACTGCTGCTGCCCCAAATAGGTGTTTTCCATAGTCTGGGGAACATACCAACAGGGATTTGAACCAGCAAGCTCTGGCTTGCTAATCAAGTCATTTGCCCGCTGCACCATTAGGTGGCTCGATATTACTTAGTGCTGCTAAATTCTGCTCTGTGGCACGTAGAGCGCATCATGGGTTCTTGCAAACCTTGCTTGATTTTGACTGTAAATGTTAGCTGCTGAGTAATTTAGACAGTAATTATAGTAATTTTAATTTTAACTGGTGTTTTTAGGCCTTCTTGGCTTAGTCTGTGCATTTTGTATTAAGTGCATTTTTCTTTTCTGCAGGTCTAAGACCAGAATAAAAATTTGATTTGATTCGAGCTGGAAGGGAGCTTGAAGGTCTTCCAGTCTCACCCCTGCTCAGTGCAGGAAACGGCTACAGGATCCCTGACATCTAGTCTCTGCTTGAAAACCTCTAGTGAAGGGAAGCCCGCCACCACCACTACCCAACGGCTCTTACAGTCAGGAGGGAAATGCCTCCTCGTGTCTAGCCTGAATCTGCTGCCTTGTCCTTTCAACCCCTGGGTTCCAGTCCTGCCCTCCGTCAGGAACAACGTCCACTCCATCTTCTGTGTGGTGGCTCTTCAGATCTTTGAAGACAGCAGTCATATCTCCCCTTCATTTCCTGGTAAAAGGGTAGCCCCCCTCTTGTTTGACATCCAGTATGTTAAAATGCCTGTTTGTTTATGCTGGAAAGAGGAAGCCCCGGACTGGAAGCCGGTTACAACACACAAAGCCCAAGAAGAAGCATGTTAAGAAACAAATTTCAGAGAATTGTAATGGAGGGCCCCTAGCGTGGATACACATCTTCTGTTGTGCACAAGCGGTCAAAAGAACTCCCATGTTAAAACGATGCCACATGTCCTTCCAGGGTCTTAGCCTTGGTATTTAAGAGCTTTCAGGGCAAGGTTCCAGTGGACCCTGGCTTGTGTGATAAGCCTCACCACCACCACCACCACCACCACTCCACATTTTTTGGCCCTCTTGTCCTTCCTTGACTCCCTTAGGCCTCTGCGCAGATGGGTCTACTGAAAGTGATTTTGCTTGGGAGTTGAACGTGCCAGACCCACCCACCCCTAATGCCCCCCCCCCAACTTTTGCTTTTCTGCTCCTTTTTAAAAAAAAAAGTTGGAAGTTTGTGATGTGCTCTTCGGCTTTATTTTGAGTTTCTTTATGTGCGTGCGTGTGTGGTATCTGTGTATGTATGTGCTTCATACGACAGTATAAATGCCCGGGGGTGTGTGTGCTGCAAGCTGTCTTTAAAAGGCCAGGTAAGCTCCCCACCCCCACAGATTTTTAGCACCCACCCCTCCCTAAACCTTTAGGCTGTCCAGCGTCCTGCAAACAGCTTGCATCCAGCCCTCTCTTTAGCAGGGGAGCCCGAGAGCTAGCCATACTGAGAGGGACAAAGGCCATATCGCTGCGAGTGCGAGCCAGTGTGACTCACAGCCACTAAGTTTCGGTTTCCGTTTCCCAACGCGGCGCTTCTTCAGCCGGCCACGAGACTCCAGTGACGTAACCTCCAGCTCCGAGGCGCTTATCTCAGAGCCTGCTCGGCTTTACTCCTCTGCCTGGCTGTGCCAGCCAATTGAGAGAGAGAGCCGGAGGCTGGCTGGCTTTTATTTCTCTTGCACGGAAAAACGCGCTCCTGCTCTTTATTTTCTCAGACTGAGGCAGGTGGTGGCGGGGGAGCGAAATCCACCAAGCAGAACCTGGCAGGGCCTCTGAGAGGAATTTTATCAGGGGTTACAAAGGTTCTTTCGGGCCTCCCTTCCCTTCTCCATTAGTCACCCTGTTTTTATCCACGAGCTGTAGCCTGTAAGGCCAAAAGGGGTATGGAACATAGGAAGCTGCCATCTACTGAGTCAGACCATTGGTCTATCTAGCTCAGTATTGTCTTCACAGACTGGCAGCGGCTTCTCCAAGGTTGCAGGCAGGAAGCCCGATCTTGGAGTTACAGTACTGCCTGCATCTACTTTATAACCCTGTGGGTCTCCCAATCCTCGTGTGTAAATCTTTGTAGATATATGATGTACAAACAACTACTTTGTATATAATTGTGCTTTGGCAACGTACTGTATGCTTTGGTAGTTCGTTGGTTCAATAAAAAAATCTTGTCCTATTAAAAAAAATATATATCTTGTCCTATCTTGGAGATGCTGCCAAGGAGGGAGAGAGGGCTGGAAAGGAGTGCTCTGTTGATTTTCAGCATTGGAGGCCTGATGCTCCTCTACTCCCTCCATGATAAATATAAATAATAAATGAAATAAAAGAGGCTCAGAGAGAAGAAAGCATAGTTGTTGTGAGCATCTTTGTTTATGCTACAATACAGATAAGGAGAAAGAATTCACATTGAAATATCCTTGTATATTGCAATGCAGATCAGATCATCAGAAGACATAATTATTAGTAAAAGTTTTTTTTTTTAAGGTAGATAGTATTTACTTTAAAAAGAAGAGCGTTCCTTGCCATTTTTGTGTGAAAATTTTCGAATCACAGCATGAACATTAAGATATTCCCCTTTGGGGATGAAGCCGCTCTGGGAAGAGCAGAAGATTTCAAGATCACTCCCTGGCTTCTCCAAGATAGGGCTGAGAGAGATTCCTGCCTGCAACCTTGGAGAAGCTGCTGCCAGTCTGTGAAAACAATACTGAGCTAGATAGACCAATGGTCTGACTCAGTATATGGCAGCTTCCTATGTTCCTAACCACAGATCTCTGTTGTTCATGGTTTATTTAGGTATTGCAGTTATGCCCCATCCTTCTGCCAAGCAGCACAGGGCAGGGCATATTATTCTTTCTTTCCCCTCTTATCCTCACAGCAACCCTGCGAGGCCAGGATGGTGGTTGACTCAAGGTTACCCAGCGAGCTTCATGGCTGAGTCAGAACTTGAACCCAGGTTGCCCCAGCTCCAGTCAGACTTGTTTAACTCCTGCATCCTTCCATTCTCCACCTCTAGAGAGCTGGTTGCTGTTTTGTCAAAAGCAGGAAGTAGTTTAGATTCGCTGACCAATTGCACTTTCTAGAGAAAGGAGTGTCTTGACGGTGCACATGTGCTACTGAGGAACCTGTGGACATGGACTTAGTTCTGCATGGACCACTTCCACTACAGAGGTTCACCTTTGACTCGTTGAGACGGACAGACGATGCTTTGCTGCGCCAGTAGCTGCACTCTGCAAAGACGCTCCTGCCACTTAAGGGCTGTGCTTGGTGGGTGGTTTTCTAGAGCACATGCCATCGGAGTGGATCATGGGAGCTGCGCAGGACCAGATAAACTCTCCAGCAGTCTCCCCTCTAATAGGGATCCCCAGAGGTTGTTGACTACAGCTCCCAGAATCCCTAGCTGCAATGGCTTTTGCTTGGGGATTATGGGAGTTGTAGTACACAGCTGCTGGGAATCCCTGTTAGAGGGGCCACTGCTCTCTAGCCTGTCTCCCGTGCCTTTCAGTTGGACTTGCACAGTGGATTGTGGCCTAATTATCCATCAGTCACATCTCCTAGGACGGGGGTGGGCAAGCATGGCCCTCCAGCTGCTATTGAACTACAACTCCCATCATGGAGAGTTGTAGTTCCTCCCATCCTTGTAGAGGAGATCTGGTCTTGTGGTCGCAAGCATGACTTGTCCCCATAGCTAAGCAGGGTCTGCCCTGGTTGCATATGAATGGGAGACTTGATGTGTGAGCACTGCAAGATATTCCCCTCGGGGATGTAGCTGCTTTGGGAAGAGCAGAAGGTTTCAAGTTCCCTCTCTGGCTTCTCCAAGTTAGGGCTGAGAGAGATTCCTGCCAGCAACCTTGGAGAAGCCGCTGCCAGTCTGTGAAGACAATACTGAGCTAGATAGACCAAGGGTCTGACTCGGTATATGGCAGTTTCCTATGTTCCTAATGTTGGATTCAGTACTTAGCCTGTCCAAATCCACAAGACGTTCCTGAGTCATTGTAGACCTTAAATAATTCTTAATCAGCTTGAGTTTGCTAAATCTCTGCAGAAGCTATTGTTGCTGGAATTGTTAACAGTATTCTTAAGCTAACACAAACATTTGGGGTTGGGGGAGGCTAGTGGTCCAGTTTGGTCCCAGCTTCTCCCTCCAGGATATTCTGTAGAGGAGCAGGTGAGGGGACATGGGCGGGGAGGTGGAGTGGCTGTGGTCTATAACATCTTCCTCACCAGGGTCCCTGTTAGGGTAACAGACCATATTGAATGTGTGTACTTGAGTTTGGGGACCAGGGATAGATTGGGTCTTCTGTTAGTGTACCGATCACCCTGCTGCTCAGCAGAATCCCTTACTGAGCTCACGGACTTGGTGACGGAACTCACTTTGGAGTCTCCCAGACTCTTGGTGCTGGGGGACTTCAATGTTCATTTCGAGACCAATCTGTCTGGGGTAGCTCAGGAGTTCATGACAACTATGGGCCGATCCCAAGTGGTCTCTGAACTGATGCATATTGCAGGTCACATGCTTGATTTGGTCCTTTACTCTGATCAGGGTGGTGTTCCGTGGGTCGGGACCCACCTTTGCAGGGGCGAGGGAACTATTAGAATGGTCCACCCGAAGAGGTTATTGGATCCAGTAAGATTCCAAGAAGCCTTGGAGGGATTCATTGTGGGCTTTGCTGGTGATTCTGTTGATGCCCTGGTTGAGAATTGGAACAACTTGCTCACCAGGGCAGTAGACACAATTGCTCCCAAGCATCCCCTCCAACCTGCTTCAGAATTGGCCCCTTGGTATCGGAAGATCTACGGGGACTGAAGCGGCAAGGTAGGCAACTGGAGTGCAAGTGGAGAAAGACTCAACTCAGATCTGACAGATTGCGACATAGAACACATTTAAAGATCTATGCTCAGGCAATACGTGCAGCAAAGAGGGGATTCTTTTCTGTCCGTATTGCCTCTTCAAGTTCACGTCCAGTGGAGTTGTTCAGGGTTGTGAGGGGACTAGTATCTGCTCCTCCTCCCTTGAACCAGAATTTTGAGTCATCAATTACCTGCTGTGAAGTGTTTAAAGAGTTTTTTGCAGATAAAATCTCTTGGATTTGGGCCGACCTAGATGGAGACTCCACAATAACTGGAGGTGTCCAGCAACTCCTCTTATGCAATTCGACTGGATCGGTTTCAATTCGTGCCTCCTGAGGATGTGGACAATCTGCTTGGAGTGGTGAGGCCCACCACTTGTTCTCTTGACCCTTGTCCAACATGGCTTGTTCGATCTAGCAGGGATGCTGTTGTAGACAGCCTGGTGGAAATAATAAATGCTTCTCTGAGGGAGGGCAGGATGCCTCCTAATCTTAAGGAGGCAATCATTAGACCTCTTCTAAAGAAGCCTGCGTTAGATCCCTCAGAGTTGAGCAATTATAGGCCAGTTTCCAATCTCCCATGGCTGGGCAAGGTAATTGAGAGGGTGGTGGCCTCTCAGCTCCAGGCGGTCTTGGAGGAAACTGATTATCTAGACCCATTTCAAACTGGCTTTCGAGCAGGCTTTGGGGTGGAGACTGCTTTGGTTGGCTTGATGGATGATCTCCAATTGGGAATAGGCAGAGAAAGTGTGACTCTGATGGTCCTCTCGGCGGCTTTCAATACTATCGACCATAGTATCCTTCTGGAACATCTGAGGGTATTGCGGTGGGAGGCACTGTTTTACAGTGGTTCCACTCCTACCTACTTCTTGGACAGATTCCAGATGGTGTCGATTGGAGACTGTTGCTCTTCGAAATCTGAGCTTAAGTATGGTGTCCCTCAAGGCTCCGTACTTTCTCCAATGCTTTTTAATATCTACATGAAACCGCTGGGAGAGATCATCAGGGGATTTGGAGCAGGGTGTTACCAGTACGCTGATGACACCCAGATCTACTTCTCCACGTCAACTTCTTTAGGAGCTGGCATATCCTCCCTAAATGCCTGCCTGGAAGCAGTAATGGGCTGGATGAGGGAGAATAAACTGAAGCTGAATCCAGATAAGACAGAGGTACTTATTGTGCAGAGTCAGAACTCTAGAGATAATTTTGATTTACCTGTTCTAGATCAGGTCACACTTCCCCAAAAGGAACAGGTTTGCAGTCTGGGAGTACTTCTGGATTCACACCTCTCCCTGGTTTCTCAGGTTGAGGCGGTGGCCAGGGGTGTTTTCTATCAGCTCCGGCTGATACCCCAGCTGTTCCCGTTTCTTGAGATCAATGACCTCAAAACCGTGGTACATCTGTTGGTAACCTCCAGACTGGACTTCTGTAATGCACTCTATGTGGGGCTGCCTTTGTACGTAGTCTGGAAACTTCAGTTGGTTCAGAATGCGGCAGCCAGGTTGGTCTCTGGGTCATCTTGGAGAGACCACATTACTCCTTTACTGATGGAACTACACTGGCTGCCAATAGGTTTCTGGACAAAATACAAAGTGCTAGTTATAACTTATAAAGCCATAAACAGCTTAGGCCCTGGGTATCTAAAAGAGCATCTTCTTCACTACGAGCCCCACTGCCCATTGAGGTCATCTGAGGAGGTCCGTCTCCAGTTACCACCAAATTGTTTGGTGGCTGCACAGAGATGGGCCTTCTCGGTCACTACCCCAAAATTGTGGAATGCGCTCCCTGCTGAGATACAATCCACCCCATCTCTGGCAATTTTCAAAAAACACCTGAAAACCCATCTTTCCGCCCAAGCTTTCTCAGCTAACTAAATTTTTTAGGTTTTAATCTCTGGTTTATTTTTAAATTGTTAAATTGTTTTAAGTTTTTGTATATGTTTTTAACTTGTTTTATGCTATTGTTAACCACCCAGAGATGAAAGTTTGGGGCAGTGTATACAGATTTGATAAATAAATAACAACATTTCTATGTTTGCTACTTCAACATCCAGTTGAAGACAGATTGGTCTCGAAATGAACATTGAAGTCCCCTAGCACCAAGAGTCTGGGAGACTCTATGTTTGCTACTTCAACATCCAATGTGGCATCTCTAGCTTGGATGACCTTGTTGCAAATATCTATTGCCTGCTAATATTTTGTACCACACAGCTGACATCAACACACAGGCAAAAAGATGTCACATATAATAAAACTCCATGGACTTCATTTCTTGTGTTGGCCATCAAATTTAGTCCTAGGAGGTCTTCCGGTGCCAATTTCAACCTGGGCCAAACATCACCGCTTTCTAGACACATGCTGGCAGTTTGTACCATGTTTCCTGGCAGGCCTTCTGCAGGACAGACAGAGAACTGGCAGATAAAGTTTCCCTCACTATTATCAAACCAGGAAAAAACTGCACCTAGTGAACCACACCTAATGACACATCATGGAAGCAATCTGCCTAGAGAGCAGGATGCTGTTGGTTCGAATTCTCACTGGTGTGTTTCTCAGACTATAGGAAACACCTATATCAGGCAGCAGCTATATAGGAAGATGCTGAAAGGCATCATCTCATACTGTGTGGGAGGAGGCAATGGTCAACCCCTCCTGTATTCTACCAAAGAAAACCACAGGGCTCTGTGGGCGCCAGGAGTCAACACAAGCTTGATGCACAACCTTTACCTTTTTTTAACCTTTAATTAATTCCTGGCCACCAGGCAGCTATCAAAGGCACTTGGGAGCTCTTGCAGGGGAGGGGTGGGGAGGCAGCAACTTACTTTTCCTCATTTTAAGAAACAGCACAGCACTTAATATCTGAAGTGAAAAGCAGAACTCTGACTCTGAGCCAGTGGGAAAGTGAGGCTAAGAGAGAAAGAGACATAGTCATAGGAAGCTGCCTTCTACCAAGACAGGCCATTGGTCCATCTGTTAGAGATTTTAATTGCACAGTCTCTGTTAATTAACAAGGAGCAGTGTTAATATGTGGGATTAATATGTAGGATTTTTAGCATGACCAAACTTTAGCACAGGCCTGATTAGTAGTAGGCCTCTTGTCCTTAAGAGTGACCTTACAGATGTTTGTGAGTCAGAAGCTGTCTACGTAGGGAAGTAACTTAAGCTGATGCTGATAACATGGAGGGTTTGCAGAAAAACAAATAACCACAGCTGGCTGTACATTGGCATAATACTAAGTTCTTGGGGGCCTGGTCTTTAAACAATAAACTCAACGCAAGAAAGGGAGATCCAATCAGAAAGCAGTAAACTATCATAATTCATGGGTAGAAAAATGATTGTATTAGATTGTTCGGGGTCTGTCTGGATCTCCGACATAGTGTTAATGAAACCTGCCTCAGGGGTGATTGGCCTGCACCCCTTAGTTCGGGCAAATGTGGGGAATTTAGCTCAAAGGGGGAAACATTCCAATCAGCCTTAATTTGTGCAAGCATATGAACCCAAGAAAATTGGCTTGAGAGAGATGTTTTAATTAACAAAAAGGAGTTTACTGAAATAAATATAATTTACTAGGTGGTCCTAATGTAAAAGCAATGCAAATATGTTTAAAAATAGACTGTTGTAAGGCACATTTAGCTTAAAGTTCCAAATGTTGTGTACATTCACAGGTGGGCTAGAGAGGTACTTTAAGACAGAGGGGCAAGGTTTCAGAAATAAGAGAAAGGGATAGGTTCAGGCCTGGAAAACATAGGAACATAGGAAGCTGCCATATACTGAGTCAGACCACTGGTCTATCTAGCTCAGTATTGTCTTCACAGACTGACAATGGCTTCTCCAAGGCTGCAGGCAGGAATCTCCCTCAGCCCTATCTTGGAGATGCTGCCAGGGAGGGAACCTGGAACCTTCTGCTCTTCCCAGAGCAGCTCCATCCCCTGAGGGGAATATCTTGCAGTGCTCACACATTAGTCTCCCACTCATATGCAACCAAGGCAGACAGACCCTGCTTAGCTAAGGGGACAAGTCATGCTTGCTGCCACAAGAACAGCTCTCTTCTCCTGGGCAAGAGGCTAGATCACCTGTCCTGAGGAGGAGAACAAGGTGGTTCTTGTTGCAGTCTGATGGGGTCCTGAGTAAGAGGCACTGAGATGTTTCACAGTGAGAAACCCAGTACACTGGGTCATGGAGTTAGGAATACTTATATCCCCAAAACATGCCTTGAGGGCACATTTCTTCTGTCCTGCTCTGCTGAATAGGGGAGCCCAGACAACCTTTTTTTTTTGGAATGCATTGTGTCTTAGTCCTTTGTGGGTAGGAATGTGTGTGAATCGCCTATGGCATTCAAGGCTGATTGTGAGGACAATTGGATTGTGCAGGTGCGCCCAAAGCATACTGTGCTGGGAAGGTATTCCCAATGATTCTATCGAGAGTTTCAAAGAACAGCTCTACACAGTGACATCACTAACTCATCCCTGTTGTAATGGAGGCTGTAGATAAGATACTTGTCTTATCTGTCTTTTCTCCCTGGCCTGATGGCCAAGTATTTCCTCTCTTTGGGAGAGGAAGAGGGGAGTTTAGATTTCATTCCAAGGCTGAAATGATCTTAGATGCCAGACACTTGCAGTAGCTAGTCCTCGGAGTCGGTTTAGCTGGGCACCCCTCGTAGAGAGTGTGAAGCTAATCCCCTTTCCAATTTGTGGGGCTTGTGGTCAAATCTAGGTGTGACCAGTCCACTGCCAGCTAAGCGACTTGTCCCTATGTATAACAGACTGGGAGCTCACACTGTGGTGCAGCTCCTGAGCATAGCAAAAGTACAATCTCCAAGCCTGGAAATGCAGTTGCAACCAGGGAGGCTTCTAGGAGCGAGCAGAATAAGCTCAGCTGGTAATAATAGGATCTGCCAGTCTCAGCCAGTTGTATGGCTGTCTTGATGCTTCACACATGGATGGTAGTCATTTGTATGAGGGTACACTTACGCATATGGTTTGATCCTGTTGGGTTACTACGCCATTTTGGCTTGAAATCCATAAGGTTGTTAACATGACATTGCAGCATTCTTTGCTGGTCAAGGATGTCCACGTTTTGTTGGGATACATCCCCAGCATGTGGAATCTAGCATTACAGCAAGAATTGTGGATTCTATGCGCTTGGGTGGCAGGGTGTGTGTGTGTGTGACCAAAAAGCTTATAATACAGCACTGGAAGGGCAAATTTACTCCTAAACTGCAACTTTGGATAACTGACATATGTTCCTTGTCAGCATTCGAACTGATTTTTTTCAAACAGAATGGTAAAGATGAATGTTCAGCTATTTGGTTGAATTGTTTATGCTTTGAAAACAAAAAGATATATATCCTTAGAAGAAGGTGGTTTCCCCCCTTCCTTTTGTCCTAGGTAGGTTTATTTTATTATTTATTCATTTAGTTATTTAATATATTTATAACCTGCCCATCCAGTACACTACTGTTTTGGGTGGCTCACAAGGTTAATAAAATAGATACAATGTAAAATAAGACTAATAAAGTTAAACAAATTAAGTTAAACAAGTTAAAAGACCAGGCTAAAACCACAATTAAAATTGTAATTTTTAAAAAAGTTTCAAATCAAAAGTTATTTAAAAAGCTAAAAATGGAGCACTATAAAAATTAAAGAACCTACCAGATATAAGCATCAGTTAAACATTAAAAAGCCTCTTTAAACAGGTTTTTTTTTTTTTTAAAGCACAGGAGGGGGCATGGCGAAGCTCTTCGGGGAGGGTGTTCCAAAGTTGAGAGGCCATAACCAAAAAGGCCCTGTCTCTATTCCCTGCTAACCAGATCTCTCTTAGTGACAGGGTCATAAGCAGGGCCTGAGATGACAAGCGGAGGGCCCTGTCAGGTTCATATGTGCAAATGCGGTCCAACAGGTACCCTGGCCCCAAGCCGTGTAGAACTTTATAGGTCAAGACCAGCACCTTTAATCTCGGCCAGAAGCAAATCAGTAACTAATGAAGCTGCCGCAGGATGCATGTGACACTCATTAACCTACTCGCACCCACAAGCATCCCTGCAGCAGCATTCCAGATCAGCTGAAACTTCTGAATTGTCTTCAAGGGCAGCCCCATGTAGAGCACATTGCAGTAGTACAATCTGGATGTTACCAGACTGAGGTCTGGTCCAGCTTCTCCAAGTAGGTTCGCAGCTGGCATGCAAGCCACAACTGGTAAAAGGCACCTCTGCACACCACCACCACCTGTCTTCCTCCACCTTCTCCAAGGACAGCTCTGGGTCCAGAAACACCCCTATGCTGTGGACTTTGTATTCCATTGAGAGTGTGACTCTGTCAAAAACCAGATTAGCCTCACTACTTGGATGATCAGTTTTACAAACCCAATGCACTTCCAATTTATCTGGATTAGGTTTCAGCTTGTTCACAGCATCCACTGCCTCTCTGGTGTCTGCTGACTTACAAGATAGGTAGAGCTGGGTGTCATCAGCATATTGATGGCACTGCAGCCCACACCCACAGATGACCTCTCCCAGAGGTTTCATGTAGTTGTTAAACAACATGGGGGACAGAATAGATCCTTGTGGCACCCCATAGGCCAAGGAGTGGAGCACCTAGCATGACCAAAGTTATTTAAATTATTATTTTTATTATTACTACTACTACTACTACTACTACATTTATATTCCACTCTTCCTCCAAGGAGCCCAGAGCGGTGTACTACATACTTGAGTTTCTCCTCACAACGACCCTGTGAAGTAGGTTAGGCTGAGAGATGCGTGACTGGCCCAGAGTCACCCAGCTAGTATCATGGCTGAATGGGGATTTGAACTCAGGTCTCCCCGGTCCTAGTCCAGCACTCTAACCACTACACCACGCTGGCTCTGGGTCCAATCAGGGCTATTTTAGGAGGGACCTAATGACTGCCTCCTTCAGCTGAGGTGGCACTACCCACTGCTCTAGAGAGGCATTCATCACCCCCGCCACCCACGGACCCAATCCCTCCCTAGCAGCCTTCACCAACCATGAAGGGCAAGGGCTGAGATAGGCATGTGGTAGGCTTCAGCCTTCTAAGCAGCCTGTCCTCCTCCTCAGGCAACACAGACTGAAAACCATCCAATATAACAAGACCAGACGGTGCATTGGCAACATCCAGTTCTGGGGCCACAAAAACCATAGCATCCAAGTCAGAACAGATACGAGCAATTTTATCTTCAAAATGGAACACAAATTGGTCACAGCAGGCTGCTGAGGGTTCTGTTTGATGGTCTTTGGGGCCCTCACATAAGAGGGCCCCAAACTACTTGAAAAAGCTCTGCTGGACAACATTGAGCAGAAGTGATGGTGGCAGAAAAATAGGATTATATCACCACCACAGAATAGGTCCTAATATGGGATCTAGCCTGTGTTCGGTCCCATTCATTCAGAGTTTTCTGCCAACAACATTTAAACCGTCTACCAGCCTGCTCCATTGTCTGCAGATGACCTGTATACCAGGAAGTCACTTGGATTTGGCGAGTTGGGAGAGGACATCTATGTGCGACCGTATCAATTGCCTGACCCATCTCCTCATACCAGAGGGAGAAAAGTGCGTCAGCAGGATCGTCCACTCTCTCAGCAGGAAAATCCTCCAGAGCCATCAGGAATCCATAAGCTGAATCTTAAGAACAGAAGGACAGCCCTGCTGGGTTGGGCCCAAGGCCCATCTAGTCCAGCATCTTGTTTCACACAGTGGCCCACCAGATGCTACTGGAAGCCTACAGCAGGAGGTGAGGGCATGCTCTCTCTCCTGCTGTCACTCCCCTGCAACTGATACTCAGAGGCATTCTGCCTTTGAGGTTGGAGGTGGCCCTCCGACTAGTAGCTGATGATAGACCTCTCCTCCATGATGTTATCCAAACCCCTCCACAGAAACCCTGTGGGTGACAATACAAGGCCTGAAAGGGAACGTGCTACTGGGGACGTGCTATCACCCTCCAGATAAAAACGCCAACAGTGACTGGGAGTTGCAGGAGGAAATCAGGAAAGCATCAAGGAGAGGCAGGGCTGTAATTATGGGTGACTTCAATTACCCACACAGACTGGGTAAATTCACAGCCAGGTCAGGACAAAGAGGTCAAATTTCTAGATACACTAAATGACTGTGCCCTAGAACAGTTGGTCTGGGAACCAACCAGAGAGAAGGTGACCTTGGACCTAATTCTGAGTGGCACCCAGGACCTAGTGCATGATGTCAGTGTCATCAACCCTTTAGGGAACAGTGACCATAGTGCCATCATATTAAGCATACATGCGGGGAGAGAATCACCAAGGACGTCTAACACAGACATTTTGAATTTCAGAAGAAGAAACTTCTCCAAAATGAGAAGTATGGTGAAAAGAAAGCTGAAAGGGAAAATCAGGAGAGTCACTTCGTTCCAGAGTGCATGGAGTTTATTCAAAACCACAGTACTAAATTGTATACCCAAACGGAGGAAAGGAACTACTCAGTCCAGGAGGATGCCAGCATGGCTAACGGGTACCATCAAGGAAGCCATAAAAGGGAAGAAGACATCCTTCCAAAATTGGAAGGCCTGTCCAAATGAAGAGAACAGAAAGGAACACAAACTCTGGCAAAAGAAATGCAAGGTGACAATAAGGGGGCAAACAGAATGTTTGAGGAACATTTAGCTAAAAGCATTGAGGGGAATAACGAAAACTTCTTTAAATACATCAGAAGCAGGAAACCTGCCAGGGAGGTGGTTGGACCATTAGACAATGAAGGAGTGAAAGGGATTATTAAGGAGAATATGGAGGTTGCAGAGAAGCTGAATGAGTTCTTTGCGTCTGTCTTCACAGCAGAGGATACTGAGCATATACCTGTTCCTGAACTAGGCTCTTTAGGGATGGAGGGCTAGAGAGCTAAGTCAGATAGAAGTGACAAGAGATGATGTTCTAAACTGTCTGGAAAAACTAAAAGCTAACAAATCACCAGGGCCAAATGGCATCCATCCAAGAGTTCTCAAAGAACTCAAATGTGAAATTGCTGATCTCCTTGCTAAAATATATAACTTATCCCTGAAATCGGGCTCTGTACCAGAGGACTGGAGAGTAGCAAATGTAACACCAATTTTAAAAAAGGGGTCCGGGGTGATGTGGGAAATTACAGGCCGGTTAGCCTAACGTCCGTTCCAGGCAAATTGATGGAAAGCATCCTCAAGCATACAATTGTAAAGCACCTAGAAGAACAGGCCCTGCTGGGAGTGAGCCAGCATGGCTTCCGCAAAGGTAAATCTTGCCTCACCAACCTTTTGGAGTCTTTGAGAGTGTCAGCAAATGTGTGGATCAAGGTGATCCAGTTAACATAGTATACTTGGACTTCCAAAAAGGTTTTGACAAAGTTCCTCATCAAAGACTCCTGAGGAAACTTAGCAGTCATAGGATAAGGGGACAAGTACATGTGTGGATTGCTAACTGGTTGAAAGACAGGAAACAGAGGGTAGGTATAAAAGGAAAGTTTTCACAATGGAGGGAAGTAAGAAGTGGGGTCCCCCAGGGATCTGTACTAGGACCGGTGCTTATTAATTGATTCATCAATGATCTAGAAGCAGGGGTAAGCAGCGAGGTGGCCAAATTTGCAGATGATACCAACCTCTTTTGTTTAGTGAAATCCAAAACGGATTGTGAGGAGCTCCAAAAGGATCTCTCCAGACTTGGGGAGTGGGCGACAAAATGGCAAATGTGCTTCAATGTTAACAAGTGTAAGGTGATGCACATTGGGACGAAAACCCCCAAGTTCAAGTATATGCTGATGGGATCTGAGCTGTCAGTGACTGACCAGGAAAGGGATCTTGGGTTCGTGATGGAAAGCTCGTTGAAAGTGTCAACTCAATGTGCGGCAGCTGTGAAAGAGGCCGATTCCATTCTAGGGAACATTAGGAAGGGGATTGAAAATAAAACTGCTAATATTATAATGCCCTTATAAAAAACTATGGTGTGACCACACTTGGAGCACTGCATACAATTCTGGTCACCACATCTTAAAAAGGACATTGTAGAACTGGAAAAGTTACAGAAGAGGGCAACCAAAATGATCAGGGGCCTAGAGCACCTTTCTTATGAAGCAAGACTACAACACATGGGGCTTTTTAGTTTAGAAAAAAAGACAACTGCGCGGAGACATGATAGAGTTCTATAAAATCATGCATGGTGTGGAGAAAGTGGAGAGAGAGAAATGCTTTTGCCTCTCACACAACACTAGAACCAGGGGTCACTCCATGAAATTGATTGCCAGGAGGTCTAGGACCAACAAACGGAACGACAGGTTGCTTACCTGTAACTTGGGTTCTTCTAGTGGTCATCTGTGGTCTTACACGAATGGGCTTTGCGTCTGCACAAAGACCACACTGGGGCTTCCAAGCTAGAGTTCTAACTTTTGGCGGTGACCCTCCCCTAGGTATATAGGCGGCTGTGCGGGCTTCTCTCTCCAGTCTTCTGAGTCCGCAATCTGAAAGCGACTAGCAGAAAAGACATGAGAAGAGGGGAGGATGGGTGGGTGTGTAAGAGCACAAATGACCACTAGAAGAACCCAAATTACAGGTAAGCAACCTGCCATTCTTCGACGTGGTCTCTGTGCTTTACACGAATGGGCGCATAGCAAGCTGCACCCGTGCCATGCTCACCTGGATCAGGCAAAGATGGATTGTAGCACTGCCCTGCCAAATGCTGTGTCTTTTCTGGCTTGGACATCCAGGGTGTAGTATTGTATCAATGAGTGTTTTGACGCCCACGTAGCCGCCTGGCAGATGACATCCAATGGAATAGACCTGTCAAAGGCAGTAGATGCCACAACCGCTCTTGTTGAATGTGCCTTGATACAGAGCAGGAGAGACTTTTTGGAAAGCTGGTATGCTAGGTAGATGGTGCGGACCACTCATCTGGATATGGTTTGTGCAGAGGCCTGCTTGCCTTTGTTAGGTCCAGAGAGGAGAACAAAGAGAGAATTGGAGGTTCACAGGGAGGAGGTGCGGTTGATGTAGAAGGCGAGTGCCCTGCGAACATCCAGGGTGTGGAGATGTCATTCAGCCTCAGTTGACGGCTTGGCGAAGAATGCAGGTAAGCAGATCGGTTAAGAATGATGAAACGAGGTGACTACCTTCGGAAGGAAGGCAATGTCCGGCAGCAGGACGGCTTTTTCCTTGTGGAAAACTAAGTATGGAGGGTCAACTCTAAGTGCCCTGAGTTCACTGACCCACCTGGCTGAGGTGATAGCCGTGAGGAAGGCTACTTTTCAGAAAAGGAGGTCGAGAGAAATCGTAGCCATGGGGTCGAAGGGACGGTACATGAGTGAGGAGAGCACCAAGGTCAGGTCCCAAGCTGGGGCCATGACTGGCGGGTCCGGATAAAGGTGAGTGAGTCCTCTAAGGAAACGCTTGACAGTAGGGTGTTGGAACCATGATAGTGTGGAGGGCGGAGTGTTAGTCACTATGGTTGCGAGGTGAACCTGCAAGGAAGGGATCCTGAGTCCGGCTTCCTTGAGGGATAGAAAATATGAATAAACATGTTCTACAGAAACAGAGTGTACGGGAATCTCCCTGTCCTTTAGAAAGTTCTGAAAATGGGTCCACTTGTGGGAGTAAGAGGAAACAGTGGAAGGTTTATGTGAGGCCTGGACTATTCGTAGCAGGTTCACCGAGAGGTTGGGACTATGTGCCAGGCTGTGAAGTGGAGGCGCTGTAGGTCTGGATGGAGAAGATGACCGTTCTGTAGGGAGAGGAGGTGAGGGATGTGCAGGAAGCGGTGGTACCGATTATTGGATAGACGAAGGAGTTGGGGGAACCAGGGCCTCCTGGGCTACTATGGGGCAATGAGTATGCAATGTGGGCGGTCCTGGGAGATCTTCTGAAGGACTCAAGGAAGTAGAGGAATCAGAGAAAAGGCGTAGACTAGGCGTTCCGTCCAAGGTAGGGCGAATGCGTCCCCCAGGGAATTGGGTCTGATCCCGGACCTGGAGCAATAGTGGTGGCATTGTACATTCGCTTCCGATGTGAAGAGGTCTATTTCTGGGAGGAACCAGCGGCAGAAGAGGGAGCGGAGCCTGGGGGCATGTAGTTGCCATTCGTGTGATATTGTTTGAGTCCTGCTTAGCCTGTCCGCCGTGACATTGCGTTGTCCCTGTAAATGGACCGCCATGGGCGTGATGCCATGGTGAATGCACCAGAGCCATAGCTCCATGGATAGGAACAGGAGGGAGTTGGAGGAGGTGCCACCTTGCCTGTTCAGGTAAGCTTTGGCAGTAGTATTGTTCATATGAACGAGGATGTGGGAGCCCGGTATCAGGGGAAGGAAGGCTCTTAAGGTTTTGAATATGGCTAACAGTTCGAGGTAATTGATGTAGGCAGCTTCAGTCGAGGTCCAGATGCTGTGGATGTTGTGATTGTTGGCGTGAGCACCCCAACCGTCCATGGATATATCCGTGGTAAGTAGAAGGGCGGGACGCGGCGGGTGGAAGGGGGAGCCAATGGTCAGGTTGATCAGGTCCATCCAACATAGGAGGGAGTGCAGGACCCGAGGTGGGAGCATTAGGGTGGTGGCGAGGGAGTCCTCGTGTGGAGAGAACACTGACAGGAACCAGTGCTGGAGAGTCCTGGCCCGTAGCCGGGCATGAGGGAGGACGTAGTTGGTGGAAGCCATATGTCTTAATAGGCATTGAACTGTTTGCGCTAACTGGATTGGGTGGTAGAGTAGGTGAGATGACAAGTCCAGGTTGGCCTGAGTTCTGTGCTGAGGCAGGAAGATTTTGGACTGAACGGAGTCGAAGAGGATTCCCAGAAATTCTGGAAGGGGTGAGCTTTGATTTTTCGTAGTTCACCTGAAGGCCCAGGTTGGAGAGGAGGTTGATGACCGTGTGGAGGTCTTTGAGCTGGGATTGTGGGTTGTGGGCCACCACGAGCCAATCATCAAGCTACGGAAAAATTTGAATATTTTGTTGTTGTAGGGCCGCCACCACTGGGGCCATGCATTTGGTGAACTCCTGGGGTGCGGATGCCAGTCCTATGGGGAGGGTATGAAATTGGTAAATGTTGTTTGGTATTTGAAAGCGGTGAAAACGACGGTGCTGGGGTCTGATGGTGATGTGATAATATGCATCCTTGAGGTCGATGGAGACGAACTACTGGTTCTTTTGTAGGAGGGAGATGATGGTAGGAATAGTGACCATCCAGAACCTACGATAGGTGATGTAGGAGCTGAGTTCCCGGAGATCCAGGATAGGGCGAAGGGAGCCGTCCGACTTGGGAACAGTGAAGTATTGGGAGTGGAAACCCAGGGATTGTGGATTGTGAACCAGTTCTATAGCAGA
Organism: Hemicordylus capensis; assembly: GCF_027244095.1. Taxonomy (NCBI): domain Eukaryota; kingdom Metazoa; phylum Chordata; class Lepidosauria; order Squamata; family Cordylidae; genus Hemicordylus; species Hemicordylus capensis. The sequence continues at coordinate 7,333,063 of NC_069660.1, forward strand.
TTTTGAGAGTAGTCGACCTCTGCCAGGAGAGCCAGGGTGGGCGGAGTGGATAACGGGGGGTTGTATGGAGGGGTGGATGCAAATTCTATAGCATAACCGACCCTCACTATGGTCAGAGCCCAGGAATCCGTGGTGATATTCTCCCAGGTGGGAATGAAAGGGGAGAGCCTGGTGCCCCAGCGAGGAGGAGGGTGCAAGTCATTGTCCTTTGTCTAGGGGCTGAGATCCTTTGGATCGCTGCTGCATCTTGGATCCAGTGAAGTTGGAGCGCTTCCTGTAAGACTGGTATCTGTTGGAACAAAAGGATTTGTTCTGGGGTTGATAGTATTGCTGTTTAGAAGAATACGGTTGGTATTGCCATTTTTGTGGTTTATAGTGGCGGGTTGTGAAGTGTTGAAAACCCATGGAGCTGGCTGTGTTACGCAGTTTCTGCACTTTCTGAAGAGTTTTGTCTGTTTTCTCTCCGAATAGAGAGGAACCATCGAAGGGAAGATCTTTCACTCTGGATCTAGCATTGGGCATGAGACTGGAAGACCCAAGCCAGGCATGGCGCCGGAGGACAACGGAAGTCACCATTACTTTAGCGGCTCCTTCTGTGGAGTGGCGAATTGCATGAAATTCCCGCTTAGAGACCTGCATGGCTTCATGGATAAAAACTTTGGCAGGGCCCAGTTGTTCTTCAGGGAGGTGATCCAAGAAGGGGGCAATATGGTCCCAAAGAAAGGACTGGTATTTGGCATAGTATGCCTGGTAATTTGTAATTCTTGTCAATAAAGAGGCAATGGAGTATAAGCGCCTTCCAAACGTGTCTAATTTCTTCCCCTCTTTGTCGGGTGGGGTGGAGGAGGAATATCCCCTGAATTTAGAGAGGGAAGATTCAACCACAATCGAATCCGTAGAAGGATGTTGCTTCAGAAAGGAATCATCCTGATCCGTGGAGGCATGAACCTTGTAAAAAGAGTCAAGTCATTTGGATGTTTGTGGAAGAGAGGAAGGCTTGATCCAAGAGGCCTTGGCCACTTTGAGAATAGGCAGGTTTAACGGTAGCGATACCAATGGATGGGCATCATCTTCGATTAGTTGGAAAAGGGGGTCAGATTCAGATTCCCCCACCCCCCCGAGAAAGTTGGACTCCCAATGAAGCTGCCATATGTGAGACAAAGTCTGTATAAATTCAGAAATCCTCCGATGGAGGGTTGGGCCTAAGGTCCAGCAATAAAGAGGGAGGTGAGGAGCCCAAAGATATCCTATCGGATAGGGAGGATTCTGGGCCTTCTTCATCCAAGGACAAATCCGACGAGTCGGTCGAGACTGGAGGTCGGAGAGGCCGAATCCGGAGCCGAGGTGTTGGCCTGGAGTTGGGGGCAATAGTAGCCATAGCTGCCTGCACAGGCGAGTTTCTGGGAGGAACACGTGGAGGTAGGAGAGATGTAGTTCGGGGTGGAGGAGGAGGGGGCAAAGTTGTCGGTTCTGTAGGCGGGTTCGGGATCAAAGCCGAGGTTGAGTAAGCAGAAGGGCGAGGAGAGGCAGAACGTCGAAGGGGCAGCTCTGCAGCAGTGGAGGCCCTCTGGCATTGGTGAACTTCCTGATAAGTGTAAAAACAGTCTGCTTCTTCCTCCACTTGTCTGGCATAGTGCTGATCCAGAGCAGCTTCCAAGTCTCGGTTGGCCCAGCGGCATGGTTGCTCCTCAGGCTAAGAATCGTGCTCGGACTCGTACACGGGATTGTGTGGCTAGAGCTGTAGGCGACCTCGGTATCTAGGATAGTTTCAGTATGTAGAGTTCGGGATCGACATTCGGTATCGTGAGTCGACTTCTGTTTCTTAGTTGGTGGTTCAGAAGGAGCGCGACGGCCCTTCTTTCTCTTTCTCTTTTTGGCTGGCTGGACAGAGCGTGGCTCAATCAATGCCACCGTTGAAATCGACAGTGCTACTGAATTCCTCGGTATTGACATCAAAGCCCGAGCCACGGGATTGACAGGTATATTCACCTCGGGAGTGGTTGCCAAGACTCCCAGAGGGGAAGAAATGGGCTGTAATCCCCAGGCTGCAGAAGAGGCACTGGATGAGGCCAGCATAGCGGACAGTTTGTCTGAGCCCGTAGTCTTGAACGCCTGTTCCCAAAGCCAAGAACAAAGTCAAGACACTTGATTTTTGCACGCCTGTTTGGTAAAGGCTGCACAATGCAGACAAGAGCCAACCTTATGGGATTCACCCAGGCAGAAAAGGCAGAGTTTGTGGCCATCGGTCAAAGGGATTTTGGATTTGCAGTGACCACACTGCTTAAATTTTGTAGTCTTTGCCATAGGCCAAAGAAGGTATCAGGGAAAGAGCAGAGGCAAAGGATCCGCAGCATGCTGAGCCTGAAGGCCACGACAGGATGGAAACAAAACTAGAGGGATAGCAGAGGGGGTTACCGGGGGCAAAATAAAAACGCTAAGGAAGGGAAGTACTAAAATAAAATGGGGGGGGAGAAAGGAGTAATGCAGTGCTTGCGAAGAGTCTAGCAAGGAGCAGCTCAGCGATGTGTGTTTGATCGCGGATGAAGAAAGACTGGAGAGGGAAGCCCGCACAGCCGCCTATATAACGAGGGGGCGAGGTTACCGCCAAAAGTTAGAACTCTAGCTTGGAAGCTTCAATGTGGTCTCTGCGCAGGTGCAAAGCCCATCTGTGTAAAGCACAGAGACTACATCGAAGAAGTATTGTTTCACACAATGCATGATCCACTTGTGGAACTCTCCGCCATAGGATGTGGTGACAGCCAACAACTTGGATGGCTTTAAGAGGGGTTTGGATAACTTCTTGGAAGAGAGGTTTATCAATCGCTACTAGTCAGAGGGCTATAGGCCACCTCCAGCCTCAAAGGCAGGATGCTTCTGAGTACCAGTTGCGGGGGAGTAACAGCAGGACCGAGGCAGCCCTCAACTCCTGCCAGTGGCTTCCAGCAGAATCTGGTGGGCCACTGTGCGAAACAAGATGCTGGACTAGATGGGCCTTGGGCCTGATCCAGCAGGGCTGTTCTTATTATTTATTATTATTATTATGGGATTATAATATGAGCAGTTTTATTTTCAATCCTCTTCCTAATTATCCCTAGCATGGAATTGGCACTTTTCACAGCTGCCACACATTGAGTCAACACTTTCAACGAGCTGTACACCAGGATCCCTCTCCTGGTCAGTCACGGACAGCTCTGATCTCATCAGCATATACTTGAAGTTGGGGGTTTTCATCCCAATGTGCATCACTTTATACTTGCCAACATTGAACCGCATTTGCCCTTTTGCCACCCACTCACCCAATTTGGAGATCCTTTTGGAGCTACTCACAATCCATTATGGATTTCACTACCCAAAAGGGTTTGATATCATCTGCAAATCTGGCCACTTTGCTGCCTACCCCTGCTTCTTGATCATTTATGAATTAAAAAGCACTGGTCCCAGTACAGATCCCTGGGGGACCCCACTTCTTACTTCCCTCCATTATGAAAACTCTGCATTTATACCCACCCTCTGTTTCCTGTGCTTCAACCAGTTACCAATCCACACATATATTTGTCCAGTTATCCTATGACTGCTAGGTTTTCCCAGAAGTCTTTGATGAGGAACTTTGTCAAAAGCTTTTTGGAAGTCCAGGGTTCCTATGCCAACTGGATCACCTTGATCCACACACTTGTTGACACTCGCAAAGAACTCCAAAAGGTTGGTGAGGCAAGATTTACTTTTGCAGAAGCCATGCTGATTCTCCCAGCAGGGCTGTTGTTCTATGTGCTATACAATTTTATCCTTGAGGATGCTTTCCATCAATTTGCCTGGAATGGATGTTAAGCTAACCGGCCTGTAATTTCCCAGATCACCCCTGGACCCCTTTTTGAAAATCGGTGTTGTATTTGCTACTTTCCAGTCCTCCGGAATAGAGCCTGATTTGCAGGGATGTTATATATTTTAACAAGGAGGTCGGCAATGTCAAATTTGAGTTATTTGAGGACTCTTGGATAGATGCCATCCGGCCCTGGCGATCTGCTAGTTTTCAGTTTTTCCAGACAGTTTAGAACATCATCTCTTGTCACTTCTGACTACGTTCTTTAGCCTCCACTCCCAAAAAGCCTGGTTCAAGAACAGATATATGCTCAGTATCCTCTGCCGTGATGATGGATGCACAGAACTCGTTTAGCTTCTCTGCAACCTCCATATCCTCCTTAATAATCCCTTTCACTCCCTCATTGTCTAATGGTCCAACCGCCTCTTTGGCAGGTTTCCTCCTTCTGACGTATATAAAGAAGTTTTTGTTATTCCCCTTGATGCTTTTAGCTAAATGTTCCTCAAACTCTCTTTTTACCTCCCTTATTGTCACCTTGCAACCTTGCATTTCTTTTGCCAGAGTTTGTGTTGCTTTTTGTTCTCTTCATTTGGACAGGCCTTCCAATTTTGGAAGGAAGTCTTTTTCCCTTTTATGGCTTCCTTGATGGTACCCGTTAGCCATGCTGGCATCCTCCTGGACTTAGTGGTACCTTTCCTCTCTCTTGACTGACAGGCTGGTGAACTCCAGGGCTCAGCCAATCAGCACACCAGGTGGGTGGGACCTAGAGAGCTGTCAGGAAGTTTGCAGTTTTGTTAGAGACAGCCATGGAGGATGGCTGCAGAAAAATGACTCTGCAGATCCTTGAAAGATAGGAGGGAAAGAAGCTTGAATTCTCATCTGGAGTTTGGCGAGTTCAAGGAAAAGAAGCCTGGGCTTTGGGAAGATTAATTTAGGGGAAATTTTGTTTAGTCAGACTTTGCCTTAGAAGTTATATTTCTTTGGTGTGTGCGCTTTTGCATATTCCTGATAGGTAAAGTGTGCCGTTAAGTCAATGTCAACTTCTGGTGACCACAGAGCCCTGTGGTTGTCTTTGATAGAATAAAGGAGAGGTTTACCATTGCCATCTCCCACGCAGTCTGATATGATGTCTTTCAGCTTCTTAATGTATCGGGTTTTTATAAGGTTTTGAATTGTCTTGTATTTTGGCCGTTTTATTGTATTTTTTAAATTTTTATTCCCGATTATTGATTGATTTTAATTGTTTTATTATATTTGTGAACCACCCTGAGCTATTCTGTAAGGGCAGTCTAGAAATCGAACAAATAAATAAATAATAAACTTGCAATCTCCATTCTTTTTAGAGCTCCGAAGAAGTGCAACAAGGAAATCCCAGAACCCATTCCTACCCAGTGTCAACAAACTATTATTGTGGTGTGCTGTCCTTGAAGCCACCTAATGGTGCAGCGGGGAAGTAACTTGCCTAAGGAGCAAGAGGTTGCTGGTTTGAACTCTGAATCCCCACTGCTATGTTTCCCAGACTATGGGAAACACCCATATTGGGCAGCAGCGATATAGGAAGATGCTGAAAGGCATCATCTCATACTGCATTGGAGATGGCAATGGTAAACCCCTCCTGTACTCTACCAAAGGAAATCACATGGTTCTGTGGTCATTAGGAGTTGACACTGACTTGACGGCACAACTTTACTTTACTGTCCTTGAACATGGAAGTTCTACATGGAAGAGAGCCAGTGTGGTGTGGTGGTTAGAGTGCTGGACTAGGACCAGGGAGACCTGAGTTCAAATCCCCATTCAGCCATGATACTAGCTGGGTGACTCTGGGGCAGTTGCTTCTCTCTCAGCCTAACCTACTTCACAGGGTTGTTGTAAGGAGAAACACAAGTATGTAGTACACCGCTCTGGGCTCCTAGGAGGAAGAGTGGGATATAAATGTAATAATAAATGTAAATATAAATGTAATAATATAAATGTAAATATAAATGTAAGTGTAAAGATATAAATGTAACAACAACAACAACAACAACAACGAATCACTGCTAAACACTGTCCGTATATTCAGTAGCGATATAGCAATGGAGTTTGGACTAGACAAGTGTGCTGCATTAATAATGAAAAGAGGAAAAATAACAAAAACAGAAGGAATAGAACTGCCCAATGGAAGCAAGATCAAGAACCTGGAAGAGAAAGAACGTTACAAATACTTGGGCATTCTCCAGGCTGATAACATCGCACACACTGAAGTTAAAAGAAAAATTGGAAGTGAATACATCAGGAGAGTTAGAAAAATCCTCAAGTCCAAACTCAATGGCGGGAACACCATACAAGCCATAAACACCTGGGCTATACCTGTTATCAGATACACTGCAGGAATAATAGACTGGACCCAGGCAGAGCTAGAGACGCTAGATCGTAAGACCAGGAAAATCATGACCATCAATCATGCTCTGCACCCCCGCAGTGATGTTGATAGGCTATACCTCCCTCCCAGCTCAGGTGGAAGAGGAATGCTGCAAGTCCATCAAACAGTAGAGGAGAAGAAAAGAGGCCTTGAAGAATATATCAAGGACAGTGAAGAAGATGCACTTAAAATGGTCAAGAACGAGAAACTATTAAACACCAATGAAACAAAGTATGCCTACAAGAAAGAACAAATCAAGAACCGAGCAGAAAAATGGAGAAATAAGCCCCTGCATGGTCAATATTTGCACAATATAAGTGGAAAATCAGACATCACCAAGACCTGGCAATGGCTTAAGAATGGCAACTTGAAGAAAGAAACAGAGGGTTTAATACTGGCTGCACAAGAACAGGCACTAAGAACAAATGCAATAAGAGCAAAAGTTGAAAAATCCACAACAAACAGCAAGTGCCGCCTTTGTAAAGAAGCAGATGAAACAGTAGACCACCTGGTCAGCTGTTGTAAGAAGATCGCACAGACTGACTACAAACATGTCATACAAGCATGACAAGGTAGCAGGGATGATACACTGGAACATCTGCAAAAAATACAAGCTACCTGTAGCCAAACATTGGTGGGACCATAAAATTGAAAAAGTTGAAGAAAATGAAGATGTAAAAATATTATGGGACTTCCGACTACAAACAGACAAACATCTGCCACACAATACACCAGATATCACTGTAGTCGAGAAGAAAGAAAAACAAGTCAAAATAATCGACATAGCAATACCAGGGGATAGCAGAATAGAAGAAAAAGAAATAGAAAAAAATCACCAAATACAAAGATCTACGAATGGAAACTGAAAGGCTGTGGCAGAAAAAGACCAAAATAATCCCAGTGGTAATTGGCGCCCTGGGTGCAGTCCCAAAAGACCCTGAAGAGCACATAAACACCATAGGGGCCACAGAAATCACCATCAGCCAATTACAAAAAGCAGCTTTACTGGGAACAGCCTATATTTTGCGACGATATCTATAATAACCAACAGTATTGATGATAAAATTCAGCCATCCCAGGTCCTTGGGAAGGACTCGATGTCTGGATAAAACAAACCAGTCAATAACACCTGTCTGACTGTGTAAACAAGAAATAACAATACATGAGAACCAACCCACCTGTGAATATGGAGGCTTCATTTCTTATGAAGTGAAGCTTTATTCACTGGCAATATCAATAATAGTAATAATAATAATAGTAATACATGAGAACCAACCCACCTGTGAATATGGAGGCTTCATTTCTTATGAAGTGAAGCTTTATTCACTGGCAGTTTGTTTGATATAGAACCTCCATGTTCAAGAGTGATCTACACCAGAATGGTGGTTGCTTAGTGCTGGATGGGATTTTTAGAATTTCCTTTCTTCTTCAGAACTTTCTAGCATGTGGTCCCCCGTCTCAATGCTACACATTTTTACTCAGATGTAAGCCCCAATGAAATAAATGGGGTTCCCAACTTCTATGCTTTGTTGAGGGGCTAGAAGGAAAAAATGAACGAACCCACATTCATGCCTAGGATCTCTGCTGGTCCCAATTCCTTGTCTTTACTCAGAAGTAAGCTCCAGTGGAACCAATGGACTGCTACTACTACAAATATTTATATACTGTGTTTCAACAAAAGTTCTCAAAGTGATTTCCACAGAAAAATAATAACTAAAGATGGCTCCCAGTCCCCAAAGGGCTCACAATCCAAAAAGAAACTTAAGGTAGACACCAGCATGGGAGAGATGCTGCGCTGGGGCTAGATAGAAACAGTCCCCCCCCCCTAAATAAAAGATAATCGCCACTTTAAAAGGTGTGTCTTTCCCAGTTAATGAGCTTACTTTCTAGTAATTTATCCCAAGCTTTGCCGAGGGCCTCTGCTTGCCCGCTTTGGTGGGGATGAGAGAGAGAGGAGGCAGAGAGAAAAATTAAAGGAAAGGGAGGAATGATGGTTTAACTATACAAGTGCCAGAGTGCTCATAGACTGTCCTTATCAGGCACCTCTGTTCAGAACCAGGAAGTCACTCACTAGAAATTGCCAGGACTTGCCCCTCACAACTTTGGCTTCAGAATTCTCAGTGGGCAGACTCAGTCATGCTCTTAGCTAACTTTTTCTTAGTTCTTTTCCCTGTTATTATGGAGATTTTGGACATTAATTACTCAAAAATCACTAGATTGATGCTTTTCAAAACAGCAAAAGGCACCAGTCTTGTATGGACCTGAATTTTTGAGGAATGCTAAAAAAGACAAACCTTTAAAAAAAAAAAACTTTATCCATGGTGAGAACATGTTGCCAACACTTTGAAACCTCTTTTTAGGAGTTAAAGCAGTTTAAGTTTTTCATCTCAACCACTTTGCAACAGATTTGCACCAAATTTGGAGGAATCGTGTCTTGTCTCCTAGTTGATGTGTGCACAATTTCAGAGGAGGGATGGGGATACCTTTGACTTTATAAGCAATAGAATGTCGAGGGAGCAATAGAATGTCCAGGGCTTATAATGGCAGAATGTTGAAAAAACGCATCCTAACTATACTGGCACAACTGTGCAGTATCATCTTTGGAACCTGGGAGCTTCTGCATGGAATGCATGTGCTCTGGCACTGAGCTAGGAGGACCCCATCCCTATAAAAGGTTAACTAATACATGGAGGGAATCACTGGAACATTTAAAAATGGACTAATAATAATAATTTTCTCAAGCAAAGGAATACAAGCCCTATTGCCACCTGAAACAGAAGTCCAAATACTGAAGATCCTGAGGAACAAACTGACACTAATCAGATGCTGAAATGACAGAGAAGCATTTGGAAATCAGCTGGAAGCTTTTCTGTTTCTCTCCTGGAGGAGGCACTGGCTAATCATGAAAAAAGGTTAAGACAAAGCAGAAAAAGGGGAAGAGTTTGGAAGGCATTTATGAAAAAGGGAAAATGGGCACATAAATCTAGAAAATGAACATATTCAAGATGAGAACAGAAACACTATGAAGGCAAGGTAACCTCTAACATTGGCACAATTGGCCCAGATTATTTATTTATTTGATTTCTATATTGCCCGTCCAAAAATGGCTCAGAAATTGCAACCTAAAGGTCCAAACTCGACATTTATCGAGTTGCAAAAGGCAGGTGTGCTTTCCTTCACTATGTTCTTGGTAGGATTTCCTAGCTTCCATGTTTGTTTGTTTGTTTGTTTTTAAAGTTCAGTATTATCTGCTTCAGCCACCTAATGGCACAATGAGGAAATGACTTAACTACCAAGCCAGAAGTTGCTGATTTGAATCCCCACTGGTATGGTTTCCCAAGCCAGCTCAGTGCTGCAAACAGTGTGGAGGAAGGATGCACAAGTCCTTTCTCTCCATCAGCATGGAGGAAAGTTGGCTTTGTGGTAGCAAGCACCAATGGTCCCCTTTGCTAAGCAGGGTCCACCCTGGTTGTATTTGAACAGAGACTACATGTGTGAGCACTGTAAGTTATTCCCTTTAGTGGATGGGGCTGCTCTGGGAGAGCACCTGCATGCTTGGGGTCTGCTAGATGTTGGTGAAGTACAACTCCCAGCATCCCTAGCTACAATTTACATCTGGCAGACCCCACATTAAGAACAACTGCTCTAGAGAGAAAGACACATACAAATCCAGAGCAGTACAAGAATGATCCACCCAACCTCTGCCATACAGTCCGAATCCATAACCTTATTGGTAACCAGATTTGTTTCTCTCACACTCTCTCTGTCTCACACACACACAGCCAGCCGATTCTCACCATCATTTTAAAAAAATCCCAGATTACTGAGCTGTGCATGCTTCTATGGAGTGTGTCACAAGAACAATGGGTTTTTCCTCTGATCCCAGATCCGCACCTCAACCGACCATGAATCAGAATAATTTATCTTGGATCTGACCTCGGCTCATCGATCTTGGTTAAGTGTCAGATTGTTGCAGCACCAAAAGAGAATTAGATTTCTAAATGCTCATGATATACTCCACAGGAGCATTTTGAGCTTGGCAATCTAGCATTTGGTGGTCAGCAGACACTGAAAAGATAGTGAGAATCAGCCCAGAGGGAGAAAAAACTGATGCCTGACCTCAAACTTGGAGAAGACCAAGATAAAGACAGCTAATAAGCCACAAAGCATGCTTTTAAAAATATTTAATAGGTTATTCAAGAGACCTGCTTTTGCTGTTGTCAAGACTAATTCACACTGCAAGAATCCAACCCCTTGCACCTGTGATATAGCATAAACTCTCACAAGCACTTTTTTTTAAAAAAAAAATTGGTATCAAGTACCTCAAGGCAGCTGGAACAATCCAAAGCAAGCTCAGGAGCGTTCATGCTCCCTTCTCACATACACATGTGTCAACCAAACTGCCCTTTTCAGCCTGAAGTGCTGGCATGCAGCAGATAAGTTCTGCTGACTCAGCAGATTCGCCTGGGCAAAGGTGGGAGTGGCCCACCAGTGCTGAGGAAAGTGCTCAGGCTCAGCAGGACAGCCTCTGTGCACCAGCCTCACAATGGGAAGGGCCAGAAGGTGGGGCTGGGAGGTTGAGTGTGTTTTAATGAAAGCATAGAAAGAAGCCACCCACTGTCAGAGATTACAAGCTTTTCTATGGCAGAGGGTTTTTTGCCAGCCCTGCCCACAAACCATCTTCCTCAATACTCAGGGCCCTTCATACCAATTCCAATTTCATCCCAAGAAGATCCCACCCTTGGTAATATCAGCAGACCAGGTCTGCCACACTGCATTCAGAAACAAGTGATACAAGACCTCTCTTCCCGGCACCACCCATTAAAGCATGTCGCTTGCTTTCCAGGTAGCTTTACCTTTCAGCCCACCAGATGACACTGCATGTAGTACCCTGAATCATGTCTGAACCCAGAAATATCCTCTGGTTACCTGTGCTGTAATTTCTGGAGCTGCACCTTGCTGGCTGCCCCATCTGCTTTTTCCTATCGTTTTCTTCCCAGAAACCTGTCTTATCTGCCACAGCCTCTCTCTGCACTCTTTGTTCTGGCTAAGGTGGCTAGGGATAGTCTAGTGCTAACAAGCCAACGATGGAAAGATTGTAGCTTTTAATGGTTTCTGTAAAAGAGTGGCCTTTCCCCCACTCCTGTCTCCTCTCTCTCATGTTGACCCCTTCTCTCTCCCTCCTCTACGATTCCAACCTCACTATGATCCCATCAGCCAATCTGTTTTCCTCTCTCTATTCCCAGTGCCCTCTCTTCCTCCTCCTCCTCCTCCTCAGTGCAGAGGGATGGTCGTGCAAGCCCAGAGCACACCCCAGAAAGCGAGCCACAGTCTGTTTCATTTCTGCTCAGACTCCTCTGCTACTGTGGTCACCTCAATGGTGGTATGTTCTTCAGTTGCTGTGCTGCCCTCAACAACACTGGAGGGAACTGTCACAATTGTGCTCCCGCTGGGAGCCATTTGTGTTACATTCTGGATGGCGGTGCCCAGTCCTGGCAGGGTGAGCAGCTGGAAAGGGCTCACCACTTTCAGCACGGTGCTGCCGTCCTGTATGGCCGCTGTGCTCAGGACTGTCAGGTTGGAGGCATCCGGGTGGATCTCGACTGTGTTGGGAAAGGTGGAACCCGCAGATGCCAGGACAGTGTATCCGCCCAACAGGGGGGAGGCTGGAGAGCTGGCAGAAGTGGCCTGCGTTGTAGTCTTCCCGAGAGAAGATGCCGGGAGAGCCGATACCACTTTGCCAAGTGGCAGGTTGGCAAGCTGAGTGACCGGCACCCCTGGAGCCAGGGCAATCTGTGCCGACTGAGTCAGGACTTGGGAGGTGATGGCAGGAGGCCCCGAGGTGGCTCGAGTCAGTCTGGGACGTTTCAGCGGAGACGGGATGGAGACTGGCGTCAAGGTCATCAGCACGTTGTTGAGATGCTGCGATTTGTGCTTCAGCTCCTTTGCTCTCTTCCGGTGCTCATCACACTGCTGCTCCAGAGCTGCGGGGGGCAGGGTTGGGGGACAAAAATCAGAGAAACAGCAGTGGATAAGCAAGAGACCCACTGAGTCCAGTCAGCCAGGAACTAGGTTTGACCTCCTCTTTTCAAACGGCACACAAAGCAAACTGAAGTTACCTGGCTGTTAAAAGCCAATCCAAACTCAGTACTAGATGCTTTGGGTTAGGGATGTGCCCGGACTGGTCCGGAGACCATTCTAAAGGCCTCCGGACCAGTCCGGACCTGGGTGGTTCGGTTCGGGGGGGGGTTTGCTTTAAGAGCAGGGGGAGGGTTTACTTACCCCTCCCGCCGCTTTCCTGCTCTGGCGCCCGTAATTTTAGTAGTAATTGGGGCGGCAGGATACCTCCCTGCTGCCCCTTCCCTGCTTCTGCTATGAAAAGCTCCCAGGAGTCCTCTGCGCGCGTGCGCATGTCACAGACATGAAGCCCGCGCATGTTGTGTGTGTGTGTGTGTGTGTGTGCGCGCAGAGGACTCCTGGGAGCTTTTCATAGCGAAAGCGGGGAAGGGGCGGCAGGGAGGTATCCTGCCGCCCCAATTACTACTAAAATTATGGGTGCCAGAGCGGGAAAGCGGCAGGAGGGGTAAGTAAACCCTCCCCCACTCTTAAAGCAACCCCCCACCCCAGTGCCGGACCACAGTTTTGCGGATCCGTGCACACCCCTACTTTGAGTGTGGAAAAAGGCTTTAAGCAGATCATGCTGTGTTTGCTTAGAAGAGGCCCCTCTATCCACAGTTACAATTTCTTAGAACTAGAACACTGAAGGGTGCTGCCATTTGGAGAACAGAATGAAAGATTTGTACCTCCCCCTGCTCCCCACTTGCATCTGCGATTAGGACCTGCAGGAGATGTCAGCAGCAGCTTGGATGAGGGAATCTTGTCTCTTGAGAGACTCGATGTCTGGGGCTTGGGCTTAAGTTCTCGGAGACCCAGAAATTCGGCAGCAGAATGACTGTAGGAAGGTCTTAGAACTCCTACATACCTTTACCTCCCCAATAACTTTTGGGTCTGCAGTTGAGAGCCACAGAAGACTTCAGCATCAGCCCGAATGAGGAAGCCCTGCCCAGGGGAGGAATCTGTGCTTTACTGCTTTTTAAATATATTGTGAGCTGCTTCAAGAACTTTGTTTAGTATTTTATTTATTTAATGAACATATTTATATGCTGCCCAAAACATATGTCTCTGGGTGGTTTACAATTTTAAAAAAATATAAATTAAAACTAACAATTTAAAATTTTAACACAATGTTTAAAGCTGTTAAAAACTGTGAATCTAATTAAAAGTCTGTGTGAACAAATGTGTCTTAACTTTTAAAAAGTTGTCAGAGATGCGAAGGCTCTCATTTCAGCAGAGAGCACATTACAAAGCCTCAGGACAGCAACAGAGAAGTCCCGTCCCCAACTAAGCCACCAGATAAGCCAGTGGCAAATGCAGACAAACCTCTCCAGATGATCTCAAAGGGTGGTGGGGCTCATGGTGAAGAAGACGTTATCTTAAATACTCAGGGTCAAAGCTGTTTAGGGCTCTATAGGTTATAACCAGCACCTTGTATTTTACCCAGAACCTTATTGGCAGCCAGGGTAGTTCTTTCAATACATTAATAATATGGTCTCTCCGAGATGACCTGGAGACCAACCTGGCTGCCGCATTCTACACCAGCAGCAGTGCCCGGACTACATACAAAGGCACTCCCACAGAGTGCATTGCTGTAAAGTCTGGAGATTACAAGTATATGTACCACTGTTCTCAGGTTGTTTATCTCAAGACATGGGCACAGATGGTGTATCAGCCAAAGCTGAAAGAAAGCACCTCTGGCCACCTCCTCAACCTGGGACACCAAGGAGAGGTTAGGATCCAGAAGCACTCCCAGACTGCATACCTGTTACTTCTGGGGAAATGTAACCCTATCCGGAACTGGAAGAACAGTCTCCCAAGTTCTGACCCCACATAGTAAGTACCTACCATCTTATCTAGATTCAGTCTCAGTTTGTTATCCCTCATCTAGCCCATCACCATCTCCAGGCAGGCATCATCTCCTGATGATGTTGTTATAGAGAAATAGGTTTTGGTGTTGTCAGGATACTGATAACACCCTGCACAAAATTTGTAGGTGGAGTTTGAATGCTTCAAATAAACAAAAATTTCTAACATTTTAACCTTTCAGAGATCATCCTGAAAGTCTCAATCCAAAGGCAATATCCTGTTCATGTTATATAATGTTATATGGGGTTTTGGGGGGAATGGAGGATACCCTTGCTGTTGGGAAGGATAACTGCCACAGTAACACCAGGTTTTTTTCCTGCACTCAAGAATGGGATTGCATAGCCTGCAAAGAGGGATTTCCCACATACAGGAGCTAAAAGTGATAAGCTATAAAGTTTGAAGGAACCACTCACTGGCGAGTCAAGTTATAGGAGCTATTCTGACGATCGGGAAAAATCGGGCTAGGAAAGCCTAACCCGATTTTTCCCAGTCGTCAGAACCACTGGGCTTGGCTGCAAGCCCGGTGGTTCTAGAGCAGGTAACCTGCTCAAGAACCCCTGCCCCAAAACCAGGTTTGCGGAGCAAGCGCTCCGCAAACCTGGTTTTCTGGATCGCGAGTAGCCTACTCATGAGTAGACCCCTGGAGGGGAGGCAGAAAGCTGCCTCCCGGCTCCGGGGATCTCCCCAGTATGCCCTGCGTGCTTGTGCAGGGCATACTGGGGCTTCCAGGGGCCACATGGCCCCCGAGCTCCCCAGCCCCCGCCGGCTCTGTCATGGAGCCGGCAATCGTGTGGGTGGCCGATTCAGCCACCCAGGGCTCCCTCCCCGCTCACCCGAAGAAACCAGGTCTCACGGATCTTGAGACCCAGCTCAAAGTCTCAAGGTGAAACCTGCAGATTCACAAACAAGAGTTTCCACACAAGTATTCTCTTTGCAGGCCAAGTATTTGGTGCAGAAATCAAAAGGAAAGGTTCTTTTTTATATACTGTAATTACAAACAAATAATGCTTACATCAATGAAAGAGTCCTACAAAATGTATATCCTTAGTCAATTGTATATCCAGGAGAGCCCTTAAGACCTATCTGTTTGGCCTGACCTTCCAGGGTTTTAAACTGTAATTGTTTGGCCTGGTATTCCAGGGTTTTAAAACTGTTTAAAATGTTTTAACTGTTAATTGGTTTTATTGTTTTTTATTTTAACTGTTAATTGATTTTAATAGTTTTTATTTTAATGTAAATCATCCTGAGGTATAGAAATTAATTAATTAATTAGTAACATCATGTTTATGACATAAGGAGATCAATACTTTTAAAAGGTCTACATATTCTGTCCACCATCACAAAAACCAATACATTTAGTCAATTTGACCATTATGCCATGTTTCAGATTTTGGCAAGCTATTTTCACAATCATGGTAACTTCGGGCCCCTATGAGAATACTCACAACTGATAACAGGTTCCAAGTGAAGTGTTCAAATAATACCAAGCCTTTTATCTTCCCCAACAGAATTAGAACAAAGGTACTAGGGAAGGGAAAGGTTCTGCTGCTTTTTCACTAGTACTGTCACAGGCTCCTGTAGCACAGTGCTAGAGATACTCACAAATGAACTCTAAAAAGCATTTCCTGGAGGAAACATGATCAGGGCCTGTGCAAATAGTGAGCCAGACATTCAATGTGCTATCAACTGTTGTCTGCCCATGTCAAATTTTAGACTCAGGTTCATTAAGGCAATGAGCATAACTGCTTTTTGTGAAAGGAATGGTTTGTGTTACAAGACAATCCCAATACAGCATTAATCGTATATGCACGCGCCTAAGAGGCCTTTTCTCATCTAGTATATTATTATTGCTACAAATATTTATATACCGCTTTTCAACAAAAGTTCCCAAAGTGGTTTACAAAGAGAAATAAAAACAAACAAAATGGCTCCCAGTCCCCAAAAGGGCTCACAATCTAAAAATGAATAATAAGATAGACACCAGCAATAGCCACTGGAGGGATGCTGTTCTGGGGCTGGATAGGGCCAGTTGCTCTCCTCTTGCTAAATAGAGAGAATCACCACTTTTAAAAGGTGCCGATTTTGCTCAGTTAGCAGCATCAGACAATTGTCTCAAACACCCAGTTTTCCACATTTTGTTAGCAGACAGCTTCTTTCCCCAGCCTTTAAAGAATGCTGCCTTTCTACAGAAAGCAATGCAAAGAGAGCATAGACAGGCACTCGGTGCCAAGAGGGAATTGGCCTCTGCTTGAGCCAAGCAGCAGTGTCACGCAAAGACTAAACTGGTGCAAACGCTGCCTAGCAAAAGGTCTCTCACACACACTCATTCAATGAATTCTGTGCATTCTTAATGAAGGCAAAGTTCCTGATACAGCAGAAGAATTGAGCCTAAAGAGCCTTTAAAACAGTCAAAGCACCTCAAAGTGCAATCAAAATCAAGCCCCAAGTCACTTATGGCATTTGATTTGGCCAAAGAGAGCCCTTTTGTTCTGTGCTTCCTCCGAACAGTTACATCCTCCCTCCTTGGGACTACCTTGAAATCTAAAGCTTTCCCACTTTACAGAAGGCAGAACCTTGTAGAAGTTCATGCCCCCTAAGACACATATAGAAGGTTCCTGGGAAGCATTCTTGCTGTCAGCGGAGTCTACTGGTGCCAGCCGCCTGCTACTACCCCATAGTCTAGCCAGCCAAGTACCTGCTGTGTACTCAAAGCCTTTCCCTCTGAGCCAAGTCACTGGGCTGCTGCACCACCCCAAGTTGGAACACTGCCCTGGATACTCTTGGGAACCAAAGTCCTTGGATCACACACTGTGCTCTTGATATGGAACTATCCTGTGTCTAACAGCCCCAAGCAGACCCTCAGGGGGACCTTAAGGCTGGTTTGCTGCAGGCCTATCCCTATGCCAGACCACCTGGGAACTCTTTTAGCACTGTGCACAAAACAGCAGATATGGATAGATAATAAGCTCCATTCATTATTCTCCCATTCTTTTTTCACACCCCCATCTTGCTGCCTGCATCCAAATGCCCACCAGCCACCAGGTGATTAGAGTCCTCTCCCTCAATGCCCTTTCCTCCTTATCTAGCTCCAAGGAGTGGCCTTCACTCCCTGTGTACCTGTGACATCAAGGTTGCCAAATATCATCTGCATTGCACTTCTACTTTATCCATTAACTTGGTTTTGAAAGCCTTGTCTCCAGTTCTGTTACTTCTCTGGGGTACCCTGTGTCCAGACTGCCATCTGTTATTCACATTTGAGCTAAATTCCCCCAAGTCAGTCTAAGAGCATAGATACACAAGTGTCGTGTACATGCATATGGGTGCAAGTGTGGTGACAGAATACTGAATAGGGGAAAGCTCTCTCATAGAAATTTCTTATGGATAATAATCGATCTGTCACACAGAGGATTCAGAGGCCGCACCTGCTAAATCTCGAGTATATTGCTCTCGGGAACGGTCCATCTGGCACTTGTGGCTTGCCAAAACCTTCTTCACCAGGTCCAGCATACCAAAGTTCTGGACTGTATTGTTGAGCAACACAGCATCTAAAGAGAAAAAAGTAAACACCATCATATTTGCAGCTATTGGAGAAAGCCTAATAGTTATTATTTCCCTGTCCTCCTCACTGCTGAAGGTAGAAGGGAGGGAAAATGCAGGTAAAGTAGCAAAATTTTAGGGTTGGGGGAAAAAAAGCTTAACCTCCCAATTCCTTGTCCCCAGCTGAAATGAAGCTTAAGTAAAGGTAACTGCACCTTCCACATTTACCCCTCTTTCCTCTATTTTAGATAATTATTGTAGGTATTTTCAATTTTAGACATTTTTGATTTTTCAATTCAAAATTCAGGAAGAGATGTACAGTACAATAAAATGATAAATTACAGAACATAACAGCAGATTTAAATTGCAGTTAACACAGTTCAAGGCCTAACAGTTCTAGAAGAGAATAAAAAGGTCTCCCTGTGACACCTAAAATACAGCAACAACAGGAGAGCATTTCACAAGCACACTCCACAAAAATGTTCCTCATACCTCTGTCTCCTCTCCAACAGGAGCACTAGCTTCAAGAGCCTGCTGTGCTTAGAAGATGCACAACATACATAACAAGAAACACTGTATATTTTAAAAGGTACTGCGATATGAAGAAAGGAGCAGTCCCTTTCATTAGTCCCATGGCTAGAAACTTGCTTTGAGTTTTAAAACTTCATTTTCCCAATGCAAGGAAGCCATGCAATCTTTTTCCTGTGTGCTTCATGCCCAACCATCTGGAGGTAATCCTTGCCATGCGGAGACACAGTTGGGACACTGGAAGCATATTCAGGAGAGCCCCTCTCTCCCCACCTTGGTTTGCAGATTGCTGTAATGAGTCAGAGAATGGCGGAGCTTCAGCAGCCTTCACACCTCAATAATCCTATCCTTCCATCTCAGAAGTCACCAGACCACTGGAGACAGCTTTTCTGTTTGATGTTCACTCTTTAAGAGGTACTAGTTCTTTGTGTAACTATCATGCTTCGGACACATTATGCGAAGACCCAGCTCCCTTGAGAAGTCTATAATGCTGGGGAAAGTTGAAGGAACGAGAAGAAGAGGACGACCAGCAGCAAGGTGAATGGACTTGATGACGACAGCAATGAATGCACCACTGGGAGACCTTCAAGGCCAAGTTGAAGACAGATCATCCTGGAGAGAATCTATCTATGTGGTCGCTAAGAGTCGACACCGACTTGACGGCACTTAATCAATCAATCAGTTCTTTGTGTATGTCCAGCTGAAGGCCGGAATGGAGAGAGTGCTCCTGAGAACAGAGTTTTTTGCCTTGCCTGGGACAAAGAACCAGTACTTGCTTCTAGGTTGGGGTTCTAAGATCCATCTTTTCTGCAACTAAGCATTTTGACCTCCTGACCACCCTACTCACCTTGCTCTGGCTGCAGCTATGCAAAGGTTCTGGGATTTTGTGGGGTTTCCCTTAAGCTTCAGGGAGTACCATATAGGGATGCCTCAACATTCTCTTGAGCCTTTTCAAGGTGTCTCAGGCATACAGCCTGCCTGTAAACAGTTGGTGGTGACAATAAAAATCCTTTTGGGAGTAATCACACCTGCTCAGTCACTGGCAGCTCAGACCCCATCAGTGTATGTGTGAAGCTGTGGGTTAGTTTGTTTGTTTTGCTCCAAAGTGTGTCACTTTACCACTTACCACTGAGCTGTAAAGGGGGATCCTGAACCCTCTGCTGTAGGCCCCTCATGGTCTCTAGGAGCTCCACATGAAACTCATGGATTACTTCTTCCAACAGGCCTGCTTCCTTCAGGCCTCGCCAAAACAGAAATGTATCATCTGAAGGAAAATGAGAAAGAACCCTGAAGAACCTGCGAGAAGACCAGGGGATCAAAGCTGGCTGCCTGTTTTATATACACCCTGCACACTCTCTCAAGCACATGATCATATTTGCCAGACAACAGCTTCAAAGCTACACTACATCAGAGGTGGGTAGAAAATAGACTGGAATCTCTTGGTATATGCTTGAATTATTTGCAATAGATGAGCAAGGGCTTCTGAATCCCAGTTGCTTAACAGCAGCAAGAGCAGGCAAACAAGGACTGTCAGTACAGTTCCAATACGGGAAAGCAATTCCATGTGCCCAGAGGTACTCTGGTCCTTAAGCGCAGGTCTATCTCCATGAGCCATTATTCTGCACCTGGTCCCTGTTGACAGACCTCAGAATTCTAGTAGATCCTTAAAGGAGATCCTGAAGTCTTCCCACCCCAGCAGGTCACATGGTAAAACTGTTCCTGGACTATACCACTTCAGACTAAAAGTGGGGCAGGGGCATCACAGGTTTGAAATGCTTTGTTTCACCTACCCCAAATCTCTACACACTGAGAACCAGCACATCAAGGAGGTGGTTAGAACCCTTCTCACTGACAGGCTAGTTTTCCAAATACAGGAACATTATAAATGTAGGAGAAACAGTCATAAAATTGCTCACCTGCTCTCTGAAGCAGTATAGTCCCGGAATAGTTTTACTACATGATCTGCTTCAAAAACAGCCACTGTGTGAATATGCTCCAACAAGTACAGAAGCGGGAAAGTGGCTGACTTTTATTGAGCCAACTCTGGGTGGTGTAAGCATGTGTTACACAGACTTCTATGTCAGCAAAAGGTGGCCAATAACCCCATCACTTTTCCTATTTTACATCCAGCATGCCAAAAGGCAAGGAGCAGAGATTGTCAGGAGCACTCTGTGAAGATTACATGAATCATGGACAAAACACTGTGCACAGAGATTCCAACACCAAGTAGGTTAGAGTGCACTGGCATCTTTCTCTTACAAGCTTTTCAGGCTTAGGACACCAGTACAGCACAGAACAGGAGACACAGACTATGTTGTAGTCCCTGTGGTCAGTTTGTGGAGCTGGTGGGGCAGAGGGTAGGTGGAGACAGAGATAATAAACCCCTAGAGTTTAGAGGGTTTTTGTGGGGTTTTTTTTTAAAAGAACCATTCCGCCCCAAGCCCACTACTTTCAATGAAGGAACTTATGTTGGGCTAGTCAGCTGCTCTTATCTAAACTGGCATTCAGTGAGCCCCCTTACCATACTGTAGGCATAATGCATATAAACAACTGAAACTTTAAAAATTATGTTTCTGTTATATTTTGGGCTGCTTAAACTGTAGCACATGCTGAGCCATACTGCTGTATTCAGTAAATTGTGCTTTTTCAATCATATTGTGCCTTAGTAAGTTGTGGTTCCCAAACAAATTAATATAAGAATGAAAAGGAAAATCAGGGCAGACTATACACTGGCAAAGAAGAGAGAAAGAGAGAAAAATCAGATTAGCTGTTCCCCCACCAATAAGATTCCTTCTAGAGACAGCCCCCTCCCCAGCAAAGATTCTCTCTCTGGAGAGAGACTGTTTTCCCCATATGGCGGTGGTGGGGAGAGGCCATATGCAGAGACCTTCCTCCTACCTGGGGACCCCTGAAGTACCCCACTACTTCAGTGGCTTACACTTTGGAGCTTTCCTCAAAAACAACCTGGAGTGCAGCAATCTTTCTCTTTCTCTCTCTGAATATGGGGGAACAGTTTCTCTCCAGGGAGAGAAAAACTTTGGGCTCAGAGCTGAAACAGATTTTCTATCCCTCCCTCCCCCTTCGAGGGAAAGAAAGAGACTGGTAAAGCAATCTGAAGGCCCATTCATCTTTACCTCAGAGTAAACCCCATTTAATACAATGGAGCTGACTTCTTAGTAAACATGGCTGGGCTCCCTCCAGCCAAAACAACTTAACCACAAGCTCACAACTGGCCCTCTGCTTTCTCCAGGTTGCTGCTCCTGTGCCTTCAGCAGTCACTGTTGGTGGAGAGAAGAGGGAGAGAGCTTGTGGCTAAGTTTTTTAGGCTGGAGGGAGCAGCAGGGGTAAGCTCCATTCTGTCCAATCATCCAATTAAGATGAATGACGTTTCAGACTGCTTTACTAAATTACTTTCTTTTCCCCCAGAGGTGGAGGGAGAGAAATTTTTTGTGTGGGGGATGGAAGTGGAGTGGGACTCTTTTTTGGGAAAGAGTATCAGAATATTTAAGGGGGCTCTACCTTACTGTTCTCTCAGCTTTTCCAAAGAAACAAGCACTGAGGGCACATATACAGGATCACAATGCTCTCTCCGGACCCCTCTTGGCCATGTGTGCTGAGATGGCCAACCCTAGCTTTTCAGAAGTAATTGCTCTGCCCTCCTCTTGACTGCCTGTGCCTCTTGGACATTGCAAGCCTGATAGCCAACTATGGGGGGGGAAAAACCCACAGCTTTAGAATGGCTCTGGGGGACAAACCTGGACAGAGACTCAAATTGTTATTAAGTGCAGTGTTGGGCGCTGGAAATCCAACACCCGTTTGCAACATATTTTTATTACAAGGGGCTACAGAAAATGAAGCCCTCTTGTGGCGAGAAGTGGAACTGTGTCCACTCAATCGAATTAAGGTAAAGGTCAAGTGTGCCATCAAGTCGGTGTCGACTCCTGGCGCCCACAGAGCCCTGTGGTTGTCTTTGGTAGAATACAGGAGGGGTTGACCATTGGCATCTCCCACGCAGTGTGAGATGATGCCTTCTGGCATCTTCCTTTATTGCTGCTGCTGCTGCCCAATATAGGTGTTTCCCACAGTCCGGGAAACACACCAGCGGGGATTCTAACCGGCAACTTCTGGCTTGCTAGTCAAGTCATTCCCCCCGTCATTAAGTGGCTTCTAAGGAAGGCAGGAGAAAGCAAATAGAGGAATGGCTTGTGTGTTTTGAGGAGTGGGAGAATGAAGGGGGATGGGGAACAGAGCAGTCTTTGAGGGTGCTTGGTGGAGTGCTGCCCAATGAGCAATAAGCCTCCATTGCCCTGAGGCTTACCTCCAATACTAGTAGTCCAGTCGGTAGAGTCATCGCATGTCTCTATGGTGATTGTGGCAGGAGAGCCATTTACTGTAATTAGAACACACACATGTACTCCAAAACCAAGGATTCCCACTTTTTTCCTGGCTTCACAGAAAAAGCAGATCAAAGTAGGTCTTTGCAAAATATTCCCATTTTCTTACTGCCTGTGCTTCTTATTTATTTATTTATTTATTTATTTAGCACATTTTTATACCACCCTAACCCAAAGTCTCATGGCGGTTCACAACAAACAAATACTAAAAACAATTTAAAACAAATAATAACAATCAAAAGTTTAAAAAGTTAAAAAGCTAAAAGTTAAAAAGCTTGGGTAAAAAGATAAGTCTTTAGACCCCTTTTAAAAGCCACTAGAGATGGGGAGACTCTTATTCCCACGGGAAGTGCGTTCCAAAGTCTCGGGGCGCCAACAGAGAAGGCCCGTCCCTGGGTGGCCACCAAACGACATGAAGGTAGCCACAGATGAGCCTCCCCTGATGAATGTAGTGGACAATGGGGATCATGCAGAAGAAGACACTCTCTTATGTCAAATCAGTCATAGCCACCTAACAAATGTCAAAAAAGCACCCACTCCTCTCCCCACATATTTCTAAACTAGCATGATTTATTTTGAAAAATAGCATCTCAGAATCTTAGCATTATCTCTGTAGAAGCCTGTACCTGATCAATTATGTTTGAAAAGTGGAGCCCCACCGGAGGCCAGCTTGCATTCCTTTTTCTTTTAGGCCACGTCTGGCCATGGTTTTGGCAGGAATCTCAGAGACTGTCGTCAGTGATAGCCATGCCCGTACTGCCTGTAGCTGAAGCCTCTCACAAAGTGGAGCCCCACCGGAGGCCAGCTTGCATTCCTTTTTCTTTTCGGTCACGTCTGGGCCATTTAAGAGTTTGGTCTTCTTTGCCACTTTTGGGGGCAGAACGAGCTCTAGGCACGGAGCCATCTCAGAGCTTTTAGCAATGGTTCCCTCAGAAAACCCAGCAGCGCACACGGCAGCAGTCCCAGACACCGCATAGGTGGGTGCCAACATAGCCTCTAAGGGGGGGCCCTCCAAAAGTGTGCCCTTCAGCATGTCACTGCAATATGAAAGCTCCATGAGTGGAACAAGTGCAGAGACACAAACCAAAAAAGGTAGAGGATAACCAAGGAAAAACAAGCCTAAGGCAGCTAGAAGCTAGAGGAGATTGGGCAGCTTGTGGACTGACTTGAAGCAAGACAGGACCGGAACTGGGTTGGGTGTGGCTGGAGCAGCATAGTATATACAGATCTGAAATCTGATTGGCCCTGTCTTGAAGCATGAGAAGGCTGACAACCCGTCAAGTTAGGATGCCCTCCCCATTCCTCGGAAAAAGATTAGCTTCTCATTAACAGAGATTCAGTTGGTGGGGACAAGAGACAGGGCCTTCTCAGCTGTGACCCCCAGGCTCTTGAATGCCTTTCCGGAAGAACTTTGCCATGCTCCCTCCAGGGTTTTCCAAAAAGATATTAACTTTTAAGGGGGGCTGCGGCAGGGGGTGAGGGGAGCAATCAAGTACTAGCATGCAGTTGCTCTGTCAGGTTAAGCTAGTATACATAATTTCTTCATACTGCATCAGACCATTAGTCCATCTAGCTTAACATTATCCATACCAACATCTCAGGCAAAGGTCTTTCCCATTTCCAATACCCTTACCAACTAAAGATCATGGGGACTCAAACTGAGACTATGTCAGGCCATTGCTCTAAGCCAGAACTGTCTACTGTGACCGGCAGCAGTCTCTCTTCAAGGTCTTTCCTAGCCCTGCTACTGAAGACACTTTTAAAGTTCTACCACTTATCTATGCCCCTTATCCCTAAACAAGGGCTTACTTCATCCCAAGCAAAACAAAAGCTTTAACTCCTGAAAGCTCCACAGTACAGGAGGCCACATACCATCTGCAGAGGCAGGAGTGAGAGGGATGTATTCAGTCGAAGTCTGGCTGGTTAGAGAAACTCTGGCTCCAGTGAGGTCAATTTTAGTGCTTCGGCAGGTATTGGAACAGACTTTTGTGTGCTCATAGAAATCCAGCTCGCCTGAATCCATGATCTTTCTGAAACACATGGAGTGAATGTGAATGCGGTGATATTTAAACACACACACACCCTGAAAATTCCCAACGTCAACATGTTCATTTTTTGTTCATGCCACATTCATTTCAACAAGGCTGGCACAGGAGATATCCCAGATGAATAACTCATTTAGAATAAGCACCAGCTCGTATGGGTTAGGATGCAGAGAATCCTGTCTCAAGGTGTAAGGGTGCAATGCACAAGCCTCAAGATCTGTTCTAATTCAGATTCCTCCCCCAACCCCAAGGCTAACCTTAGCATGATCCCATTCATCCGGATGGCCCTCTTCCAGTCCTTCAAGGTGGACTTGCCAGCCAAATGGACAAATTCCTTGGGACTTATCAAGTGGTTGTCATACTGCAAAGAAGAGAGAGAGCATGCGGCATGAAGAGGAAAGATGACTGCATTATCAGCCAGTGCTAAAGCAGAACTACCATTCCGAGTCAGGTATCGTACATGGCAGTTCACTATTTTCATCTCTTGGCCTCTGCTGCTTCTCAGTATGCAGCAGGCTTTGGAGGAAGAGTCTCTTGCTTGGTCCACAGCTTGCTAATGTATAGCATGTGGGTCCAGGAATGTATCCTTACTCACACTCCATCCTGGGGTAGCCCCTGGACACTTGTCCTCACCTCCCACTACACAGTGACTACACCACTGCACAGCCCTGTCTGTGGAAAGGTGTATTTTCTCACAGAGATCCTACAGAATAATTGTAATAGTTTTTGCAATGTTGTGCTGTTCTTTACTGTTTTTATTAGTTATGGTTATATTTGGATTATTAATTGCAATCTTATTTGGGGTTGTTTCTTCCAAAGAACAATGGGGTATTAATTTTTTTTAAACAATCAATAATTCCACAGCCATCTCACCTGAACACATTTCACATTGATGCCAGGACAAACAAACTTCCGCCATATTAAGTTGGCTTTGCTATCTCCACAGGTGATGGGATAAACAATCTCAGCTTCCACACAGTCTTCTCCTTCAGCCATCTTCACTTCAGGGAGAGGGATCAGAAGGGATGAAACAATAAAAGTTATAACCAAGGACTACTGATTGTCAAATGAAAACATCTTGGAACATAGTTTTAAAGGCTCTAAAAGGAACAACAACAAAAAGGAAACAGCATTATCAGCTAGTCCAGTTCTGAATTCCCAGCTGATTGAATTGCTTCCACAAAATAGGTAATTAGTAATATTATTACATAATGTAGATAGTAACATCAATGTACATAGAGCTTTACAGAGTAAGAGAGGCTAAAACAGATAGGCCCTTGCCTCTGAGTAGTTTACATTTCAGCAAGCAAATGGAAAGGTAATAATCTGATCTTCCTGTCATTTTCCATGAAGGGTGGCACAAAGAAGCCAAAATTAAGCGTATGTCTTAATCATGTTCTCAAATGGACCAGTAATTCATCATAAAGAGAAGGTAACACATAAACCTGCATCTCAGTTAAGCTCTTCTTCAGGAGGTCCTTCTCCAGATGCCCTGGTCACTGGAGGTTAAGAGGATGGTTACTGGTAAGAGGCCTTTTGTGGTGGTGCCCAAATTATAGAGCTCCCTTCTGACATGTTTGCCTGGTACCTCCTTTAACATTATTTATTACATTTCTATACCACTGAAACCTAAGATGGGTTATAACTAAACAAAAACAAAAACACTGAATATTATTCAAAATATTAGAAGTTACCAAGGAATGACAGTATTTGTTTATAAACTGGGAATTGTTTAAAGCTCTGTGAATTTCTTGTTCATATATTAAAAATTAAATATATTTATTGTTTAACTGTTTAATAGTTTTATATTGTTCTAAATGTTTTGTAAACCACCTTGGGATTCTTTTAATGAAAGGCGGTATTAAAAATCTAATAAATTTTGCAGGAGAACACAAGGTCTCTTTCATGTTGCTAGAAATCCATGGGTAAATATCCAGAGCAGAGTATATTAGTCTCCCATTGCAAATGGAACAAGAGCGCTTCCACAGGTCAGACAGACACATACACCCTTACGGTGAACTCTCTCTCTTCTCCATAGCATGTGTATTCTCTACTGTTTCTAGGAGGCCGTCTCCCAAGCAGTTATGCTCCTGCCTCTATGCCAACTAGAACACCTGCAAATCCCATCTTGGCTCGGCTGGTTGGTGTCCCATTCACAGGAAGGAAAGTCATGGAACTATTAGGCTAGATAAAGATTCCAGAGCACACTGCATCCACCTAAACTCCAAGAGTTAAGGCATTTGCCATCAATATTTGCAATACCCCCCATTCATTTCAACAGGGCAAGCATAAGACACGTTTGGGTAGATGGTATCTATAATGTTAACGCTTACATGCTTAAATCTTCTGCAGAATTTAATGCTAAACCCCTCCCCATGTCCTGGTGATCTTCCATCTTGAACGTCTGAAGCCTCCCTTCTCTCTGCAAATGACAGTTCTACAGTGATGCCAGTGAAACAGTGATCAGCCTCATAGGCTGCCCACCCCAGGAGATGGAAACAAGGCTGCCAACTTTTCAGTGCAGTGCTATTTGGACCCCATTCCAGGTAACACAATTTGCTGATACAACCAACTCTGGTACAAGAGAGACAAAACTCTGCCATGTACTGCACCTACCTAAAAGGGCTTCTTTGAGATGTGTGGAGGCTGTAAATGCAGCAGCAGCTGCAGCAGCTGCATTTTCTGTCTCCAGGGTGTCTTCATTTAAGTCACTGCTAGTAAGAGAGATGGATGTAAATATATATTTAAAATAGGGAAATTGTACATTTTTAATAAACTTTGTAGCCCTTTGAACATAATACCCAGAAATGTAGGCTTCTCCTCTCACCACTGTAAGTAGGAAAAAGCTCCCCAGTAGCAAAAGCCAAGATATATTCAGTTCAGCAAATACGACTGTTAAGACTGAAGTCCAATGACAGATACAGCCCAAACAGTATTATGCTGAGAAAGGGGGTACCCCTGGAATCAATATCACTGTTGCTGAGCTAAGAAATTTAAAAAAATGGCAGTAACTGCTGAATCCTGTTAATCTGACCTTTTTGTTATTTTATAAACAGCAATTTCCTAGTCCTCACTATTATGAAAAAATAAGATTGAACTTATGTGGACTATTTGAATTTATACAATCTAGAAAGATCCAAGTAAAGCTTACAGTAGTTCAGAAAGCATCCTCAAGGATAAAATTGTAAAGTATACAGAAGAACAGGCTCCACTGGGGGAGAACCAGCACGGCTTCTGCAAAGGTAAATCTTGCCTCACAAAGCTTTTGGAGTTCTTTGAGCATGTCAACAAGTGTGTGGATCAAGGTGATCCAGTTGACATAGTATACCTAGACTTCCAAAACACTTTGTCAAAGTTCCTTATCAAAGATGCTTGAGAAAACTTAGCACTCAGGGGATGAGGGGACAAGTACATGTGTAGATTGCTAATTGGTTGAAGGACAGGAAACAGAGGGTAGAGATAAATGGAGAGTTTTGACAATGGAGGGAAGTAAGAAGTGGGGTCCCTCAGGGATCTGTACTAGGACAGGTGCTATTTAATTTATTCATAAATGATTTAGAAGTAGGGGTAAGCAGTACAGTGGCCAAATTTGCAGATGATACCAAACTCTTCTGCGTAGTGAAATCCCAAACAGATTGTGAGGAGTTCCAAAAGGATCTCTCCAAACTGGGGGAATGGATGACAAAATGGCAAATGCGCTTCAGTGTTGGCAAGTGTAAAATGATGCACATTGGGATGAAAAAACCCAACTTCAAGTATATGTTGATGGGATCTGAGCTGTCGGTGACAGACCAGGAAAGAGATCTTGGGGTCATGGTGAACAGCTCGTTGAAAATGTCGATAATGTGCGGCAGCTGTGAAAAAGGTCGATTCCATGCTAGGGATAATCAGGAAGGGGATTGAAAATAAAACCGCTAATATTGCCCTTATACAAAACTATGGTGTGGCCACATCTGGGGTACTGCGTACAATTCTGGTCACCAAATCTAAAAAAGGACATTGTAGAACTGGAAAAAGGTGCAGAAGAGGGCAACCAAGATGATCAGGGCCCTAGAGCACCTTTCTTATGAGGCAAGGCTACAACACCTGAGGCTTTTTAGTTTAGAAAAAAGACAAATGAGGGGAGACATGATAGGGGTCTATAAAATCATGATTGGTGCGGAGAAACTGGATAGAGAGAAATCTTTCTCCCTCTCACACAACATTAGAACCAGGGGTCATCTCATGAAATTGATTGCCACAAAATTTAGGACCAAGAAACACAAGTACCTTTTCACACAATGCATCATCAACTTGTGGAATTCTTTCCCATGAGGTGTGGCAACAGCCAACAACCTGGATGGCTTTAAGAGGGCTTGGATAACTTCATGGAGGAAAGGTCTATCAACGGCTACTAGTCAGAGAGCTATAGGCCACCTCCAGCCTCAGAGACACGATGCCACTGAACATGAGTTGCAGGGGAGTAACAGCAGGAGAGAGGGCATGCCCTCAGCTCCTGCCTGTAGTCTCCCAATGGCATCTGGTGGGCCCCTGTGTGAAACACGATGCTGGACTAGATGGGCCATGGACCTGATCCAGCAGGGCGGTTCTTATGCACGAGGCTTGAGTTTCTTCTGTATCTTGAACCTACCGTTCAGATCTATCCAGACTCTCGTACTGTCAAATATCTTGTTGCTCAGAGGGACTGGCCTCTTAAAAAGCAGTGGGTGCATAAGATAAACAGTTGTTTATTTCACTGGCTGGCTGCATAAAGTGTAGAGCATTAGAACAGGAGCTCCACTTTTTCTTGAGCATCGTAACAGATATATTGTTGTTTTTCCCTCAAAGCAGCTCTGTCTGCAGAAGGCATCCAAGAAAACCTGTTTACACACTGCGGGATATTTGAATATACTGCACAGGTAAGACGGGTGCAGCAGAGGGCCACCAAGATGACCAGGGGCCACCTGGAGCACCTTCCTTACGAGGCAAGGCTACAACACATGGGACTTTTTAGTTTAGTAAAAAAGACGACTGAGG
This sequence comes from Hemicordylus capensis, assembly GCF_027244095.1. NCBI lineage: Eukaryota > Metazoa > Chordata > Lepidosauria > Squamata > Cordylidae > Hemicordylus > Hemicordylus capensis. The sequence goes on from NC_069660.1 coordinate 7,362,784, forward strand.
GGAGATATGATAGAGGTCTATAAAATCATGCATGGTATGGATAAAGTTTATGTGTGTGTGTGTGTGTGTGTGTGTGTGTGTGTGTGTGTGTGTGTATATATATATATATATATATATATATATATATATATATATATATACACACTCCCTCTCGTATAACACTAGAACCAAGGGTCATCCCATGAAATTGATTGCCAAGAAATTTAGGAATGACAAAAGGAAGTGCTTTTCCCACAACACATAATTAATGCATAGAATTCTCTGCCACAAAATGTGGTGACAGCCATTACCCTGGATGGCTTTAAGAAGAGCCTAGATAAATTCATGAAGGACAGGTCTATCAAAGGCTACTAGCCTGAGGGGCTATAGGTCACCACTAGTCTCAGAGGCAAGATGCCCTGAATACCAGTTGCAGGGGAGCAACATCAGGAGAAAGGGCATCCCCTCAGCTCTTGCCTATGGGCTTCCCAGAGGCATCTAGTGGGCTACTGTATGAAACAGGATGCTGGACTAGATGAGACTTGGGCCTGATCCAGCAGGGCTTATGTTCTTAACAGCACATTTAGGCTGCAAACCTGACTCTGAACAGTGGCCTTCTCTCATGCAGCAAAATTCCAGATGCTGGGATTGCCAAACAAGTCTGATCATCCAAGTTGTACGTGTGTACGGCAAGAGGTTTATAAACATATTGTATGTTACTTAATTAAATGTAATTGGATTGTTAAGATATTGTAAAAACCAATAAAATTTTAAAATGCAAAAAAAACAAACATATTGTATGATGTTACAGGGAAGCTTAACTCAAAATGGGATTTTCACTTTTAATGAACCTCGTTAGGCCAAGGAAGAGGCTATGCCGACTGCACAGGTACATAGTGCAAATTGGCCCAGTCATTTGTTACAAGCAGGTCTCCAACACATCAATATATGTATTTTTATACTTCAATACCACCTTTTGCTGAAGTAAGCTTCTTTGACCACAATATGTAGTTATTAACATCCCAGTAGGAAATTGCCTTTTAAACCTATTTAGTAAGCTTTTGCATAGAAAATTAACTTCTGCCTCAAACTGAACTTGGTTGTTTGTGGAGAAAAACCAACTCTACATATTGTTTAGCCTTGCATTTCTTTCTCTCTTGTACATACTGGATGGTGGCAGAGTGGAAATGAGTGAAGAAGTGTCAAATGGAGGGGAAATGGAACACAGTTTGCTGGAGTTTCTTCCTTGCTCTGCTTCACAGCACAGCTTCTTGCTTGCTTCCTTTTTTCTTTTTAAAACCTTCAGTTTCCTCTAGCATATGCAGTGCAACTCAAGGAGAGGACAAATATTAAGACAGTTCCATCAAATCCATCCATCCCACCATCAAAAAGCTGTTGGTAAGGGCTGTTTCCATGACAAAACCGTGGATGGCAGCACTGCTCAGATTTTGGAAGAAAAGCATGCTCTTCTGGAGTTTCTCCCCAGGAAGATACATCAAGCAGGCAGTGAAGATGGAAAACAAGTAGTCATGAAGCAACTGTTCCTGAAATTGGTTTTACTTATCCATGAGGAAAAGTGTCTTGATCCCACACTGACAAAAATGGTGTGGAAGAAATTTTAGTTAGAAATACAGGATACGTGACAATAATTAGTATGCTGCCAAGCAGTGCTCACTCTAGTTTTTTCCCCTCATCTGTGTGCAGAATGAGATTTGTTTTGTGTGGCAGTATCAAGGCAATGTGTGTGCATGTGCATTCAGATTGGGGCCTTCCCGACTCAACCTGAGTGTGATCCAAAATTAACTAAGCAGACACTAAAAAAAACACCTTAGAGGGAACACTGCTACCAAGGCCCCAAAGCGTGAAACAGGAATCACTTGGTCTGAATTTGGGATCACAGTTTTGGCTGAAGGTTTGGAGTAGGGTTATTTTTTCTCTCCTTTATAACAAATTAAAACCAATTCAGTCTGGGATATAGGAAATGTGTGCAGCTCAGTCTGTTTATTCTAACAGGGGATAGCGTGTGTGTGTGTGTGTGTGTGTGTGTGTGTGTGTGTGTGTGTAGGGGGTTTAAGTGTACTTCTGGTTTTTGAGCTGTTTCTCCCTAGAACTCTCTCAGGAACATAGGAAGCTGCCTTATACAGAGTCAGACCCTTGGTCCATCTAGCTCAGTATTGTCTGCACTGACTGGCAGCAGCTCTCCAAGGTTCCAGGCAGGTGTCTCACCCAGCCCTACCTGGAGATGCTGCCAGGGGACTGAATCTGGAACCTTCTGCACGCAAAGCAACAGTGAAATGAACACAGGGTGTGGAGCAGCAGTGCCTGAAACCTTAAAGTTACCCACCCCAGGGACTAAAGATTCCTTTTGCTTACCCATGCTGGGACAGATTGGTGGTGACTAGCACAGTTTTCACTTCCTCCACACCGCTGCCATCAACCACATTGTCCGGAGTAGTTACCACCACTACCTCCTCCATGTGAACGCTCACATCCGGGGTAGCCATCAATAAAAAGGTGAGCCAGCACCAGCGTGGTGAGAAAGGCCTCTTCTAGAATCTTTTTCCTGTTGCAAAACAAGGATTTAAAAAATTACCACTCTGCTTACCTGCCCAGTTGAATGACTGGTTTCTAATATCTAATGTAACAAGGACCAGGAACATTTTAATACAATGCAGTCCTTTAGCTTTGCCACAACTGGCAACAGGAGGGGCCAACATCAGTCTCCATTTGCCAAAGCACAGTGAACTTCACTATTTTCCAAGCAGGGGCCACTTGGGCAAAAAACTTTCAATGTGAGACCACTCCCCTCTGTGCTGACCTCTGCCCAACACTGCACTTCTTTCATTGCAGAGCCCTCTCTTAAGAGCTCTATGGGGAAAGCGCTGGGAAGGGCGACACTACCCAGCACTCTGTGCATGCCTTCCAAGATGGTGCAGGGTCCCAAGAGAGTTCAGTTTCCCTTACAGGAGCCCCTGCACCGGAAAAACACAACAACGGCCATGATCACGCGATGCCAGGGGGCCTGTGCAGAGTATTCAGCTTGGGCCAATCCTTCACTGAGGCCCAGTTAGTCAGAGGGCTGCAGTTAGGGGGGCCACCACTGGCCCCTGGGCCTTACAATGAAGAACACTGCCACAGGCCATCAGCTGCCACCAGGAGATTCGTCTTTCCCAGACAGTTATTCTTATGCCTGCTGTAATTCTGTACTGCTCGGTGCACTGCTGCTCTTGCCACCTGCCTTGAGCACACCAATGGAAAGACTGGCCATATTAGTTAACAAATGAACCAGCTAGATGGACCCAAGACTTCCAATGTGCAAGCAAAGAGGTTTCTAGGAGCCAAGCCCGGGGAGGGGCGGGGGCAGGGGTGCTCTTACCCCTGGACTCGGGGGGGGGGGCAAAGTCCAAGCCCTGCCCTCCACTCCCCTAGGGCCCCCCCCCAATCCTCTTTAGCTGTCACGGGTGGTCAAAACATGGTAGATCAAAACATGGTGAGTGATCTGGAGTTAGAGAAGCAAATCAGAGAGGCAGAGTTCTAATAATGGGTGACTTCAATTACCCTTATGCAGACTGGGAAAATTCACATTGTGGTAATGACAGAGAGGCCAAATTTCTGGACATACTAAATGACTGTGCCTTAGAACAGTTGGTCACAGAAACAACCAGAGAGAATGCAACCTTGGACTTAATGCTGAATGGTGCCCAGGACTGGTGCGAGATGTAAGAGTTGAAGAGCTGGGTAACAGTGACCAGAGTGTGATCCAATTCAGCTTATATGCGAATGGAGAATTGCCAAGGAAATCCAAGACAGATGTGTTGGACTTCAGAAGAGGAAACTTCTCAAAAATGAGAGAACTGGTAAAAAGGAAGCTGAAAGAGGAAGTCAGGAGGGCCAAATCACTCCAGCAAGCATAGAACTTATTTAAAACCACAATACTACAAGCTCAGTTGGAATGTATGCCAAGAAGGAAGAAAGGTACCACTAAATTCAGGACAACGCCAGCATTAGAGATGTGCACAGAACTAGGCAGGGATGGTTCAATGGCGGGGATGGGTGGGTGCTCCTTTAAGTGTGGGGGAGGGTGCACTTACCCCTCCCTCTGACAGCGCTCCTTTTTTCTACAGTCCATAGGGGCGGCAGCATACCTCCCTGCTGGCCGGATAAAACCGGAAGTATCACACGCAGTACCATCACACACACACACACACACCCCACATGTGCACACCCATGCTGGCGTGCACAGGCACATCGGATACTTCTGGTTATATCCGGTAAATGGGGGCAACAGGGTTGCAGGGAGGTATGCTGCTGCCCCAATGAACTTTAAGAAAAAAGGAATGCCAACAGGGGAAGAGCAGAGGGAGGGGTAAGTGCACCCTCCCCTGCTCTTAAAGCAGCACCCCCCACCATCGAAACGGCAGAACAAGCTGCCTTTCGAACTAGTTCAGAGGCCCCATAAAGGGCCTCCAAACCAGTTCTGTGCACATCCCTAGTCAGCGTGGCGAACAAGTTGAATCAGGGAAGCTATACAAGGGAAGAAGACTTCCTTCAGAAAATGGAAGTCTCCCTGCCGCCACTCCCACCAAAGGCTCTTGAGTAAACTTAGCAGTCATAAGATAAGGGGACAGGTTCATGTGTGGATTGGTAACTGGCTGAAGGACAGGAAACAGAGGGTAGGAATAAAAAGACAGTTTTCACAATGGAGGGAAGTAAGAAGTGCGGTCCCCCAGGAAACTGTACTTGGACCAGTGTCTTTAACTTGTTCATAAATAAATGATCTAGAAGTTGGGGTAATGAGGCAAGTTTCAAAATTTTCAGATGTCCAAATTATCTGATGAATTTTCAGATAGGCCTTGGGCCTGATCCAGCAGGGCTGTTCCCTTGCATCTAAAAAGGCACACTGATGAGCATGTATTAATTTTTCAAGGGTTCCAACCCATTTTCTGAAAATGAGGGCTGCCAAATTATAACTGGGGGGGAAGGAGGAGGCATTAAGGCATTAACATATTCTGAAACTGTTCTCTCTTAAGTTACATCTGAGAAATCTTGGTATATTAACTTGTTTCATCCTGATCCAGTAGGTTTCTGTGATGCGGCCATAGTGCTCCTCAGAATTCCAGACTAGGGTGCATAAATGAGAACCATGGCTGTACACTGCTTAAATGTGTTGCAGAGCCTCTGCGTCTTCATCATCCACAATTGATGAAGTACCTGACATAGAGTCCTTGACTGTACATGGGCAGTAAGGTTGTGCCGTCAAGTCGGTGTTGACTTCTGGTGACCACAGAGCCCTGCGGTTGTTTTTGGTAGAATACAGTTGGGGTTTACCATTGCTATGTACTGCACAGTATGAGATGATGCCTTTCAGCATCTTCCTATATCACTGCTATCTGATATAGGTACCAGAGGGGATTCGTACCAGCAACCTCTTGCTCGCTAGGCAAGTCACTTCCCCGCTGCGCAATTAGGTGGTACAATTCAGTTCCTAAAGGTAACAAATATTTAGCAACCAGACCCTGTTGTCAGAGAAAAACGTAGCCTGATCATATTTATTTGTTATATCTGTACTCTACCCCAAACTTATGTCTCTGGGCAGTTTACAACAACATAAAACAGATTAAAACAAAAACCAAACATATAAAGATGCCTTATACTGAAGGAGTCCACCTAGCCGTATTATCAATTCTGACTAGCACAGACTCTCCAAGACCCTGATTTGAAATCCTTCAGCTGCAGATGCCAGCGAAAGAACCCCTTCTGCATGCAAAACATGCACTTGGCTATGGCTCCTGTGAACAGTCTGCATCACGTTGTAGGAGATTGGCAACCTGGGATTTTTAAAAGAGCATGCATACCTCCACACTAACTAGCCAGATGTTAAGTAGATAATGAAGCTATTCCCACAATCACTAGAAACCAGGCTAAGGGAGCCCAGCCTGGTTTCTAGTGATTGTTGGACTCACTGGGCAAGCCTGCCTAAGTAACCCTCCCACTAGACAAGGTTAACAGATTGAGCGCTCTGTTAACCTCGTTATTTTGATTGTGTGTCAGCCGTGGATGGGGGGTACCCCCAGGAAGGCACCGCACCTCATGCTGTGCCTTCCTGGAGCTCTGGAGGGCCAGGGCTCTGTGCAGTGGCATTCCCCTTCCCCCGAGCTCCCCAGTGAGACGTGGCATGGTGTGGGAGCACCTGACCGAAGCTGCTGCTCATCTGGGTAGTCAATCTGGCTGCTCAACAACAAGCAACTGTTTGTGTGCGGGAAGAGTGGGCTAAGCCTGCTCTCCCCACCAGATCCCTAGAGGCTCTTCACCTTGACTGTGTGTAGAGCCTCACTGTGTTCCCAAACAAGAAGAGGTTCTTGCCTCCCATTGTAAATGCAGAGAGAATGCCTGCCACAAGTACCAAGAGTCACAAGCATGGGCAAGACTAGAAGGTATGCAACACCAAATCAGAAGGGTGCATTTTAAGAGGGGCATTTTATCCAACATCTAGGAATGGTGCCAGTTCATCACACTGTGCTCAGAGGGCCTGCTGGCAGGGAAGAGAAGAGCAAAGCCAGTGGAGCTTGCAACCTAAATTGAGCAAGACATGTCAGATTCCTCAACCTTGCCATCCCCAAAAGGAGGGGTGGGGGAAATCTAAAAAGGGATACTCCATGCTGCTCTTCAAAATCCCATGGTACTCCAGAACAAGTCATCTGTTTGACCTGGAATCTCCTTTACTACTCCAGTGACGAGTACACTTGCACAGCAAATGTTTCATCTACTACTATGACCCTGGAAGGCAGATGTAATCTGAGACTTCATTAATTCTTCTAAGGGTTGATGACTTTGCAAGCTTTTGCCACTTGTTCCCTTGTCTCCTGGCACCCTGAATTCGTCTGAAGGGGAGACACATGTCACTCTAATTTAGTCTGAAAGGACAGGCAGTGGTGGGCACCCAGTGGAAAGCTGCAGCTAGCAAAATGCAGACAGGAGAAGAGGAGCCTATGAAACAGTCTGCACCATACACAGATGATTAAGGCTACAGATACAGCCTTCAGATTCAGCCTGTAACTGAAAGCAGAACACAATATGCTTCTAAGACCAAAGAGAAGGAAACTGGAAAGACCACATACTATCCTGCAGTTTAGGGAAATGCAAAACACACACACCCAGCCCGACCCACAGTGTTCACAACAAAACTTTAAATCAGAAGCATAAAACATAGTCCCTACTAGGATCTTATTCCCTATGAATAGTGCATTCTTGTGCAAGGCAGTCAGTCCCACTGAATTCCACAGAGCCTATTTCCCAAGGCGGCCAGCCTAACACCCCCATCCCGCCACCCCACTAAGCTCCCAAGGGTTGTCATCTGAGGAGACTCTGCTCCAGGTGCCGACAATGAGGGAGACTTGGTTGTCGTGCATGCGGAACAGGGCCTTCTCTGTTGCTGCCCCCAAGATTCTGGAATGCTCTCCTGGTGGCTATTCACTCCTCAGTCTCCATCACAGCTTTTAAAAAGCACGCTAAATCATGGCTTTTCACCCAGGCTTTTATATGTTTGTCTCTGCAGCTGCTCTTTGTACTCTGTATTGCTTTTATGCTTGTGTTTTGAATTTTTAATCAGATTTGTTTTATATTTTTAGCTTAATATTTTAATTGTATCTTTTTTACAATCTTGTTGTTAAATTTTGCTGTAAACCACCTTGGGATTGTTTTAATGAAAGGAGATATATAAATTTAACAATCAATCAATCAATCAAATAAGCCCAACTGAATACAGCTATCGCTTTCCTGGGTCTAAATATGCCCAGGACTGTGCAACACTCCAGCTCGCTCTCGTCCTCAGCAGCGACCCTGGCCCTGAGCCTTTACTTTTCAGAGGACTGCCTGCTCCTTTTTACTAGCTTTAAGTACCCGGCGTTGCTCGGGCTTATGGGGCGCCTTGCTCTTTGTAAATGCCTCCATAAGATCAGTTTTGTGGCTATAGCGGTTGTCTTGTCGGGGTTCCGGGCCGCCCGTTGGGTCCTAGGCAGTCACTTTGCCAAGTTTGGTCCCTATAGCTCAAAGGGTGTGCGACTATGTAGGGGGCAGACAGACAAACAGGCATGCAATTTTATATATCTATATCTATAGAGATAGAGAGAGAGAGAGACGGGCTGTGTGCGCGCGCACAGACACGAGAGGAGCTGTGGGCTCCACCACGCGCCGCGCAAAACTTTGAGCCGGGCCGAGCGGAGAGGAGCTGCGGTGCCTCGCAGGGAGGCGCCACCTGCAAGTGCAGCAAGAGGCGGCGGCGGCGGCCGGGCACGCATCCTCCTCGCTCGCGGGCAGCAGCCGCAGCCAGCTCCTGAGGACAGCGGGCGCGAGATGGGAGCGGCGCGCCGCGCCCCCGCCAGGCCAGTGACGCCTCGCTCGCCTACTGCTGGGGCCTCGCCTCGTTTCCGCGGCGGGCTCCGCGGGAGAAGCTGCCTGGTGCGGCCCAGGAGCTCCCTGCGCGCGCGCGCGAGCGAACCGTGCCGCTGCTAGCGCTCGCTCCCTCGATTCTCAATCCCCCCCCCGCCCGCGCCCCATGGCGCGCGCGCGCACCCCAGCCTGGCGCTTCTGGCAGCGTGAGGGAGGCGGGGGGGAGGGGCAGAGGCGCGAGATGGGGGGGGGTGGAGGAGGAGAGGCCGAGCGCCGCAGCCGTCGCCGTCTCCTCGCCGCCGCGTAATAACGTCCTGACGCTCCGCAGGGACCCGCTGGCTGGCTGGACGGACGGAGGGCGCGTGCGGAGGCCCCGGCGGCGGCCGCCGGGGTCGTGGCGCTCTTACCTCGGCCGCTGGTGTCCGACGCCCGGGCTTGAGGTTCCAGTGACGGCGGGGGAGGGAAGGGCGGGGGGGAGGGAAGCGGCGGCGGCTGCTTGTCTGGTCTGTGAGGAAAGCTGGGGCTCTGGCGCGCGCGCTGCCCGGCTGCCTCTGCGCAGGCGCACTCCTCCGCGGCTAATGCTGCTGCGGGGAGGCGGCCGAGACTTATTTCACAGCCTGGGGAGGGCGCTCGAGAGCCGTGCGGTGCCGCGGCGGCGGCTTTTGAAGGCTGCTGGGACTGGGTGAGAAGAATCCCGCAGCGGGGCCAGCGCGCCTGCGCGGGCGGGGAAGGTCGGCGCGGGGGGGGGGCCTTCGCTCGGAGTGTCTGCGGCGTCGTGCCCGCGCGCTGGGCTGATACGACGACGTGGACGAGCGGGGACGCGCTTCCTCGCTGGCCTGTGTGCCGGCGGCTTCCCACGCGCTAGCTTGAGCAGGCGCTCCTGTCGGGACCGCGCCCTCTGCTCGCGCTGCTGCGGCATAGGGAGGTTTTATGGTGTTGGGGGCAAAATGCATCACCTCGGCTTGTGTTTCGTCGCTGCTGTGGTGGCGCGACCCTGGGCTATTTGTTGTTGTTTTGGGGTGGGATTTGAATTCAGGTCTCCTCGATCCTAGTCCAGCGCTTTGGCCCCTGCGGTATGATCTTCCTATGACTGTTCCTTGACTTCTGTGTTAGAAAGAAGTTTCCCTCTTTATTGCATACGCGTTTCAGTGTATATCTTGCTCCTCCTCGAGGGTTTGGGGGAGGAAGAGAAGCACACGAGCGACATTGTGGTAATCTGAGAACAGAGAAAGTCTCCACACCTTCCTTAACTTGAGTTATTAGACTCCAGACCTTGCAGTAAATTGTTCACAGCCCTTCCAGAAAACGCCATCGAGAGTGGTTTGAGGTCTGTTTCATCAAATGCATGAAGTGGCTTCCCAGGTAGGTAGGCAGGCAGGCAGTCAGGCATCCCTGCTGTCACTGAGCAAAAAGGCACCTTTTAAAAAGTGGTGATTCTCCTTACTGAGCAGGGGGAGAGGCTTTTCCAGAGAGCAACTCCTGGCCCTATCTATCCCCAGCACAACATCCCTCCAGTGGCTGTTGGTGGTGTCTATCTTATGTTTCTTTTTTAGATTGTGAGCCCTTTGAGGACAGGGAGCCATCTTCTATGTATGTAAACTGCTTTGGGAACTTTTGTTGAAAAGCGGTATATAAATATTTGGCATATTTGTAGGTGGGTAGGTAGAGACATATATTCACCAGTGTGAGCTTACATATTGCATAATATTTATAAAGTTATGAATTATACTTATATTTTATATTATTTTCAGATTTATGTAATTATAAAGGCTGGGCACAATTATGTATTTTTATATATTGTGCCCCCAGTATATGTGGCCTGCTAGGTAGGTAGGTAGGTAGGTAGAGACATTTGCCCCAATGTGTGCTTGCCTTCTGGGCAGTTTTGATTGATACTGTGGGCAGAGGCATGTGGTTAACCCTACCCCTCGCTCCCCTGTGAAGACTGAAGATAATGTGTAGATGGGCCTGTTCAAAAGTTCTGACAGACGAAGCCACGCTTGCAAGCCTCAGTGGCATTCATTTGGATGCAAGGGAGGTTCCCTGCCCTAGATGCTACATTTCAGTATCAGAAGCAAGCCAGACCACATCAGCTCAGTTGCAGCTGAGCTGAAAAAGAGAAGACTGTGGCAAGAGAACAGAGAGGTCCATTACTTGGCCTTTAAAGGCATTTGTTGCTTTTATTGATGAGAGCAACAAGGCTTAGCTTATCTGCTAAAGAACGTTTATAGTGATATGTGTCACTGCCATCAGCAACTGGAGACCCTGAATGTGCAGGTGCAGCAGGAACATACTCTGCACAACATACTGTGCACAATACCTAAGGAAAAGGAAGCCCCTCACACATGTGGGAGTGCAAGGATGCAGCCTGGCAAGGTAGGAAAATCCTGTGCAAGAGTTCCATGGATGTAGGCAGTGCTGTGAAGCATTCACTCAGTAGAAGGACAGGGGCATTCTTGTAGGGGACTGCGCTTTTGTTTTGTGAAAGGAGATACTGGGGGCACTGTATCTCCAGATTGCATTCCTCGGAAACGTGTTCCTGGCTGCAGCCAGCCAAGAACAGGAGCCTCGTAGTGGTATTCTGGCCTGGCTGACCTATTTTTTCTTTCCCACTCCTTTGAGGCCTTCCTCTGCTGTGCTATAGTTCTAAAGGGTCAGTAATAACTTCAGTCCTGAGGATTTTATTGTTATATAGTGGGGGCGAGGGTTTCCTGGAGTGTGGGATAGGCAAAAAGTGCTCTTCCAGGCTTGCAGAAAGCCAAGTACACATTGATGGAGAATATAGGCACAGCCATTGCTTCAGGGAATAGAAGGCGTGTCCGCAGCTATGAACTTTTCACACAGCTTGCTCACTAGTTAGTCAAGCACCAGGAGAAGGTGTCACATGACTTGATCAAGCTGCTGCAGGAGGCCCATTGTAACTTTATGAGATTGCTGAGAACGGAAGTTACTGCAAGTCATCCACTTGTTCACAGATCTTCAAAGCAGGGGGCAGCACAACATCCATCAACTTCCAGCTTACCAAGTGACCCAAGAAAATGATACTGAAAAAGTGTTGCACGTTTGAAAAGATAGCCAAAGCCTCTTAGTGACTCCAGCACGGATGAGTGCCTCTTCTGACTCCTTATTTAACAGGTGGTGCACAGAGCATATTCTCCACCTTGCCAGCACACAAGCCAGACAGTTGCAATCAACTCAAGGAGGCAGTTCTGGACCCGTATGAGAGAATTGAAGAGATTTTTTTTTGACATTTTATATCCCGCTCTTTCTCTAAGGAGCCCAGAGCGGTGTACTACATATTTAGGTTTCTCCTCACAACAACCCTGTGAAGTAGGTTAGGATGAGAGAGAAGTGACTGGCCCAGAGTCACCCAGCTAGTCTCATGGCTGAAAGGGGATTTGAACTCGGGTCTCCCCGGTCCTAGTCCAGCACTCTAACCACTACACCACGCTGGCTGATGTACATCTAGCCGATGTACATCTGGCTGATGCAGATTTACCTTTCAGCAGCAGGCAGAAAGCCACTCCACACTAATTCATATAGCAAAATCTGCATTCTGTACTTCCCTCCCCACATATAATCATTGTGCACAAACATGCAAATTAAGGGATTCGGACTAATCTACTTTGCATTATGTTTTCCAAATGCAGAATGTGCCCTTTTTTTAGCAGCAGAATTCCAGTCTTCCAGCCACAAAACTTGGGGCATTTCAGTTAACATTGTAACTATGTAAGTATAACCAATTAAAAACTAAATTTATTTCCACTGGAATATATATTTACAAAACATGGAGCATCTTGAGGTGCTGTTGAATTTAAAAGCTCCCCTTGGCCAGTGTCTGATGCTGTTGTGTTCTGTTGATACCCCAAGACAGTTTTCAGGAGGGCGGGTCAGAAACCAGATGGGAATGTGGCGACAACTGGTTGGTGCAAAAGAGATTTCCTCTGCAAACTGAAAGTTGGGATTAATATGTTTTTTTTTTCAAATCTGCAATTCTGTCATTTGCTTCTTTTTATGGGAAACCCTTTCAGAAGACTGCAGAATCTTGTCTTAGAGTTATGTCTTTTCAAGCTTAAATGGAAGATTTTTTTTGTTGGATATTCCAATTAAGTGAAACATGTTGGATTTCTTTCCTTTTCTATATACATGATCAGTAATTCCTGCATTTATTTCTATGCTTCTAAGTAGCCACATTTGGAATTTTTCTCTTGACTTGTTAATCACTACTTGAATCTATATTATTAATTCTCCAAGACGGGCATGCTGGGGACGTGGTAGAAAGGAGGCAATTTGGCTGACAAAGTTTGTAAGCAGAAGCACCTGATTGGGCAGTGGGGATTCCATATGCAGATAGGGAGGAGGAGCCTGTGAGAGCAGAAGCACCATGGTGACTGGGCAGTGGGGATGCCATATGCAGATAGGGAGGAGGAGCCTGTGGCACTGTGGTGATTGGGCAGTGGGGATTCCCTATGCAGATAAGGAGGATGAGCCTGTGATGGTTAAGGTCAGAATGCAACTGTTACTGGTTGGAAGATGTTCTTGATTGTAGAGGAGAGCAATCTATATCTATAAAAGGATAGCAGGCAGGGGTCTGGAAAGAGCCCCTTGAGGGGAAGGAGGATGCCATTGTGTGAATTAAATGAGGAAACAAGATGAACAAGATCTGTTAACTCAGGGAGGGAGGGAAGGAGAGAAAAAACATGAAGGGAGGGGGAAGAAAGAGGGGGAAGAGCGAGTGGAGGAGAGAGAAAGAGAAAAAGAAGGGAGGGGGAAGAGAGGCCGAAGGAAGGGCAAGGGACGGGCCTGAGCCTGCAGCAGCCTGAGGGCAATGAGCAGCCATGGCAGCACTAGCCACGGGGAAGGGCCCGGTCAACCACTGCTGTTGTTTGGGGCTACCGAGGCCATTGTCACAGGCAGGCAGGCAAGGGATGGGCCTGGGCCTGTCAGTGGCCAGAGGGGAACGAGCGGCCATGGTGGTGGCAGCAGCGAGGAATGGTCCGGTCAACCACTGCTGCTGCTCCTGGGGGGAGGAGCAGGAGCGGGGCTCGGGAGAGGGTGGGGAGATCTCTGGGGATAGGCGGCCACAGTGCTGCAGCCATGACCAAGAAGGGTGAGGGGGATGGAAGCAACGGGGTGGAGGAGGAGGAGTGCAGACCAGGTGAGGGGAGCAATCAGGTACTCACACGCAGATGCTCTAGAGTGTGCAAGAGTTCCAGCATTGAAGCGGAGAGAAATAATGGCGGCTGCCAGGATGAAGAGATGGAGGGCCAACAGATGAAGCCCCACTGGCCAGGAAGAGGAGGCGGTGGCGGGGAGAAATAATGGCGGCGGCGAGAAGGTGGGCAGATGGCAGGCAAAGCCCTACCAGCCGGGAGGAGGAGGTGGGAGGCGGCGGCGGGATGGCCTGGCCCTGGCCCACCCAATGGGGAGAGCTGCGGGGGGGAGAGCGAGCGAGAGCGCTGCGGGGGGATGCCACAGACTCAGTGTGTACAACTGCACAGATGCTCTGTGCGGGGTCAGCTAGTTTAATTGTATTTTTATATGGATTATGATTAAAGCTGGTTGACTAGAATAAATTTGCTTATATAATTTATCAATCTTGTGAGTATTGTTCTTAGCCTGAGGTGGTATCTTTATTCTGCAGGATGTTTGGGGTGCACCTGTGGTCACCTAAGCCTAACCCAGCTTTTGCAAATGCTGTTCTATCCAGCACATCTCTGGTCTGGCTAATGCAGAAGCTACCCTGTCCCCAATACCCACAGCAGCAGCGTATACACTACCGAATGGAGTTTGAAAATTCCTCCCCTCAGGGGCCCCCTTCCATGCTGTCTGCACATGGAAGAAGATTCTGAGCATAGTCGGGACACAGTCTCAGTTCATGGAGGGGTGGGCCTGGCTGTGGGGCCTAGCTGTCACCACATGTGAACTGAGAACATGCCCATGAAGGTGCCCTGCTGTTGCCTGTGGCAGCACATTGAAGAGTGTCTTTCAGGCAGCTTGACCAATTAAGAAAATTGGTCAAGCTGCCTGAAAGACAGCCTGCCCATCATTACCACTCTTCTTCTGAAACGTGCTGCCACAGGCGACGGCAGGGCACCTTCATGGGCATGTTCTCAGTTCACATGTGGTGACAGCTAGGCCCCACAGCCAGGCCCACCCCCACCATGAACTGAGAGTGTGTCCCGACTATGCTCAGAATCTTCTTCCATGTGCAGACAGCATGGAAGGGGGCCCCTGAGGGGAGGAATTTTCAAACTCCATTCAGTAGTGTATATGCTGCTGCTGTGGGTATTAGGGACAGGGTAGCTTCTGCATTAGCCAGACCAGAGATTTGCTGGATAGAACTGGGTAAGGAGTTCCCAGGAGAACAGTTTAAAAACTGCAGTACTAGAAGATAATGGCTGGACAAATGAATAAAACGGAGGAGCTGTGGTTTCATACCAAGTTTATTTCTTTTCCTCATTAATCACTTCTTTTGCACAACAACGACCTCAAGTTGACAATGAAATGCATGTGGTAGACTTAAAGGAATCACATGAGGCTCTTTTCAAGAGTGTGAAAAGTCCATTCATAACACCATTACAGTTTCTTCACTTTCCTGCCTATTGGGAAGGACAAAGACAGCACATGCTGCATCCTAAGAAGTGAATCCTGTGCAAGACCAATGACATTCAGACAGACTTTATCAGGAGAGGACAGGAGGGAAGTTCTTGGGGAACTGAAACGCCATTGAGGATTGGAGATTTAAAGCCGCCTTTGTGTAGGCTCAGCCCACTCTTACACGAGGAGGAGGCCAGTGTTAAAGCCATAACACAACTCTTACACAGCGCTCTCCATACAGTAACCCTTAACAGCACCCCTGTGAAGGAGGAAGTCTTCTCCCCATTTTACATATTCCATGGCTGAGAAACAAGAAGATCGACAGCCGAGTCTCAACTAAGTTTGCTCCAGAAGTAAGTCCCTTTGGTTCCAATGGGACTTGCTTTCAAGGACGTCAGCAGGTTGTAGCAAGAGCTGCTGATCCACATATCTGTCAGAATAAGACTCTAGCTTTGGACATATCGCTCACCTCTCTAGCATCGAAGGTCACGACTCTCTTTTCACTATACAGCAAAGCTGTGGGCTGTAAAAGCCCAAATTGTGACTAGTGCCTGTGTTCTACATTGCTCAAGAGATACCTGACTACAAAGTGTAGTGTATTAGCAGTCCGAGTATGAAATCTGCTGTTCAGTAATATCAATAGCACCATAAACAGCCATTCCCTGCCTCCATGTGTGTGATGCAATATTCACTAGCTAGATAGGTTTACTTGAATGCACACAGGCACATAATCACACTGAGTGGGAGGGCCCAATGACAGCCATGCAAGTTTTGTGGAATGAAGCCAGTTGTGCCAGACAACCAAGAAGACACTCAGGACTATAGAAGGATGTTAAACAGGTGGCAGAAAACCCTCCTTATGACATGAATGCAGATCTCAGGTAATCACCACTTTGCACTGAAAAAGCATTTGGGGTAATCCCCTCCCAACATCATTAGCAGTGGGGTTTGTTCCACAACAGCAACAAAATGATACTTGAAATAAGATTTTCCAAAATATGCATGGACAAAGCCACAGAACTTACAGTCTTACAGCTGTACTGTCTGAAAACAAGGCAGAGCTGTTGCTCTGTTAAAAGAAGTGGAAGATTGAGTACTCTGAACATGATACAGACTTTTAGCCCTTTTCTTGGAATTGCTAATGCTGAATAAGTTTGTGTCAACTGCAAAATTTCTCTTCTTGCATTGAGCAGGCTCCCAATTTGCATATGGAAAATATGGCAAAGTAAGCACTGGAAATGTGCTAAACCACTTTCAGGTGCTTAATAATTTGTATATCCCCCCCCCGAATCTGAAATAACACAGCTTAATTCCTCTCCCTCACATTCAGCTTGGTTGCTTGGCCCCAAATTCAGCTCATAATCTCTAAGAGAAGTATGGAGCACCTCAAAAACAAGTTAGAAGTGTGTCAAGGGAAGGTTCTTTGAAACCTTTTAGTTCTGTCACAAGAAAATTAGAAATTATATCGCGTAGAATTTCCTTGCAAACAGCAACCTATGGGAATGGCTGCAAAGGGGAATTCTGTGGAGAGGGGGCGGATGAAAGGCAAGAAGTTCAAGTTCTAGCACAAATAACTCCATCCCTAGTCATCCTAGGAAGTGAATTTCATTGTGGATGAAAAACAAACCACCTTGGGATTGTTTTTAATGAAAGGCAGTATATAAATTTAACAATAAATAAATAAATAACAATAAAATGTGCCAGGGACAAGCTTTATCATTCGCTCAGAGCCACTTCTCCAAAGTTGTTGGGTTTTGGTTTTGTTTTTACCATGAATAAGATGTTCTGGTAAGCACACATTATACAGTATTATTCAACATTTCAGGCTGTGGAAAAAATGCATCTCTTTGATGAATCTTTTGATACTCAGCAAACTCATTTTCCTGGCCTCTCTCATACATCCAATTGTATAGCTCCTGATGCATTTGGTATAATTTCCTTTACATAGCATATTACATCAATAATGATAAAGACTGATCCAGACTTCTATCAGATAACATGCCCATTTCCTCTACCTGATGCATCAGCATACCCGAAGCTAATCCATCCTTGGATACACCTGCTATATCGTAAAAGCACTGAAAGAGTTATGTGATAGAAATAAAGATTCCATTCTTATCTACATAAGCACCATAGGTAGAATTCACTGACTAGTGTTGACTGTCTAAGGCCTTGTTCACACAGGCATGTTCATCTCAAAGACTGAAACATGACTTGCATGTGTAAATAGGCCATCTTGGATTGGGTGACACCGAATTTCCATGTCACCTTAAGTACAATGCATTTCATGCATTCAGCTACCAATCTTAGAAGTGAAGTGTGTAATTCAGCTAAGTCTTCCAGCAATTACATTTATCAGTGTCTCCAGAAAGCAAATAATTCTGAGCCTACACACAGACTTAGACTCATCATCGTTCACTATGAGGATTTGGAGTAGTACATGAATCCAAAGACCCAAGGACAACAGGGGTGAAGCAGCCAGACTCAGTGATTGTATTGTTGGGAAGTAAAAGGAGGCCTTCATAGAGAAAGAGATTGTATTACCTTCCACAAGTTCACCTACTGTATGCTTTGTTTGCTGTTATTAAGGGACAAACTGGATCATGTAGACCTCAAGGCTGTATGACTACTAGACTGAAACTAGATCTTCCAGAATGTCAGGCTCAGTTGTTTTTTTAAATGCACTCCCTTACAAATCTCTTTCCATCTAGCTTTTGACCTCGTAGTATCTTTAGAACAGATTTTCTCAGTTCCATCCCAGTTCACCAGTGCAGGGCTTCTCAAATTTGTGTTCCTAGATGTTGTTGGACTACAGCTTCCATTACTGCCAGCCAAATACCATTGTGACTGGGGATGATGGGAATTGTAGTCCAACAACATCTGAGTACAGAAGTCTGAAAAGTCCTGCGCTAGTGAGCTTCTAGCTCCTCCTTTTTAATTCTGTTTGTGCTGCTTCCCCAAATCTCCCGCTTTAAAAAAAATATGTAAAGCATCTCAGCTGCTCTTCCAGGCAAAAAGACTGACCGTGCAGCAGTGCATCGATACTAACCCTTTCTGTTCTGACCCAGGCCTGGTTCCCAGGGCCATGCAACACATTTAATGCCATGTGTGCTATAAGCCCTCGTTGTGGTGGCCAGCCTGTGTCTGAGCTGTACCACTTCAGGATGCAGGTGGGTGCTTACACCGCGGGATGCTCCTCCATACAAAAACATCTGCTACACATAGAAAACTGTGTTCTAGCCTAGTCATCTGCTTGACATGCTGGTTTTCTATGTGCAGGAAATATTTTTGTATGGAGGAGCATTCAGTCATGAGAATTCTCATCACCATCTCTAGTGGTATAGCCCAGACGTATATCAGTGAGAACCAGGCCTCAGACATTCTGCCTGTTAACCTATACCTAACTCGGGGGTCTTGAACTGCAGTCCTCTGGCTGTTTTTGGACTACAGCTCCCATCCGCCCAGCCACAATGGCCAGTAGTCAGGGATGATGGGAGTTGTAGGCCAACATCTGTAGGACATCCACACTTTGAGACTCCGGCTCTAAATGCTTTTGGACTCCACATGGGTAATAACCAAGGCGAATGCCGCTTTTGAGCTCATGCTCATGAGTATGACGTTCCTAGTTGCCATCACCATTACCATCAATGTCAGTCATTTATAACCATACTACTAAAAACAGTATTTACAACAAGTCAAAATTACACACCAATCAAACACCCAGCACCACAGCAAGTAAGAGACATTGTTAACAGCTTGCAGTTGTGCTCATCGACCCCACTCAAGGACATCAGCACTGACTGCAACCACTTCTTACACACAAACTCTATTTTTTCCTTAAAATTATTATTATTTTAATTTAAATGTTTTAACATGTTTCCTCACTATAGGATGGATGAGATGATTCTGCATTATACACAGGTGCTTATCTAGGACAGCTGCTGTTTAGGAATGGATTCACTTGCGAGAACATTCAAGCCCAGCCCTTCCTCTGGACCCCAAGCACACTGCTTCACAGACAGGGCTGACAGCTCTGTCTTCCTTCTGACCCTTCAACACAGGGGTTACATTCCAGCTGTTGTTCGACTACAGCTACCATCATCCCCAGCCATAATAGTGGCTGGGGGTGATAGGTTTTGTTGTCCAGCAACAGCTGGAGAGCCGCCAGTTGCTCAAACATGCTTCAGTGGGCATGGTAGCCTCTTTGGATACAAAGCTCTCTACTGCACGGGTTCCCACTGTGGGTCCCCAGATGTTGATGCACTACATCATCCCATTCACAGTGGCCTCCGTTATGGCAGGGGATGATAGGGGTAATAGCCCAACATCTGAGGATCCAGGATTGGGAACCCCTTCTCTAGTGCCTTGGTACTCCACGTGGAAGGCAGGATGGGTGCTGGGAAAGGTCTGTGATACCACCTACTTCCAACCAGTTTCCATCCGTGCCTTGACTGAGTCAGGGTCTCTTGCTTTCTGCCTAAGTGGGTGGCTGAGAACCCACCCACCCCACTTCTTGTAGCATCCAATGGTGCTGTGGATCTTGGAGTCTACTCAATGGTATCCTTTGGCTCCTTTCTTCAGCACTGCACTTCCCTCTCTGTCCTGTGACCCTGGACTGTCTCCATTTCTGAAGCCAGCCTGTATTTTCTCAACTGAATCTATAAAGTTCATGGTAGTCACTTTTGAGAACTGCTGCTCTGATATGGCTGTATGGACCTTCTATGTTGAACTCCACCCCCTGATGGTAACCATTCTGGTAACCCTGACTGAGCAATTTCTGAACTCCAAGGTGTCATGGTTCACATCATAGCTCCTGCCACCAAGGGGCAGTGCCCACAGAACCTAAGGAAGAGAGTTCTGTGATGGGGTGAGAATCCACAAGGGCTGATGTTACTGGCAAGATTAGTGCCCCCCCCAATGGCACCATGGGTCATCAAACCCTTTACCCTGGTGTCTGGAAAGGCACTACTGAAATCTGACCAGAAACCAGGAAGACAGGAATCATTGGAGATTCAGGAGAACTTTACTGCTTCCAGTAGGAATCTAGAAGATTTCTGAGCTCATGTGGACAAGTGGCCAAAGCTGGTGGGATGTAGCTAAATTCAGTTTAGATACGGATTCTTGGGCCAGGTATTAGCCCTGTTCAGACATTACATTGTATGTGCATGCAGGTGTCTATACACATGTATATGGTTTATGTGAGTGATTGTGAAGGCATTCATTTAAAAAGTAAACTTAGGTACAGGCCCCACTCAATGCAAGGTAAAGGAAGGGTACTGCATCGAACATAATATGTGAATTACTAAACATGTGTACAGATCTATACATGCTCACACTGGCTGACATCAGGATGAAATTACTCAATAGTACTAAGGAATTCTTCTTTTAAAAGTACTTAATTTCAATAGGGCTACTCAAGAGTAATGTAGGCTGGATGTCAGCCACTGCATACTGATTGTATCTGCATTATTGAACATAATGGGTGAACAGGACTATTGTCTCTGAGCCTTCGTTCCCCATTTTCAAAACTATAATAATGACAAGGTGATTGTACAGGTGAATCAAACAACACTGCAAAGCTCTGGCTACTAGAAGTGCTATCCAAGAGGGAAACGATAACATGGCCAGGACAAGAGCAAAATCATTCTGTGCTAGCCAGCACAATGAGAGCCTGAATTACTGGGGAACCATGAGATTTCACAGGTGAACTTGGTTGGCAAGGGGCAAACCTTCAGACATGAAGCCCCAGCCAAGGCACATTAACTAAGGAGTAAGCCCCACTGAATTCAGTGGGACTTGCTTTTGATTCAAGGGCCTCAGGATTGGGCTGTTCAAAAGCCAACTTACTTGTTAAGATTTCACTTGGCTGGCATTCTGCATCCTTCAGTGCTAAATCTCCAGTCCCCTCACATCAGACCTGACTTTGTGCTGGAGCCAGTGTTAACTCCAGCAATGAGTTACGATGCAAGGCCTCCTGTAGGATTGTTGATCCCTTCTGTGCCACAATTCAGTGTCAGAAATGTCTTGCCATCGTCATCTATGGTCACAGCCACTCAGTGAGGTAGTTTTAGGGCTGAGACACACAGGAACTGGCAAAGGACACCCAAGGAGTGGCATTGCAGAATGGGGAGCTGGCCTCGAATCCCTCACATGTCTAGTCTGATGGCTGGTGCATACTTTGCAAACTCCTGTAATTTTTTCTTTTTAAGTATCTGGATTTAAATGTTGAAATACACATGCTGCATCATCGATTGGAATGGTGTCTGTCCACATATCTGAATGGCTGGGTTTCCCTGAAATAAGCACCAAAGCAGTAGCTTGAGCTTCCTCCACTTGCTGCATCTCTGCTTAACAGTGGCGGTGGCTAAGCCCAACCATTTAAACGTGGATATACTAGTTAACCTCTGTTTTAAATGTGTTTAACCTTTAGGAAGCAGAATAAAGCCTTTTTCTACTGCCAGGCATTGGGTGTCTTTCCCCCCCTTGCAGTAGGTTTTAGAGATTTAGTGGGCATTCTCAATGCACTTTACTGTTTTCATGTGGGGTTCCTGACATGGTACAGTGTGAGCTGAAAGGCAGGTTATAAATGAAGTAAATAACTGATATTCACAACTTAATTGTGCTCTGCATGTATTTCCCCATTTAAACTCAGGTACCTGACCTGGAAAAGAGCTGTAAAGAGGCTCCTCAAACCCTTGACTCCTCAGGGTTACATCTGGATGTTACGACCAGCTCCATAGACTGGAGACACATCTCCCTTTCCTTGCTTCACGTGCCTGCCTTTCTGGGTGAAGGGGAGGCACAGCTGCCCTTACAGTCTATCACCATCGGAACATTCCATTGCTCTTGCCTTTTGTGTATCCCCAGCTTCACGATCAACAGAGACGCCCGCCTGCTACCGTGCCTCTTCTCCCCTCCTCCTTCCTTAGTGGAAGCTGCAATGATTAGAGACTGTTAAAGGGTCTTTTATGTCCCTCGCAACAACGTCCTATCTAAAACAACAGAGCCTTGTGGTCCTGACTCCAGATCCATCTCCTGCAATGCTACTGGCAAAACGCTCCCATCTTTAGGGAAAGGTGCAGTGTACTGTGGTTGGTGACAGTGTTGAGCTAAAGGCCTGTAGGTTGCTGTGCAGAGATGCACCTTTCCTGGTGTGTGGAGTGAATGGCCAAAGTGAAAGGTTGCTCTGTGCCAGAAACCATTTGTCTTCCAGGCAGAGGTGCACCTAGGTAATTTTGGAGCCTGGACCTAAAGGCCTTTGGAGCCCCCCCCCCCCCCGCAAGTTAAGCATCGTTTTTTAACACATAGGTTCTTGAGGGCACAAACCATACCACACAGGATAGACTACAAGGGATTGGGGGGGGCAGGGGGTGTGGAGGCGCTAGATTTCAGCCCCAAAGTCCAGGGGTAAGAGTGCCTCTGCTTCCATGGGTTTGGGTCATGCAATGCCCCTGCTTAGCCAGCATTCCTTAGGCCTGAAGAGAAATCTTCTGAACATAAAACCATGATTCAAGCCATAGACACAATTACCATCTGTGACCAAACAGGGCAGCAATTCATGCTTGCTGTGGTGCTCTGTCTTGTGTGTGTTCTCCAGGCTCTGGACTACTAGCTCAATTCATCAAAACTGCAAATCAGCCAACAGAAAGCAAAGACTCAGTAGCAAGAGGCTCTTCTTCACCAAATCCTTCCACCATCCCACCCCTGCTCTAGCCACTGAGAAAGCAATGAGAGCCCTTTCACACATTACACAGAAGCAAACCTCAGACTTGTCACTGAAACTATACTCCGCCACTGCCAGTCCTGGCATCTGAATGAGTGCATGTATAGGATTCACTTTGGCAAACATACTTTTGTCCTCACTTGACATTTCAAGTTGACACTTAGAAGTGTACACCTAAAAATGCATAATGTGTGAAGCAGACCCTGCCACCCTTCTGGGCCAGAAAGGGCTCTTCTTTGTCTGATTCCTCATTCTTTACTGGCTTGGGGCACATACCAAGAGCAGCGAATGGCTCATAGAGAACAGCCCTCGTCTTGACAACATTGCTGAATGCGTTCAACCTATCACCTGAATTCTTGTGCATTTGCTTAAGGATCTTGTTTTTTCCTCAAAGAAGAAAAGCCCAAAGAGAAGCTGATTTATGGATTCTATATTTCATGTGTGTGAACTAGTTGCTATTCTGCAGAGGGGTTCCTATGAACCCTGCTAGGTTAAGAATACGGAGGAGGGAGGGAGGGATGGAGGGAGGGAGATGTAGCCTGGTACACCAGAGGGAAGGTGGGGGAGGGAAATGGCAATGGAGAAATCAGATGTTGCCTTGTATAGACAAAAAAAAAAGTTGGGATTTGTTTGTTAGGAAGCAGGTGCTAGTTGTGTAGAAAAGCCCTTTATCCAGAAATCTCTTCCCGTTGCTCCTTGTTTCTGCGCACCTCGGCTGCGTGCAGTTCCTGAAAGACACACACACACACAAATATGAGCTGTGAACACAGCATATTGTAGCCAAGCTGGCAACTGGTAGTCCCTGGGAGTTGTCTTTGGCCTCCACGGGCTTCCCTTCTGGCTCTTAGCCATTGCTCCTGACTCCCCAAACCTCCATCCTCTTCCTATGCAGCTCAGCTGCTGTTCCTGCTGCATGAGATATGAGAGAGGGCACTCTCTGCTGACTTCAAGCCAGCTCCAGAGCGGAAGCCAGGGCGCTTTCCAGATTCAACTCTGTTCAGCGGTCAAATGTCTGGGCTTGGCAGGATCGTTTTGAAGATGTAAATAGCTTGCACAACCCTCCTACAACCGGAAAATACAGCTATTTTTTTTAGCGACAAACATGCAACGTTGTAGGACTAAAATGCAAGGATAAAATCAGAAAGAAGGCATCAGAAATGTGAACGGCACCTTGCTGACAACACATGGACTGCGATGTCGAAACACAGGCAGTACGGAAGCACACACTTAGTGAACAGTACTGACACTGTTGTAAGGTATAATCTGGAAAGCGCCCGCGTGAGTCTGTGGCAGCAAATGCAACAAAGGGTTTTGTGGCACCTTAAATACGAACAGCTTGCTCACACCAATTTTAATACTTGTAACTGGCAATCAGTGTCCCCTCTAAGATGTGTGCATGTAAGTTTTTTGTTGTCCACTCAAATTAATTTTATATCCTGCTCAGGTTTGATCAAGAAGGCCCCACTCTGAATGCATATGTGAGCAGACACTGCCTTGATACAGGCACTACGGATACTGCCGCCCAGAACCAAATTCATTCTGTGCACAGATGCAAAAAATCAGAGGGAACACTGCAGCTGATACTGTTGGGGTTGCTCTGTATTTAATATTATGCAGGTCCCTGAGAACACTCGAGTGTTGGAAGGGTGGGATATGCAGATAGATAGATAGATAGATAGATAGATAGATAGATAGAATGAAAGAAAAACCTTTCAAAACGGCCCAATTTGTCCTGACCGCAGAAAAAGCTAGAGCAACTTTTTTTCCACTTTCAAGGTGCCATGGAACCCAACCAAGTGGCACAACAGTAGAAGCATAGAGAACCCGGCTCCATTCACCCCATGGATGATGCCAGGAATGTGTGTGAGATGTGAGCCTCCAAGACTTGCCTTCTCGCGGAGTCGCTCCCTCAAGGCCGCTAGATGAGCTTCACGGATCTCCTTGCTCAGCTCCATCTTGTAGTTCAGCTTCTCCTCAGCCAGCCGGCTGAAGTTATTGTTCTCTTCCAAGGCCTTGTGCAGAACCTCCCTCTCGTGCTCTCGCTTCTCTGCCAGCTGCTTCAGAACTTGGGCCTCCTGGCTCTGCAATTAAACCAATAGACCAGGTAAGGCTTGAAAGGCTCTCCTATGTCCCTCTGACTTTCTGTGGTTGGAATAATCTATGCAGCATCTTCCCGACAGAGTCTTGACCCTGACGGCGGATCAGAATGCCTGGTGACACTATGGGCCCTTCCAGGCAACGTTAAGAAGCTTGTTCCTGCACTGTTCCCAGGGCTTCCACACACTTCAGGAGGCCAGTGTTGTCCTTTCCAGCATGAATTCACATTATGTCCATATGCATAGCAGGTTCCTTGTATGATTTCAGCAGTGCCTCCTGCTGGCCAGCCCTTGTGTTCCATGTAGAACTACTTTTCTGATGAATGGTAGTTCTTCATGGAAAGCAAGGGCTGGCCAGCAGGTGGTGCTGCTAAAATTGCACAAGGACCCTGCTGCTCATATAGACAGAGCATGAATTCATGCTGGAAAGGACAATGCAAGCCTCTTGAAGTGTGTGGAAGCTGAGTAAAACCCTGCTAGGAACAGTGCAGGTTCCGCCAGTTGTGGAGCCAGCCGAACGGTGGCCTGGGTCCGGTACTGCTCAGCAGCCTCTCCAGTTACGCCCCGTGCACGTGATGTCACGTGCACGGGGGCGTGGCTCGGGTTCCGGAGGAGCCCCGAGAGAACTCCCAGCATTAAGGCAGCATTAAGCATCCAGAGAAGGAAAGAAAGGGAAATACATCTATCCGGCAGCCAGCACTGCCTGAAATGACAAGCAGACAGTTTGCTTGGGGCTCTCGGGACCCTGAGTGAGAGGGGAGAGGGGAGTTATCTCGGGTCTCCTCCAGAGCCCAAGCCATGCTCCCCTGTGGGCTTTGGCAGCCCCTTTCATTGGCGGCCTGGGTTCTTTGAACCCGTTCGCACAATGGTGCCTTCGCCCCTGAGTTCCACACTTCTTGATGTTGTCTGGAAGAGTCCTATGCCATTTTGTGTTAGGTAACTATTGCACACTAATCCCCCCTTGCAGTTTCACATGACTTCTCTTTTAGCTTTTCTTTCACTTTTGGTGCAGCCCCTATAATTCAATAATTTGCTTCTTCAATGGCCTTTAAATACGCAAAACAAGAAGTGTTTAAATATACATTTCACGTCACTTTAGAATGCTGCATTGACCAAATTTACAGTTGCCCATGAGGCATGTGGGGGCAGAAATTTTATTGACAGCTTGAGAATAAAACAGAGAGGATGTCTGGAACTTTGTGCTGTATGCATTGAACTCCATCATTTTACCATCTGGTCAGTGTAGTGTAAATGAGTGTTTCCTTCCTGCATAGGTGCACCTTTCAGTTTACTATTCCTCACTGGATATGATGTCCTCATTTCCTCATAACTAAAATGAAAATGAAATGACATTGCTTTTTAAATAGCTACTCTAATTGTGGTTGCCAGTAGGTTGCAGAGTCCACTAGCTGCCCATTTTAAACTGTTGTGCATCAGCTTGTATCCCCTGAAAGATTTAGTGTTAATGACAAGGCCCTAATTGTATGTATAACTTGGACCAGATATGTATATCTTGGATTGTTAAATTCCCTGGACACCCTGATGATTTTTTAGTTACATTTTTACTTGCGGATAATGATCCTTCTATTTCTTATACCGTGGCGAAATTTTGTTATATAGCCATTAGGGCGCGTAGCTCCTTGACTGATTCAAAGGGGAGCTCAGACTGTTCATGAGACTGCTGCGATGACGATTTAGTACCACTCTAATTGCTATTGTGATATTGTTTGTTCGTCTGATATTTGTTGTTTTTTATGCTATTGCAACCTTTGCAATTTCTGGTTTTATTTTTGGTCAACGACCGTAAATAAATAAACTAAACTAAACTATCTTGGATTGTTTGTTCTTCTCCAGTGGAGCAAATGACAGTGAGGGTTCTCCATTTCATTCTGGCTACACACAATGTGTTGGCATTTGCAAGGACTTCCATAAAACACAAGATTTTACCTCTAGCCAAGACATTCTTACAACAGTTCCTTGGCTCATTAAGAGAAGGGCCGGGCCAGTTGATTAGCAATTCCTTGGCAATCCCATTACCTTCCTTCTCTCCTCTGCAGCCTCCAGCCTCTTCTGTAGCTCTTCCAGGGACAGGTCCCTCTTCTTGGGGGGAGAGGAGAGTACTGGGCTCTCAGGGGACAAGTCTGAAGGCGACTTCAGAATCACTTCAAAACTCTGGCCAGAAGCTCTCTTGTCCAGCTGCTTGACCTCCATATCTGTGCAAGAGGAACACAGGGACCAAACAGATTACATGGCATGCATCAACATGCGAAATTTAATCACATGTATTGCTGTATCATGCCGTGACAGTGAACTTGTCCTTCATTGGTTGCTGGATGCAATGCAAAATCCTGGCACAATGCAGTACCTCAGACAAATAGTATCCCTGTTGAGGGCATCCCGGTGGGTCAGCCAAAACCAGTGTCATAATAATCATCTGGTGGAGAAATGACTTGAATAGCAAGCCAGAGGTTGCCGGTTCGAATCCCTGCTGGTGTGTTTCCCAGACTATGGGGAACACCTATATCGGGCAGCAGCAATATAGGGAGAGGCTGAAAGGCATCATCTCATACTGCACGGGAGGAGGCAATGGTCAACTTCTCCTGGACTCTACCAAAGACAACCACAGGGCTCTGTGGGCACCAGGAGTTGAAATCAACCCGACAGCACACTTTACGAGGGTATTCTCACAATCAGTGGAAAGCGGGCGAAGGGAGCTTAGCCCACTTTCCATGGATCGTGGGAACCACCGGGCGCGCAGGGGGGCCCAGTTTCCCCATAGTGGGTCACCCGCTGAACTACCCATCCCCTTAGCCCAGGTTAGTGGAGGGAGCACTCTGCTAATCCAGTTTTTTTGGTCGTGTATCGCAGTGGTGCGACTCTGCACAGCGGCAACACACGAGGAGACCCCGGCTGGGAGGCTACAAGCAGCTTTCTGGGTTTGGGGGTCTCTCCAGCATGCCCCACGCACTTGTGCGGGGCATCCTGGAAATTCCGAGGGCCGCGCGGCCCCCGATCCCCACAGCCCCCGCGGGCTCCATGATGGAGCTGGCAGTTGTGTGGGTGGCCGATCCAGCTGCCCAGGGCTGCCTGAATGATCATCTGTGGGGGAAGCAGGCTCCCGCTCAGCCCACAAACCCGTTCTCGGCGAGTCTCACCGATCGTAAGACTCGCCTCTACCTTTATTTTAAGGGAGTGTAACAAAATGCTTCATGGGTGGAAGAGGCTTTGGGATTTGGTGCCTGAACATGGAGACCTGATGTGCCTTATGGACAGTGGGAGGACCAAGGCTGTTCCATGTTCTAGCAGGACTGCGAGAGGAACACTGGAGATTTTCTAATGATCTCCAAAACATTCTTTCCACTGCGGTCCTCTCTAATCTCTACTGTTTATCCATATAAGCACAGATCGCTCCGTTAGCAAGAAGCCTGGTTCCAGTTATTGATTCCCCACATTGCCGATTTAGTGCTGAATGCTCAACTGGAAGGAAGGTTAGACATACGGCCAAGCAGCTCAGTCTAACAAGCCAGGGGGACACCAGAGGAGGTGCTGCTGCCTCTGCTTCCTGGCAGCAGGGTGGGTGGGTTGCTTGCTGCTCTCTGCCCCGCCCTGCCTGAGACCTACAGTACCCGAAGGCAGGCCATTCATCAGGTAAAGCTGTGCTCTCCCTGGAGAATGGCCAGTTGGCAGGCAGCACAGTTCTCGGACAGGCCAGGAGAGAAAGGAACCACCCGAGCTGCCAGGAAGCAGAGGCTGCTGTCTCTTTTGGCATGGCTTGTGAGGACAAGCTGCTACTCTGCATACTGGAAGCAAACGTTATCACCTAACATGGTTGACCAAACCACCAGAGGAGGCTCTGCTCCACGTGCTGATGGTGAGGGAGACTCCGCTGTCAAGCACCGGGGACAGGGACTTCTTGGTCATTGCCCCCAGGCGTTGGAGCACTCTCCCAGCTGGCATCCACTCCACAGCCTCCATCACTGTTTTTAGAAAACAAATAAAAACCTGGAGCTTCACTTTTATAGGAGGGAGCTCATTTTTTTGCTGCAGCTGATCTGTGCCTTGTGTTTTCCTGTTTTATTTTATATATGCTTTCTAAACTTTTAAATAAAGAGATCTTATTTTTATATTTGCTTTTAATATTTGTACTTTTAATTGTGTATTATTCTAATTATATTGCAAACCACTTTGGGATTATTTTAATGAAAGGCGGTATACAAATTTAACAATCAATCAAATTAAGGGTGCGTTTTGTGCTTTGGATTTGGATTATGCCACCCATGCTAATCGCATCATAGATCCTGATCTTCAGTTTGGACTAGCAGGACGAGTGGACCGGTTGGCGAGTGGACCAGACAGACCCTGCACAGTTTGCAGACCCTGGGCATGCAGAATCCAAACTTGGAACCAGCGGAAAATCCTGGGGCTTATTTTGGTGGAGGGAAGCTCTGAGCACGGCCTCCCATGGCCAAAATGGCTAGCCCAGCCTTCCTCTCTAGCTTGGAACTGGAGAGGGTGGGAGGATATTCCTCACAGTGGCCCTGTACAGGATGATCCCTGCCCCCTCTCCAGTGCCAAGCTGAAGTCTGTGGTTCCTCTGGTCACCTTCACCAGAAGATGGTGGACACTCTCCATGGCAAGGTGAGCAGTATTGTGGCGATCCCATCTTATATCCTGCTCTTCCTCCAAGGAGCCCAGAGCGGTGTACTACATACTTAAGTTTCTCTTCACAACAACCCTGTGAAGTAGGTTAGGCTGAGAGAGAAGTGACTGGCCCAGAGTCACCCAGCAAGTCTCCTGGCTGAATCATGGGGATTGGAACTCGGGTCTCCCCGGTCCTAGTCCAGCACTCTAACCACTACACCACGCTGGCTCTCCACGTTTGACTTAACAAAAGAAATATTAAAAATAGAAATGGGTTAAGGAGACAGTGGAGGGGACCTTGCTTTCTGTGGCCATTGGGCCTGGCATATGAACAGAAGGGGCCTTGGTCTGTCTCCATCTCCTGCAAAATGACTGCCTGAATTCATTGAAGAGCCTTTTGCAATTGAGGTCCCTTTGCCGTGTTTGGTCTGGGATGGAGCATCCACATGTGCTGGTCACCATTTCATGCTTTACTCATCAAATGATTCACATGGATTTATTATCCAGCCCTAGCTACATGCAAGACGACAGCAAAATGTGTTGAAAAGGACAGGGGGAAGTTTTGTAATGCAACAACGTGTTTCTAGGAATGGTCACGGACCTAATAAAGTCTGGCTTCTGCAGCCAATGTGTGCAACTTGCTTACATGCAGAAGGTCCCAAGTTCCTTCCCTGGCAGCATCTCCAAGAGAGGGCTGAGAGAGACTCCTGCCTGCAACCTTGAAGAAGCTGCTGCCAGTCTGGGTAGACAATTCTGAGCTAGAGGGACCAAGGGTCTGACTCGGTAGAAGGCGGCTTCCTACGTTCACTTACCTCCATACTGGTAGATGGTATTTGGGTGTGGCTGGGTATGGAAACAGGAACAAATCAATGAGAGCAGACTCAGTTCCTTCATCTTCTCTTTGTAGGCTGGAAAGGAAAAGGGGGGAACCCAGTTGTGAGTAGAAAGGTCAAATAGCAGCAACAGCTCCTTTTTAGAGGGAGGAAGATGAAATGATGCTCCTCTTATGTCCAGATTTCTCTCTAGAATTCGTTCCAGAATCCCAACCAGCAGCAGTTGCATTTTGGACATTTTTGGTGTCTAGAAAGTTTTTAACACATAAGAGATGGGAGTGATCAAGTGAATGCCTCACTCACCCATCCATAGGCAGAATTATGAAAGAGCGACATGCCCTTGTAGAAAGGGCTGTGATAATAAAGTGTTAAATAATTTTTGGGAGAGGCGGGGGCTAGAACCAGAAGTGCACAGCTGCCCAGAGAGATGAGCCACTAGGCGGGCAACCATTGGGGACATCATCTCCCTGGACAGTGAAATACTGGACTGGCTCCATCTACACTGTTAGCCTTGGATCAACTGGAGTGGCTACTGAAACTTCCTGTTTTGGCCAGGACTTTGCCTGGGCAACCGTCCTTCCTGGCTTGTTCTGTCTCCTGGCCCAATCCCCTCTGCTCTAGCCCCAGCCTGACTCATGGCTCTCGCTATGACTCAACAGCTGCCCACACTTGATCCCTGGCAGTGAGGCTAAAACAAATGCCTCTTGTGTGCCCATTTCCTGGTGGATTGTGCCCCTTGGGGCTGATTTCCAGTCCCAAGTAGGTTGTCCTCCTTTTCATTAACTTCCCTTCTGTTCCTTGCAGAATCCAGCCCCTTATTCCTTCTTTTAAGCCCTATTCAGACATTATGTTGCACCTACATCCAGATGTCTGCACACACATACATGCTTTTGTGCAGAGGACTGTACCTGCATTTACTTAAAAAGTGAGCCTGGGAACAGGCCCCCTGAAATGCAAGGCAGAGAAAGGAACTGCACAGCTGAACTTACATTCAACAGAACATGTAGACAAGTGTACTTTGTGCAGATTATACATGTGCTGAGCATAATGTGTAAAGGGGGCTCTCATCACACGGTGATTTGCTGCTTCTCTCTCCCGTGGGCAAATGCACCAGAAGCAACCAAAGCATGAGGCGGCTGTGCAGACCATACAGAGAAGTCTGGTTTCTGCAACCAGATGAGTTTTCCCTTCCTTATATCCAGCACTTGGTCAGGGCAGCCTCACGGTTGAGGCTGACCAGAATCACCACTTAAGCAGCCACATGACCCACTTAAGGAATCTTAAGCGGGGGACGTTGCACACACACACACCCCCCTCCATATAGCATAATGAGAAAGAGTAAAATGAAAAGCAGCAAGAAGCATGAGTCTGAGTAGAAGAGATATTGTTCTCAAGGGGTCTAGAGCAGCTTCCTCACAAAGTAAGGCTACAACATTTGGGGCTTTTCTAATTTAGACAAAAAGTGACTGAGGGGAGACATGATAGAGGTCAATAAAATGATGCATGGAGTGGTGGGGGGGAGAGAGGTTTTTCTCCCTACAACACTAGAACCAGGGGTCATCCCATGAAACTGATTCCCAGGAAATTTAAGATGAACAGAAGGAAGGCCTTTTTTCCACACAGCAAATAATTAACCTATGGAATTCTCTGCCACAAGATATGATGACAGCCACCAGCCTGGATGACTTTAGGAAAGGCTTAGATAAATTCATGGAGGACAAGTCTATCAATGGCTACTAGCCATGGCTATAGGCCACCTCCAGCCTCAGAGGCAAGATGCCTCTAAATACCAGTTTCAGGGGAGCAACAGCAGGGCATGCCCTCAGCTCTTGCCTGCAGGCTTCCCAGAGGCATCTGGTGGGTCACTTTGTGAAACAGGATGCTGGACTAGATGGGCCTCCTTGGGCCTGATCCAGCAGGGCTGCTCTTCTGTTCTTACTTCTCTGTGGCTGAGTCCCATGCCCCTCTAGCAGCATCTGTCAGAAAGAGCCACGGTTTGGCAGCTGAAAGGGTTCCTTCCCACATTGTCACCAGATCCCAAGGGAGCGGAGATGCTGCCATGGAAAGGAACCGAGTCAGTTTCCCAACCCCTCTGAACAACTATGACTGGAGCAGGACAGGATTACGCCCCATGGAAGTGGCTCCAAGGTCATATAAGAAGTGGCCTACAGTCCAAGGGGAAAAGGTTCACATCTCCCTAAATTAATGCATGACCCTGGGCAAGCTACTTTCCATTCTGTAAAATGGGAATAATAATTATTTACCTTACTGGGCAGGAATGGGGATGAGGGCAGACAAGGTTATGGTAAAGCACATTTGTAAATAACAAATAACAAAAGGATGCTTTCAGACAATATACATATAACTTGTGGAATTCATTATCATAAAATGTGAATGGACACAATTCTTAAGAGGGGAGTGCACATATCCATAATTAAAAGCAAACAGTGTCTTCAATTATCAAGTCTCTGAGATAATCCAGGGATGTCATTGTCACCTCCTGTCTCTAAGCCTCTGTTTTCTGAAATCTGACAGAGAACCAGAGCACTGATGGGCCAGATCTCACTGCAGTTGCCTTCCTCCTTTTATGTTGATTCTGAAATATTCATTGCCCTTCCTTCTCTCAGACAAGATACTTGGTTAGATCAGCCAATCAACCAACCAGCCAAAGCAGCTCTGTGCTCTCAGATCTGATACTCAATTGCTTAAAAACAGAAGAGTGAAAGTCCTCTGAAGATCTTCGTTTGCAAATGCCATATTTGTATATGACAAATTTGGGGAGTATAAAAAGCCAAAAGTCAGCTTTGAATATTTGGTTCATCTCTAATTCGAAAGACAGCCCTGACTGGACATGTCATTATAATGAGTGCCTGAGCCTTTTGGAAGGGCAGTATAAAATTTTTAATAATAAATAATAAATAAATAATAAAAAATGAGTGGACCGGAAACAAATTCTGCTAATCTCCCTCCTATCCTCCTTTTGTTTTATGCATGAAGCTAAGAAGTGCAGCTGCTCTCTCTCATGATTGTTATGTCACATTAAAATACAATTAATGCTAGAAATAATTCAGGGGTGGGGTGGGTATCAAACATACCTGCAACCCAATGCAGGTTTTATGTTTGAATTAGGAACCAACTTAAAACAAAGCTTACTGAAGCTTCATATGTGAAAAAGACGTAGGACAGTCTGCCAGCTCTCATCAGAGAGTTCCTCACTCTGCCAGATCCATGCAATGCCCAAGGCACCTGCCTTGAAACCTGCATCACCAGCTGGAGGCAATGTATGAAGATCAGAGCAGAAGATAGCTGGGCTGGGCACTCTTCCCTCACAGATCCAATATCTTACCAGGTTTTGTTTTAAAAGATGCTGCGAGGTCTCTCTCAGCAGCTTCGTAATCTCCACTGCATCTGCTTGCAGGTGATGATCTCAGTGCCCAGGCCTCTCCCCTCAGCCTGTCCCCAATTCCAGCTTCCCTGCTCTCTCCTCCATATGGTGAAGAAGCCCCCTTCCCTTCACCCATTAAGTCAGCAGTGAGCAGAAGACAGTAAGCAGCCCAGCTGCTGTCAGCCACCTAATGAGACGAGGAAAGCAGTCCATGTCCATCTCCTGGCACTTGAGACTCTGTCGCTCCATCTCGGCGCCAGTGATCAGAAGCAATTAGCTGCTTCCAGACAACACACTTCCCAGGGAGGGGCGGAGAAGCTCTCTCGGCTTTGAATGCATTGGCAAGTTGGGGAGAAGCCACAGGGGAGGGGATCTGGAGGAGCTTTTGCCCTGATCCCACCCCCTTGCAATTAAATGAAGCTCAAGCTGAGCCTTCCAGCTGGAGCCATGTTTTGACAGAAAGTGTCCGTGTCAAACCAGGAAGGGAAAGAGAGAGGCTGGCCTCTCTTTGAGCTGTTTTCCAGAGACACCTGGTCTTCTTCTACCCACGCCCACAAGATTCTGCTCTTTCTCTTCCTCCTTCCCAAAAGGAAAGTACCCACATCTCTCTAGGCACACCAGTCCTTGGCTCTCCTTTGGAAGAGCTCAAAGCTCGAAATTAAAGAGCTGTCCTTTCAGCACCACAACGCTGGATTTCCTTTCAGCACCACGCTGGGCTGCGACTGACTGCTACACAAGCAAAGACAAAGGGATAATTCACATACTATGAACTCATTCCATTGGTATCACCCCCACCCACCCATTTTAGGAAGCTGCATGTTGCATGCCTCCTGTGTGTCTACTATCACGTGTATACATGTACTGTTGGGATTCCCTCCTTGTGCTTTTTCACACATGGGGGCTAAGTGGACCAGCTTATATTTGTCTAACATGCAAATGCAAAACCTACATTGCCTATGATCTCCATTGGGTTCCTTTCCCCTCATTGCATCCCACTTTAACAACATTCACACCTGGCACAAATCACAAGAGAGAGTCCCGAGGATGCAGTGGAGTTTCATGTGTGAAAATACCCTTAGAGCCATAAGAACTTAAGCAGAGCCATCCCTTCGGGATCAGGCCAAGGGCCATCCAGTCCAGCATCCTGCCTCCTGCAGCAACTAGCCAGATGCCTCTGAGACAACCAGAAGAGTTTCAGGGACAAACCACATGCTACTTTAAACAGGGCACATGAGGAGGGTTTTAAATGCTCCCACATGATGGTCCTGATTTAAACCACACCCTCCCTGAAGCAGCTGTTTGCTCCAGGAGCCGAGCTGCCAGCGCCTCTTCCCTCTTCGACTTGGTTTAGCATTGGATCCCTTCTCCATTCTTCCCTTAGCTGAATGGCCACACCGCCTGGAACAAACCTGATCCTGTCTGGCCTCAGAAGCTAAGCAGGGTCATGCCTGGTTAGTATTTAGACAGGAGCTTGCCTGGGGATACTGGGTGTTGTAATAATAGTGAAAGCCAGAGTGCTGGACTTAACTCTGGGGAGACTCAGCTTCAAACCCCATTCACCCATGCAACTCACTGGGTGACTCTGGGCCAGTCACTTAGCTCTCAGCTTAACCCACTTTACAGGGTTATTGTGCAAATAAACATAATCATATACACAGCTCTGGCCTCCCTGGAGGAAAAGCAGAATATAAATGTGTGTGGGTGGGTGGGAGAAATAAAATAAAATAAAATAAAATAAAATAAGAAAGAAAGGGGGGAAAGCAAGCAAGCAAGCAAGACGTTGATCTCCCTCATCCTCCACCACTCCAGTTTATACCTAGTTGCTCCCTACCCCCAACAGCAGGCCTAAATGTGTTTACTCAGAAGTACATCCCTTTGAATTCAATGGAACTTAGAAGTGTGTTTAGGACTATCACCGAAGACTGAATCAAGCTCCGTTGGGAGTAACCCCCATTGAAGTAGGTTGGATTTCATCCTGAACAAACATGCACAAGCCTGCCCTCCATGTGCTTTCAAAAACCGGTGATTGTGCTTTCACAAACCTACAACAATTTGCCCCCCCAACACACAAACTTTTAATTAATCTTGACTGCTCTCACATCTCCTGACCTCCTTTCAAGATATCCTGCTTTTTAACGGCTCTTGGGAAGTGTAGGGAATTCTATTCCTTAACTACCTTGTTCAACAAAAAGGGTAAATAAATTGTTTCAGTGAGAAACTCATTTGCATTAAGTGATCTAGTGAACACTCCCTAGGGGAGGGGTTCCCCCACCCCCTCGAATCTCTAGATGTTCTTGGAGATGGCTAAAGACATGGAATTGTGGCTACAGATGATGGGAGTTGTAGTATAACAACATCTGGGGACCCAAGTTTGGGAACCTTTGCCCTAGGACATGAAATCCTTGGCAAGGTGCAGTCGGAAAGGCCTCTAGAGCCAACAGAGTGTCATGGTTAGAGTATGGACCAGCAACTTGAGAGACCTGTGTTCAAATCACCACTCCGTCATGACTGCTCACTGGTGACATTGAACAGGTCACTAATCTAAGGTTGTTGTGAGGCTAAAAAGCAGAGAGGAGAGGACAATGTATGCTGAGGAAGGGTGAGACAATCCATGCATAATACATGCATAAAACAATACATGCATAAATACTGTCAGCTCCTAAGCCCCTCCCAATGAATTAATAAGAATGACTATAGTAACGCCCTTAGTGGAAAGGCTTGGTTCCCTCCACTGGAAGACAGTCGTTTGCTGACCTGCTCCACATCCAAGAACTTGCAAGCACAGCCCAGGTCCCACAAATGGACTGTTGCCCAAAGAAGCTTCTGCAACAACTTGCCCTAATGCCTAGTTACCCCAGTCAAGCGCCACCTTCTGGCAAAGCCTGTAATCACCCAGCAGTGGTATTCTGAATTGTGTATTTTGACTGCAATCCTAAACATGCTTACCAAGAAAATAATCCCACTGAAAAATGCTTAGGACTAGGCTCCCCATGGCCTCCAAACACAACATAGGTGTGTGATGTGGTTCAAATGATGCTCAGATCATTTGTGATCATCATCCACTGCTCCCTTTGGGTGGAATCTGCCCCACACAACAGGGTAGATGCCCTTACAAGCCCTCGGCTAGCGCCCCACTGAAAATGCCCTCTTGGCTCACCAGCATTTCTCCCTTCATCAGTTTCTGCCAGATAGGAACCAGTCAGAAGCAAGATGGTGAGGATGTTGACTCTTAAAAAGCCTCTTGGCATTTTATCCTACATAGCATTTGATCTATTTTGGCACCTTATGTGAACAGAACTAATCACTTCAATTAGCACTGAAATGAATGAGAGCAGCATAAGAGCACAGGTGTGAATGTGCTCATCACTCATTTTGTGTCTCAATTAGAGGAGCCCTGTCATGACCCTGCTCATCAAGCCAGGCATTGATTCCAAGGAGAGGGAAGTTGCCACGTCCAAACTCCTGCACAGATTCAGGATGAGGCGGCTGCAGAGGACCTACAGAGCCCAGCCAAGCCAGCAGACCAGTCCAGAAATTAACTGTCTAGAGGGGGAGAAGTACCTCCAGATATACACCTTAGACCCAGCAGCCCAGACTACCAAAGCACCAATGGAAGAACTGCCTAGTGCAGTCACCCAGCCTGCCAAACTGGGTGCTTTGGGGGATGATGTGAGAACTTTGCTTCCCTCAGCCACTGTATTCCCACAGTCAGAATATTCTAAATTTCATTGAACTTCATCATTCTGTTTAATTCAGATCAGTATCATTGCCATTTTGCAGAAGGGCAAACTGAAGCTAACTTGCTCAAGGCTACCCAGAGAATCTGTGTCTGAGTCAGCCTCTCAATCCAGTTCTCCAAGCCCTGAGAAACACTCTGTCCAACAAAACCACTCTTGCTCTTGGATTTCAGTGTGGAAATGGGTCCATCAGAATGTGATGAACAGGCCACATCTGCCATAGGGGAGATGAGACGGCAGATGGCAATTAACTGTACATGTGTCTTCAAAGGAGTCCGGTGGAGAACTTAGGCGAGCTGGTCTCTGGCACCGTAAGATGGTGTAGCCCTGAGACTTCTCTGAGACTGGCAGGCATTGCAAGGTCAGCTGTCTAGGATCTGGTATTCCTTTGGGGCATAAATGAAGGTGAGAAAGCTCTACTTTAGAGGCACGTATAGATTTATAGATCAGAAAGTCAATAATGCCCATTGGTGGTACGAAGACGGGAGCAGGGGAGGCACGTCAACATATGCATAGTGGCCCATTGGGGAATCCAAAGGGGGGAAATGCATTGCTTTGGAGTCCTTGTTGTGTAATTAGGAGTCTTTATGCTTCAGTCAAGGTGGAACAATGGAAGAGCTACCCTGGCCTTATAATGGGAGAGGCCTTGTTTCTTGAGAAGAGATTTATCAATGTCATTTCAAGGAGGAAGTAGTCAATAGTTCACTTTTCCTTTAGGCAGATGGACACAGTAAAGGCCACCCAGGATGCTGCTTTGACCTCACTATTGATTCCCTCTGTATACTGTGGAACCTCGCTGCCTCACTAAGAAGCCAATGGGGCATGTCACGGGAAACAACGGATGGGGGCAAACTAGCAAAGCCGCCAACATATTAGACAGATGCAGAGTGAGCGATGAGCAGTGGACAGTTTCCGTCTCCAGGGGTCTCTCTCATATCAGGCTCCTAGACACTGCCCCTGCTGCTGAAGCCGTAGAGGAGCAAGGAAAGAAAAAAGCAAAAAAAGATGGGTAGGGATCACCTGCTGCTGGGAAGCCGGTCATGCAGGAAATAGGAAGGTAGAGCTGGAGAGCTCCTGGGGGCGACATCTTGCAGCCATCCTTGGAGCCAGTGCGGCTGTAGGAGTGAAGAGCTTATTCGGGGGGGGGGCTGCTTTAAGACAGGAAGATGCCCTGAGGCATGAAGGTCCACCCAGACTCTTCTTAATGTTTTGCTCAAGAAGGGCCCATAGAAGGGCCTTCTCTGTGGCTGCCCCTCTTCCCCCTAGATTCGTTCAGCCCCTCCCTGGTTGCTTTTAAGGCCGTTCTTAAGACACACCTGTTTTGCCAGGTGTTTGCAATAATAATAATAATAATAATAATAATAATAACAACAACAACAACAACAACAACAACGATGATGATGATGATATAAATCAGCCCTCCTTAGCTGCCTAAGTCGCCTAGATATGCAAAAGGCCTTGTATATCTTGGGCATATATTTGGGATTGGCCAGTTCTGGTGACTGGCAGAGCCTTCGGCTTTCAGAGAATCTCACTGCTACCACATCTAAAAAATCAAGTTTTTGGCTCTGAGTGCAGAGAGCACTAAGAACACGTGTGACCCACGCTGGGTCAAATCCCCAAAGTGAGCCGGACAAACCTTGCATCCCTCTGTGATGCTGCTTCAATCAGCGACCCATACAGGTCCGTGTGCCTCCCCCATGGCTTAGACTCCTGAGCTCCTGCAGTTACCCGCCCAGTCGCCGTGTCCCTCTCTCCTCCTATATTTTCAGCCCCTTCAAATCATTCCAAATCCTTTGACAACTCAGATATGGGGAATCAGAATAAACGATGCAAAATAAGCAAACACAAAGTCATAATCATATTTTCTTTCTGTCACAGGCATGGTACTTCTTGACACAGAGAATGTGCCAATATCAAAAGAAGTCTCTGGTATACCAAGAATGCACACCGTGAGGCCAAGGTGGGTCATTTGGCTCGGAAGGCAAGACCTGTGGGCCAGGGACCCTCTTCTCTACTCTCCCACCAGCCCCTCCATGACCTTGGCAGGACTCCTTTCCTGTCTGTCTGCTCCTGTTTCCCCTCATTCCAGTTTTCTACCAGTTTAAATTGACATTCTTTCCATGTAAGGGTCACTGTTTTGTTTTGTTTTATAATTAATTGTACCAGTGCTACTACTAGGGCGGGTGGGGGGGGGGTGGGATTATAGAAACAAATGTTACAAACCAAACAGCAAACTAGGCTGTGCCGGACTGAGGTGATTGCAAACAGTTAGAATGAGCTTTGCAAATAAAGGGGTTTTATTATTGGCTTTTTTTTTTTGCAAGAGCAGCAAAAATTGGGCTTCTACAAAGACAGAAAGTTAATGCACAGTAAAAGGATGGCTCTGATGCACAAAACCTGAAAGACTAAACATGATTTTTATTTTATAATTATACTTTCATAATTTATAATATTTTATACTTTATAATTTATTTTATAATTTATATACTTTATGATCACTGGAAATGATTTTTATTTTATAATTATAAAATTATAAAATATAATTATAAAAATTATAAAAATATACAAATATTCTAAACGTGAAGGAAATACAGGATAAAGCAAAGTAGTAATCCAAAGCAATGAAGTGTTATATTGGTTTGTTTCTGAGCTGTGTCCTATCTGTTGTTTGTAGTTTGTTTTATTTTGGTCATTTCTAGAAAAAAAGCATAGACAAATAATCTGAAACGTAAGATTATTCTTAAATGTAAGACTGATGTTCAATATATCAAAGGATATATTGAATTTGCTCAAGGGAAGGCATTTGTATTTCTAAATGCATTGGCCAAAACCAAAGCATAGCATCCAAGGACAAAGATGCTGCAAAAATCAATCGCCAGATCTTCACCTGAGGCAAAATAAACCAAATCTACAAAACTATAATGCCTAATATGCAGTACAAGCATATCCATATATCAATCACAGCTTCCTTTTGTGTAAATGTCATCACTAACAAGGCTGCAGTAGCCTGTGCTTTCTTTTTTCTTTTTTTCTGGCAAGTACCATGCTTGTCATATTTTAAAGGTAAAGGTAAAGTGTGCCGTCAAGTCGATTTCGATTCCTGGCGCCCACAGAGCCCTGTGGTTTCCCTTTGGTAGAATACAGGAGGGGTTCACCGTTGCCTCCTCCCGTGCAGTATGAGATGATGCCTTTAAGCATCTTCCAATATCACTGCGGCCCAATACAGGTGTTTGGAAAACATACCAGTGGGGATTTGAACCGGCAAGCTACTTGTTAGTCAAGCATTTCCCCACTGCACCACTTAAGGTGATGCCTTGTCATATTTTACTTATTGAATATTACTGCAGCCCGTCCACACTAACCACCGTCATGTGGCAGAAATATTAGCCTTTAATGGCCCTGACCTGCCTCTTCCCAGCACTGTTCAATGACCAAGATTGGTTCGTATTACCAGCACTGCATTGGGAAATGGAAATTTGAAAGAATTCCCACAAGATTCCACCCACCCACCCCCCGCAACGAGGACGCTTAGCTCATGTGAAGCCAAATGCATGTTCCCACTTAGACTGAGAAAGTGAATCTAGACTGTAAGGAAACCTCTCCCACCCCACAACTGTTCTTGCCCTCAACAACAGGGAAAGGATAGGCAAGCATCATCTCCACCCTGTCATCATTCTCTACCCATTCTTGGGGTGGCAGTGGCGTAGGCAAAGGCGCCCTTATCCCTGGACTTTGGAGTCCAGGGCCTCCACAACCCCTGGGCCCCCCACCCCAATCATCTTCAGTCTGTCCTGGGTGGTGTGGTTTGTGCTCTCAAGAACCTATGTGTTTAAAAAAAATGATGCTTCGCTTGCAGCATGGGGGTGGGGGCTTCCAACGGCCTTGAGGTCCAGGCTCCAAAATTACCTAGTGCACCTCTGGGCGTAGGCCAAAGAATGCCACAGGGTAGAAGGCGCGGCAAACTCACACCTGACTCCAGGATAATCTTCTCAAGTCAGGGCCAAGCCTCACTACAGAAGCACAATATATATTGGCTGACAAAAATACGCCCCCGACGGTTGCACAGCTCTCCCCTGAGAAAGGAGAGGGGATCCAAAATTGCCACTTCCTGGCTGCACCTCTGCAGTTAGTCCGGAAGTGCTGTTAGGCTGCTCTCTCACCGCACCGGTAGGTCCTTGCTCTGTCTGCCAGCTATTTGCATCCCATACAGTCACCACTGCACGGCACACTTCTGAGAAAGCCTTTGCTGATCAAGGAGCTTCCCAAAAGCCCCCAGGGACCATCTGAGAAGAGACACAGAAGTGCTCTACGCACTGAGGACAGGCATACTAATCAGGACCTCAAGCTGGCGGTCAGGGTGACAAGCAGTGAACCGCTGCCCACGATCCTCCCAAGCAGAAGCACCCTGACCGCAGCAGAGGAGGCAGAACGAAGGGATGGAGGGGGAGGCACTTATCAGAAAAGGAACAAGGCCAAGGGGTATGGGATGATGATGATGGTGGTGATGATGATGATGATTTAAGATACCTTAAAACCCATCTGTTTGGCCTGGCCTTTCAGGGTTTTTAATTAGTTTTAATTGTTTTAATGTTAACCTGGTTTTCACGGTTTTAATTGTTCTGATAGTTTAATTGTTTTTAAGATGTGTTTTAATTGGTGTTCATATTTATATTTCTGTTTTAATTGTTATTGGTTTTAATGGTTTCTGTTTTTAATTGTAAACAGCCCTGAGCCATTTCGGAAGGGCGGTATAAAAATCGAATAAATAAATAAATAAATAAATAATAAAGATATTTATACCTGCCCTTCCAATACAATACTGCTCGGGGCGACTTACAACATCAACAAAACACACACAATGTAAAACAAAACCTTAATAAAATTAAACAAGTTAAAAGACCAGACTAAAATGTCTGAGACTAAATGTCTGAGACTAAAATGTCTGATGAGCCCCTAGTGGCGCAGTGGTAAAACTGCCACCCTGTAACCAGAAGGTTACAAGTTCGATCCTGACCAGGGGCTCAAGGTTGACTCAGCCTTCCATCCTTCCGAGGTCGGTAAAATGAGTACCCAGAATGTTGGGGGCAATATGCTAAATCATTGTAACTGCTTAGAGAGCTCTGGCTATAAAGCGGTATATAAATGTAAGTGCTAAAACCACATTTAAAATTCTAAAAGTTTCAAATTAGAAGTTATTTAAAAATCTAAAAACTGAGAACTATAAAAACTAAAGAACCTACCAGATATAAGCAGCAGATAACATGTTTTAAAGCCTCTTTTAAAAGATGGTGTTTTTTTTAAAACCACTGTGGGAGGGAACATGGGGGAGC
This sequence comes from Hemicordylus capensis, assembly GCF_027244095.1. Taxonomy (NCBI): domain Eukaryota; kingdom Metazoa; phylum Chordata; class Lepidosauria; order Squamata; family Cordylidae; genus Hemicordylus; species Hemicordylus capensis. The sequence goes on from NC_069660.1 coordinate 7,405,499, forward strand.
TCTTCCAAAGCCAAGGGGCCACAACCGAGAAGGCCCTGTCTCTAGTCTCCACCAACCAGATCTCGGTATGTGGCAGGGCCATGAGCAGGGTCTGAGATGCCGAGCAGAGGGCCCTGGCAGGTTCATAAGGGCGAATGTGGTCCAACAGGAAATGTCCCAGTGAGCTTAGCTCTGATGGTCCCCTTTGCAGGGCAGCCGAATGCAAACTGGCCTCTTGCCTGCCTGCCTCCCTCCTAAACCCATGGTGAGTGAACAAGAATGAGGCAATGCCCTCTCTCTGCGTTTGGAGGACACTGATCAAGCCAACCATGGAAAGAGCAGGAAGCGGGGAGGAGTGTGATTGGGCAGAGAGCCGGTGGACTTGGCAAGCTTGCCTCCCTTGATTGTGGAGAGAGGAGAGACGACACAGCCCCACCCAGCTTGTAGTGCTGTCAACCTCTTCACCGACCTCCCCTTAAACTGACGTGTGCATCTGTCTTCAGGGAGGGCTCAGAAGGTGGAAACTGCAGCATGGAGGAATTCAGAGCCTACAAGGAGTAGGGAAGGGGTCCTAGCTCAGCGGCAGAGCGTCTGCTTCTTCTCTCCATGCAGAGGGTCTCAGGCTCAATCGAGTTGGGCTGGGAAAGACCCCCCTCTACACCTGCCTGAAACCCTGGTGGAGAGCCGCTGCCGGTCAGAGTAGCTGTTACCAAGCTAGATGGGTCAGTGGTCTGACTCAGTAGAAGGAAGCTTCCTATCTTCAAGGAGCCTATTCAGTGGCATGGGGGCAGGGGAGATGGCAAACAGATGCTGAAGCTTGTTTGAGGTCCAGGGAAGACTCCCCTCCACTTCACAGTTCATTCTAATAGTGTCCAGAGAGGTGGCTGGGTGGCCTTCCTATGCTGCAGTCTCCTGCGATACTAGATTTAAGAACAGGGGCTTTCTCAGCTGAATGGGAGGTTTCTCTTGGCCAAGCAGCTAGCCCCTGTTAAGAAAGCAAAGTTTCCCATCATCTTGAATGCCCTCGCATAGACTACAGAAATTCCTTGCAGCTCTGTTGTAAATGCCTGGATGATGGAGCTTTACTTATGGTGGCACAATATAACGAAAGGAGCGAGGCATAGCTCAAAGACAGAGCAGATGATGGGCATGTGGCAAAACACAGCTTCAGCTCCTACCATCTCCAGTTAAAAGGATCTTGAAACAGCAGGGCTAGGAAAGACTTCTTGGAGTATTTCAGAAGATGCATATTTCTGACTCCTGCAGCTGACAAGTTACGCCTAGTTCTGCACAGGGTTTAAATGGTCAGGAACCTCTTACTGCTCCAATGTTATTCAAAGTTCCGGGCAGATCCGATAATTCCTACATTTCTCTCCTTTTCTCAGATTATGATAATGATATTACTATTATTATTGCAACATTTTGTATTATTGCTTTTATTACTCAAAAACTGTTGATTAGATTACCTAACTGGTTTTTGAGATTGTCTGACTTTTCATTTTTGAAATTCAGAATATCACAACCCCTGCTAACTGAGCAAAGAGGCACCTTTTAAACATGGTGATACTCTTTATTTAACAGAGGGAGAGCAACTGGCCCTATCCACCCCCAGCACAGTACCACCAGTGACCATGGCTGGTGTCTGTCTTACATTTCTGTTTAGATTGTGAGTCCTTTGGGGACAGGGAGCCATCTTATTTCTTTTATTTTTTTAAATTTCTCTATGTAAACCACTTTGGAAACTTTTGTTGAAAAGTGGTATATACATATTTGTTGTGGTGGTTGTAACTTCTGATGTTTTGTTCATGTTTTGTTTTTCTGTGCTGGTCTATGACTGTAACAATAAACTAAACTATAGGCAGGAACTCTGTCTCCTACATATAACTCGGGCTCTCTACATATAAGTGTGTTGCTGGGGGTATTGTAGAGTTGTTTTTGTAGAGTTGGGCACATCATTTTGTAGAGTTGTTTTTGTAGAGTAAACTCTTTTTGTAGAGTTGGGCACATCAAGATAGGACAAAGGGAAACGTGCATCTCTTGAGGGTGGGAGTGTGGAATTTTCTTCCTGGGTCAAGGGCTGGGGTCTGGCCCAAAGGCCTCTTCTGGAAATACCAATGATTAGCAAGGTAAAACAAAAACAAAAACAGAACTTGAATTCATCAGGGAGCCCGACTAGAAAAAAGCATTGCTGAAGCAAGGAAGCAGGAATGGCTGTGACCATCAAGAAGTCTCTATGGTTTCTCAAGCAACCTGCCAGCATGACCCTGGAAGTATCTCTGGGAAATGCAGACTGCTCAGAGAGAAGATCACAGACAGCCAATCAGAGCTGGATCACAAGCGGCCTATAGTCCACTAGATACGGCAGAGCAAGACGCTTGTCTCTGGCGGTGGAAGGCGGCAGGTTGAACCATCAGATCCCTAGATCAGAAAACTGCTCATTTCTTTCACCTCAGCTCGAGAAGCAATTCTTCGAGGCTACATACATACAAGAATATGCTCACTGCTATGCTTTACTTTTTCGTTCTCGAAACGATACCACTTTGTGGCCTTTGTGGATCTGCACAATTTGTGTACGGGCAAATGCATCCACTTTTGAACATGAATGTGTGTGAGTTGGCTCTTTGTGGTGGAAAGACATGGGGCCTCCAAGCCAAGCTCTTCTTACATCCCCCCTTTGACCAGGAAGAAGCAAGTGCCTAGGATGATGGGAACAGGATGTGGAGAGTGACTGGGTAACACCTAGCTTTGGTCTCCACGGTCATCAGTCCAAGGGTGTCTTCCCTGAGTTTTTCCTTTCAGTTCCCTCTACCGATGAGCCCTGCCTAACCAGGTACAGAAACATCCCAGGGGATTCAACCTGCATATTCTTGTCAACTAAAAATGATTAAATTGTGAGCCCTTTGGGGACAGGGTTCCATCTTATTTGTTTGTTATTGCTCTGCGTAAACCGCCCTGAGCCATTTTTGGAAGGGTGATAAATAATAATAATAATAATAAATTGGCTCTTCCTGCAAATATAGAGAGAGGAAGAAATCTGATTATAGCCCCTACCTTCAACAGCAGCAGTAGGATCGGTATCAACTGCTTGTATTAAATGCAAAACCTAAAGCGCCTAGGGATAATCTAAAGGGATAGATTCAAATGGGGAGTCAGAAAGTGGTGCCAGTTGTTAGACCTTTCAAGAGAAACGTAGGAGCCTGGCATGCCAGGTTCACTGTGCCCCTCCTCCCACATCCCCTCCTAATTTCTGAATATGTTGAAAACTGTTTCATGCACACATGACAACAATTATTTACAACAGGGGTTCTCAGACTTGGCTCCCATTCTGTTGTTGGACTACAACTCTCATCATCCCTAGCCACGATGGCTAAAAGCTGATGGGAGTTGTAGTCCAACAATATCTGGGGATCCAAGTTTGAAAGCTCCTGACTGACATTTCTGCTCATCAGTTGCTTGCAAATATTCTTAAGAATTCCCTTCTTGAAGTCCTAGTGGGAAGAGGGAGTCCAGTCTAACTATTCCCTTTTCCTTCCTCCTCACCTTCCTCAATCCCCATTTCCCACTCTACACCTAATGTTGGCTCTTGCAGACAAGGCTCAGCCGGTGCGAAAACCCTTAGGATAGTGCAGCATCTCTGCACTTCCTATCCTGAGAAGAAGGTGTGGTCACAATAGGCTCCTCCCACATCTAAGGGTGCTTTTTTGGGCCCATTCTCACCCTCCTCTTCCTTCCGGATATTACTAGCACACATTTCTTTCGTCCTTGCTGACCAGCTATTTGGCTCCTCCCACATCTAAGGGTGCTTTTTTGGGCCCATTCTCCCCCTCCTGTTCCTTCCATATATTACTAGCATACATTTCTTTCGTCCTTGCTGACCAGCTATTTGGCATCCAACTGATAGGGGCACGCCTCTTGAATCCTGCCACAATCAGTTGCTGGCTCTATTCTCAGCAGGGCATAGCCAGCAGAAACCAAGAGCCAAATGTACAATTACTCCTAAGGGTGGGCAACCACAGAGGCATGCATCCATCACACAAGAAGAGTCCCAGGGAACTTGCAACATCTGGCACCAATTCACAATCCCTAGGAAAGGTCATAGCGAGTCATTTTCTTCCCAGCTACTGAAAAGGGCCTGCATGTGCCCCAGATGCTCCCCGAGTCTTGCTTGGCTTTGTGCAGCCTGTTCAGGGAGAATGTTCAAGAAGGCCGGGCCTAGTGGTGCCAAAGGGCTATCTAGGGTTGCGTGCAAGATATCTGCCTGGGCAGAATCCTTTGGCACAGCTCAGCCACCACTGCAGCTGAGCCTGTACTGAGCATGTGCTGTTCCTTCCCTGGCTTGTTTGGTGGGAGAGATAATATCCAGGCGACTGGAAGATGGCAGGGAAGTAAGAGGAGCAGGGTGCAGAGAACCTGCTCCTTCTTCAGGTGGAGGATGGTTTGTTTCTTTCAAAATATTTAGAGAGTCTTCCAAGGTACACACACACAGACATGCTTTCAGCTGCCCCTCCCTCCCTCCTCCTCCCAACTTATTCTGCTTTTAAGAGGAAGAGGGAGAGAGAAAACAGGATTTTTCTTGTGCGGTGATAAAATCTCCTCTCTGGCATGTCTGCAGCCAAGGATAGGGAACTGCCTCATGCAGATGCTTACAGGGATGGTTCTGCTCTGCCCTGCTCTTTGTCTCCTGCAAAAACCTTCCCTCTTCCCTCTATTCTTTTCCATCATTAGTATCACACTCCTGTCACCCTGGCGTCCCTGCTCTTTGAAGCCGGGCTTATGCCAAACCTAATCCAATTGAAAGAAAAGAGGATTGAAAATAGCCCTCTGAGGCAAACTGCTTGGCTTTAAAAGCCCCGTCCCATTGTCAGCAAATTGAAATTTAGTGTTGGGGGTGGCAAGGGGGGGGGGATAAGATGGAGAAAGTACCATATTGTTCTGGAGCACCATATGGGGAAGGCACCTGGTGCTCAGACGTGCCTCTCACACACTCCGCTCCTTCGCAGCAGGATCCTTTCAGCATTGGCTTGTGATGCTGAGGAGCCCGACCAACACTTGTGTTTCCATGTATTTAATGTTGTGATAAATAAATAGGTGGGTGGGATCAGATGGGTCCCCCAAACCCCTCCCAACCTCACCTATGCCTCTCTCTACCTCTGGCTCTTGTTCAAACACAACGTATATGGATTTTCTGGCACAAGTCTAAATTTGTGTTTGTTTTTTAAAAAGAGGCTTAGCTAATTTCTAAGCTCATGCAAAGCTTAGTTTTGAGCACCCTCACAGAGGCACATGAAACACACCCCTCATATATAAAGGCAGAAAGACAGGCATCACTGGGGTGGTGAAGCTCCATGAATCCAACAGGAAAAGCAAACCCTCCTCCTTTCTATCTACCTTGTGCATTTCGGTATGTATATACACACCTTCTCTCCCCCCCCCCTTTACCATGCAGGAGGCGCCCCCCAACCCATTCCAATGCCGTGAAGAAATGTGATTTGTGTGTCTTAATGTACAAAAGCTTTCAAGGCTGGCAAGGAAAGGGGTCTTGAAAATCCTTCCAGCCCTCCCATTGTCTGGGCTGAAACGCCACATGCCCCCTCCTGCCAAATTCCAGCCACTTGGCAACCCCTCCCACACACACCCCCAAAGATGCAGCAACATACATGTTTAGGGGCTGGGACGCAGGTGCACACACACACACACACACACACAGCCTGCCCTCCTGTGGACAAAGCCACCCGCACCCCACCCGGGCCTTGTAACCGGGGTGGGGTGGGGTGGGGGGCGCGCCAGGGCGCCGCTATGCAGCGATGTCCCAGTCCCCGCAGGGAAGGGTTGTCTGCGCCGGGCTCCCGGGGCGCCTCCACTCCGCGCCATGGGCGGCGGACCACTCCCTCTACGGCAGCGGCGGCGGCGGCGGCTTCTTCCTCAGCCTGCTCTGTCTGCTTGGGCGACCCCCGAGGTGCTTTCCCCGGAAAGCAAATGCCCTGCTGCTGCTGCCCCCCCCCTTTGTTCTTCTCCCCCAGGCAGGCTCCGACTTCCAGCCATCGCTGGTCCATTTTTGCAGAACCTGCTTAAAAACCTAAGGCGCCCCCCCCCCGCAACCCGGCCAAGCAAAGGACGGAGCTTTGAAGCGTCGAGAGCCGTCCAGGGAGCCCCCGATGATCCGGCGCCGACCCGTCTGGGAAGGGACAAGAAGCGTCCCAGAGAGAACCGCACCCTCCCTCCCCCTGCTCCCCCTCCCTCCGCAGAGCAGACAAAGACGATGCCCCCGCCCCAGCCATTCCGGTGCAGCTCTGCAGAGGAGCCCCACCTTGAAAAGCCGAGCGGCGAGGTCGAGGGGCCGCGGGAAACAGGCATGGGCTCCTTCCCGGGGATCTTTAGCTCGGGGCAGGGAGAGCCCACCCAGCTTGCTTTTTACCTGAGACGGTGCTGGCCATGGCGGTGAGCTGGAGACCGGAGAGCGAGGAGGAGGAGGAGGAGGATGCTGCTTGTGCCGCTGCCGCCAGGGAAGAAGAAGCGGAGGCAGAGGGGCTGGCTTTCCTGCCGAAGTGCTGCAATGCTGTGGAAGAGAGGAAGGACTGACTCAGCTCTAGGGGGCTGGGGCGCTCCGAGAGGGGAGGAGGGAGAGGGGGAGGCGGTGGAAGGAAGGAAGGGGAGGGGGGGAAGAAAAGAGGTCTTCGGCCCAGGATCGCGATTAGCCTCGCTCTGCTGCGGGTGGCTTGTGATCGCCACCCCGCTCCCAGTAAGAATCAGAAGCCCGAGAAGCCGAGAGGCAGAGGCTGCTCGCCAAGGGGGACCTGGAGCAGCAGACACGCCCAAAGGGGAGACTGACCCCCTCCCTCCTTCTCTTGTCTGGCGAGGGTAGTCTAGTCGTCTGCTCTTGCTTTATATTTCAGCGAGCTCAAAACAAAATGGGGAAATGCATTTTACAGCCAAGGGAGTTCAACTGGCTTTAAATAGAGAGAACTGCTTTTGGAAGTGAGACCACTACCCGGCCCCAACCCATCTGAATGAAGAAGGCCATGCCTAGGATTCAGGTGAACCTGAGAGCTGATGAGTTAGTCTCACCTAGAACTGCCATCTCACTGTTTGGATCACAACAAGCCTAGTCTCTTACCCAGTTAAGCAACAGTATTTGAATTTGGCCCTGTTGGTTTCACAGGCTAGATTGGTTTCTAGTCCTCATTGCTGACTTGCCAGCAGGACCGCAGCCATCTTGGAAAACAAAAGGCAACTCAAGGGATATAGTTTTGCTTTTATTCCTTTTTAAAGCCCCTCCTAAGCCAAGCATTTGGAAATATACCTCTGTTTTTGATCTATGGAATGACCTTGTTCCAAAGGTCACAATGAGGGGAAAGTGATTTTTCTTTCCAAGATCCTTCTAGAGCACCATAATTTTAGTTTTATCCAATACATCAATTATTACTTGCCATCTCTGTTGTCATTTTGGCATTTCTTTTTGATAAATCTATGAATCCAAATAGCTTTGTACACAACCCCAAGAAGCACAATAACCCTCCACAATGGACCATTTTTAAAAAGCCCATACGGGCAACCACAGCATTCACAGCATCTCTACAGCATCTTCAGAGTGTACAAAGTGCATCACAAACACTGTCGCAATCGTCCCTCCAGTGCCCAGCCACCATTTATCTGAGCTTGGGACAAAGTTATATCATGGGTCACCTTGTATCTGTTTTGAAAAATAAGGGGGTTGGTGTGCTTTAGCTTCATCTTTTAATTCCCTTTGTTTAAGCTACTCAGTTTCTGGCTGTTTGATTTGTCTTTGTAGCTAGGAATTATTAACTGTACTTCTACCTGCTCTGATTGATTGATTGATTGATTAAGTGCCATCAAGTCGGTGTCAACTCTCAGCAACCACATAGATAGATTCTCTCCAGGATGATCTGTCTGCAACTTGGCCTTTCAGGTCTCTCAGTGGTGCATTCATTGCTGTCGTAATTGAGTCCATCCACCTTGCTGCTGGTCATCCTCTACTTCTCTTTCCTTCAACTTTTCCCAGCATTATGGACTTCTCAAGGGAGCTGGGTCTTCGCAGAATGTGTCCCAAGTATGATAGTTTGAGCCTGGTCAGTTGTGCCTCAAGTGAATATTCTGTTCTGATTTGTTCTATGATCCATTTGTTTGTTTTCCTGGCTGTTCGTGGTATCCTCAAAAGTCTTCTCCAGTACCAAAGTTCAAAAGCGTCAATGCTTTTTCTATCTTGCTTCTTCAAAGTCCAGCTTTCCTATCCAAGAGTGTCACGGGGAAAACCATTGTCCAAATGATTCTAATATTGGTTGTTGTAGACACATCATGGCATCTAAATATCCTTTCCAAGGCCTTCATTGCAGCCCTAGCAAGTGCTAGTGCTGCCTGCTCTACACCTCAAACAATGAGATGCTTAAGGTGACTGACATAAACATAATTCCCCAATACAACAACAATAATCTCTCTCGCGTGTGTACACACACGATCTCACTCACTCTCCCACCACATACACACCATACCCAAATCAATAAAGCAACAATTAAGAATCAAGACTAATACTAGGAAAAGCCAGAAGAGAACACTGAAAATCTCACGTAGCAGGTAAATTAATTGCCTGTCAACTGTTTTTAAGATGACAGTGGAATGCTGAAGGAGTGGTAGGTGACTCAATTTCATGGGAGAGGGAGTTTGACATTCTGGGTACCACCCCAGGGAAGGTATTTTCCCACATCCCCACCAACTAAGCTTTAGAGGCGAAGGAGATGTGCAGAAAGGCTTCATTAGCCTCTCTCAGAGAGCAGGCCTATTCATACTGGGGGAAGGGTGGTCTTTTCAACACTGGGTCTCAAGGTCAATAAGGACTTTAGAAGTAATTAATAGTAATTGAATTGTGCCTGGAAACAGACATGTAGCCGGTACAGCAAGAGAGTAACATGCTCCCTAATCTGGTAGCAGTCAAAAGTCTAGAAGCAGCATTTCACACAAACTGAAATCTGCCATCAGTCTTCAAGGGCAATCTCAGCAAAGATCACATTACAGCGATCCAATCTGGATTTAACTAAGGCATTAGTGACAATAGGAAGGTCTGCTCCCTCCAGGAATAGGCATTGTTGCTGCACCTTCTGAAGCTGCACAAAAATACTCCTAGCTAAAGTCACCACCTGAATATCCAGGAGCAAAGCTGGGTATAGGACCAGTGCTCAGCTGCAAACCCGATCTTTCAAAGGGAATACAACCTTGTCCAGAATAGGCTAGCACCCAACTGCTTGGTTGACTGAACTCCTCACTAGGACCATTTCCACCTTCTCTGGATTAAGTTTCAGCTTGTTCACGTTCATCCACTGACATCAGACAAGAGCTCAGGACCTTCACACCTACCTCAGTCTGAGATGGTAAGGAGAGGCATAGCTGTGTATAATCCACACGTTGGTGACACTCAACTCCAAACTGCTGGATGATCCCCCCATTGCCGCAGTTTCATGTAGATGCTAAATAGCAAAGTGACAGGATGGGATCCTGTGGGACACCAGAGGCTACAGGCCAAGGCGTCCAGCAGGTGTTCCAGTATCACTTTCTGGAATCTTCCCTCTAGGAAGGTCTGAAATACAGTGGCTGACATGATGCGTGATGGACACTGGTGTTGCTTATCAGCTGGCACTGCTACACACATGCCAAGTAGCCCTGGCAGTATTGTGCAAGTGGGCGGTCTGTAGCTCAACGGGCGAGCATCAGTTTAGCATGCAGAAGGTCCCGGGTTCAATCCCTGGCAGCGTCTCTATATAGGGCTGGGAAAGACTCCTGCCTGGAAACCTTGGACAGCCCCTGCCAGTCAGCGTTGACAATACTGAGCTCGACGGACCAAGGGTCTGATTTGTTATAAGGCAGCTTTTCATGTTCCTATGTAACTGTCAAAACTGCCACTGGTAGTGCTCTGAATGACGAGCATGCAGTTTTAAGTAACGAGCAGCGGTTTGCTTGCACAGCACCATCAAGGCTGCCTGGCACATGTGCAGCAATGCTGGTGGCTGATGGACACCAGCGTTGCATTGTGCATCATGTTGGTCAGCACCCCAAGCCTCAACCCAACAAGGCAATCTGGAAGGATACTATGGCCGATGTCCAGCAGGAGCAAGAGGGACATACTCCCCCTGTCCATTTTCTGGCACAGATCATCCACTGGGGCCACTAAGGCCATTTAAGTGTCAAAAGTGGGATGGAAACCAGACTGAAATTGGTTAACACGAACAAAAACTCATTCCTGTCTCACACATCAGCCATCAAAAATATACACTGAAAATGGCATGACTTCTGGATAGGGCTCCTGGCCACAGCATAGATCATCACGACTCGTGTTCTCTGCCCCTTAAATCTAGGCTGCTGCTGCACTTGGAAATCTGGAGGACAAAGCTGGGAGACATTGACCACTCCTGTCTCAACCAAGCAAGTCTTCATAATACACATTGAGTTTGAAGCTGACCCTGGGAAGAGGAGAAGCAGACCTGAGAAGGCAGCAAGCTTTTCTTTTAAAAACACTGTTTTTTTCAACAAATAAATGGGGCGGGGTGAGATTTTGAAGTATCTCTTTGGGGAGAAGTCCCAGTGTATGTGTGTCTGTGTTTGTTTTTTGACCAGGGTTTGCTTTTACGAGGGCTTGTTTTTGTGGCTGTGTAGGTTTCAGTTTTAATTTCTCTTTTGCCTGGAGAGAAACAGTGGGAGGTGCCAGCTAGAGCTGAGATGAGTCACACCTGGTCGGAGAGGCCACATTCCTGTTGAGTCTGGTTGCCTCAGTTGGAAGCCGACTCTCTACATAAGAGACGGTGGCCAGGGAACTTAGCGACCAGAGCTTAGTGAACAGGAATTAGCAAATAGGTGTCATAGGGGTTTTGCATGGAATTTAGTGGTGAAGTGTGTGGGAGACCTTGAAAGGAGCACACTTGATCTCAAGATGCCAAGTGGGAAGAGAAGATAAGCATTACTCCCTCTTTCATATTCTCCAGAAAGAAAGTTTAAACTATTGAATACCTGACAACTTCGGCTAAGACCTAACTTTCAAATAAACAATCTCCAAATACTAAGCCAACAGAATCAGTGATGAAGATAGAAAGCCGGGGGGGGGGGCGCACTCCTCCCACAGAGCGTTGCATGTATGACTATTTGCTTGATGGGCAGAAGTCATGGGTGTGTGCTTGGTGCAAGGAGCTCCTGGCTCTCAGGGAACAAGTTCATTCCCTCGAAGCCAAGGTGGCTGATTTGGAGAAGCTCAGGGAGTCAGAGAGGTACATGGAAGAGACCTTCAGGGACATGATAGAGACATCCCACTCCCAAGTCGATGGCTCCTGTGCTATAAGGGAGAATACAGGTCTCAGGGAAGGAGGACATCATTCTGAGAAAGAGGGAAATGCTCCCTTAGAAGGGACCCCTTCTGTGAATGATGAGCCCATATCCTCTTGCACACAAGACACTCCTCTGGGGGGTTGGGGGCCTCCTAGTAGTGGGTGATTAAATCATTAGGGGTAAAGAGAGATGGGACTGTGACCCACGTGTAGACCACAGATAGATGGTCTTGTGGTAGCAAGCATGACTTGTTCCCTTAGCTAAGCAGGGTCTGACCTGGTTGCATATGAATGGGAGACTAGAAGTGTGAGTACTGTAAGATATTCCCCACAGGGGAAAGAGCCACTCTGCGAAGAGCAGAAGGTTTCAAGTTCCCTCCCTGGCTTCTCCAAGATAGGCCTGAGACAGATTCCTTCCTGCAACCTTGGAGAAGCCGCTGCCAGTATGTGAAGACAATACTGAGCTAGATAGACCTAGCTGGTCTGACTCAGTATATGGCAGCTTCCTATGTTCCTGTGTTCCTATGCATGGTGACTTGCTTGCCTGGTGTAAAGGTTGTGGACATCACGTGGTGTCCAGATAGGCTGTTAGGTAGTGCTTAGGAGGCGTCAGCTGTCCTGGTGCACACCGGCACCAACGATGTTGGGCAATGCAGTTGGGAGGTCCTGGAAGCTAAATTTAAGCTGCTAGTAGCATAATGAACTTCAGGACCCCCAAGGTAGCATTCTCAGAAATGCTACCTGTTCCATGTGCAGGGCCAGCAAGACAGGTGGAGTTGAGGGGTCTCAATGCGTGTATGAGACGCTGGTTCCGGGAGGAGGAGTTTAGATTTGTTAGGCACTGGGATACATTTTGGGACAAGATGAGCCTTAACAAAAGGAATGAGCTCCACTTGAACCAAGATGGAACCAGACTGCTGGCACTTAAAAAAAAAAAAGGTGGCAGAGCAGCTTTTAAAATAATGCCTGGGGGATAGCCAGCAGAAGATGGGGAGTATCCAGTTCGGCAAATGCCATCCCTTAATGTGCAAGGGTGTAAATGCTTCAAATAATCCAGAAAGGGATCGAGTAGAACCAGATAAAGAGCAGACAGAAGTGTGTCCTTGCAGGTCAAAGAGATCAAATGGCCAAAAGAAAGATAGCAGACACCAGGGAAGAGATTCAGCATATAGGTGCATATATGCCAATGCCAGAAGCCTCCAAGCCAAGATGGGTGAGCTGGAAGGCTTGGTTACTAATGAAAAAATAGATATAGTGGGCATAACGGAAACATAATGGAACAGAGAGAACCAGTGGGACACTGTTATAAACCATATAGAAAGGGCAGGGAGGAGTGAACTGTATGTTAAAGAAGGCATAGAATGTAAAAAGCTGGAAAACCAGAGTCCTCCACAGAAACTCTGTTGGTAGCAATACAAGGCCTGAAAGGAAATGTGATACTAGGGACGTGCTATCGCCTTTATGATCAAAATGCTGACAGTGATGGGAGTTACAGAAGGGAATCAAGGAGGTGTGAAAGAGAGACAGAGCTATAATAATGGGTGATTTCAACTGCCCACATATAGACTGGGTAAATTGAAATTCACATTCAGTTACTGACAAAGAGGCCAAATTTCTAGATATGCTGGACGACTATGCCCTAGAACAGTTAGTCACAGAACCAACTAGAGAGAAGGAGACCTTGGACTTAATTCTGAGTGGTGCCCGGGACCTAGTGTGAGATGTCAGTGTCATGGAACCTTTAAGGAACAGTGGTCATCAATCATGTGATCAAATTCAGCATACATAAGAAGACAGAATCACCAAGGAACATAGACTCTTTGAACTTCAGAAGGGGAAACTTCTCTAAAATGAGGAATATGGTGAAAAGAAAACTGAAAGGGAAAATCAGAAGAGTAACTTCACTCCAGAATGCATGGAGTTTATTTAAAATCACAATACTGCATTAGAAGCCAAGGTGGAATGTAAACCAAAAAGGAGGAAAGGTATCACCAAGTCCGGGAGGATGCCAGAATGGCTCACAGGTCAAGGAAGCTATAAAGGGGAAAAAGATTCCCTTCAGAAACTAGAAGGCCTGTCCAAATGAAGAGAACAGAAAGGAGCAAAAACTCTGGCAAAACAAATGCAAGGCGACAACAATAAGGGAGGCAAAAAGAGAGTTTGAGGAACATTTAGCTAAAAGCATCAAGGGGAATAACAAAAACTTCTTTAAATACATCAGAAGCAGGAAACCTGCCAGGGAGGTGATTGGACAGTTGGATAATGAGGGAGTGAAAGAGGTTATTAAGGAGGATATGGAGGTTGCAGAGAAGCTAAACGAGTTCTTATCATCTGTCTTCATGGCAGAGGATGATGAGCATACCCGTGTTTTCCCGAAAATAAGACAGTGTCTTATATTAATTTTAGCCCCCCAAAATGCACTAGGGCAACTAGAGAGCCAGTGTGGTGTAGTGGTTAAAGTGCTGGACTAGGACCGGGGAGACCCGAGTTCAAATCCCCATTCAGCCATGAAACTAGCTGGGTGACTCTGGGCCAGTCACTTCTCTCTCAGCCTAACCTACTTCACAGGGTGGTTGTGAAAGAGAAACTCAAGTATGTAGTACCCCGCTCTGGGCTCCTTGGAGGAAGAGCGGGATATAAATGTAGTAGTAGTAGTAGTAATAATAATAATAATAATAATAATAATAATAATAATAATAATTAGCAGTACATCAGAAATTACTGCTAGGTCTTACTTTCGGGGTAGGTCTTACTTTCGGGGAAACAGGGTATATTTGTGACTGAACTGAGCTTTTCAGGGACAGAGGCTAAAGATCCGATCTGAGATGTAGGTGTCTAACGAGGAAAGGAAGAGGAGAGGAATCTCTGGGTTGTGGTGGACAGCTCGTTGAAAGTGTCAACTCAGTGTGTGGCAGCTGTAAAAAAGGTCAATTCCATGCTTGTAATCATTAGGAAGGCCACTGGAAATAACACTGCTAATATGATAATGCCCTTCTACAAATCTATGGTGTGGCCAGATTTTGAGTACTGCATACAGTTCTGGTCACTGTATTTTAAAAAGGACATTGTAGAACTCCAAAAGGTGCAGAAGAGGGCAACCAAGATGATCAGGGGCCTGGAGCACCTTCCTTATGAGGCAAGGCTACAGCATCTTTAGTTTGGAAGAGAGGTGACTACGGGAAGGCATGATAGAGGTGTATAAAAAATGCATGGAGTAGAGAAAGTGGACAGAGCGAAATGTTTTCTCCCTCTCTCACAGCACTAGAACCAGGAGTCATCCTGTGAAACTGAAGGCCGGGAAATGTAGGGCTGACAAAGGAAGTACTTTTTCACACAGTACATAATTAATCTATGGAATTCTCTGTCACGGGATGTAGTGATGGCCGCTAGCTTGGACGGCTTTAAAAGGGGCTTAGATAAATCCATGGAGGACAGGTCTACCAATGGCTACTAGTCTGATGGCTATAGGCCAGCCTCAGAGGCATGATGCCTCTCAATACTAGTTGCAGGGGAGCAATAGCAGGAGAGAGGCATGCCCTCACCTTGTGCCTGTAGGCTCCCTCTGGCATCTGGTGAGCCACTGTGTGAAACAGGATGCTGGACGAGATGGGCCGTGGGCCCAGGGCCTTGAGGAGGCAGGGCAAGGAGCTCCCAGTCAGCGATTCCTCGAACTGCTGACTGGGGAAGGAAAGCTCTGCTGGGGCTGACAGGCCCCATTCTCAGCATTGGCTACGCCCCCTTGTGTCTGACGACAGACGCAGGGGGCATGGCTGGGGCCGCAAGCACACACACTTCATGAGTGTGATGGTAAAACCTAGAGGGTGGGGGAGCAGCTGGAGGGCTTTGTCTATGCTCCTGCTTAGGCCTGATCCAGCAGGGTTGTTCTTATGTTCACATTAGAGAAGCCTGCTTGTCTAGGATCAACATAGGAAGCTGTCATATACTGAATCAGACCCTTGGTCCATCTAGCTCAGTATTGTCTACACCGACTGGGAGCTGCTTCTTCAAGGTTTCAGGCAGGAGTCTCTTTCAGTCCTATCTTGGAGGGAACTTGGAACCTAGATGCTCTTCCCAGAGCAGCCCCCTCCCCTAAGGGCAATAGCTTAAAGTGCTCACACATATAGCCTCCCATTCAAATACAAACCAAGGCAGACCCTGCTTAGCAAATGAGACAATTCATGCTTGCTATCACAAGGCCACCCTATCAGGACTCCAGCCCTGAGCAGCGGTGTGGAGTTGGATCTTGGAGGGTGGGGGAGCAGTTGGGCCAGAACAGCCAGTCCTAGGCCCAACCTCAACACCAGGCTGAATCCCGAGTCTACCAGCTGAGAAATCCCAGAAACCGGGACAGCAGAACCCGTACTCACTGAGCCTGAGCCCTCCAATGAAATAGCCTCTTTTGTACAAAGTACCTTATGCTCCACCAAGTTTGCACACCAGCATTGACATGGGAGAGAAAGAGGGACTTGATGGAGGGGAACCTCTCTGCTCTCCAGGCAGGGAGGCAGAGCCTGGAGATTTAAGACCTCATTCTGCCTCTGGTCCTTATTGGAGCAAATTGCTCAGGAAATTTAGGACCAACAAGCTGAAGTACTTATTCACACAGTGCATTATTAACCTATGGAATTCTCTGCCACGGGATGTGGTGATGGCCACCAGCTTGGATGGCTTTAAAAGGAGCGTAGACAGATTCATGGAGGACAGGTCTATCAATGGCTACTAGTCTGGTGGCTATCGGGCACCTCCAGCCTCAGAGGCAAGATGCTTCTAAATACCAGTTGCAGAGGAGCAACAGCAGGAGAGAGGGTGTGTCCTCACTTCTTGCCTGTGGGCTTCTCAGAGGTACCTGGTGAGCTGCTGTGTGAAACTGGATGCTGGACTAGATTAGCCTTGGGACTGATCCAGCAACAGGGCTGTTCTTATGTATGTCCTTATAGTCTCAGTCGGAGCTCTCCAGGGTACTGCAACACTGACTGCCTTGTCTGGCTTCAAGGGTTCCTGGTGGCAACCCAGGACAAATTATGGGCAGCAACCATCTTACTATTCACCAATCTGGCATTAAGCAGCAGTATCTGTAGGCAAAGGGATTGCCACCATGGGTACCAGGACTCCATTGGTTGGAAGAAGGTGGAAGAGGGAATAGCCCTCAAATGACTACTCCCCCTTTCTTTGTAGTGACACATCTTCCCCCTGCTGCCCTACCTCCCTTTGACATCCATGTTCTTCGTAGTTGCATGCAGACAATTCCTGGGTCCTATGTAAACAGATTTCAGTGTCCCTAGACCAAAATTCAGTCAGCACCAAAACAGAGCATCAGTATCATCAGCAGTGCCACCTAGGGCAAGATGAGGGCCAAAATGGAACAGCCCTACTCTAAAGCATCACCAGCCACTCAGGGATGACATGACCTCAAGAAAAAAGCCCCGTCCACTCACCCACTGATGATCTCTCACTATGGCCCAGGCCTGTGAAGCCTATTCCCTGAGACGGGGTTTGAAGCTGAGAAAGGGGAAAAGAGGGAGCCTACCTTGAAAGTTCATGGCTAAGTAAGATTTGAGCTGAGGCTTGTTGACATGCAGCTCACATTTTAGCAACTGCACATCAGCTTTCCAAAGTGATATAAGTCTAAATGTGAAAATGCCTGAAACTGGCCAGTGATCTGCTAATTTAGGATTCAGGAAGAGCTCACAGACTAGAAATTAGCATCTCCACACTTCTCTGGTGGCACAGTTGCATAACTGATATTATTTAATTGGCATATTCCTAGCAACCTTCTGTAAGGAGAAAACAGTATGTGCCAAAGAAAGTGTATTTGGCTGAGATGGAGCCCATTAAGCTGAGCAGCTGGAAGGGCTTAGTGAAAGTAACCTAGAGTCTCACTAAGTCCTTCAGTTGCTGAGACAGAAACCATGGTTACAACGAATATTACATATTAGCCTTCAATGTATGATGTGGAATTGAGTTCCACTGGCTTCAGTGCCATTTCCTTAGGCTTCAAGTGACAACCAGTGGAATGGAAATGTGGGAAGCAATATATTAAGAGAGTTAACCATTGAACATACAGTGTGAACGAAGAATGCAGCTGTAGATTCCAGAAGCATTTTCCAAAGGGGACAGATGCCATTTCTACAAGATGGAAAGATGATTCATAGAAGTGATTTATTCAAAGGCATCCAGTAAAAGGGTGGGGAGGCAACCTTGGAATGATTATATTCACTGGTTTAGGTCCATACAGTCATTCCTCTTTTACCTTCACTAAGTGCCCATAAAATTAATGTGAGTACATATTAAATGCCTTATTTTATATTTAGCAGTAATAATTACATTGATATCACATATTTAAATGTTGGAAGTGCTCCACAAACATTATCTCAGTAATCCTTATCATTATATTTTATGGTAATCCAGTTGTTCCCATACTGAAGAGTGGCTTGCCTATTCCCACCCAGGGGCATCATATATATATTTTAGTACCAATGTGGGAATGAAGAGACTGTAGAAACAAGGAAAGGCCTGAAGTCCTATCCCTGGGCAACACTTAATGTTATAGTGCAGTGTGTGTGTGTGAGAGAGAGAGAGAGAGAGATAGAGATAGATACTGTATTTGCCTGAATCCAAGATTACTTTTTTCCAAGTGTCTTGATATTAGAAACCAAGAGGTTATCTTAAATTCAGTCCTGTTCCTTTCAAATAAATCCAGGACAGGTATAACCGGTACTTAACCTTTACTTTTTAAGGGGATCATCTTACATTCAGAGTTGTCTTCAATTAGGGTAAATACTGTAACAGAAGTCATTGTGTTTATTTTCTTTTTAATCTCACAATAACTATAGCAATGTTTTCAATCCAGAAAAGGACCCCTCCCCTTTTTAAAGCAACAACATTTGTGCCTTTGATATGCATACTAGGGATGTGTACGGAACCGGCGACTGCCAGTTTGAAGGTGGGGGGGGATAGTTTTAAGGACTGGGGAAGGTGCTCCCCCCGCGCTGCATTTCCCCCACTGGCGCTGTGTGCAAAATCGGTCCTGTGGGGTGGCAGCGTACCTCCTTGCCACCCTGGGGCATGCAGCATGGACCAGAAGTGGCTGGAGGTGCCCGGTGTGTGTGCGCATGTTGCATTTGTTTGCACGCATGTCATGATGTGTGCACGTACACTGGCCACTTCCGATACGCAATGCACCAGGGCAGCAAGGAGGCACGCTGCTGCCCTGTGGGACCGATTTTTCACACAGCACCAGTGGGGAAATGCTGTGTGTGTGTGTGAAAGCACCCTCCCCAGTCCTTAAAGCTATCCCCCCCCACTTTCAAACTGGAGGAACTGCCAGCCCCAGACTTTCAAACTGGTTTGGAGGTCCGTAAAAGGACCTCCAAACTGGTTGCATGCACATCCCTAATGCAGTCCTAATTCCCAAGTATTAAAGCCAAATTAATTCTCCATAACAATATTTACTTAATATTAAAATGCATAGACCACCTTTTTGACTCAAAGGCCCCCCAAGCAAAATACAGCAAGCACAAAATGAAATAAAGATACAAAAATTTTAAAAGTGACAATAAACATAATTAAAATTTGAGTAGCCCCCAAATGAGCACAGTAGGGCTGGTTCACACGATCATCAAAATCAGGGTCGAAGCTGAGCTATCCTGTTTTGATTGATCGTGAGAATGTATGCAAATCTTTCCAGCCCCACTTTTTCAAAGCAGGGTAACCCAGCTTTTTCACCCTTCTTTTAACTGAGGGTGGGTTAGGGTTTGAGTCATGAGAACTCACATGGCTTTTCTATCCAGCTATCACACAGAGCATGCCCGCCCCCGCCCCCCGCATGGCAACCATAGAGCGCCGTGGCTACAGTGGCTGCCATCCATGGGTGAGCCACTTTGCAAAGCACACTCTATGATTCTGAAGCTGGAGCAGCTTCAGCAGGGCAGTGTCCACTTCCTGCTCCTTTGTGGCCAATCAGAGGGCAGTCACTGACGTCATGAAGCTTTTCCATTCTGCTGGCAGCACAAAGCATGCTGGGGAGGCGGAGGGGCCTTTGGATGAGGAGGGTCAAGGCTTGCAGTTCCCATTTTCAACAATGAATGCCGCTCCTGGTTTGACCTTTTGTCTCATGGGTCTGCAGGCCCAAACGGAGGTCCTGGTTGTGTGCTCCTGATGTGGTAGGAGCTCACCTGCCCTACGCCCCACCCCCAAATGGCCATGTGGACAAGCATCCTCAGTTACACAGCCAAACAGACTTCAACATCAGCAGGGGGAAACAACCCACTTTAAAAGCCCCTTGAAAGATGTCCTTCACCAGTTTCTGAAATGTGACTAGGGCAAGGGTCTGCTAGATGACACTCTTGCAGAGGGAGTTCCCATAGTCTGAGCGCGACAACTGAGAGGGCCCTGTGCTCAGTCCCCACCCATTGCACTTGAATCAGCAGTGCAAAGTGGAGCAGAGCCAACCCTGAAGATTCCAACGGGCAGGCAGAATTATGTGGGAGGAGGCAGTCCTTGAACGAATAGTCGCAATCATGCATAGAACCAAGGAGCTGGCCAGAGATGGAGGTGCGGCTGAAGAGTAATCACATGGGATCAGAAAAACAGACATGGGGACCTCCCCCCGCTGCTATTTACCTTCATAGCAGAAAAAAGGTTTTATCTGGGAAATGCTTGGCTTATATAGATCACCTTATACTTGGCCACCACATCCCACTAGCCAATTAAGATGGCAGCATGATAATCAGAGGTTTAGTTTAACTCCTTAGAAGCATTCCAGGTAAGATGGTCATGTCCTGCAGGATAGATCTTGCAGGATCTATTTATCTATATCCTGCTCTTCCTCCAAGGAGCCCAGAGCAGTGCACATGATTATGTTTATCCCCACAACAACCCTGTAAGTTAGGTTAGGCTGAGAGAGAACTGACTGGTCCAGAGTCACCCAGTAAGTTTCACGGCTGAACAGGGATTTAATGGTGCACCAGGGAAAGTAACCTGCCTAGAGAGCAGGAGTCTGTTGGTTCAAATCCCCTCTGATGTGTTTCCCAGAATATGGGAAACACCTATATTGGGCAGCAGTGATATAGGAAGGTGCTGAAAGGCATAATCTCATACTGCATGGGAGATGGCAATAGTCAACCGCTCCTGTATTCTACCAAAGACAACCACAGGGCTCTGTGGGCACCAGGAGTCGACACTGACTCGACAGCACAACCTTTCCTTTCCCTCCCTATCCAACATTCTAACCACCACCATGCTGGCTCTCTTAATAACTTAATGGCTTTCTGGTTCTTTCATGCTATACCAGTTAAATCAAAGCCAGCTTCTGCCCCTTGGTCACACTATTGGGTGTTGGATGCCTTCCTATCTTGCAGGGGCTTTTTATCCTGCCCCAGGCTAAGCCACAACCAGCCCCATGGCAGAGGTCGGGAATGCACCAGACCTTGGAGAGCTCCCAGGTATCAACACCTCAGCCAGAGGCAATCAGGGCAGGCAGGCAATGCAACAGAGAAGGAATGTTGCTCCAGCACTTTCTCTCCAGCAGACTGCTGGTTTTATAGCCTGCTGCTTGGGTAGGGTGACTTGGTCCCACCCCTTCCATAAGGAAGCAATAGTTCTTAAAGAGGACTTGCCGGATTCTGCAAGCATGAGCTCTTATGACGCTGGGGGGCCTCCACTATGGCTGTTAGGTTGTCGGAGGACTCCTTCAAGTCAGAAGATGACAGCAGGGCTGTTTCCTTGGGTCTTGGTAGGGATACTAGTTCAGGTCCTCCTAGTTCATCAGATGCAGGGGTCCTAATGGCACAGGGCAAGCCAGTTCCTGAGTCATCAATACCTCCCATTCTGTCTCTCCCCCTGGATTTTCTGCCTCACCCTCTACCTGCGGGGTTCTGGGGTCTGGATTCCCAACTCAGTGTGACCAAAGGAGATGGAAGGCAGTGCACCTCTAGGTATCAGTCATCCAGATGACACAGAGATGCATTGCAAACTGCCCAACCGTGAGCTGGTCTCTACCTTCTTTTGCACCTGGCTTCTCTCCTTGAAGCTGTGCAGGGCCATGGAGGATGCATGCAATCTCTTGCTGCTGCTGCTGCTTGCTGCTCAGGCTCCGTCTCCATTTGTGCTTGCCTGATCTCCCTGGAGGCAAGCCAGGCAGGAAGGCAGGCCAAGAAGCTAGTGGGGTTGGGGATGCGTGAGGGGGGAAAGTGCCTCCCCTCTGCACAGCCCAGACTCTGCTGTCGGGAGGGGGAGCTGTGATGAATCAGATAAAATAAGGCAACAGGGAAATGTAAATGAGAAAGTGTGCAGGCCTTTGTGGAACTGACAAGGCCCTGCACCTTCTTACCCTTTGCACAGCACCAGAAGCTTAGCTGAGTCTTAATAAGGAATGTGGATTTTAAAAAGAACAACCTCAAGCACACATCGAAGCCAACTAAATGCAAAGCTTTACATAATGCTGTATCATCTGCCGGCAATTAATCTTGAACTAAAAGGCAAGCATTTGACACTTCTAAAATCTCCTGTTTTATTCAAAGAAGCACAGCATACTCTGGATCCGTCTACATATTTAAGGCTGCAGTTCTACTGCACCTACCTGGGAGTAAGTCTCTCTGAGCTTAGTGGGACTTCCTTCCAAATATGGTTGCATAGGATCAGGCGGCAAGTCTGTCTCAGGAGTGGCCTCTTAATGACAAGCAAAATGCTACCTTGAGCTTGCAAAGGGGCTTGCATTGCTTTTGGGACTCATCATGAGGAAGTGATCTCTGGAGGGGAGAATGATTCAGCTTACACTGGAGTTGCAGTGTCAGTATTCAGTAAAGTAGGGCAAATGGTGCATAGATGGAGAAGCATCTAGCCAGAGCTGAGTCACAGCAGGATCTATACAAAAAGCAGTGCCTGACTCACTGTGTCTGCTGCTTGCATTTGGTACCCTTCCAGGGTTCCCCTTTTCTTGCAGAAAGGCAGGAATTGCTTTCTTGTTAATTACTAAGAATTCAGGCATGCCTTGATATAATTACATTCCATGAAAGATACAGCATGAGAGCATGGAAGGTTTACCAAAAAATCAGCGTAAACAACCAGAGCAATATTTTCAGTAAGTGTTAATATAGCATGCTTTGCATACATTAAAACACACACACACACACACACACACAACATGCCAAGTGTGAAAAGACTTTGGAAGTCTTTAAAATTAGCTCGCTGCTTCTATGTGTAACCGTGACAACACGGAATGATTTTGCATTGTTGTGGCTATAATGTGGTCTTGTGGATAGAAAACTGGATCTGGATCTGGGAGATGTGGCTGAAGTCCCACCTCTGTCATGGCATGGCCATGTGCTCTTGGGCTGCTGTCATGCCTGTTCCCCATCAGTAAGCTGGGAATAACACTGGCCTACCTCATAGGGCTATTGTAGCTCTTAAGAGGGACTGGGGCAGTGACTATAACTTGGTTCTGGTTTTAAAAAATAACAAGACAGCTTTAAAATTAGCTAATATTTTTATGCATGAGCTTTTGTGGGTTATAGAACACATTAAAATTAGTTTTAAAAGGTGCTGTCGTTTAAAAAAATCCATATAATTGACTAACACTGCATAGCATTTATCTTTACACAATTTAGTTTGGGCTTATTAAAGAAATGTTGTGCCGTCGAGTCAGTTTCAACTCCTGGCAACCACAGAGCCCTGTGGTTTTCTTGGGTAGAATACAGCAGGAGTTTACAATTGCCATCTCCCGCGCAATCTGAGGTAATGCCTTTCAGCATCTTCCTATATCGCTGCTGCCTGATATACTGATATGCCTGATATATATACTGGGAAACATACCAGTGGAGATTAGAACCAGCAACCTGGAGAGGATTGCTGGTCTTGTGGTAGCAAGTATGACTTGTCCCCATAACTAAGCAGGGTCTGCCCTGGTTGCATATGAATGGGAGACTTGATGTGTGAGCACTGCAAGGGATTCCCCTCAGGGGATGGAGCCGCTTTGGGAAGAGCAGAAGGTCCCAAGTTTCCTTCCTTGCAGCAACTCCAGATAGGGCTGGGAGAGATTCCTGCCTGCAACCTTGGAGAAGCCGCTGCCAGTCTGTGAAGACAATACTGAGCTTGATAGACCAATGGTCTGACTCAGTATATGGCAGTTTCCTATGTTCCTAACCTCTTGCTCCCTAGGAAAATTACTTCCCGCTGCACCATTAGGTGGTTCTGGCTTATTACACATGGTGTAATAAATGTAATAGTCATCTTACCTTTCCCTGCAGGAAAATTGGTAGATATTGTTTCTAGTTCAAAGTTGAAAATAACATTTCTTTCAAAGGCTACACAGAAAACTGATAAGCCAGTCAGACTGCTGATGTATATTTATGCATATTAATATTCATGCATATTCAAAAATGTATCAGTTGAAAATTGAATATTGAATACCCAGTTACATTTTCCATGTAATAACCAATCATGTTCAATTTGCAAAGTGATAAAGTGCTTGTAAAATATCTGAGGTGCTTGACAAGCTGATTTTAGTTGGTCTTCCTATATCTCGTCTTTCCAAAAATTGACACAAAGAAAAACAAAGTGCAAACTAATTATAGATTAGTTAGCCAATTTAGATTTCTGTGTGTGTGGACATTCAGCCACTTGGTGGCAGTATGGAGGATAAGGTACAGGCCTGATTGCGCATAACATATTATGTATCTAAGATGTGGATTCTAGTCCAGGGGTTCCCAACTCTGGTTTAGCTGATGTTGTCGGACTACATCTCCCATCATCCCAGACACAATTGGGATGATGGGAGTTGTAGTCCAGCAACATGTGCCGACCCAGTGTTGGGAATCCCTGCTCTAGTCCAGGACTGCACAGCAGCTGTTATTGGACTAAAGCTCCCAACATTAAAATTTTTGAATTGTAGTGTGTTTTTATCTATTATGGTTTTTATCTTTTTATGAATTTTAAATATTTTATATTTTATAATATGTTTTAATTCTGTGCATCATCTAGAGATTTTGATATTAGGTGGTATATAAATTCAATTATTTATTTATTTATTTATCAAATTTATACACTGCCCCAAACTTTCATCTCTGGGTGGTTAACAGTAGCATAAAACAAGTCAAAAACATATACAAAAAACTTAAAACAATTTAACAATTTAAAAATAAACCAAAGATTAAAACCTAAATTTTTTTAGGAAGCTGAGAAAGCTTGGGCAAAAAGATGGGTTTTCAGGTGTTTTTTGAAAATTGCCAGGGATGGGGAGGATCGTATCTCAGCAGGGAGCGCATTCCACAATTTTGGGGCAGTGACCGAGAAGGCCCGTCTCTGTGTAGCCACCAAACGAGTTGGCGGCAACTGGAGACGGACCTCCTCAGATGACCTCAATGGGCAGTAGGGTTTGTAGCGAAGAAGACGCTCTCTTAAATACCCAGGACCTAAGCCGTTTAGGGCTTTATAAGTTATAACTACCACTTTGTATTTTGTCCAGAAACCTATTGGCAGCCAGTGTAGCTCCATCAGTAAAGGAGTAACGTGGTCTCTCCAAGATGACCCAGAGACCAACCTGGCTGCCGCATTCTGAACCAACTACTGAAGTTTCTGGACTATGTACAAAGGCAGCCCCATGTAGAGCGCATTACAGAAGTCAAGTCTGGAGGTTACCAACAAATGTACCACTGTTTTGAGGTCATTGATCTCGAGAAACGGGCGCAGCTGGTGTATCAGCCGGAGCTGATAGAAAGCACCCCTGACCACCACCTCATCCTGAGAAACCAGGGAGAGGTGTGAATCCAGAAGTACTCCCAGACTGCGAACCTGGGACCTGGGAGATGTGACCCCCATCTATAACAGGTAGATCAAAATCATCTAGAGTTAATTTAATTAACTCTAATTAATGTAGAGTTATTTTAATTAATTTAGAGTTAATTAACTCTAATAATTTAATAATTAATTAATTAAATACATGATAAAATCATCCCTGACTATTGGCCACTCTGGCTGATGGGAGTTGTGGTCCAACAAGAGTTGAAGGGCCAAAGTTGTGCACCCCTGCTCTCCTCCATGGAAGTTTATGCTACAATATTGGTATCTTTCCCAGACTATGGGAAACACCTATATTGGGCAGCAGTGATATGGGAAGATGCTGAAAGGCATCATCTCATACTGCACGGGAAATGGCAATGGCAAACCCCTCCTGTATTCTACCAGAGACAACCACAGGGCTCTGTGGTCGCCAGGAGTCGACATCGACTGGACGGCACACCTTTACCTTTATATTTGCTAGTCTTCAAAATGCCATGTGACTCTTCATATGAAGGAATGTGTGGTGGTGTTTATGATATCTGCATTAGTTTTCCCCTTACCTTGGAGTGATTTCTATTCTTATTTTGCAGTTGGCTCTTCAGGTTGGATTATCAAGAGTACTGCTTGGCATCTAATATGCTGCAGACTACTGAATTTATATTTAATGCTGAAATGTATTCTCCAAACATATTGTAATGGATCTGCTGTTTGATTACTGTGAATAAGGCCTCTCAAATGGTTCTGCCTTTGAGGTATGCTTGATCAGAGCCAGCTTTGCAAATATCAACAACAACAACAACAATGTCCTTTAATGGGGTTAATAGATGTTTTCTTATATATAAATTTGAGTCTCTGGGCACAGAAATCTTTTGGGAGATTTTAAAATATGGTAAACAACCCACATTTGGAAGAGGTGACCCACTTTGGGACAGTCTAAATGAGAGATAGCGGAAGGCACCTTGTGATGCAGGGCTTTTCTCTGGGGATATGAAGGGAGGTAAAGAATCTGTTGCCTCAGCCTGGTGGTAGTCGTTCTTTTATTGCCGCCATAGGCCAAACAGAAGCAGAAGTGACAATAACACAGCCATTCAGAATTACAATAAATAGAGTAAAAATATTTACTGGTAGGACTGTATATGCTGTTTTTCTCCACCAGGTAGATGTTTAAATAAAACAGATATTACAAATCTACTTGTAGATTTGTAAATAAAGCAGATTTGTAAATAAAGCAGGTATTTAAGACAATGCCTTCTTCATGAATCCTGCTGCCTATTAAGATCATAAGGGGAGGTCTGATTGTAGTTGTCACCAACCTGGTTGGTGGCGACTCAAAACTGGTCTTTCTCTAGGGTTGCCCCGGGGGCTTTGGAATGTGTTCCCTAACAAAACCAGAGCCTCCCCTTCTCTGGATGTTTTAAAGAGAAATCTGAAAACATACCTGCTTAATCAGGCTTTTAATTTACAGTCTTAAAATTTTAAGTTTTTATCTATATTTTAAATTGTTTGAATTGTGTGAATGTTTTTAATCATTGTTGTGTTTTAAATTGTAAGCTACCTGGAGGGCGGTATAGAAATGTGTCAGACAAATAAATAAAGTAATAAAATAAAAATAAAATGCTAAAACACCATCAGTCCTCTCTCTCCACCAAAAGAAACTAAGAGCAGGAAGTGCTGTTCCCCAGCACTTCTCCCCGCTGGGGAAAGTGGGAGCACATGATATTATATAAATATAAATATAAATATAAATTATTTGTTTGTTTGTTTGGCTGGTGGAATAGTGGTTTGCCCACACAGATGTTAATGATAAACATTACAGTATTTAGGATCTGCTGGTCACTATTGGAGCCATCCTGACCAATTCAAATATTACAGAAACAACATGATTTTTACCAAAAAAGCAAATGGCACAAATACTGCCCCCTGCCCCCACACTACAAATAGCAGCTTCAGGAGCCAGTTTCCTTCTGTACAATTGCACAGAGTAGAACTGCTGTTCCAGCATCATGGTCTTCATCCAAACGGCTCATTCCCTGCCAAAGCTGCTTTTGACCGACATTTATAGAGTTTGATCCTTGGACAAGGGCAGCCCAAGGTATTGTGACACCTGAGAACATAAGAACATAACATAAGAACAGCCCTGCTGGATCAGGCCCAAGGAGGCCCATAGTCAAGCATCCGGTTTCACACAGTGGCCCACCAGATGCTGCTCGGAGCCACAGGCAGGACTTGAGGGCATGTCCTCTCTCCTGCTGTTACTCCCCTGCAACTGGTACTCAGAGGCATCCTGCCTTTGAGGCTGGAGGTGGCCTATAGCCCTCCGACTAGTAGCCCTTGATAGACCTCTCCTCCATGGAGTTATCCAAACCCCTCTTAAAGTCATCCAGGTTGTTGGCTGTCACCACATCTTGTGGCAGAGAATTCCACAAGTTGATGATGCATTGTTTGAAAAAGTATTTCCATTTGCTGGTCCTAAATTTCCTGGCAATCAATTTCATGGGATGACCCCTGGTTCTAGTGTTATGTGAGAGGAAGAAGAATTTCTCTCTATCCACTTTCTCCACACCATGCATGATTTTATAGACTTCTATCATGTCTCCCTGCGGTCATCTTTTTTCTAAACCAAATAGCCCCAGGTGTTGCAGCCTTGCCTCATAAGAAAGGTGCTCTAGGCCCCTGATAATCTTGGTTGCCCTCTTCTGCTCCTTTTCTAGTTCTACAATGTCCTCTTTTAGATGTGGTGACCAGAACTGTACACAGTGCTCCAGGTGTGGCCGCACCATAGTTTTGTATAAGGGCATTATAATATTAGCAGTTTTATTTTCAATCCCTTTCCTAATGATCCCTAGCATGGAATAAAGACACTAAATTATCATCATGATAATCTAGTACTTTCCCCCACAACACATAATTAATCTATGGAATTATTTGCCATGGGATGTGGTGATGGTCACCAGCTTGGATGGCTTTAAAAGGGGCTTAGACAGATTCATGATAGACAGGACTATCAATGGCTACTAGTCTGGTGGCTATGGGCCACCTCCAGCCTGAGAGGCACAGTGCCTCTCAATACCAGTTGCAGGGGAGCAACAGCAGGAGAGAGGGCATGCACATACCTCTTGCCTGTGGGCTCCCGCAAGTCATCTGGTGGGCCACTGTGTGAAACAGGATGCTGGACTAGATGGGCCTTGTGCCTGATCCAGCAGGGCTGTAGTATAACTTTCATAAATTAAAAAAAGAAAGAAAAAGAAATCACATCCTCATATAGGTTTTGTCTGTTCCATTATCTCATAAAGGGCTGCCTACATCCCAGCAGATTACTCTTTAAATTTACTCTTTCCCATAATTTTTGACAATATGTAATTTGTAAATGAAGGCCCTATGCCATATGCTTCCTCCCTGTAGATTCATTGATGGAATGTGGGCATGCTTCCAGGTTTTTTGTTTTGCAACTAAAACTTGTGCTGTCATTCTTCAATAATTTAGATTAACCCCACCAATGTTTCCAGACAATAGCACTACTGGATCCATTGGTAAATCCCATCTTACTGTATTTGCCTGAATCCAAGACAAGTTCCCCCCCAACCCCAAGTTATTTGATGTAGGAAATGCGGTCTGTGTCTGTCTTAAATTCTGAGTCCTCTTCCTTTTGAGTAAAGACAGATATAACCAGTATTTTAAGGGGGTCATTTTCTATTCGGGTAAATAATGGATTAATTTTGTACTTTTGTTGAGACAGCAATTGGTGTTTTGCAGATTTGTTGCAATAACAATGTGCTGAGTAAATAATTACATACTAGGAAAAACACTACTGAGCTATCTTGCAAGAGCAGTTATAGTTCAGAGGAAAGATGCCTCTCAATACCAGTTGCAGGGGAGCAACAGCAGGAGAGAGGGCACGCATGCCCTCAGTTCAGCTCTTGCCTGTGGGCTTCCCAGCAGCATCTGGTGGGCCACTGTGCGAAATAGGATGCTGGACTGAATGGGCCTCCTTGGCAGGGGCAGATTAACAGAGAGGCAGAGTAGGCATTTGCCTATGCTGGCAAAATTTGAGGAGCAGCAAATTTTGCCCCTTCTCAAATTTTGCCGCCCCTCTCTGTGGGCAGCAGCAGCTGCAGCGAGGGTGAAGTGGGCGAGGAGAAGAGAGACCCCGCTTTTACCTTATTTAAAAAGGCAAACCTTTTTTGTTTAAGGTAAAAGGGCTGCAAAAGCCTTTTTGCCTATGGGCGGCAAAAAGCGTAATCTGCCCCTGCTCCTTGGGCCTGGTCCCGCAGGGCTCTTCAAATGTTCTTAACTCAGATGTGCTCATTATATACAAATACACCTTTCTATACAGCTTCTAAAATGTTGGTTTTCTGCTTCCTTTTATGCGTTGCACTGAAATCTTTTGTCTAAGAACATCTGCTTAGGAAGCTTCAGGTTAAGAAATCTGACAAATGCTGGAGGAGATTTCTCTGGTCTTTTTGTGGTGGTGGGGAGGTCTGCTGTGACGATGAGGGGGAGTCGACTCTCCTCCCCCAATTCCCCCCGCTTCCATTTCCGCTGGGGATGGAGAGAGGAGGAGGACGGAGGCACCTTGTCAAACACAAGCAGGAGGGGGCGGGCGGGGCAAGGGGCGGCCGACGCCCCACTGTCTCCATGGCAACTGCGGGGAAGACCCGAGCAAGACCCGGAGGGAGGAGAGAGCCCGGGCGGGCGCAGAGGTTGTCGTGGCAACGTCCTCGCGAGAAGTGGGAGCCGGCGCGAGAGAGAGTCACGTGACGGAGCACGCGGGGATTGCGATTTGCGTATTTTGCAGCAGCTGCCTTGGAGGTGAGCGCGGGGTGGGTGGGGGGGGTGGGGGTGCGTGCTAGCGCCTCCCCCGCCTGCATGGGGGTGAGGTGAGCGTGACCCCCCTCCTCCTTCTTCCTCCAGTGGGGGGAGCGGAAACCTCCTCCCCGGCCTCCACCCGGCAGGCCGGATGAGCTCCGCAGCGGGGGAGGGAATAATGACCCCTTCGCCTGCAGAGCTTGCCTTTCCTCAGGGCTGCTCTTCCCAGCCACGCGGTGAGAGTGCTTAGTGTCCAGCGGGTCAACCGACGTTGTTGGGACTACAACTCCCATCTTCCCCCAGGCACAGTGGCTTTTGTTGTGGGGGAGGATGGGAGTTGTAGTCCAGCAGCGTCTGGGGGACCCACGCTGGGGGACCTGTGGGTTAGACTGATATGGCTTCTTAGCTTTGGGTCTAGGCCTGTAGCCAGCCTCAAAAAAATAAAAATAATAAATGATTTTTTTTTACAGAAGTCAAGGGAGGCAGGTTTTAAAACGTTCAGTGAAAATAGTCAGTGAGGCTGGGGAGGGAAGAGAATTTTTTGGCGTGGCAGTACCACACACCATGCCACCAGCTGGCTACAGGCCTGTTTGGTACCCCAGATATGGTTGGACCACAGTGCTTGTCATCCTCCCCTGTGGCTTGGCAATTCCTCAGTTAGACTGAGGGGGAAGGACAGACACCCCCCTACCCCAGGTCGCTTAGGGAGGTGGTCGTGCCTGGGACTTTTGCACACAGCAGCAGGCTTCTCCGTGAGTTTACTGGGAGGCTTTACTGTGAACTTGAAGTTGTCCCCAAAAACTGATGCAAAGAGTAGATTTAAAAAAAAATCCTGGATATAAATCAGGCTACACTCTTATCACGCAATGAAAAGCCCGAATTGTGTGTGAGCTGCTCCCTAATAACTCACAGACTTTGGAGAAGATCTGGTCGATATGTGAATACAACCTCTTCATTCCCCTTTAATTTTTGTTTTTGTGTGGGTTTTTTTGTTTGTTTGAAATCTCAGGTGCTGTTTATGTTTGTACACTGCCCTGAGCCATGTGGTTTGGGTGGTATATTAAATCTCTTAATAAGTAAATAAATAAATAAAATCCAGAGGAGATGTGAGTTAAAGGGCTTCAAAAACTTCTCATGTGAAAAACTTCCTGGAGCTTGGATTCGAATTAGGACCTTTCTGGCCCCAGTCTGACCCTGTGACACCCTGCTCTCTAGGAATATTTACGTATTAGGAATATTGATATACTAAGTTACTGTCACTGATTTAATGACTCAAGCCAGATGGCTCTTTCCTGCCCCAGAACAGCAACCAGTTATTTATTATTGTTACTGTGGAGCCACCGAATGGCACAGCAGGGAAGTAACTTGCCTAGGGAGCAAGAGGTTGCTGGTTTGAATCCCTGCTGTTATGTTTCCCAGACTATGAGAACACCTATATTGGGCAGCAGTGATACAGGAAGATGTTGAAAGGCATCATCTCATACTATGCAGGAGATGGCAATGGTAAACTCCTCCTATATTCTACCAAGGAAAACAACAAGGCTCTGTGGTTGACAGGAGTCGACACCAACTTGACAGCACTATTTTATTTTACTGTGGATTATATTCCATTTTCAACAAGTTTTTGGACAGATTTACATAACAGAAGAAATGAAAAGATGGTTCTGTGTCCCAAAGAGGCTCATGATCAAATGTTGATAGGGACAAAACTGAATCTGGATGCTGAGACCTGCTTTAAATGTGCACTTTCCCTTGTACCATTCCTTGCTTTGTTCAGCCTGAGTCTCCTCACCTACAGTACAGTGTATGGATGCAAGGGATCTATAGCCCTGACAGATGACATGTTAGTGTGATAATGCACTTGTAGTGGCAGAGGGCCCCTTTTATTTATCAAGCTAAGCCATGTGGAAAGCGACATAGGTATGATTTTGTTACATGCTTGGTGTCATGTTTAAATCTGGCCTTGAAGTCCTTTGGGGCAGAAATATGTATTGAGTGTGGGGTGGTGGGAGGTTGGTGCTATAATCTACTCCGAATCCATGGCATGGGTTAGGAAGTGAAACTAAAAGTAAAAGAGAGAGGCGGAGAGAGAGAGATGTATATATAAAACACACTTGATGATGTTGCATTATAGATGAATGAAATCAAATAGTATATAGAAAGGAGTGAAATATAAAGAAAAACCAGACCTCTTCTCCTCTCTGTGTGACTCTTATAATCCATCTTCTAATCATAATAGTTGGACCTTATGCTTAGAACAGAACATGCATTTAGCAAAAGTTGGCCATGATTGGACAAGTGATTGATAAATCACTTGTCAGTTACTAATCTTTGGTGCAGTTTCTCAAATGGAACAAATTGCAAGTGTATTCTGTCCTACCTTCAGGATTTTGAACCTATTTGTATATACAAAGGACAGGTAGTAACAACATACTGATAGAGGGTAGGATAGCTGTATTTATTTATTTATATGTCTCTGTTCAACTGGCTGTGAAACTTGGACTTTGAAGAAGGCAGATAGGAGAAGGATGGAGGCTTTTGAGATGTGGTGCTGGAGGCGATTGTTGCATATCCCATGGACAGCGAGAATTACAAATAAGGAAGTTTTAGATTGAGTTCAACCAATAATAACGCTAGAAGCTAAGATTACCAAACACAGACTGACACATTTTGGTCATGTCATGTGAGCTGACTCACTTGAAAAGACAATTATGCTGGGAATGATCAGCGGGAGAAGGAGACGGGGACGGCCTTGTACTCGGTGGCTGGATATTATCAAAAATGACACTGGAATGACCATGGCGGACTTAAAGGAAGCTGTCCGAGATAGGATTGCATGGAGTGCAGTGATCCATAGAGTGACCGAGAGTCGGACACAACTGAACGGATAGAGAGAGAGTTCGACAGAAACCGCTCATTGATTTACACAGTAAAATTTTACACCCATTAAAGATCTTCTCTACTGAAAATGTTAGTTTTATGTACTACTTTGTCATGGCTGTGACACTTTATGTTTTATCTCAATTTAGGTTTTTCCTCTCCCAGCAAAATGAACTCCTATGGTAGGCTAGGCTCGTTCAGACAAGTAAAAAAAAGTGGGATCCGTTACTTCTCTAATATCGCTTTATTACCAATTATCAAAAATCAAAGTTAAAACATTGACATGAGGTCAAGGCACATAACATCATTAGGTTTTCAGTTTCACAGGGCAGTAGCCATAACAAAAAGACAGAAATCAAAAGATGTTGAGAAATTCAAAAAGTAAGCTAAAAATTACAAAGCTGTTCTTTTTCAGAGGACTTGCCAAAGAAAAACTCACACAGTTGACTTTTCTGCTCCGATATCTCCAAACTGCTTCAGTGTCTACTCTTGAACTTTCCCTTCTACCATGACACAGTTTCAGGCCTTAGTTAAAGGGTTTTGCTTTCACTTTCCCTTCTCCCAATTCAAAACACAAAGTCAGGCACCAATGATCTAATTGTATTTTTTGGGAGGACATAGGTGAACACCAAGCACAGAGTGCAAAACAACAGGTGCTATTCTCACAAAAACAAGGGTTCACATAGAAACATACAAAAAGGCTATTCTTAGGTTCCCTTTTACCTTCGTTTAGTCATTTGACCCACCAATTCTACCTCAAAAAGGGATGTGTTTCATAACAACTCTATTATTGTCCTTTTTAATATATTCGTTGCCTTGAATGCTTTTAATTGAAAAGATGAGAAATAAATACTTTTTAATACATTAATTAGGGTCAACAGAGCTTTAATTAATTAGCTTTCAACAGAGGGAGGTCTGGAATTTGTTATTGCATTGACTCTTTTAAGATCTTTAGCCTTGTAGGTATTTATCAAAGAGGCCTTTCATACTTAAAGAAGCATACTTTTAGTTTCAGGCTTCAGGATCCTGATATGTCAGATGAAAAATGCCCCAAATAAAACTAAACGGCATCACTGTGGACTTTCCGTTTCAACCCTACAAATGTCAGGAAGAATACATGTCCAAAGTGCTGGAATGCCTGCAAAAGGTAAATATTTTGTGAAATCACTGATGCTAAAGCTCTGGTAGGTATTTTGAACCTATGTTTGTGAAGTCAGACTGCACTGTTTGTGATGGCTTTCAGAAGAGCACTGCAGAACTACCTCATCAATCAGGTTTTTAGTTGAATTTTAAATTTGATTTTAACGTTAATCATCTGTTTTTAACTGTTGAATTTATTGTTTATAGTTGTTTTTAACCAATTGTAAACCACCATAGCCACCTAATGGCGCAGCGGGGAAGTAACTTGCCTAGGGAGCAAGAGGTTGCTGGTCTGAATCCCCGCTGGTATGTTGCAACACCTATATTGGGCAGCAGCAATATAGGAAGATGCTGAAAGGCATGATCTCATACTGTGTGGGAGATGGCAGTGGTAAAACCCCTCCTGTATTCTACCAAAGAGAACCACAGCGCTCTGTGGTCACCAGGAGTTGACACCAACTCAATGGCACAACTTTACTTTAAACCACCATAAGATGCTTGTGTTGGCAGTATATAAATGCACTAAAATAATACTAATAAAGTGTGTGTAAACAGAGGGACGTTTAGGCTGTGTAATGCCAAGGTCTCCCAGAGAACTAAGGATGAGCATTTGGTTTTTCCTAAACATAAACATGTTTCTAATATTGTATTATTCACAATGCAGGATACCAACTCAGTTCTAGGATACAGTTCTTTTATTTCAGTAGAGAGAAATTTAGATCCATTTCTTCAGACCTCAACCAATTGGAGACTGGAATAGGAGTGAGCGGGGTCTTGGGAAATGCTTGTATAGGAATACTTTATGGTAAGAATGGGTCATAGCATCTAACTTTCCCTGCTTGAAAGAGGACTCGCCCTCCTGTCTTGTTCTGGGCATAGCCTCTGGCTAGGCTTTTGAAGCTGTCACATTCGTCCTTCCTGCACTCTACTGGAGCTCTGTGTTCTCTTCTCCTCACTCCTAGCTACCCAGTCTTTCCCTACTCATTAGGAGTCCACCTGCCAAAATGTGTAGAGGGATCCTCATTACAATGTCAAAATGCATTATTTCAAAATCTCCTTTTGGAGTGAAATTTAGTATACATGTTTGTTTACTGCTGGGTCCTAGAGAATGAAATGCTAACTTGATACGATTAATTATTTTGTAACTATCTTTGGGGTGCATGGAGTGGTTGCTTGCCCATCATGGGCAACAACTGTTACTCAGTTAACCCTGAATAAGAGAGAGATTGGATAGGGTGTTTCTGGATTCTCATGTTAAATAACGCTTGCATCTGTAACCATTGTTTTCTGCATAGCTAGTAGGAATGGAACATTATTTTAGGAACATGATTAGGGACATGAAGCATGGCAAACTGGTAACCCCATTAGTTCTCAGCTATTCATTAAGCTCAATGGAAGACCTTGGCCAGTTGCTATAATGATGATAACAATGACCTACCTTTAGGATTGTTGTAAATATTATGATAAATGCTATATTGATAAATGACAGTCGCGCGACTAAAGAAATCTTAGTCAATTAGTCGTATAAGTTTTAGCTGATTGATCAGTTAAATCTGCCTGCATTTGCAAATGAGGGAGAGCCATAGTTCAAAGGCAAAAAGCATACTTTCCCCCCTTTATATATGCACATGTTGCAACTTGCTGCAGCCATCTTATGAGAGACGTTGTCTCTTCACTCTCATAAAGGAAGAAATATCTCCTTAGATGGGGATTGCCATCTGGAGTTTTAGAAATACTTATGCTAAATATCATTATAAAAACTAAAATATCCTGCCCTGTTAGTCAGGGCCATATTTTTAGTTGCTCATAATGTTTGTTGAGAGTTGTGCCAAGAGGCGCTCTGCAGCAGCATCAGGGTCCAGCTGCCCTAGTTGGCTGAGGAAATGGCTGGGCTGGAAATAATGCAACGCTGTGTAGTGAGAGTGGTGGCTGCTCGGCACCAGACAGATCACAAGTTGCAGAGGCCAAATGGAGGCAGGCTAGAGGACTGACAAGGCTTGTTGCTAGAGCACCCCACTGAACACAGTTGCCCCAAGCCAGAAGAGCTTCCCTTTAGTGGCACCCTCAAGCCATGATTGGGAGGCAGCCACAGCCTCAGTATGTGGGAGTATACAAAGGCATACAGATTCATGGCGAGGTTGCCCCAAGACTGCAACCCGCCCCTCCACTTCTCTAGGAATAGCAATCATTATTCAGCCTCAGATGTGAGCCAAAGATGAGATTCATACCTTCCTTGTGCTAGGAAAATGGATTTGTGACAGCAGTATGGATTATTGTCAGGTGCCTCTCAGCCCATCTATATCTGTCTGTGGTGTGTTTTTAATTCGACCATCTAAATGTAGCAGCCCTAATAAAGTGTTGTATTCTGTGTAACTTGAAAGTTTGCATAAACTATCTTAAATTAAAATTAACATTTAAGATATCAACTTACATCTCTTGAATTTCAAAGATATTTTTGTACTATGTGGAACAGATGCATCTCGAACATATGAAACGTGCTTAACACTTCCTGAAAAGAGTCTATTTTGCAAAATCCGTCTCTTGTCAGCGCCAGACACATTCGCATTAGATATGTTTGTAGAGAGGTGAGTAGGTGGGTTTTCTCTCCTACTCTTCTAGATGTGGGAGAAGGTAAAAGAAGCAAATAAGTGGTCCTTATGTTCATCCAATCTGTTCTTAAATTTTAAGAATTGATATAATGCATTTTATTGTCTGCTTGGCACTTTTGTAATCAAATCCCTCAGGAAACATTGTGCTCAGATTCTATTTTGGAAATTGTTATTATAACTGTCCTACGCAGGAGGTCCTAACATCTCTAGTGGAAGCAAGGGGACAGCTTGGCCTTGCTGCTGCTGTGGTAATAGGTACTTATATGGGCCTCCTGGACATCACACTTATTTTAAATCTTTTTAAGTTTAGTTAATCAACAACTTTTTGTCTATGAGATATTTGCGTACTAGGGCTATCAACTGATTAAAATAGGCCCCTTTTTGAGGAAAGAGGGCAATTTCTTTAAATTCAAACTCTTTCACATGATTAGACTGGAAGGAAAAGCCATCTTTAGTTTTCTAAATTTTGCACAAAAAGGATGGAGCCAATGCAGTAACAAACCCCAGGTCTCCCTTTGTTGAAGAGCTGTTCAGGTTAATGACCCCAATTAATTTATTAAAATGTATTTATTTTTCACCTTTCCAACTAGAAGTGCTCAAGTCAGCGAACAAGGTATAAAGAGATCAATAATAAAGTAGCAATACAAAGCAGTTTAAAAACAAATGATGCTTTACAAAAACTAACATATAGCCCTCCGACTAGTAGCCGTTGATAGATCTCTCCTCCATGAAGTTATCCAAACTCCTCTTAAAGCCTTCCAGGTTGTTGGCTGTCACCACATCTTGTGGCAGAGAATTCCACAAGTTAATGATGTGTTGTATGAAAAAGAACTTCTGTTTGTTGGTCCTAAATTCCGTGGCAATCAATTTCATGGGGTGACCCTTGGTTCTAGTGTTATGTGAGAGGGAGAAGAATTTCTCTCTATCCACTTTCTCCACACCATGCCTGATTTTATAGACCTCTATCATGTCTCCCCGCAGTCATCTTTTTTTCTAAACTAAAAAGCCCCAGGTGTTTTAGTCTTATAAGGAAGGTGCTCTAGGCTTCCTCAAAGAAGCCTAGGCACAGCCACAGAGAAGGCACTATCAGTTCATAGGAACATAGGAAGCTGCCATATACTGAGTCAGACCCTTGGTCTATCTAGCTCAGTATTGTCTTCACAGACTGGCAGCGGCTTCTCCAAGGTTACAGGCAGGAATCTCTCTCAGCCCTGTCTTGGAGATGCTGCTAGGGAGGGAACTTGGAACCTTCTGCTCTTCCCAGAGCGGCTTCATCCCCTGAGGGGAATATCTTACAGTGCTCACACTTCTAGTCTCCCTTTCATATGCAACCAGGGCAGACCCTGCTTAGCTAAGGGGACAAGTCATGCTTACTACCACAAGACCAGCTCTCCTCCCTTAGACCAGCTCTCCTCCCTTGATGATGCTTTTAAACCAGATGATGCTTTTAAACCAGGGCTGCCGAATTTCGGCCCTCCTGCAGATGTTGGCCTACAACTCCCATAATTCCTGGCTATTGGCCACTCTGGCTGGGGATTATGGGAGTTGTAGTCCCCAAACAGCTGGTGGTGGGGAGGAGCTAAGTTGAGCAGGCCTGCTTTAAACAGAGAGAGAATAGAAATAGAGACCTGTGTAGTTGTGGCAAAAAAGGAGTTGGAAGATATTTCTAGAATAGTCTAGTTTAACACCCTGCTATAAGTAATGTTGACCTAAAATGGCTGCAACAAATGCTCAGCCAAATGGCTTAGGTGAACAAAACTATGCTAAAAACAGAGAACATTAAGGTAGGCAGCTCAACTCTATCTTGTTGCTCAGATAGGATGTGTGCAGAGACGTAGGGCTGAAAATCTTGCATGGAAAAAATTCTCATTTATTTTTCTGTGGAAATTTTTCCATTCTAAAAGTTCATTTCATAAAATACATTAGTAGCAGTGAATAGATGCTAATGCAATGTGAGCATAGATGGCAATGTGATAGGAGACAATTTCAAAGTTGTAATTAATGATTTTTGAGTTAGTTATTATCCTAGGAAATCTATGAGAGAATAGGTATATGTAGAGGGCTTACAGTCTTGAAGAAGAAGAAGAAGAAACCTAAGCTAGACACCAGTAACAACCAGTGAAAGGATGCTCTTCTGGGATTAGATAGGGACAGTTGCTCTCCCACTGCTACTTTGACAGTAAGAGACTCACCACTCTAAAAGGTGCCTCTCTGCTCAGTTAGCAAGGGTAAGATTGTGGGGTTGTGTTACTAAATATATAGGTAAAATAACATGCCAAATTGGATCATAATAAGAACATAAGAACAGCCCTGCTGGATCAGGCCCATGTTCCATCTAGTCCAGCATCCTGTTTCGCACAGTGGCCCACCAGATGCCGCTGGAAGCCACAAGCAGGAGTTGAGGGCATTCCCTCTCTCCTGCTGTTACTCCCTTGCAACTGGTACTCAGAGACATCCTGCCTTAATATATCTAGGATGTCAGGAAAACTTGCACAATAAAATGTTACTGGGAAAAATGTTTATGCAAATAAGGCGGGGGAATTGCATGAGAAAGTTTTCTGGAAAAGTTCCGTAAATGCTTCCAGAAAATTTTACGATTCAAATATTTGAGTCATGAAATCATGTTGCTTCTTGAATCGTAGCTTCTAGAGAAGCTCAGGTGTCTAGCTGTAACACCTTCCATTTTTTGTTTCTCTCCTTAGTCCCTGGATGCTCAGTGTCACTGACCCACCAGGCCTGGTCCAATTGAACAGGAAAGGTCAGGTTGAGACCAATGCTGTGCTCAGCTAGTACTGTATAGAGATCAGGAGTTGCTCCCAGGCATTGTCCCAGGAATCCAGAAAGCTCCCAGGCTTTGTCTCAGGAATCCACTCAGAAGAACTGGATGTTGCTTCAGCAGCAGCTTACTCAGACTAATGGTTCTGAGCCCAGACTTCTGCAGCAGGCTCCTCCCCTGTCCTCCAGGAGCTGCTGAGGCTTAAAGAGGCAGAAATCTGTTCTGTAGACTGCTATGTCTGTGGGGTGTCTCTTCTGGAGGAGGTTGAGGCTTGAGGGACGACAGAGTCAAAGGTGCATGCTCTGGGCATAGCTCAGGTGGTGGCTTCAAGGGGTTTAGGGACCACTCTGCTGCCTCATCCCCAGAACTCTCCACATCTGCCCTGGGCATTGGTGCCTGCAAAGTTGGGTTCATGACACCTGGGCCTTCCCAGTAGACAGGCATTTCCCCAACACTTGACAGACATGTTTGTTTCTGTGTGCTGGTGTGAGCTGGTTTGTTTCTGGTGATGTGGGTGGCTAAGATACTGAGCTGCACATCAGGGCTGTTGTGCTTCAGACCTTGCCTCTGCCTGAAATTGATATGTGGCCATGGGCACTTATCAGCTCAGCTGCAGTATGGGGATAATAATGCTTACTGACCTTATATATACTACCGTTGAAAGGATTATATAATGCATGTGAAATTCTTTGCCTGATCCAAGTGTAATGCAGATGTGAAATATTATTTTGTAGGAAAATATTTCAACCAGCTTGCATTTAGGTGAATTTCCAGATATTTATATTTTTTCCTTTTTCATCATACTTCAAGCAAGTGAATGGGATTTTGGAGAGCCCCACAGGCACGGGGAAGACACTGTGCCTCCTGTGTTCGACCCTGGCTTGGCAAGAATGCTTCAAAGATGCCATCTCTGCACAGAAGATTGCCCAGCGCCTGAAAGGTGCAGAACTCTTCCCTGACCGACCAGTGTCATCTTGGGGTAATGCTGCTACACTTGCTGATGTCCCTGGTAAGCACTGTGGTTTGTGTTTCCACAATCAATTTTATATTAATTTGAGAGCTGCAAGGAGGTGTTACCAAGGTTCTCAGTGCGGTGCCTGAGGCACAGGAGGAAAGGGTCTAGCAGGTTGGTGGGTATTGGAGTTATCCACCCTTATGCAGCACCAAAACCTTGCCGGAGATCATTTAGGGAGTGTGGAAGGCAGAAGAAAATGTTGCTGAGTGTTGTGATAAATTCCTTTTTCTTGGTCAAATAAAAGACAAGAGTGGAAAACTGGGAACCCTGGTTTACATTTTGATCATTTTGGGGCCTGTCTTTGCGAACAAATTTCTAAGAGTGTAAACCAGGACCTCAGCTTTCACTGCCATTTGCAAATGCTTGCGTACAGATATTTCACAGAAAGCCCTTTTGCTCAAGGCAGTTAAAATATGCACTCTTCTTGCTCCCTATAGGCGAGTGCTTGAGTTGTAATTTCCTCCTCTGCCTCCACAGGCTGAGTTGTTACCATAGCACCAGCAAGGGAAAAGCAGACTGATGATATATTTAGCACTAAACAAGAACTAATTTCCCCGCCTCTGCTCCCCCACCCCTTCTCTTCTTCTTCACTTGACAGCTTATTACACGGATGTTCCTAAAATAATTTACGCCTCTAGAACTCATTCTCAGCTCACTCAGGTCATCAGTGAATTAAAGAACACAGTTTACAGGTAAACAAAATTAAAGGATTTGCTGTTCACTCGCAGTGTGAAATAACTTGGGATAAATAAGTGTCTGACCCTTTTAATGGTGTCCCTCTTTGTAGCAAACTTTTGAAAGTGCTGATTATAAGCTACTGCTGACCTACTCTGCAGCCAAAGAAGTGCTCCCTCAAGCCTGAGGGAATATTGCTTTCACAAAGGATAAATGCCCTCTAATGCTGAAAAGCTTTGTCAAAGTGCCAACCCTGTTGTTTCTTGTGCTGCTCCCTTTATTTGAAATACTTGCCATAATGTATATCTGCCGTATCATTTTCTTGATATGTCTGGGTATATGTGTGAACTTTCTTCCCTGTTTAATCAGGCCGAAAGTATGTGTACTAGGTTCCAGGGAGCAGCTTTGCATCCACCCTGAAGTTAAAAAGCAGGAAAGTAACCATCTGCAGGTAAGCATACACAAGCAAAATAGCATTGGCCCAAGGCCAGCAAGTGAACTTTATGGCTGAGTGGGAATTTGAACATGGGTCTCCCTGGCCCAGGGTTCTTCACTGCAAGGTCTCTGAGCCAGTGGTGGCTCCCATCAGTCCTAACTCCAGCTCCCTAATTGTTTTTTTAGGTCTGTGTGACTGAAACCAAATTCTGCACACAGGTGACCATTCCCAGTGCAGGGCTGCACTTTGCTCGATGCCAGTGGGGCTCCTTTAAGGGAAACGGAGTCCTCTCAAGCCTCAGCATCATTTTGGAGGGCACACATAGAGGGCTGGGAAATGTAGTCCTTTCTCATAAGGCTCTCTGGGGAAGGTGCTGGAAAGGCCTGCCAGTAGGGATGTGCACCAACTGGTTCAGCAGTCCTTTTCTGGACCACCAAACCAGCTTGGAGGTTCGGCTGGAGTGGCAGCGGGGTGGTGGTGTTTAGCTCCCTCCCCCCGCCGCATTTCCCCACCAGTCCTGTGCTCAAAATTGGTGCATACCCTCTTGCTGCCCTGTTCTGCGCCGGACTGGAAATGGCCAGTGCGCGTGCACACGTCACACACGTGCACTGGTCACTGGTCTGACGCTGACTGGGGCGGCAAGAGGGTATGCTGTCGCTGTGCGCAGTGATTTTGAGCACATCGCCGGTGGGGAAAATATGGTGGGGGGTGGGGGAAGCACCCTCTCTGCTCCTTAAAGGTAACCCCACGCCAAAACTGGCCATCTGCTGTTTTGTGCACATCTCTACCTTCTAGGATAGTGCTGGGGCTTGAGGGTGCTCAGTTTCTCTTAAAGGATACCCCCATACACATTGGGACTAGGGATGTGCACGGAACCACGGAGGCGTGGTCCGGCACTGGGGCGAGTGTCGCTTTAAGGGCGGGGGGGGTAGTACTTACCCCTCCCACCGCTCTTCTCCCTCCAGCGCTTGACTTTAAGGTAACGTTTTTGGGGTGGCAGGGTTCCTCCCTGCCGCCCCTGCCCCCATCGTTGGCTGCAAAGCTCCAGAGCAAGTAGAATCTGGTGCCATGCTGGTGTCGCGACGGGCGCATGCGTGGCACCAGCTTCTACTTGCTCTGGAGCTTTGCAGCCAACGATGGGGACAGGGGAGGCAGGGAGGAACCCTGCTGCCCCAAAAATGTTACCTTAAAGTCGAGTGCTGGAGGGGGAAGAGCGTTGGGAGGGGTAAGTACTACCCCCCTGCCCTTAAAGTGACACTCCCCCCTGCTGGACCGGCCGAATTCCGGACCAGTCCAGAGGCCTTTTGCCGGGCACACCACTAATTGGGACTGGGAAAATTGGAGGTTAGTGCAGTGGGAAATGGTTCTCACAATAAGGTTGGTGTGTGTGTTTTGGCAAAAGTGGCATCTGCTTGAAAAATTCTGAAGTTCACGTGGTGCTGGCTCTAATATAGATGGTTAAAGTGGGGGTGGGGAGGGGAAGGGAGGAGTGTGTGTTGTAGAAGGAGCCCGTGGTTTCTTTTTTGTCAGATAAATGTTTCTTCTCTTTGTAAGGAGGATAGCAGGAAGCTGCTTCTGGCCGACTGATGCTAGATATAAAGTAGAGGCAGGAGCTCATTCAGGAATAAATGGCAGCCTTTCTTATGGAGGAGGCCAGTTGTGCCACATCCCTTGTGGTCTCTGAATTATAACATGGCCCCTGCTGTTCCCTCGGGATGGATGTCCCCACCCCCAATGACCAGTATTCAGCAAAGATCTTATTGACATGGCCAGGTAGCAGCACTACTTGGTCTGATATGTACTTGACATTTTTGTCAGATCTGACAAAGTTGACAGCTGTATACATTGCCATTAACACACATGGTACTCTTTAGAGTTAAAAAAGTAAGTAGAAAGTCCCTTCCCCATGGAACTTGCAATCTAAAGTCTGGGAGTACTCCTGGATCCACACCTCTCCTTGGTTTCCCAGGTTGAGAAGGCCTGGAGTGCTTTCTATCAGCTTCAGCTGATATGCTATCTGCGCCTGTTTCTTGAGATCAGTGACCTCAAAACAGTGGTACATTTGTTGGTAACCTCCAGACTTGACTTCTGCAATGCGCTCTATGTGGGACTGCCTTTGTACGTAGTCCGGAAACTTCAGTTGGTTCAGAATGTGGCAGCCAGGTTGGTCTCTGGGTCATCTTGGAGAGACCACATTACTCCTTTGCTGATGGAGCTACACTGGCTTCTTCCGATAGGTTTCCAGGCAAAATACAAAGTGGTAGTTATAACTTATAAAGCCCTAAACGGCTTAGGTCCTGGGTATTTAAGAGAGCGTCTTCTTCGCTACGAACCCCACTGCCCATTGAGGTCGTCTGAGGAGGTCCATCTCCTCAGACAACCTCC
Source organism: Hemicordylus capensis (assembly GCF_027244095.1). Taxonomy (NCBI): domain Eukaryota; kingdom Metazoa; phylum Chordata; class Lepidosauria; order Squamata; family Cordylidae; genus Hemicordylus; species Hemicordylus capensis. The sequence goes on from NC_069660.1 coordinate 7,449,297, forward strand.
TCTGGTAACTGGTAACTGTAGCTACCGCCAACTCGTTTGGTGGTCACACAGAGACGAGCCTTCTCGGTCGCTGTCCCAAGATTGTGGAATTCGCTCCCTGCTGAGTTACGTTCCTCTCCATCTCTGGCTATTTTTAAAAAAACGTTTGAAAACCCTTTTTTTAAACCCGAGCTTTCTCAGGTTTTTAATTTAAAAAAAATACTGTTTGTTTAATTTTATGGTTTTTAAATTATTGTATTATTTTAACTTTTATATTTGTTTTAATTGTTGTTGGCCACCCAGAGACACAAGTTTGGGCGGGGTATAAATTTGATAGATAGATAAAGTCTGACAATGGGAGTCAAGGGAAATACAAGATGAATGTGAGCAAGCACTTTGGTGTCATTTGTTATGCACTGAGCTGGACTTTACATTGTCTTGCAGATCCACATGTGCCGCATGAAAGTAGCAACTCGCGCGTGTCATTTCTATAACAACGTGGAAGGTATGGTCAAATATCTGTGAAAGTCGTTCTCATTTGGGGTGTCTGCTGATTGAAGTTAGGCTGATGCAAGCTCTGCCTTATATTGGCCACTGTTTCTCTGAGATAAGGCCCACCTTTCCAGCCACAACAGTGATGGTTTGAGTGACATGTAAATGTTGCAAGCAAGGTTAAATTATACAACCCAATGGCCTGTACGTTTGCTAGTGGGTCACTGCTTCCAGAAAAGTTCCCAGAAACTGAGTTCTCAAAATGTTGGGTATAAAAATGAGTCAGATTTGACCACAGCAGAGACTGATATGAGCAGACTTTATTTGCATATCAACTTGGTTCCATTCAGAACATCAACTGTATCCTATCCAGAACATGTTCATTTCCCCCCTCCATATAGGTAAGGCTGGGGGCATGGAAAAGGCATTACTAGAAATAGTAGTAGCAAGATGTCTGCTTTTATTTATTTAATAATTAATACCCTCCTTTTCCAAGCTCAGATAAGCTGCAGTCTAGGGTGAACCTCAAAGCTGGGAAGACTGAGAGTATCAGACAGGCTGAGATTCAACCATAGTCAACAAGTGGTGGTTATGGCCCTAATAATGATTGATCTGCAGTCACCACTGGCTTTCTTTTGTGATCACACACATGAATAAACTGATTTCTGTTCCAGGTTCCAAAAACTATTTGGCATATGCAAGTGGGGCTGCAAAAAGTGCCTGTTTACATTATTCTGCAGATCTGCCTTTCCTTCCTTCATAGTTTCCCTAGCTCCTCTACTGATAATGTTTATATGTTCATGTATCTTTCCTGCTGTCACCATGTCCTTTTCTCCCTGAAAAAAATCCTAGTTAGGCAAAAATAGAAATGTCGGGTTCAGAATTAAGGGTGAAAAACTCACAGATTTATGCAGAAAGAGCACACTTGTGTATGTTTTACTTTGTGAGCAGAACCCCATGGCACAGCACTTTATATATTTTGCCTTTTATTGCACCTTGCTGAAAACCCACTCCAGGTGTCTTACAAATTCTAAAAATCATGTGAAGTATTTGCAGTAGTAACTTTAGAGTATAAAGAAGTTAATGAAGCCAGTCAGTTGGTTGTAGTCCAAAAAGAGAGCTTTTCATTTCTTCCTTCAGGCAAGGAAGCTCAAGCAGATCTCTCTTGTGTGTTGGGGCCTTGACTAAAAAGTCCTGCTCCATGCCACAAGAACTAGTGCTAGTCCACAAGAATTCAGGTATAAGGGCAAATGCAAAATAAATTAAAATACAGTACCTAAAGCAAGACCTCTCCCATGTGATATAGCTTTAATAGAGGATTTTGAGACAAAAAAGTAGGGGAGAATGGGGGAGAATTCTAAGACTTCAGCAAGGTAGCTAAACAGCATCAGCCCTAAAGGTCTTTGAAGTTTTCATCCTATGATAACATTCTGCTTCTAATAAACAGATTTAGATTTAGTATGGGTGGGGTTCACAAGACTGCTGTCTGGTCTGGAAGTGGGTAAAATGTCAGGAGGCAAGAATGCGTGCTTCCAGCAGATGTGACATCTCAACCCACTCAAATCTGGTTCCCATCCTGGATTCTTAGCATTCTCATCCCAACTTCAAACGTAGGTGTCAAGTTGGGTGGAGAATGGATGAATCTGGGGAATCTGGTGCGAGAACTGGACTTGGATGGATTCAGACATCGTGTCAATCAGAAGCGCACACCCTCGCCTCCCAACACTTCCCCCACTTCCAGACTGGATGGTGGTCATGTGAACCCACCCTAAATAAGTTTCTTGGGAAAGGGTTCCTGTGTTTATAAGGTTGAGATTGAGGCGTATAGCTCTAAGCAGCTGGTTTTAGAAAGTTCCTTCTTATTACACTCTGTAGTCTCTGCTATACTTTTCTTCATATATAGTAAGTTTCATACACTCAGAGGCATAAAGCCAAGAGAAATAAAAGGCTGCCTTCTTGTGTGAGAAGCAACATGGGGTCTAGATTTTGGGCAACAGAGAGGATAAAATATTAATAAATTCAGTTTACCAATAAATTCAGTTTAGTGCTAAATTGCCTATATATATAAATAAAGATGATACCAACAGCTAATGTAGCTTGCAAACTGTGTCATCTGCATGCATTATGGTATCTTATGAAAAACATAATTAAGAGCTAAATCAACAGATGTTCACATTTTCTTGGAAACTTTCCTGGTATGTGAGAGCAGCAGGTCCTGGGTTCATATAATCATATACAGTTAAAGATAGAGGGAACAATTTATTAAATTCTGTTGCTTCACAGCTTCCATTAATTTTTAAATGAGACGTATGCAGAAATGAGCAGAGGTTGCCTAGCAGTAGTGCTGGATGGTTGCATCCAGAACAAAATCCTTACGGATGCATATAGAATTGCATAATTTGGATAGTGGGGTCATTGTGGAAACATACTTGCCGCATTTTGTTGATTGATTAAGCTCAGGGGAAATTGTTTTACCAGTTTGTAGCAGAAGCTGACTCTTCACTGCAGTAATTGGCTGGTATCTTGTGATGTCATGAATTCATACACTCCAGCAGTTTTTTCTAACTTATATATTTTTATAAAATGAAGCTGTTTGGGCCTCACTGACTGACTGACTGACATGCAACTCCCAGACCAAACAATAAAGAAACATGCCATTTTCGCAGGTAGGTTCTAGACCTTGCCCAGAGCACCAAACAAAGCAAACAAGTCCCAAACCCCAGAAAATATAATTACTTTCCTGGAAAACCCTGAAAAATGCTACCATTGGAAAGCATTTTAGAGGGTTTTTGGTAGTCTGGGTGAAGCCTGGAATCTATCTGTGAAAACATCTTTATATATTTTGTGGTTTGGTCTGGGAATTTCTTGTGAGTGAGTCAGTGAAAGTTTTAGATTGCAAGCATCTTATCTTTTCTCACTGTGACTCTAGACTTTTCCTAGCTCTGTGAGGTCTCATGCCCCATGCTTTCCAGTAGTAGTTTCCCCGGATTTTCTGAGAAAGTAATGATTTTTTCCCCCTGGGGTTTTGGATTTTTTTGGTAGTCTGGGCAAGGCCTGCAACCTGAGAAAATGGCATGTTTCTATCTTGCATTGTTTGGTCTTGGAGTTTCATGTGAGTGAGTGAGTCCCTAGCAACTTTATATTATAATGTGAGATATATATATGAAATGAGAGAGAGACTGACACTGACTATTTTTAAACTGAGGCCAGAGCTTTATACAAGTAATATCTGGATCCCAGCAGGATGCAGTTAATAAATGATAGTATAATTTATTGTTGATTAACTAAACAGAACCATAACGGGCATTTTGTCCTCTGCCTTCTTTAGTTGCTCTGATGTTATAGGCAAACATAACAGTTATATGTTTGTTATATAGCATAACAGTTATATGCAGTAACAGTTATAGAATGTCTGTGATGTAGTGATCAGCCATCTAGGATTGACTGCTGCTGATATGTCGCTCTTCCTAACTGAGTGACGGAAAAGAATGGCAGATGTAATTCACTGTTGAACAGAGCTGTAGTGACCAGCCTCCCCACCCTCTAAAGCAGGGGTGGGGAGCCTTGGCCCTCCAGCTGTTTTTGAACTAAAACTCCCACCATCCCCAGCCAAGGTTCCCCACCCCTGCTCTAAAGAGTTAACTGGAAATGAACCCTTGTCTTGACTGAAAGCCTGGTGAATTCTAGGGCAACCAATCAGTACACCAGGTGGGAGGGACCTAGAGAGTGGTTGCTGGGATTTCTGGGAATAAGAAAGGAAACCTGTCCTGGGAGCATGGAGGATGACAGGCAGCAATGGAGTTTTGCTGCAGCAGGATGACTGTAGATCCTTGTATGACAGGATTGCAGGAAAGCTTGATTCTCATCAGGAGTTTGGTGAGTTCAAGGGATGGAAGCCAGGGTTTTTGGCTTTGGAAGTTTAGTCTAGGAAAAGAGTGTTTAGTCAGACTTCACATCAGGAATTTATATTTCCTGTGTGTACTTTGCATTTTCCTAGATATCTGTTCTTTGTAACTGAGTAACTAAGTTTCCAAAGTGTGCTGCCCCAGAATCATCTAGGCGCTTTTGAAGTATTCTTGTAAGCAACTGTATTTTTAAGTGTATCTAAAAAGCTAAAAACATCAGATGGAACTAATCTGTAGTAATTTTAATAAAAAGTCCTTCCCCCCCCCCCTGTTCTTTACTTTTTACAAGTCTCCAAGGGTTGGTGACTTTCTCCACCCAGCAGGAGAAAGGGGGGGGGGGGATAAGGGGGATTTCTTTGGTGCAAAACGCATCTCAGTGAGAGCTTGGCCAAACTGACAGTTAATTCCACATGCAGGCAAGACACCTTGGAGAACATTTGGATTTATGCACTTGCTTATTAGCAAGGAGGAAAAAGCGAATGGGGATCTTTGATCACTCCAATGCCCATTCAGAGTAGCCTGTAGAAGAGATCTGGGGGCAGCAGTAACCTACCAGAACTTTTGGGCTTACCAGAATCTTTTTCTTAACTTTCTGGTTTTTAATCGTTCGTAGGCAGCTTCTTTGAACATACTAAGAGCTGGTTAAAACCGGTTCAGTCAGTTTATTCATTAACTTACCTGAGTCAGAAAAGAAAACTTCCACAAACCAATTTACCACAAGAGCAAAGAAAAATATAATTTTAACTATACATGTATGCTGCTGCATTGTGAAAGGCTCACAATGTGTGCAGTTCAGAATTACTAAATACAAGAGAACCTCGATATTTTCAGGGATTCTGTTCTGCACTGCAACCGCGAACATGGGAACCATGAATATCGAGTCATTGGGGCTATGGGATTGCGGAGGTTAGGTTCCTGGAGGTTGGGAAAATCATCAAAAATCAGCCAAATTTGGGGAAATGCTGTGGGAGGCTGCTTACCATGCTTTGCTGGTCCCCTTGAGTTAAGCTGTGTCCCCGAATGGCCAAAAATAGTGGGTTTTGTTGATTAAAATTAAAAGAAAACAGAGCCAATTTGAGGCTCCTGAACACAAAATGATGGCTGGAAATTACCCTTGAGGTCATTTCCAGCCATCCCCGACCCGTGGATACACACAATTAACCCCTTGTTTGCCAAACCCATCCACCCCGTATACCAAGGTTGGGTATCAATTCCCCGACCGTGGAGATGTGATATGTGAATCCATGGATATAGAGTCAGCAGATATCGAAGTTGTACTGTAAGAGTAATTGTTGTTACTCTTATTTAGTAATTAATTACTAAATAAGAGATCTTGGTTTTGTAATATGCTGAGTAAAAAGGTCAGCTCAGTGTGTTGTGGATAGTTGAAAGAACAAACGTGTAATAAGGAAATGATAAGTGTTGCGATGCTGCTGTGTAAATCTATAATGTACAGTCATCCCTCGCCAACCACAAGTGTTCTGTTATGGGAAAACATCGTGGTTGGTGAATTTGCGGTTGGAGAGCCATTGAAATCAATGGCAAACGGGGTTAGGGGAATTGTGGTCATAAAAGGACTGCAGAATACACTAAAAAAATAGAAAAAAATCCCCCCAAATCACCAGGTGTCAATAGGTGGAGCCAAGGGCCCCTCCAGAAATGACCCATGGAAATCATGGGTGGGGGGGGGGGCCCAAATTGGAAAAAAAAAATCTTGCCAAACCGCTGATACTCAGGTCGAGGTTGGCGAGACCTGCCACAATTTCCTGGTCGCGGATGCTTAAAACCGTGATTGGGAAACCTGTGGTTGGCGAAGGATGACTATTCTTGCTTAGAATAGTGTGTGAAATTCTGGAAATCCCATCTCCTGAAGCATTTGGTAAACCTGAATAATGTTCAGAAATGTTCAGAGAGCCAGTGTGGTGTAGTGGTTAGAGTGCTGGACTAGGACTGGGGAGACCTGAGTTCAAGTCCCCATTCAGCCATGAGACTTGCTGGGTGACTCTGGGCCAGTCACTTCTCTCTCAGCCTAACCTACTTCACAGGGTTGTTGTGAGGAGAAACTTAAGTATGTAGTACACCTCTCTGGGCTCCTTGGAGGAAGAGCGGGATATAAATGTAAATAAAATAAAATAAAATAAATGAAACTAAAATGATCAAGGAGATGAATCATCTTGATCAGTTAGGTGATTTTACTACGGGGTGAGGAGATGATTAAGGTTGATAGGATCATGAGTGTTCTGGAACAATTGAAAATGGGGAAAATTCTTCATTCCCCAAAGAAAGAAGTAAAATGCTTCCTGGGGTCATCCAATGAAATTGCCCAATGTAGGTTTAAGATAAACTAAAAGAAGTTTTTAGCACAACCCATTTATCCAGTGGAAATCACCACCAAAATGTATTGTGATAGACACATGCATGTTGTTTGAAAATGATGTGCCTCTGGGTACAAGAGGGTGTGATCGGAATAGCGCTGTTGTATCCAGTGTGTTTTGCAGCTGGATGAATTAGATGGGGCCATCAACCCAGCTCAGCATGATGGTGGTTCTTAATTTTCTGTGAATCGTGCAAGAAACACACAGGGCTTATTTGGGTTGGCTGAAATACTTTTCTGCTTGGTGCCCTGTAACTACCTACTCGATAGTCACATTCCCAGTTGTGCCACCTCCCCCAACTCCCAGCAGCTGCCCAAGGGATAGTATATGCTATGATATAATAATAATAATAACACCTGTCTGACTGTGTAAATAAATAAATAAATAAATAAAAATAATAAATAATTTGATTTCAATACCGCCCTTCCAAAAATGGCTCAGGTTGGTTTACACAGAGAAATAACAAACAAATAAGATGGAACCCTGTCCCCAAAGGGCTCACATTCTAAAACGAAACATAAGATAGACACCAGCAACAATCACTGGAAGTACTATGCTGGCAGTGGATAGGGCCAGTTACTCCCCCCCTGCTAAATAAAGAGAATCACCATGGTAAAAGGTGCCTCTTTGCCCAGTCGACATGCCATGCAAGACAAACCCCGATTCACTGGAAGTCATCAGGTCATAATGCATATGTGCGGGAATTGGTGACGCTGTCTAGGAAATAGGCCAGAACAGCAGAAACTGTAAGGTTTGTAGGTGCAGCAAATCCTAGGGATAGGGAAATATACCTGACATACTGGATAAATTACTCAACTAAAGCCCTATTAACTTGTTCTTTAGAGTAACTCCTGAACACTACTATTAAATAACTTAGTCTGGATGTCAGCCAATGTCTCTAAGGCTCCTGCTGTCTTGCTGAGATGAAGGGTGAAAGTGGTATGGTTGAGAATGACCCTGTAAGAGTTCTCAGGCTGTGGCAGTTATTGAAATGTAAGGCTGTTTGGTAGGATAATAAGCAGCAGGGTGAGCGAGGAATTGGGATATTTAAACTATCACAGCTGACAGTTGTCATGCTTAATGCTTTATACATATTTCAAATTTGTTTTTACTTTGTCCTTTGCAATGAATTGATTGTATGCAGACTTACGCATTAGAGTTTATTCTCTAGGATGAATAGATAATATTGTGGCAGCTTAAACACTAACAAATGTATTATGGCATGAGATTTCATTGGCCAGAGCCTACTTCTCAGATGCATGAAATGGACTGTGAGGGGAGAGAGAGTATGTATCTTCACAGTCCACCTCTTGCATCTGATGACGGCTCATGCCACAATAAATTTGCTAGTCTTTAAGGTATCAAAATACTGTGTGGTGTTTTAGCTACAACAGACTGACATGGATGGGTACTCTAGAATTTGGCAGGTGTTTGCTCATTCTAGCTTTAAGAGACAATAGTAGAGGGTAATGAAATAAGACTAATTACCTGATTATATTGATGTCTAAAAACTAATTGTGGGTAGATGTCTTTCAGCTGCTGTTCAGCTGCAGATGGATGAAGAGCAAGGATTATATTTTATTTATTTATTTATTTATTTGTTGTATTTATATGCCACCCTATATAAAATCTCAGACTGGTTTACAATCTAATCAACCCCAAACCTAAAAATAATACAGATTTAAATTGCCATATACAAATCCTTAAAACTGTTAAACATCATAAACTAAACGCCTGATAAAACATGTGTGTTTTCCAAAGTAGTTTAAAAACAACCAGAGATGGAGAAATTCTGATTTCATTTGGGAGTATGTTCCAGAGCCATGGAATACACTTTAGGTGGCAATTGGATTATTGTTGAAATTGGATTTCCCTTTATGACTGCTTCAGTAGCAGGTAGCATGCCTTAATGAGGACAGAGTATGTTCTGTGTGATTCCCTACTCACCTGCTAGAATATAAATGTTACACAAAGTATAAATCCAAATGCTGCACTTGCATTAAATTAGACAAGAGAACAGTGTATGTTTTGTGTTGTCCAATGTGTTTTAATATTGGAATTAGATGTGGGTGGCTCAGGTTTGGAGTCTTGCTCAACCTTGTTCTCTGTGATCTTGTCCAGGGTCACAGTCTCCCATCCTAAGCTTCCCCATGGATTTGTAAAGATTAATTATGGGTATGTTATCCCATACCCAACATTTAGCAAGGTTTCTCATTGTGGCAGATATCCCTCCCCTGTTGGTAGCCATTAAGGACTATAGCTCAGGACCTTCTGCATGCAGAAGGTCTCAGATTCAATCCCTGCTATCTTTAGATGGGGTTGGGAAATGGCAATCTGAAACCCTGGAGAGCTACTGCCAGTCAGTGTAGACAACACTGAGCGAGATGAACCAATGTTCTGACTTTTTATGGTAGCATCTTATAAAACCCTAAGTGACAAGCCCCCACTTGTGTCTCTTGCGTGGAGTCTAGGACCAAGATGAGAGATTGTCCCTGACCAAGCACTTAAAAGCCTTGGTGTAAGGTCACCTTCCTTATGAAGCAAGGCTACAACATCTGGTGCTTTTTATTTTGGAAAAGAGGTGACTAAGGGGAGACATGATAGAGGTGTATAAAATTGGGCATGGAGTAGAGCGAGTGGACAGAGATTTTCTATCTCACAGCACTAGAACCAGGGGTTATCCCATGAAACTGAAGGCTAGGAAACTTATGACCAACAAAAGGAAGTACTTTTTCGCATAGCATATAATTAATCAATGGAATTCTCTGCCATAGGATGTGGTGATGGCCACTAGCTTTGATGGCTTTAAAAGGGAGGACAAATTTATGGAGAACAGGTCTATCAGTGGCTAATAGGCTGGTGGCTGTAGGACACCTATAGACTAGATTTAGAGGCAGGATGCCTCTAAATACCAATTGCAAGAGAGCAACAACAGGAGAGAGGGCATGCCTTCGTCTCTTGCCTGTGGGCTTCTCATAGGCATCTAGTGGGCCACTGTATGAAATGGGATGCTGTACTGGATAGGCCATTGGCCTGATCCAGCAGGGCTGTTTTTATGGTCTTATGACTGTCCCCCAGCTCAGTGGTGGCGGGATCATGGTAACCACAGATTTTGACTGGCTATGAATACCTGCCAGATCTTATAAACTCTTTGTTTTCCATTCAAAGCCCTTTGGACAGGGCAGGAAAACTCTTAAGGACTCAAATATATTTGTGTGTGCAGTGTTGTTGTTTTTTAAATTTTTTTTGACATTTTGTATTTTACAACAGCTTTCCCCCCTCCTCCCAAGCCCCATCTCCATTGAGAGCTGGTTGTGGGGGTGTAATCTTATCAACTCAGAATTTCTTAAGTCATGACTTTTGGTGTATGGAAGCAAGAGTGACTCTGTAATTCACTATAGAATCACTCTATAATTCTAATACTGGGAAGCTTTCTATTGATCAGTTTTTATCCTTTTCTTAATGTCTCACTGTAAAACGTAGGTTACCCAACTTATTTTAGTTCAAAAGCCAAACCTCAGATCTTCTTATCCCCAAGCGGTATCTGCAGATCACATCTGCTGAATTACCCAACTTCTGGTGGCCGATTTATTTCATTGGCATGCATCATGCTGACATCTGCAATTGTGCACTTATGGAATGGAGAGAAAGTGTTCTGTGTCCTCTAAAATGGCATACGATCGAATTTGGGGAATGAGCATATACTGTAGTAGGATTTGACAGTGTGTAAAGTGATGCATGTTAGAGTAAAAAAAATTAATTTCATATATAGGCTGACTGTGGTAACTAATCAGTAAAAGATCTTGGGGCTTTGGAGAATAGCTCAGTAAAGATGTTAAGCCAGGGGGCATGGCAGCTATTTTAAAAAGGTGAATTTAATGCTATGGATCAGTAGCAAAGGGAAATAAAATAAAACTGCTAATATTGATTGATTGATTAAGTGCCATCAAGTTGGTGTCGACTCTTAACGACCACATAGATAGATTCTCTCCAGGATGATCTTTCTTCAGCTTGGCTTTTAAGGTCTCTCAGTGGTGCATTCATTGCTACTATAATTGAGTCCATCCACCTTGCTGCTGGTTGTCCTCTTTTTCTCTTCAACTTTTCCCACCATTATGGCCTTCTCAAGGGAGCTGGATCTTCGCATAATGTGTCGGAAGTATGATAGTTTGAGCCTGGTCATTTGTGCCTCAAGTGAAAATTCTGGATTGATCTGTTCTGTGATCCAGAACAGATCCAATATTGATAATCTGTTCTGTGATCCAGAACAGATCCAATATTATACAGATGTGAGATGTGGCCACACTTGGAATACTGTGTAAAGTTCTGATAGTCTCATCTCAAAAATTATATTGTAGAGCTGATGAGGTACAGAAAAGGGCAGCCAAAATGATCACAGGACTGAGGCATATTCTCTACAAGGAAAGGCTACATCATTTGGGGCTTTTCAGTTCAGAAAAAGGTGATTAGTGTGGTAATGTTTTAGAGGCTTATTTAATTATACATAGTGTGGAGAAAGTAGGTAGAGAAACATTTTTCTTCCTGTTCCATATCACTAGAACCAAGAGTCATCCAATGAAATTGCTTGGCAGGGCAGACAATAGAAGTTTTCCACACAGCACACAATACATTTTTGGCATTTACCACAATCAAATATTGTGATGACTACTAGCTTAGCTTACTGTAAAAGTGGATTAGATAAATTAAGGTCTTTCAGTGGCTACTGGTCATGGTGGCTATATGCATTATCCAGGTTCAGAGGCAGTATGCCTTGGAATACCAGTGTCTGCAGAACAACAGTGGGAGAGTTGCCTTCATGCTCTCCTTGTGAGCTTCCAGGAGGCAGGGCTAGTTTGATCCAGCAGAGCTCCAATCTTCTCATGATGCACAGCAAAGAGCTTGTACAGATGGACTTCAGATTCAAAGCAGGCAATTTAGAAAAGGCTTCAGGGTGTAAGCCACTGCACTCTTTTGCTTGGAATACACTAACACCTCTATGCAGATGATGCCATGCTTCTGTTATGGTCTTTAGTGGGGATGAGCTCTCGCTGACTATTGTCATGAAAACCTGCTTTCCATCATACTATCAGAAGACAAAGGTCGTAATGTTTGCCAGGAAACTCATTATGCACAAATGGCAAATTACTGGGGTTAGTGTAGCCCAGACAACGCAATATGTTTTCTGTTTGTTTTCAGGAAGACCCTCAAGACCTTCAGTTCTCTCAAGCTTTTAATTAGAATTTTAATAACTTGTTTTATTATATTGGCTTTATTGTGTTTTATGTATTAACCTGTGTTTTTAATGTTGGCATCTGTACACCGCCTAGAGATATAAAAATATGATATAAATATTATATGGTATAATGATACCACATACCATATATCATATACCATATCAGTATGATATAATATGATAAATATAAGTATGATATAAATATTATATGGTATAAAATATGATAAATAAAACGAACAAACAAATATAAATATTGGGGGGTCATTTTTCAGGCATCAGGTAGCTGGAAAGAGCAAACTAATTACACTGTTACAAATGCTCAGAGATCAACCACCACGATTTTGAGATTCTTTTTCTCTTCTGTGGATAGATATGTCCCAGCTGTCATTAAGGTTTTTCAAGCCAAGGTTATTCTACAGCTTCTGTATGGCTCTCAGATCTGTATATACAGTGATTTCCATCCACTTGAGAATGAGGGGCTGAGAACTAGAGGCGTAGATGCTCTGCACCCAGCCCAGCTAGTTAATATGGAATAGCAGACAGACTTAAGCCTGGCACCAAGCTTCGCGAGACTTGGAGCTACCAAGCCCTCACAAAAACCAACTAAATACCTCTATGACCCAATATATCCAGCATACAGAAGAGCCCTGACATTGCCTCGGTTGGATGTACTGCCCTCTGCGGTACTAGAGGGCAGGTTTAGGAGAGTTTGCTATTGGGAGAGATTGTGCCGTTGTGGAAATGGAAATATTGAGACAGTTGGCCATGTGCTTCTGTATTGTTCTTTCTGTCCTGAGCTGCGTTCCAAATACATTGCTCCTCTCATTCTTAGATCCCTGGATAGGTATTTCTTTCTGATAAACAGACTTATGTCTCACACACAGTAGCCAAATTCTGTATGGCTGTGATTAAGATCTGCACATGGTGTGCCAGAAACGGTAAATTATAATCGTCCCCCCTCCCTTTTCTTCCTTTTAAATTCTATTTTATTTCAATTTTCTATGTAATAGATTCTATATGTGTATGTGCATATATGTGTTTATATTGATATCTACTTTCAAGGTTCCTTTTATTTGATCTTGATTGTATATTTGATCAAAGATCGCAATAAACTGAACACTAACATCTTTTTTCTTCACTTTACAGAGAAGAGCACTGAGAGAGACCTGATCAACTCCATCTTAGATATTGAAGACCTTGTTAAAAATGGAAACAAGCACAGGTCACTGTTTTCCCCCTCTACTTTGTACTGCTCTGACACCATACACTGACAATGGTGGGGCACATTTACCAGAATCTTTGTTAGAATTAAAAAATGGACCCATCTGGCAACTTTTGGGGGAACTGTTATGGAAGGGTTGGAAAACTGCTTGATTCCTAGAGTAATCCTTCATTGGCTATGATTGCCCATGTGACCATTAAGGAGGCATTACCCTCACTCTGATTTGCTTAACTTGCCCTTAGTGACATCAGCTCACAGCTAAATGTGATTGGCTGCATTGAATTTTGGTGCCATCATATCCAGTATTTGATCCATGATCGTCTAGGATTATTCAGAGGAATGAAATGGAGAGAAAAACGACTTCTGAAATGGCAGCAGAAGTCAGATGGGACAGAAATGGCAGATGGGGAAAACTGTAGGAAAACAGTGGCTGTGAATGCCTGTGAAAAAGATAAAATTCAGGGCTTTCTTGGAAGGATATTGAGCACCCTGAAATCACTACTTCTCTAGCAAAGACTGCAGTACATTCAGCTTGGGACTCATTCATATTCATATGGCATTCATGCAGATGTAAACAAACTATAACAATGGCTGAGCATACCCAAGAGCAGACCTAGTGCAATTATAATATCTGGTACTATTTGTGGATGTCAGGGAGCTTGTAGGGTTGTCTATGGGTCTTCAGGAATGGCTCCGAGCTGCAGAGGCCAAGTGTCTGTGAAAAGATTGTCTCTGGTCACTTTGTGAACTATGCTATGTTAAACGGTAGCTTTATGATGTAGATAAAAACCTCTAAAAGGTTTTGCCACCGGTAATGAACAAAATGTCTGCTTTTCAAAGGTACTTTAATAGTCCAATTCAGCATAGAAATTCTGGAGAAGAGCCCTACCATACATAAAGAGCAGGGTGACAGTCAGTCCCTCCTCCCAAGGACAGGTCTTCTGGGGAAAGGGCTGGGCCAGGCAAGGAGTAAGGTAATGCAAACTGGGACTGAGAACAGCCAATGGACAATTAATCTTTGATAGTAAACATAAGCCTCACAACATGTCCAGTTAGCTAAACAGATATTTGCTTAATGGTGATTGAAAAGCTATTACAGAATTTATTTATGTATTTATATATTTCTTAAATTTCTATACTGCCCCATACAAAAAAGACCCTGGGCGGGTTATGCACGTACCCTCTGGGGATACTGTATAAAGGGCTTTACTTGTAATCATCCACTGTCTCCCTTTTATGGCTTCTTTTCTTGGCTGAGACCTTGATTTATGTTTGTAAATCTGAGTGTCCTAAAGTCTAAGCCTGCTAGCATTAGGGATGTGCACGGAACCCATGCCTGCCAGACCAAAGGGCGGGGGTGGGTGGGGGTTGGATAACCTTAAGGGTGGGGGAGGGTGCTCTTACCCCTCTTGCCACGTTTCCCCCGCTGGTGCTTTGTGTTCAAATGGTCTGGCAGAGCAGCAGCGTACCTCCCTGTCGCCCCTTGGACCAGAAGTGACTGGAAGCATGCACACGCTGTGTGTATGTGGGGGGGGGTGCATGTGCGCGTATACAACGTGCGCATGTGCACTGGGAACTTCCAGTCACTTCCAGTTCGAGGAAGCAACAGGGTGGCAGGGAGGTATGCTACTGCCCCGCCAGACCATTTGAATATTCCGTGCTGGTGGGGGAAATGCAGTGGGTGGGGGGTAAGATCACACTCCCCCACCCTTAAGGTTATCCACCCCCCACCTTCAAACCGGCTCAAACACTGGTCCACGGAACCGGTTTTAGCGCTGAATGGTTCTTTGCACATCTATAGCTAGCATTTCCCCCTCTTTATTTTCCAGCATGTGCATGGTTAAGAATTTATTCCCAGCATTCTCTCTTAGTAAACTAGAACTAAGATGGGCCATATGGACACAGCAGACCATCTACCTTTAGGATCTGATGGGCCAGACCGGCCTGTTAAGAAACTCACAAAAAGTTCTCAAGAGCATAATAAATGACTGTGGAAAGGGCATAGAGAGATGAGTTTGTGACCCACGTGTAGACTACATGGTGACTTGCCTGCCTGGTGTGAAGGTTGCGGACATCACACAGTGCCTAGATAGACCGTGCTGGGGAGGAGTAGGCTGTCGTGCTGCACCAGCAATGTTGGGAAATGTAGTCAGGAGGTCCTGGAAGCCAGATTTAGGCTGCTAGGTAGCATGTTGGAGTCCAGGACCCCAGGGTAGTGTTACTTGAAGTGCTACCTGTTCTGAGTACAGGGCTGGCAAGACAGGCAGAGCTGAGGGGTCTCAATGAGTGGATGAGACTATGGTACCTGGAGGAAGGGTTTAGATTTGTTAGGTTCCGGGATACATCTTGGGGCAAGTAAAAACTGTACAAAAGGGATGGACTCCACTTGAATCAAGATGGAACCAGACAGGTTGCAGAACAGCTTTTAAAATGATGCCTGCAGGACCGCCAGCATGAACTGGGTGGTATTTCATTCATCAAGCAAAATCCCTTAAGGTGTGAGGGTGCAAACGTTTCAGATCAGCCTGATGAGGACAGAGTAGAACCAGGAGTAGAGCACATGGAAACTCATGACAGGTGGTCAAAAAGTTCAAATGATGGTAATGGAGATAGCACACACCAACGCCAAGTAAGAGACTCGACATATCGGTGTTTATATACCAATGCCAGAAAGCTTTACGCCAAGATGGGTGAGCTGGAGTGCTTGGTTGCTATTGAAAACATAGATATCTGGATCGTGATCCGTTGTGGTCATAAGGATTGGGTTCTGTAGTGAACATAACGGAAACCTGGTGAAACAGTGAGAACCAGTGGGACACATATTCCTGAATACAAACTACAGAAAGAACAGGGAGGGGTGGATTGGGGGTGGTGTAATGCTTTATATTAAAGAAGAAGGGATAGAATCCAACAAGCTATAAAACTCGGGAGGAGTGGACACCTCCACAGAATTATGGTTGACAATACAAGGACTGAAAGGAAATGTGTTACTAGGGATGTGCTATTGCTCTCCGTATCCAAATGCAGAGAGTGACTTGGAGTTGGAAAAGCAAATAGGAGAGGTGTCAGAGAGAAAGAGCTGTAATAATGTATAACTTCAATTACCCTCACATAAACTGGGCAATTCAGGAGGACACCAGCATGGCTGACAAGTAGAGTCAGGGAAGCTATAAAAGGAAAGAAGATTTCCTTCAGAAAGTGGAAGTCCTGCCTAGATGAAGAGAACAGAAAAGAACATAAACTCTGGCAAAAGAAATGCAAGGAAACAATAAGGGATGCAAAAAGAGAGTTTGAGGAGCGTATAGTTAGAAGTGTCGAGGGGATTAACAAAAACTTATTTAAATATATCAGAAGCAGAAAACCTGCCTGGGAGGTGGTTGGATCCATTAGATGATGAGGGCATGAAAGGGATTATTAAGGTGGATAAGGAGATTGCAGAGAAGCTGAATGAGTTGTTCGCATCTGTCTTCATGGCCGAGGATGCTGACCATATACCCACTTCGGAACTGAGCTTCTCAGGAGGCTGAAGAACTGGATCAAATTGAGGTGATGAGAGAGGATGTTCTAAACAGTCTTGAAACACGAAAAATTAAATTGCCAGGGCCAGATGGCATCCACCCAAAAGTTCCAAAGGAACTCAAATGTGAAAATGCTGATCTGCTAGCAAAAGTATATAACTTGTCCCTAAAGTCAGGCTCTGTACCAGGAGGACTGGAAAGTAGCCAATGTAACTCCAGTTTTCAAAAAGGGATCTGGGGTGTGTGTGGTGTGGTGGGGAGGAATCTGGGAAATTTACAGGCTAATTAGGTTAACTTCTGTGCTTGGTAAATTGATGGAAAGCATACTTAATGACAAAATTGTTAAAGATATAGAAGAACAGGACTTGCTGAAGGAGAACCAGGATGGCTTCTGCAAGGGCAAGTCATGCCTTGCTAACCTTTTGGCGTTCTTTGAGAGTGTCAACAGGCATGTGGATAAGACGTGATCCAGTTGGACTTCCAAAATGCTTTTGACAAAGTTCCCCTCCAAAGGCTCTTGAGTAAACTTAGCAGTCATGGGATGAGGGAACAGATTCGTGTGTGGATTGGTAACTGTTAGGACAGGAAACGGGGTGGGAATAAATGGAGAGTTTTCACAATGGAGGGAAGTAAGAAGTGGAGTCCCCCAGCAATCTGTATTGGTACCAGTGCTCTTTATCTTGTTCATAAATCATCTAGAAGTTGGGGTAAGCAGGGAAGTGGCCAGATTTTCAGATGACACCAAACTATTGGTGAAATCCAAAAACAGATTGTGAGGAGCTCCAAAAGGATCTCTCCAAACTGGCCGAGTAGGTGACAAAATGGCAAATGTAGTTCAATGTAACAAGTGTAAAGTGATGCACATTGGGGCAAAATATCCCAGTTTCACATATGCACTGATGGGGTCTGAGCTGTTGGTGACTGACTCAGAGAGAGCTCTTGGGGTCATGGTTGACAGCTAGTTGAAGGTGTTGACTCAGTGAAAAAGTCAAATTCCATGCTAGGGATCATTAGAAATGGGACTGAAAAATAAAAATGCTAATATTATAATGCCATTATACAAATCCATAATCCAGCCACATTTGGAGTATCTATATAATTAATTCCTGTAGAGATATCCTGCAGCAGGGGCTCTGCCTCCGCTGCAGCCGCAACCAATGGTGGGCCCAAAGGGGGCGACACGTACAAGGGCGGGAGGGAGGACCGCGCGCCAGGAGCCGGCTTGGGCGGCGTGCGGCGTGTGCCAAGAGGTGGTTGGGGTAGTGGGTGAGAGGACGATGGGCAGCGGGAGGAGGACGGGCGGCGGATGAAGCCCTGCCACTCCGAGGAGGAGCATGGAGAGGAAGAGGGAGGCAGTGGCGCTGCCCTGAGGAGGAGGGCAAGAGGACGGTGGGAGGAGGATGGCGAGGCGGAGAGAGGCGGCGGGACGGCCTGCCCCTGGTCCCCCGGGGTGAGGCGGTGGCATGGGGGGCGGCCGGCCGGGCCCAACTAGAGGTGCAGATGCTCTGCGCCGGGGCCTACTAGTTGCATATAATTCTGGTCACCGTATTTTAAGGAGGACACTGTAGGTCTGGAAAAGGTGCAGAAGAGGGCAACCAAGATGATCAAGGGCCTGGAGCCACCTTCCTTATGAGGCAAGGCTACAGCATCTGGTGCTTTTTAGTTTGGAAAAGAGGCAACTACGTGGAGGTGGATAGAGGTGTATAAATTATGCATGGAGTAGAGAAAAATAAATTTTTCTCCCTCTCTCACAACACTAGAACCAGGGGTCATCCCATGAAACCAATGGCCAGGAAATTTAGGACTGACAAAAGTACTTTTTCACACAGCACATCATTAATCTATGGAATTCTCTGCCACAGGATGTAGTGATGGCTATTAACTTGGATGGCTTTAAAAGAGGCTTAGACCAATTTATGGAGGACAGGTCTATCAATGGCTACTAGTCTGGCGGCTATGGGCCACCTCCAGCCTCAGAGGCAAGATGCCACTGAATGCCAGTTGCAGGGGAGCAACAGCAGGAGAGAGGACATGCCCTCACCTCTTGCCTGTGGGCTTCTCAGCATACTGGACTAGATGGGCATGATCCAGCAAGGCTGTTCTTATGTTAGTTGACTTGCGCGCATGTGTGTAAAGATTCATTTCTTTTTAAATAGAGTTTGTCCCTATTATCTCTCTCGGAGTCTGAAGCAGCAAGCTGAGATCATTTTTATGCCTTATAACTATTTACTGGACTCAAAGGTATGTCTCTAGCCAATTCAGATCTGTACTATTTAATGTTTTAAAAGTATTTTAGTGGATATGCCAGTAAAGGGAAATTACTTAACTAATTTATTGTAAAATACATTATGAATTTAAATGCTTATCATACAAGATGGAAAAGTAAGAATATGTATGATGTTTAAATTTTGAACCACAAAGCTTCATTTGTGTGTGTTTCCCTGTAACTTAACTTAACTTTAATTTAACTTAACTTAAGGTTAAGGTTAAGTTAAAACGTATTTTATGATTGATTGATTGATTGAGATCCCTCTAATTCTTTTTATCTCTGTGTGCGGAATGAGTTTTGTTCTGAGTGGCATTATCAAGGCAGTGTATGCACACCTGCATTCAGAATGGGGCCTTTCTGAGTCAACCTGAGCGGGATCTAAAATTAACTGAGCGGACATCTAAAAACTTGTGAGCACGCGCACGTGCACACGCCTTAGAGGGAGCAGTGATCTCTAGGCTGTGTACAAATTTAAAACATTTAAAAATCAACACAGATTAAAATACACAAAACAAAATTAAAACAATAGTATAAAACAGTTATTAAAACAAATTATTGAACTTCTAATTAAAAGCTTGTGAGAAAAGGAGCCTCAGATTCTTCCTTCCTTTTTTTCCTGTTTATAGAGTCGAAAATCTCACAACTTAGACTTGAAGGGGACTGTAGTGATACTTGATGAAGCTCACAATGTGGTAAGTAAAGTTGCTGTTGGCTTGTCTCAATATTTACCAAAGAGGGAGTCTTTGTCTTTTATGCTAGCTCTTCCACACAAGAATTATATTAATGTATGAATGTCTTAATAGACTACATCATTTGGAGCAAAAAAATGGTGTTAAGGCCATAAAGGTACTTATTTCTCACAGCTGCCTCTCTGATTATTGGTCCTGTCTGGGGTGACAGGACCATCAAGGAATTCCCCCAGATTTTATACATGCAAAGCACATTCTTTTGCACTGAGTTATGTTCCTTTATTACTTTATGAAGCTTACTTAACAGCAGTTAACAGTTAGCACACATTCTGCCGTATTAGACACAGAAGTTCCAGGAACTTTTAATATATGGGTTGTCTCAATTTGAGCCCGACCAATGGGCCACTACTATCCTATTTATTAATTCATTTGTCATATTTTTATACCACCGGATATGTGTATCTCTAGGCGGTGTGCACGATTTAAAACAGCAAATATAAAACAGAGCAAAAACAAAAGAGAATACAAAATTTAAAACAATGCCATAGGATAAAAACAGGGTAAAATTAAGTTAGTTAAAAGCCTGAGGGAACAAGTGTGGCTTGAGGATCTTTCTAAAAGCAATCAGAGATGGCGGTGTGCTTATGTTGACAGGGAGACATGCCCCCCCCCCGCCGCCCCCTGGCTCGCGCCCTCGGCCCCCTCCCCCGCCGCCCTCATACTTGGCCCGCCAGCCAAAGGCCCATCCAGTCCAGCAACCTGCCTCATGCAGTTGTCAACCAGGTGCATCTGGGAAGCATCTTTATTGGAGTGCCTTCCTTATAGAATGTACTCACCAGCTACTGAAGTAGGCTGTGGAATCTGATAGGACTCCTCAGTGGAAGGGGAGCCTTTGGCAGCTTTAGAACCTACCATGCAACTTCTGTTTCTGTTTTTGGATCCAGGTCCATCTTGTTATCCTCTTCATTATCTTGTCTCTGAGAAGCCACAAATTTGGTTGATAAGCTTATTGGAGGTCAGTTTGTCAAAAGCAGGATGAACCTTGAACTATTGGGGAAAATTTAAGTGGCTACTGAATGGAAGTATTTCTATTTCTGGTATAACTGACATGCAGTTTATGAAGTAAAGTATTCAGAGGACTATCTATCTATCTATCTATCTATCTATCTATCTATCTATCTATCTATCTATCTATCTTTGTTTTATTGGACTTTCATTAAGCAGTGTATCAAGATGAGTGGAAATTCTCCAGCAATATTTTCATATAGTGGCTTACATCTTTCGTTAAAGCATCTGGTATTGATTACTGACAATGGTCTATACTAGAAGAGACACCAGTCTAGATGGATCTGTCCTAAAATGTCAGAATTCCTGTTTAAAAGAGTTGCTTGCTTTCTTTTCATTTGTTTCTCTTATACTGCTGCCTTTTTAGGAAAAGAACTGTCCTGCTACACAGTTTCAATAAGGCCTGTTTGTTGTAACTGCTGCTGCTAATATTCTCAACTACAAGTGTCACATTTTGTCCACATCCTTAGGAGAGGCTGTGTGAGGAGTTGGCATCATTTGACCTGACCCCCTATGACTTAGCTTCAGCTGTGGATGCCATCAATATAGTGTTGGAAAAACAAGCCAAAGAAATTCAACAGAATGACATCGATTCCGGATTCAGTGTGGAGCATATCAGCTCAGGTAGACTGATGTCAATCAGTCCGTTACTTCTAAAATATGTTAAGTGTTTCATGTAGTTAGACATGAAATTATCCTAGGATTCTGCAAAGCTGGTCTTCAGGAAATTAGATTTTGTTGCTAGGCACTTGAGAAACAGAAGCACTGGTCAAAATCCTTTTGGAAAATCTCCCATGCAAGCTTGAACACAAGGAAAATAACTTTGTGCAAGAGCATAGAAGTGCCTGTGTGCAGTTGTTGTTAATTAATTTGATTTCTATACCGCCCTTCCAAAAATGGCTCAGGGCGGTTTACACAGAGAAATAATAAATAAATAAATAAGATGGATCCCTGTCCCCAAAGGGCTCACAATCTAAAAAGACACATAAGATAGACACCAGCAACAGTCACTGGAGATACTGTGCTGGGGGTGGATAGGGCCAGTTAGTGTTCATGACAATGAGATTTCTGCAGGAACATTTCTCTGTGTGTTGTGCTGGAAAGAGGGGTCTACATACTTTGTGCCAAGGCAAATCCAACATAAATTATGCAACCTGAAAGCAAATGAATTGAACACTACTTAATTTGAATATCTATCGCTGAGTTTTCTAGTTTGGATTTTCAAACATTTGTTTTTAAAAGTTGGTCAGTCTGGGGAATAAACATACTATTAACACAATAGCTGGATGGTCTGCATGTTCTGGGAAGTTTTCCTTTAGAGCACTTTGGGTGATGTAGAAGCCGGGCCTCCCTTTCCTGAACCTTTGGCTGGCAAGCAACTTAAAAGCAGAGAAGTAGCAGTAGCCAGCCTCAGGTACCCCCTCCTTCTCCAGAGAATCGAGAAGGATTGGGCAGAGTGGAGGAATCGCCTCCCCTTCTCTTCTTTCCTGGCAGGTGTGTTCATTGGGGCAGGCGGGGGGGGGGGGACATGACAGAAAGGAAGAAAGTCAGAGCAGCTCAGGAGGAGGAAACATCTGTGTAATATTTATCAGTCATTCTTCTTGTTCAGAGTGAAGACAAGAAGGGGTGGATGGGCTAGAGCTTGTGAAGAAGGGGAAGAATCTTCATCCCTTGAGCAGTATAAGACAGTTTGGGGAGAAACTGTGTTCCTCCTCTTGTTCACATGCTTTGTTTCTTTGGAGGGTGTTGGCAGGGATGACTGGAGATGAGCTAGCAGTCTTTTTGTGTTCAAAGTCTGTATAGTTCAGCTGGAGTTCCGCCATCTGTAAGGTAGGAACATAGGAAGCTGCCATATGCTGAGTCAGACCATTGGTCTATCTAGCTCAGTATTGCCCGCACAGACTGGCAGCGGCTTCTCCAAAGTGGCAGGCAGGATTCTCTCTCAGCCCTATCTTGACAATGCTGCCAGGGAGCGAACTTGGAACCTTCTGCTCTTCCCAGAGCGGCTCCATCCCTTGAGGGGAATATCTTGCAGTCCTCATACTTCTAGTCTCCCATTCATATGCAACCAGGGTGGACCCTGCTTAGCTAAGGGGATAAGCCATGCTTGCTACCACAAGACCAGCTCTCCTCTAGGTAGTGTTTAGAATTCCTTGCACCCTCCTTCCCCATTCCTTCTCTTTCCCTGCAAGCTAAGATCTGGAAACCACTTGCCACCTGTAGAAATGTTGTTGAGTTTTTGTTTTTTTTAATGCTCTTGTGACTTTATGATTTCAGATTCAGGAAGTATTTAGCAGGTAATCCTTATGTGTTGCACTTGGAAAGGTGCGCTTGATGTTCATTTGCACATTTACACATGAACAGGGCAGAAAAAAAACATTTATTGTATTGCATTGAAATGTGCTGCAGGACTAGAGCAAATAAAAATGGACTTTTCTTCTTAAACAGGACTAAATATGGAGCTTGAAGATATAGCAAAGATAAAGAGTAAGTGCCATTATTAGGTTCACATTTTCTTTTATCCTACAGAAACATTTTTTTAAAAAAAATACTTTGGAAATGAATGTTCTCTGCTGCTGCAATTCAAAGACGTCTCAGTGTGGGTTATGCTTCTCTATGTGGCTCGAAGGCAGGATTATGCAAATTAAGCTGAAGCCTTTAAGAGTTGGAAGCATAGCCCCCACCCAGTTCTTTTAGTCCTGCATTTGGCTCCAAGCAGTTCTCTCTCAGTTTTTCTCTGATTGCTTCCTTGTTTCTCCCTCACCTATTTCCATGTATTCTTCTTGACTTTCTGCTTTATTTGTTCAAAATCTTCTAAAACTCTTATCTTATCAAAAAAGAAACAAAAAGAAAAAAAGGAGAGTGGTTAGCTTTAGTTTTACTTTCACTTTTGCTCCCCTCCCCACCATGGTTTTTTTCCTGGTCTTTCTTTCTTTCTCTTTGCATGGAGCAAGGTAAATGCAAAGTTCACATTAGGGTCCCGAAGGGAAAGCACCAGCAAGGCCATTCAGGCCGCATTACCGCAGCTGCCTAGAGAGCCTCCAGAGCGTGCGAAAGCCCCAGCCCCACACCATCTGGCCGTGAATTTGGACATATGCCTGCAAAAAAGGAGATTCTGAGCTGGGAGGAGTGAACCAGGCAGCTGCCTTGCTTCCACTTGCCACCATTGAGGCAGCCTGAGTCACAGCAGCAGAAGTGGCACCTCCACCACTCTCCAGAGCCTTGTGGAGCACGCGGCTGCTGGGAACAACCCAGATTCCTTGCCAGCTGCCGTTGCTTCCACCAGTGGCATGTCGGGCACAGCAAGAGACGAGCACCAGGCTGCCAATGAATGGGCTACAGCCGCACCGGAGGGTGCAGGATCCGGTCATGGCCCAGCTGTAAAGGTCTCCTTGGGAGCAAGGACAGTGGTAACAGGAATGCTGTAGCAGGAGCAAGCAGCCATCCAGTGAGCTCAGCCCATGCTGTGCCATCATCTTCTGCTTCCCTCACTGCCCTAGCAAGCCCTGGGTGGGGGGGTGGGAGGATGTCTGAAATTTCCCAACCTAAGCCAGTTCAGCAGACTTTAAACCAGATGCCTACAGATATGCCACCTAGTTAGTATTCTTGTTTTGTAGATATGCTGGCACACTCATTTGAACATTAGGACCAATTAAAAAGCGGGCTAGAGGGGGACCATCTTCTCCCTCAAGCGCTTCATTCTCTGCCTTAGGGAGCTCTGCCCCTAAGAAAGCACAGGAAAAAAGTGCAAAAATACATTTTAAGAAATCTAAAAAGGGGAAGTATAGATCTAAGCAAAAGGGAAAAGAACGCACTCTCTTCTGAACTCTTGGGCCCTGACTTACCTGACCCTAGAAGGCCCACCCCCAGGGTTCCAGCGGCTGCCACCCCCCAGCGGGACCTCTCAGAGCCCTCTGGCTAAGCCTCCATCTACCCCGGGACCTATTATCCCCTTGGATGAGGAGCCCATCCCAATGGAGGATTCCCCAGAGGGTCCAGGGGACCCCTCTGTTGTGCCAGACCCTGAACACCCAGACAGAGAAGAAGGGGTGTGGTCTGATGGGCAAGAACCAGAAGGTTCAGAGGCTTTATATAGACTTTTCTGCTATTTGGACTTTGCCTCACTGATGAATAAATCTATACATAATTTGAGGCTTGATCCACCCACGTCTCCAGAATCTCAGACACCAAGTAAAAGTGTGCTGGTGTTTCCTAGCCCAAGGGCAAATGATACGGCCCTTCTAATTCCAAAGTTGTTGTTTTTGAGGAGGCAGCAAAGGTGGAATGGAAACTTCTCACTTCCAGTAGAAAGAACTCAGCGATAGCTAACAAATTCTATTCCTTCCCCCACCCCAACAGATGCTCTGGTGGTGACGATGATTTGAGATTGGTCCTCTTCTGGAATGGGGAACCCACGCTAAAAGTCCCCACTGCTAAACACCTGGAAGAGGCCATGAGGTGGTGCACTCATGATTCGGCTGCCATAGGGATGAGAGCTTCCACAGCCGCCTTCATGGTAGCCAGGGCACTCCTCATCTGGCTAGATGGCTTAATACAAGAACCAAACTCTAGTACCACTCACATGAGGCAAACATTCATAAAATTACCTGAGGTGCAGGCCTTTATCTCAGCTTCCACTCTTGACTCTATTTGCTTTGCATCACGGGCAGCAATGGCTTCAGTAGTGGGCCACTGTAATTTATGGTTGAAGTATTGCCAGGTTCACACTACCTCCAAAAGCAGCCTCACAGCAGTACCCTTGAATGAGGAAAAATTGTTTGAGGATAAGGTTTTAAAAGGAAATCCTCATAGAGTCAAAAGATAAAAAGAAAGCTGTGCCCTCTTCGACATGTAAACTGGAGTGCACACAGGGGAAGAGGGTTTTCAGCCCTCTTTTCATTTCCTCGTCCCTCCTTGGTGGTAGGGATCGAGGTTTTAGGTCACAGTGCTCCTCCTGGAACAAGATCCAGGCCTTCCAGACAGGGCTTCGGCAACAGGGCAGTCTTCAACCCCCCCCCCAAAAAAAAACAAAAAAAACCCCCAAACCCACAAACCCCAGTCTAAGCAGCAATTCTGACATGGGGTGTGTGCTCTTGGGTGGTCACCTCTCCACACACCTGGAGTTTACCACCTCTGTCTGCTGGATACTTATCTCCATCGAGGTGGGCTACTCCATAAGAGCGGGAAACAAATCCTCCTCAACATTTCCTGCCCACCCCAACCTCCCGCCTATCCTTAAAACATGAGTGTCTCTCAGAGGCAATTCAATAGAGACCACAGAGCATGTCCCAAGAGTTCAATGGCGTACAGGCATCTACTCCATCATTTTCACGGTCCCCGAAAAAGATGGCTCCCTACGGGCGGTGCTGGATTTAAAATTCTCAACCGCTACGTACAAAAAGTGGAAATTCCACTTGGAGTCCCTAAGATCAATCGTGGGGGCCCTCCAACATCCCGACTGTGTAACCACAATGGACCTAAAGAGGCTTAGCACCTCTCGTATTTACAGTAATCTGGTCACCAGTGCTAGTGCATCTCCACCTCCTGGGCGTAAGGATATTTGCGTATCTGCATGAACAGTTGCTAAAATCTCCTTCACTGCAGACAGGGACCTACAAAGCACCCTTCAGGTGCTCCAGGACCATAGCTTCTTGATCAACAGAGAGAAAAGCTAGCTCAACCCATCTCTCCAACTGCTCCATCTGGGCGTTCTGATAGACATGCAGTGAGTCAAACTATTCATACCCCCAGAGTACAGGCTCACTCTGGAGAATGAAGTGAGACAAGCCCTAGTACAGAGATCCCTTCTGCTGCTCTGCCATTCCAGAATCTTGGGGCTGCTGGTGGCCACGGGCATGCTTTCATCTGAGGCCCCTGCAGTGGTTTCTTCTACCATTCCATCTGGAGATTGCAGTAAAATCCAGCAGATGGGTCACCCTGATACCTCTGGCACTTCAGTCCTTGCACTGGGGGACGACTATTCCATACCTCTTGGTGGGAAAGGAATTCCTACATCCACCCTGGATCATCATCGCCACAGACTCCAGCAAGTACGGGTGGGGTGTCCACTGCCTCCGTGAATCAGCTCAAGGAAAGTGGTCAAAAGACGAAAAGTCACACTGTATCAACTGGCTGGAGCTCCGAGCTATCCTGATGGCACTCTAGGCATTCCAGTTGATCCACATGTTGATACTCACAGACAACACCACGGTAAAGGCGCTCATGAATCACCAGTAGGGACCAGGTCGGGATCCCTGCAGGTGGAAGCGGTCCTTCATTTCCAGGGGGTCTAGCAGCATGTGACATCCATGACAGCCCACCATATACAGGGAAGACTTGAACGTGGTGGCAGACTGGCTCATTTGGAAGGAACTTCTCCCAGGAAAATGGGAGATGAACCCAAATACCATCCACCTTATCTCAACACACTTCGGCTGGCCGTCTGTCTGTGGACATTTTTGTGACTCCAGCCAATGCAAAGCTACAGTGTTCTGCTGGAGAACCTGCCTCCCAAAAGTCACTTGGGCAGAGGTGAAAGAGTCCAATTCATATAGTCTGGTGAATGTAGAAGGAGCCCTCCAGGTAGGTAGGCAGGGGTGTTCGCTCTCTATTTGGGGCTGAGGGCTGTGGTATGTCCCCACACTGAGACGTCCTTGGATTGCAGCAGCAGAGAATGGAGCATTGGTTCACTCATCGTGAAGGCTTCTTCTTGCTGCTGCATCCAAGGATGTCTCAACCCTCCCTTCATCACCTGCATCTCCTTTTATCTAGGGCACCTTTGGGAGTTATTTTTTTCAGATTGTCCGCCAGTTGTTCCTGACACTCTAGGGTTTGGTTTTTTGTCATGGTTTGCGGTTCCGCTTGTTCTATGTTTATTGATCATTGCTTTTCTTTGAGATACTCTTTGCCTCTTGGCCTAAAAGAACTGGGTGGTGCTATGCTCCCCTGACTGTTAAAGGCTTAAACTTAATTTACATAGTCCTGCCTTCGAGCCATGTGGAGAAGCTTAACCCACACTGAGATGTCCTTGGATGCAGCAGCAAGAAGAAGCCTTCATGGTGAGTGAAGCAATTCTCCCAAGTTTAGCCAAAAGGGTCATATAGCTGATGACTTAATCTATTGCCCAAATGTTCCTAATTTTGAACCTCGGCTACCTACTAATGTCTAGCTTGTGCTGCTTTGCTTCAATAAATTAAGCAAATTGTTGACAGTTCCTGTACCTGGAAGACTGAATGCCTTGAACTCTATCCAGAGAGTCCAAAGGATGGAGCATTCATACATTTAAGCAAGAAAACACGCCTTGTAGAAATGGATTACTAAGTTTGTTTGAGTGAAGCATCCACAGTGAAAGAAAATATTGCTTCTGAGTACTGAAGGTTACATCATGTTTATGAATCCTGAGTTGGACGGCTACAGCTGTTTTGCATACTTTAATTGCTTTTAGTTAATATAATTTGCATATCATTTTAATGATCATGGAAGATGCTAAACCATTGATTGTCTTGATTCTACTTATCTCATAGAATTATTTTTCTTAAAGTACTATGCACAAATTCAGAAACTTTGCATCTGACCTGGAAAAAAGTCTTCAATAACAAATTACTATAAACTGAGAAACATTCCAAGTTTAGGCTTCATGTTACTTGCTTCCTTGTTTTTGGTTCTTTAAAAATAGTAAGTTAACGTACTCCTCACCAATGAGAACTAGAAACTGTTTTTTCTCTTCTGAGATGGAATTTTCAATATGCTGACCAGCTTGTCAGCTGTACAAAAATGTCTGCTTGCTTCCCAGTTTGTGCTGCTTTCCCTGTTCAAAAGGCTTGGCAGCATGAAAGCTGTGCCATATGAATGTGCTGGGGATCATGCCACCTAGAAAGAACCTCTTTCACTGGGACTGAAAGGGAGCCTGTGCTCCCCCCTGATCTGAGGAGGCAAGAGAAGGCCAGTTTCAAGAAAAGTGAACCTTCACTTGCAGGAATAGCCATGCTGGTGGCTGTCTTTAAACCTTTCTTCTTTTATTGTTTGCCTTAAAGGGATTCTTCTTCAACTGGAAACTGTTATTGATGCTGTGGAGCTGCCACCAACTGGAAGTGGAGTCACTAAGGATGGAAGGTGTGTTCCAATAGTCAGTATCTCTGTCACAAGATGGCCTTCTTTTTCATTTTTGTATGTCTTTAAGACTCATAAAAATTTCAGTGTTCCTTGTCTTCTGCAGTTTTGTGTGTGCAAAATAGGCGGGGTGGGGTCTTGGGAATCTTGGGCCTGATTCACAAAAACAAGCAGGTGATTTGTGAACACTGAAAATCCAAGGTCTAAAGCTAACCCCTGCTAACTTGGCAAAGAAGCACCTTTTAACATGGTGATACCAGGTTACCTTAGAGAGCGCCTTCTTCTGCATGATCCCCGCTGCACATTAAGGTCATCTGAGGAGGTCCGTCTCCAGTTACCACTGGTACATCTGGTGGTGTCACAGAGGCAGGCCTTCTCTGTAGTTGCTCCTGGGCTGTGGAATACACTCCCTGCAGAAATCTGTAATTTGAATTCATTATTGGCCTTCAGGAGAACCCTCAAGACGTATCTGTTTGGCCTGACCTTCCAGAGTTTTTAAATTTTTGTAATTGTTTTTAACTTCTTGTAACCTGGTTTTCTGGGGTTTTAAACTGTTTTGAATTTTTAACTTTGATTGTTTTATGGTGTTTTATAGTCTGTTTTTAACTGTGAATTGATTTTAATTGTTTTGTTGTTGTTTTTTAATGTAAACCGCCCTGAGCCATTTCTGGAAGGGTGGTATAGAAATCAAACAAACAAACAAACAAATAAAATTCTCTTTATTTATCAGGAGGAGCGTAACTAGCCCTATCCACCCCCAGTACAGTACCTCCAGTCACTGTTGCTGGTGTCTATCTCATGTTTCCTTTAGACTGCGAGCCCTTTGGGGACAGGGATCCATCTTATTTATTTATTATTTCTCTATGTAAACCGCCCTGAGCCATATTTGGAAGGGTGGTATAGAAATTGAATAAATAAAATAAAATAAATAAAGCAGCAGGACAGAGTGTTGGATGTGGATGGGGGATACCCAGCCTCAAGTCTTTGCTCCTTGCATCATGCTCACTAGAGGATCTTGGGTAATCGCTACTGCTTAGCCTAGCCTACTTCACAGGCTTGTTGTGAGGATAAAATGTGGGAAGGCCATGTTTCCCATCAGAGGAGGGGATAAATAAAAGTGCAACAAAATAAAATGAACAACTTGATTTTTCCTAGGCCACACACTTATGAAGGCTTAAAAATAAGCAGTCTGCAAACTTGTAACTTGTTACTAAATGATTGTTCCTTACATTCAGTACTTTTGCAAGCCCTGCACAGTATTCCTCATGCTGTACCACCTTGTTGATACAGAATTGGATTCAGGGTTGTTCAGAGTTTAGCAATCAGATTTACATAATCAGATACTGCACTGAATCAGCATAGTTCTTCTAAATCTACAACCATTATGAATATGTTCAGGGAGCCCCAAATACGGCAAGAAATGGTATGGCGCTGGGCTTTTTGATTGAAGTATGCCAGCATGGACTTTGCGCCATGGAGAAAAGAAGACAATGAGCTATCAGGATGTTGTAATAGACTCAATGTGTTCTTAGATGTCCTTCTTTTTTGTTTTTTAATTTACAGCTACATATTTGATCTGTTTGCGAAGGCCCAGATCACCTTCCAAACCTGGGCTTCTATCCATGAGTCTCTAGAACAAATTCTACAGTATTTAGCAGGACGTAAGTGTGCACATCATCATTTAGAAAGAATGCAGGAGTGGGAGAAATAATGAAATGGGATGAATGGGATAGTAGAGAGAGAATGATTAAGTAGGAAGCTCAGCCAACTGACATAGTAATGATTTCATTTTATTATATTTTGATGATCCCATCTTTGCAATTCAAATATTGATACAGAGAAAAGGGCATTTATTGACGTACAAAAAGGCTTTGAAAGTTTTGGCTGAAATGCAATTTTGTACTGTATTGTGTTTGTGTTGGTGAAGCCTCACCATTTGCATGTATGCCTTAACCAAGAACTGGATAGCATGTGAGAAAACCTTGGTTAAGGTCCAATGCATGTTTATACCTGAAAGCAAATTCCAATGCATGTTTATACCTGAAAGCAAAGAGTTCAGTGGGGCTTACTCATGTATCTGCATAGGATTACAACCTTCACAGTCTGACTCAGAGGGGAAACGAAACACCACTGCTGTGCCACCTGTCTGGTTGTCAGCAGTTATGGCTGTCTCTGCAAATAACTGCTTTTATGCCAGCATCAGCTGCTCTCAAGGTGGCTATAGCCTGAGCTGTATAATAGATGTATGTATAGCTACCTGTGTATATTTACAAAATATAGGATGACATCCGGACTATCAACATGGTACCACTAGTGGAAGCTCCTTCTATTTCATGGGTCACTCTTTACTGAAAAAGCTTTCACTGGATCCCTCTGATCTTAGCAGCAATTGCCATGTATTGAGCATCTCATTCTTGAGCAAGGTGCTCGAGCACATGGTGGCATCCTGATTGAGGTTTCTGGATGGCTTTGTTGTGTCCCCCATGCGGTTCAGCATCTGTACAAAACCACTGAGTAAAATTGCCTGGAGATTTGAACTGCGGATTTATCAATGCACTGATGACATCCAACTCTATCTCACTTCTTCATCTGATCTAGGGAGGCAGTGGGAACCCTGAGCTGATACTTGCCAGCTCTATGTGAACAAGCTGAAACTCAGTCCAAACAAGACAGAGGTGCTGTTAGTGGGTGTTCTACCAATCCAGGAGATGGTGTTTTGGTCTGAAGGGCCACACCCTTGAGGCATGTGCACCCAAGAACCTCTTGCCACCATTAGGGAAGGAGTGTGGTTTATCCCTAAAATAAGAATATAAGAACAGCCCTGCTGGATCAGGCTCAAGGCCCATCTAGTCCAGCATCCTGTTTAGCACAGTGGCTCACCAGATGCCGCTGGAAGCCTACAGGCAGGAGTT
Organism: Hemicordylus capensis; assembly: GCF_027244095.1. Taxonomy (NCBI): domain Eukaryota; kingdom Metazoa; phylum Chordata; class Lepidosauria; order Squamata; family Cordylidae; genus Hemicordylus; species Hemicordylus capensis. Next base: position 7,481,065 of record NC_069660.1, read on the forward strand.
GAGGGCATGCTCTCTCTCCTGCTGTTACTCCCCTGCAACTGGTGCTCCGAGGCATCCTGCCTTTAAGGCTGGACGTGGCCTCTAGTCCTCTGACTAGTAGCCGTTGATAGATCGCTCCTCCATGAAGTTATCCAAACCCCTCTTCAAGCCATCCAGATTGTTGGCTGTCACCACACCTTGTGGCAGAGAATTCCACAAGCTCATTATGCGTTGTGTGAAACAATACTTCCATTTGCTGGTCCTAAATTTCCTGGCAATCAATTTTATGGGATGACCCCTGGTTCTAGTGTTGTGTGAGAAGGAGAAGAATTTTTCTCTATCCACTTTCTCCACACCATGCATGATTTTATAGACCTCTATCATGTCTCCCCGCAGTCGTCTTTTTTCTAAACTAAATAGCCCCAGGTGTTGTAGTCCTGCCTCGTAAGAAAGGTGCTCTAGGCCCCTGATCATCTTGGTTGCCCACTTCTGTACCTTTTCCAGTTCTACAATGTCTTTTTTTAGATGTTGTGACCAGAATTATATGCAGTACTCCAAGTGTGGCCGCACCATAGTTTTGTATAAGGGCATTATAATGTTAGCCGTTTTATTTTCAATCCCCTTCCTAATGATTCTTAGCATGGAATTGGCCCTTTTCACAACTGCCACACATTGAGTCAACACTTTCAACAAACTGTCCACCACAACCCCAAGATCCCTCTCCTGGTCAGTCACCAACAGCTCAGATCCCATCAGCGTATACTTGGTTGGGTTTTTTGTCCCAATGTGCATCACTTTACACTTGCCAACATTGAACTGCATTTGCCAGTTAGTTGCCCACTCCCCCAGTTTGGAGAGATCCTTTTGGAGCTCTTCACAATCAATTTTGGATTTCACTATCTGAAAGAGTTCGGTATCATCTGTAAATTTGGCCACCTCTCTGCTTACCCCTTCTTCTAGATCATTTATGAATCAATTAAAAAGCACCGGTCCCAGTACAGATCCCTGGGGGACCCCACTTCTTACTTCCCTCCATTGTGAAAACTCTCCATTTATCCCTATCCTCTGTTTCCTGTCCTTCAACCAGTTAGCAATCCACACATGTACTTGTCCCTTTATCCCGTGACTGCTAAGTTTTCTCAGGAGTCTTTGATGAGGGAATTTGTTGAAAGCTTTTTGGAAGTCCCAGTATATTATGTCAACTGGATCACTTTGATGCACACACTTGTTGAGACTCTCAAAGAATTCCAAAAGTTTTGTGAGGCAAGATTTCCCTTTCCAGAAGCCATGCTGATTCACTCCCAGCAGGGCCTGTTCTTCTATGTGCTTTACAATTTTATCCTTGAGGATGCTTTCCATCAATTTGCCTGGACCGGACGATAAGCTAACCGGTCTGTGATTTCCCGGATTGCCCCGGATCCTTTTTTTAAAATCGGTGTTACATATGCTACTTTCCAGTCCTCCTCTACAGAGCCTGATTGTAGGTATCTTCGATCTATATATTTAATTCTCTAAGATGTACCCATGGCTAATCCCATGTGTGGCAGCTCTCACGAGAGTTCGGAAAGGTGCCGGATAGCCATGGGTATGGGCGGAAGGGAAGAAAATGGCCTGCAGGGGGTGGGGGAAGTGGCAGGGATGGAAGGGGGAGACGATGGCGGTGGGTAGGTGGCAGAGAGGGTGGCGCCTTCCTCTGTGGCCCACTTGCCGGCCAAAAGCCGGTTAGCTTTAATGTCTGTTCTGGGCAAATGGGTGGAAAGCATTCTCAAGTATTAAGTTGTAAAGCACATAGAAGAACCAGCCCTGCTGGGGGAGAACCAGCATGGCTTCTGCAAAAGTAAATCTTGCCTCACCAAACTTTTTTAGTTCTTTGAGAGTGTGAATAGGTATGTGGGTAAATGTGATCCGGTTGACATAGTATACCTGGATTTCCAAAAAGCTTTCGACAAAGTTCCTCATCAAAGCCTCTTGAGAAAACCTAGCAGTCATGGGATAAGGGGACAAGTACATGTGTGGATTGCTAACTGGTTGAAGGACAGGAATCAGAGAATAGGTATAAATGGAGATAGCAAGCATCAATTGTCCCCTTTGTTATGCAGGGCACACCCTGGTTTGCATTTGAATGGGAGAGCACATGTGTGAGCACTCTAAGATATTCCCCTTAGGGGATGGGGCTGCTCTGGGAAGAGCACCTTCGTGCTTGCATGCAGAAGGTTCCAGTTTCTCTCCCTGGCATCTCCAAGATAGGACTGAGAGAGACTCCTGCCTGTAACCTTTGAGAAGCCGCTGCCAGTCTGTCTAGACAATACTGAGTTAGATGGAGCAATGGTCTGACTTTGTATATGGCAACTTCCTATGTTCCTAGGTGGCCATGCATGCTATAAGCACCTTCCCTTTAAAATGATATTAAAAAAACAGTGGACAAACAAGCCTGGTTTCCAAGAAGAGTAATCAAGTGCCATCAGATGGATTTCATTCTAAATCCTTAACATGACTTTGATGTAGAAGAAGCAGAAAGTAGGCTTCATTTGTTTTCTTAGAACTTGTTTAATAACTGATGTGATTTTCTGCTCCATTTTATACAGAATGGTGAAAGATAAACATACTGTAGAATTTATTGAATGTATTTGCATTGTGGGCCCATGTGCATATGCCTTCTCAGTTTAGAGAAAGAGAGAAGAGATGTTTTGATACCTGTAAAATGTTCTAATACTCTGCTTTCTCCCCTGCTAGGTACTGGGATATTTACCAACACTGCTGGGTTGCATAAAATTGCAGACATAATCCAGGTAAACATCTGTAGCTTCCTTTTTTGTAATTTCCAAAGACCAAAATATCTATTGAGAGAGGATTGCAAACACTGTCAATATGTCAAATAAGTCCTTCATAGGGCTCTTGTGATATGTGCATGATACATGAATTATGTAAATGTGAGGCAGGGTAGGAAATGGGATGGTTCAAAATTCCTATGCTCAGCCTGTGCAAGTCTGAAGTTGTGATAGGCCAGGTGTTCCAGAGGGCTGTGTGTGTGTAAGTTCATGTAATACAGAGAGAAAGATGTTTGCCTGATGGATTCATTGGGCACTTGGGTATTCTCTGCCCTTAAAAATGCTTTGATTGCCATTTTCTTGTATACATTGACGTGGCAATTCCAATATTCTGGCTTGCGATTTTCAGTTTAGAAACTGCACTGGGATATTTGTGGTTCAGTGCCACGTAAAGTGAATTGGAGAGGTGCAGATGGATGTAGGAAGGTGCTCTGAGTTGATGCAATCTAACCTTTTACTGCAAATAAAGAACAACCCCCAATGGAAATTTTGTTCTTCAAACTCTAAAGCTTCCACAGTCACCTTTATGTCTAAGAGTGCATTGACAGGAAATAGATACACACGTGGACAAATTTGTTGGTACCCTTACAGTTCATTGAAAAAGTGTCTTAAACCTCCTGAAAAGTGATTAAATGAAAAGCAATTGTCCCATGTATATATACGTGCATGCCTTTGATATGTCATTGAGTAAAGCAAAGCAAGTGTGAAAAGAGATAAAGTATTGCTTATTTTACAAAGATATTCTAAGTGTCCTGGACACTTTTGTTGGTACCCCTAGAAAAGATTATAAATAACTGGATTAGAGTGATTTTTCAAATTAGCAGTTTTCTTTCATTAGTACCACACATGTCTCCAATTGTGCAATCAGTCATTCAGCCTATTTAAATGGAGAAAAGTAGTCACTCTGCTGTTTGGTATCATCATGTGTCCCACAATGAACATGGACCACAGAAAGCAAAGGAGAGAGTTGTCTGAGGAGATCAGAAAGAAGATTATAGACAAGCATGTTAATTGCAAAGGCTATGAGACCATTCCCAAGCAGTTTGATGTTTCTGTGACAACAGTTGCAAATATGATTAAGAAGCTCAAGGTTCATGGGACTGTAGCCAACCTCCCTGGACCCGGCTACAAGAGGAAAATTGACCCCAGAATGGGCAGAAGGATAGTGAGAATGGTAGACAAAAAGCCAAGGACAATTTCCAAAGAGATACAAGCTGAACTCCAAGGTCAAGGTCCATCAGTGTCTGATCGCACCATCCATCGCTTTTTGAAATGACAGTGGGCTCAATGGAAGAAGACCCAGGAGGACTCCACTGTTGAAAGAAAAAACATTAAAAAGTCAGACTGGAATTTGCTAAAATGCATATTGACAAGCCACAATGCTTCTGGGAGAATGTCCTTTGGACAGATGAGACAAAACTGGAGCTTTTTGGCAAGTCGCATCAGCTCTATGTCCACAGATGAAAAAATGAAGCTTTCAAAGAAAAGAACACCATACCTACTGTGAAACATGGAGGAGGCTCGGTTATGTTTTGGGGCTGCTTTGCTATGTCTGGCACGGGGTGCCTTGAATCTGTGCAGGGAACAATGAAATCTCAAGACTATGAAGACATTCTGAAGCGAAACGTACTGCCCAGTGTCAGAAAGCTCTGTCTCAGTCGTAGGTCATGGATCCTCCAACAGGATAATGACCCAAAACACACAGTTAAAAGCACCCAAGAATGGCTAAGGGCAAAACATTGGACTATTCTGAAGTGGGCTTCTATGAGCCCTGATTTGAATCCTATTGAACATCTATGGAAAGAACTGAAACATGCAGTCTGGAGAAGGCATCCTTCAAACCTGATACAGCTGGAGCAGTTTGCTCAGGAAGAGTGGGCCAAACTACTTGTTGACAGGTGCAGAAGTCTCATTGAGAGCTACAGGAATTGCTTGTTTGCAGTGATTGCCTCTAAAGGTTGTGCAACAAAATATTAGGTTAAGGGTCCCATCATTTTTGTCCATGCCATTTTCATTTGTGTTATTATTTGAAATATTCTGTTGCAGCAAAACACTAAAGCAAAGTCTGATTTTTGTTAAATGCGGAATAAACAATGATGGGTGTTAATTACTTTTGTCAGTTTCAAGTTATTTCAGAGACAATTGTGGGTTCTTCTTTTTTCGTGGAGGTATACCAACACATTTGTCCACATGTGTGTATGTGTTGTGTGTGGGTGTGGGTGTGCACTGACAAGCTGAGAGGAGTTTAGAACATTCACAGTGTGTTACCACTGTGTCTCTAACATAGGGTTGTACAACTTTGGCCTTGAAGCTATTGATGGACTATAACTCCCATCATCCCCAGCCACGGTGGCCAAAAGGTATGATGGGTGCTGTAGTCTAGCATCTGCAAGAGGGCCAAAGTGATACAGCCCTGCCTAACACAAGGGCCGTAAGGACTGGAATTGGCTGACCATTCATATCTCTGTCAGATTGGGGTCATCCACATGGTAAGTGGTTATCAAATGTTACTTCCTGTCGGATGCACCATCATGTAGATTCCCCTCACCCCACCCCCAGACTCCAAGTGAGGCTTTAATGTTTGTATTGGCTCTTAAGCACCCCCTGTTCCATTTCTTGTTCCATAAACAAAGTTTGCTGGTAGTTGTCAGGCATAATGAATGAGTAAAGTCACCTAGATGGATCAGCAGGTGTCTGTGATGACTTGTCAGACATATTCCCAGGATCAAGCTGCAATAGAAGTACTAAACTATTGTAGTGTACGATCACTGATGAAGAGGTTTCCCCCGCTGTTTTTCTTTATAAAGAAAACCATCCTTTTTATCAGAGACCCCCTTCCTAGGCTACCTCAAACCATCACCACCACCCCACTTGACTCCTACCTAAGGAAAGTACTCCCAATTCCAATTGTACAGAGCCTGAACATAGACTGGAAAAATTGTGTTTTGAAATGAAGCTTGAGCACAGGCAATACCTAGCTCCCCGCACCCCTGTCTCTTTGGACTAAAACAGGATCAAAGAGTCATGTGATATGATTGCTTGGAAAGACCTCGGAAGTATGAATGATTTGGAACTAACCTGCCTTGCATGCAATTCTAATAAAGTAGCTGGCTAGCTATATTCATTCTCTCCCTCTCTCTTTTTCTCTCTCTCCTTCCTTCCTTGATTTATTACATTAATTTAGGGAGCATATGACTTACCAATTTGAGATCTGGTTCGAGATCCGTTGATGCCCATAAGAATGGGTTCTGCGCCTGCGCAGGAGCCGCACGGTAGCTATGCCTGAGCTTGTCGAAGCGCCCAAGCCACGCCCCCACGCTGGAGCATGCTATATAAGGCGTGGCTGAGGCGCGAAGTCCCTCAGTTCTTTTCTGACTGCCTTGCAACTTGGACCTCCGGTCTACGCCTCTTTGTCATATAAGTTCCTCTCTTCTTTCATTCATCCATCTTAAAATTTTTGACCCAGACTGGCTATCAGACTTCGTTGGATCTTGATGCGGAATGGCTGACGACAGTTCTCTGGCTTGAACTCGGACTGGATTTGGTGACTTCTGGCGAACTGACCACAGAACGGCTTAGACTGTGATTATGGCTGACGAAAAAAAGTCTTTTAAATGGTGCAAAGGCTGTAGGGCGAAATTGCCTTCAAAGGACCTCCACGACCTCTGCCTGTTGTGCCTCGGAGAGGAGCATAATGTCTCCTCATGTAAAATATGTCTGTCCTTTTCAAAATGGGCTCGAAAGAATCGGGCGCTCCGCCTTTGGGCGGCAATTTATGATGAGGTTTTGAGCCCTTTGACTCCGGGCATTCCGCGCCCCTCGACGTCGACTGCGCACTCCACACCTGCGCAAAAGAGAACGAAATCCTCTTCAACATCGGGCGGCCAGATAACCTCCGCTACCAACTCGACCAAAGAATTTTCAACGTCGAAGAGACATTCAACTTCAAGGAAACGCTCGACATCGGAGAGGTCTTCGACATTGACACCCTCACACTCTAAGCCTTCCTCGTCCTCATCTTCTGCGTCTTCTTCGAAGTTGCCACACCATTCAGTGGAACGCGATAAGGCGTCTAAACGACGAGATCAAGACCACTCTTCTCCACATGATGGGAAACGTAGAAAGGATCGGGAAGGACCTTGGGATCGTACACCGTCCCCTTCTTCAGCGCAACTGTTGACATCAACCAATCCTTCCTCACTTTCTGCACCTTCGGCTGCGAAGGGTTCCGCTTCAGTATCGACATTTGATGTCGAGCGGGTAGTTGCTTCGATGTCGACGTTGGGTGCCGAACTGATAGCTGCTCTGTCGACACTGATAATCCTCGATGCCGAGGAACCCCTGATACTGCAGCCGGCTTTATCGACACTCGTAGAACTCGACTCCGAGAGACCTATGGATACGGTGCATTGTTCGACGCCGGTAACATTCAATACCAAGCCACGCTTGGGTATCCATTGCTCATCGCCCACACACTCTATGATGCCTACAGCGAGAGCTCTTTCTCCCGCCCCAACACCTTTGGCTTCCTTAGCCTCTCCATCGACGCCACAGGCTGCTGTTCATTTACTTTCAGCACTGCATACTCCGGTCCTCTCGGCTTCTACGCAGGTCACCCCTCGATGCCGAGCACCTCTGCCAGCTTTTCAAATCATCGATGTTGACGCCGAGGAATCTCTTCCGGCAGTGACTCGATCTCTCCTTTCACTCCTAGACTCCACATCGAGTACCCACTCGACATTCACCGGTTTCCCACTGACGGACTTAGAACCACCTCTTCGTCCAGCTTCTATACCACCCAGCCATTTATGCCCATCGACTCCTTGGCATTCCTGTGGATACAGACATCCTGCCCTTGGCACCTCATCTCCTGCTGGTCCATATGGGGATGAGAATAATAGACCTGGGAGGCCTTTGACACTGGCCCGTCCTACCCCCAAGTCAGTAGCCCCCCATACCTTTTCTCCATCCACTGTTGAGCGGGCTTCTCAGACCCTAGCAGTCCTCTTTCACACAGAGTCCACACAGACATCGGCCCAAGCCCCTATGTCTTCATCTGCTACGCAAACCTCTCGCCTAGCTGAGGAGGATCGCCCACCACCTGATTCTCCTTCCAAGCATTACGGATCCTCTGATTTTGAATCCGATTCAGAGGATGCTACTTCAGTTGTGGAGCTGCCTACTGATGTAGCTCCCGTGATTTATGTCTCCCCGAATAATGAACTTAAAGCCTATCACAAACAAATTTGTGCTATGGCTGATGCTCTGGGCTTGGATATCCGTTCTCAATTGGCCACCATTGACGATCCAGTATACAATTTTATGTTGAAGTCACAGTCCACAGCCCCAGTGGCTTTGCCAATGTTACCTGTTATCACTAGGGCAGCCAAATGTGCCTGGGAGGTGCTACATACCTCCACCCCAACCTCAAAGAAATTGGAAAACCTTTATAGAGTTCAAGATAAAGAAAATGATTACCTGTTGAAACACCCAGCACCCAACTCCCTTGTGATAGATTGTGCCACAGCTTCTAAGACTGGAAAAAGATATACGGTCCCTCCTGACAAGGAAGGTAGAAAGCTGGACTTGCTGGGGCGAAAGGTGTGTTCAACCTCGTGTCTGTCTATTAAGGTGGCAAATTATGCGGCCTGCATGGCTAAATACGAGCATGGCCTTTGGGAGATGTTAGAATCCGAACTAGACTCACTCTCCTTTGAAGATTTCAAAGTGAAATTTCACCAGACCCTGGAGAACTCTGGAGACCTGGCTCCTAGGCAAGTTAGTATTGTGAAGCACTTAGCAGAAAGCGAATCAAGAGCGATGACAGCAGCCATTACATTAAAGAGGCATGCCTGGCTTACGTCCACGGGCCTGCAATTGGACATGAGAGACAAGATAGAAGGGTTACCCTTTGATGGCTCCGGTCTCTTTAGTGAAACAACAGATTCGACCATGGAGCAGCTCAAAAAATCAAAATTCACCGCAAAGACTTTTACCTCTCATCTGTCCACCTCAACATCCTCATCCTCTTACTGTAACAACTATGGCAAGTTCCGTTCCTCATACAAAAATCAGGATAGGCACGATTTCAGAAAACCCTACTCTTCTTACTAGCGTCGCTCGTACTATCAAAAGAAAAGGCTCCTCAGTCCCAGCGCACAAAGCCGCAGGACACCCAGAAGCGTCTTTGAGATCAAGGACCGCCCATTGACACCTTGCAGCTCCACGACTCCTTACATCCCCCTTTTCCTGCCTGCGGGGGCTCTAACATCTGTCCTGACAGATTATTCCAACCTTTCGTCCCAGCCTACCATCAAGCTGGCAAGCCATGCCCCCACATGGCACCATATAACATTGGATTGCTGGGTCCTGAAAATTATAACCTCCGGTTATGCGATTGAATTCAAGACCCTGCCATTCTTCTCGGGGATAAGACTGACGCCTCCCTCAGACACACTGCATCAGGAGATGAGGGAGCTCTTGGAGAAAGGGGCTATTGCCCCGGTGTCATGGGCAGACAGGCGGGAGGGGTTCTATTCTCGTTACTTTCAGATCCCCAAGAGAGATGGGGGCATTCGGCGCATTATGGATCTCCACCGCCTGAACAGATTCATCCACGTCAAAAAGTTCCGTATGATGGCGTTACAACAGATTCTTCCACTACGCCCAGGGACGCCTATTTTCATATCAACATACGACCTTGTCACCACAAGTACCTTCGGCTTACCGTCGGTTCCCAAGTGTTTCAATACAATGTATTGCCCTTCAGACTATCCACCGCCCCGAGAGTGTTTACAAAATGTATGGCGGTAGTGATTGCTCACCTGCGGACCAAGGGCGTGGCGATCTGTCCTTTTCTACACGACTGGCTCCTTGCGGCAGGGGACAAAAACGAGTTACGTTCGCACATCCAATATGTGCTGGACCTACTTCACGATCTAGGCATCCAAGTAAATTGGAAGAAGTCACATCTAATACCAACACCAGTGACCTCCTACATAGGCGCAATCCTGAATACAACACTACAGAGAGCATTCCTTCCCGAGGAGAGATTCGCCTACATCCAGGACCTTATCTCACAATTCTGCCAATGGCCTCTACAACCGGCCCGCTCAATACAATGTTTGCTCAGCATGATGGTATCCTGCAACACAGTAATCTATTATGCATGTCTGAAAATGCGGAAGCTTCAGCTTTGGTTCTTGTCAGTTTTTCATCCAGCCAGGGACAGTCAAGCGAAGCGCCTCTTGCTTCCTCATCAGGTACTCCGATCTCTCACCTGGTGGATGAATCATGGAAACCTGCTCAGTGGAGTGCCCTCCCAAGCCCCTCCACCTACGATCTGGATGGCCATAGATGCCTCCCTACAAGGTTGGGGAGCCCACTGCAACAACCACAGAATCCAAGGGAAGTGGTCCCCGCAGCGAGTCCAGCTGCATATCAACTTCCTGGAACTCCTGGCTGTCTTCCAGGCTTTACAGGCCTTCCTGCCGATCCTTCATGGCAAAGTCGTCCAGTTACACCTAGACAACACAACGGCGCAAGCCTATATCAATCGCCAAGCGGGGACAGTGTCTCACAGCCTGTGTGCTCTCAGTACACAGATGTGGCACTGGTGCATTCAACATCAAATTTATCCAATAGCTGTTCACATCAAGGGTCTAGACAACACCTTGGCGGATGACCTCAGCCGGATCTTTCTGCAGGACTGTCAGCACGAGTGGGAACTCCAGTCGGAAGTCGTATCTCCCTTTTTCGATCTATGGATGAGACCCACTGTGGACCTCTTTGTTTGCTCCAAAAATACGAAGTGTATCCGTTTCTGCTCAAGGGCGGGCCACGATCCTCAATCTCTCGGGGATGCGTTCCAATTGGACTGGTCTCTAGAAACACCCTACATGTTTCCTCCCCTACCTTTGATACCCAGAGTGGTAGCCTGCCTATTATCCAATCCAACCAACTGCATCCTAGTGACTCCTTGGTGGCCAAGGCAGTCCTGGTTTCCATGGGTACGCAGACTGGCGAGGAACTGCTACAAACACCTGCCTCTCCGTCCAGATCTCCTCACTCCAGACGTCCGAACCCTCCACTTGACCGTTTGGCAGATAAACTGTTAGATCATATTCTACTCAATCTTAGGAAAGAATCCACGCGCCAAAACTACCAGAGCAAATGGTGCCGTTTCAAGGCCTACGCACGCACCAAGGGGTTCCTTCCTAAATGTGCTTTGATCCGCGAAGTTCTACGTTACCTCATGACTATAAAATCTAAAGAGTTAGTCAATGAGTCCCTGAAGGTACATCTAGCTGACCTGTCATCTTACCACCCAGGATGTGACGGAAGTACATTATTTTCGCACCCATTAAGCAAAGCCTTCCTGAAAGGCGTTTCATGGGTTTACCCTTCAATCAAATCTCCAGTAGAACCTTGGAGCCTCTCCTCTCCTTGATCTTGTCATCATTGACCCAGGCTCCCTTTGAACCCATGGCCACCTCTTCGTTGATACTGGTCTCTTGGAAAACGGCATTCCTGGTTGCTATTACAACGGCTAGACGTGTGAGCGAACTCACAGCCCTCAGAGTGGACTCTCCCTATACGATATTTTATCTAGACAAGGTTTGCATGCATCTGGACCCTTCGTTCCGGCCAAAAATTGTATCCAATTTCCACCTAAACCAGGATATTATCTAACAACCTTCTTTAGGAATCCTACTTCTACCCTGGAGTGTACATTGCACGTCATGGATGTGCGCCGTGCCCTCCTATTCATATCTTATAGAGGGCCTTCTAAGGGCTCCCCAATTTCACGACAAAGGATGTCATGATGGTTGGTGGAACTTATTCTATTTGCCTATCATTTGCAAGACGAACCACCTCCAGAAGCCATTAAGGCCCACTCCACCAGGGCCCATGCTTCCTCTGCTGCACACCTTTCGGGAGTTTCCTTTGAGGACATCTGTAAGGCTGCTACCTGGTCCTCAGGATTCCCTTTTGTAAAGCACTACGCCATAGACGTACGCTCTGCTGTGGAGGCTACCTTTGGGAGAAGTGTTTTAAAACAGGTGTTACGCTAGCAACTACTGCTCCCTCCTCCTTATGGAGCTTGCTAAACACCCATTTTTATGGGCATCGACTGATCTCAGACCAGATAAACAGGTTGCTCACCTGTAACTGATGATCTGGTAGAGATCAGTCGATATCCATAAGACCCTCCCTACCTCCCCTCTGCAGTAGTGCTGCGTCTATGTGCATTCCGCTCTGTGGCTCCCTTCGGAACTTTAAACTCTCAAGTTAGTCATGGATGAACTCACCTGTTTGATGATCATCCTCCACGGCGGTCGTCCAAGAACTGAGGGACTTCGCGCCTCAGCCACGCCTTATATAGCATGCTCCAGTGTGGGGGGCGTGGCTTGGGCGCTTCGACAAGCTCAGGCATAGCTGCCGTGCGGCTCCTGCGCAGGCGCAGAACCCATTCTTATGGGCATCAACAGATCTCTACCAGATCATCAGTTACAGGTGAGCAACCTGTTTTTACTGCTAGGGAAAAAACAGCCTCCTAATCAGTTAGGCTAATTGACTTGCTTTCTCACCTCCAACTGATCCTAGAACCAGATCACCAAAACTACTATATATCTATCCCCCCCCCCCTCTATATATGTATGTATGTATGTATAAATTCTCCATACCCGTCGCTAATCCCATGTGTGGCAGCTCTTGAGAGCGTTTGTGAGCAGCTGCCTGGGGGACAGCGAGAAAATGGTAACAGCGGCCAGCTGGTGGGGAGGGAAAGTACTTCCATTAGGCAGGGAGGAAAAGCTCCCGCAGCCCAGCCAGCGGGGAGGGAAAGCTTCTGTAGCCCGGCCGGCGGAGAAGGAAAGTGCCGGCCAGCGAGGGAAGCTGCCACCGGCAGGCAGGGAGGAAAAAGAAAGCCAAGTGCAGAATGGATTGGGGCTGAAGGGAGCAGGGGAAAGGATGGAGAATGGACTGAGGCTGAAGGGAGGGGAGGAAATGACAGGGAGAACTAGGGGTACAGATGATCTGCGCCAGATCAGCTAGTTTATATACTGTTTCTCAACAAAAGTTCTAACCTCCTTCAGACAAGGTGGTATTTTGCCCTTCTTCAGTGAGGTATTAATGATATCAGCTAGGCCAGCTCCCTTCTGGAGCTAATTTTGAAGTGGGTCAGAGAGAACGCTTAGGAGTGATCGTGTCTACTGCCTTGGTAGGTTCCCTGTTCCAGATATCCACCAGGGCATTGACAGAATCGCCAGCAGAACCCACTCCAAAATCTTCCAAGGCCCTTTGGAATTTTACTGGATCCAACAACTTTCTTGGGTGGACTATTCTAATAGGTCCACCCCCCTGCAGGGGTCAGATGTGACTGTGAGACCAACCTTAAACAGGAAGTGGTCCATCCATGACAATGGGGGAAACGACAGTAGATCCCACCCACGATCTCTAGAACATCTCCCTCATCTGAGCAAAAGACCAAACCCAGTGTGTGACCAGCAACACTCGTAGATCCTAGGACTAATTGGGATAGGTGAGATGTTATTCTTATGGACCACAGCCAAGTAACCCTCCTCCCCTGCCCTCTTCACCTAACCTGCTCAGCAACAGAGTACCCTGGAGGATGTTGTTGGGCCCATACAGGACCAGTAGCGCACCACCCCCGGCCGGCCAGGTCTCTGTTATACAAGCCAGGTTGGCTCCTTCATGCACGATCAAGTTGTGGATGATTTTGATCTTATTTTGAACTACCTGGCATTACAGAGGAGCATGGTTAGGTTCAGTGGGGAGTTGGAACTACTCCCTGAGGTCTGAGAGCTGACAGGGCAGCCAGAAGGGAAAACAGTAATTAGATGTAATTAATTGGACTCACTTTCCCTGTAATGGCCTTCCAGCCTTCCAGTGCTGCATCCTCTGTTCCCCACCACTACCAAGATTGCTGCCCCAGTCTCATCGAATGCGCCCCCTGCTCCATCCTTAACAAGAGGGCCCAGACACATTCCTGTGAGCAGCCTGGCACAAAACACTAGAACAAAAAACAAACCTAACGCTAAAACTGGAGAGGACTTTAAGCATAACTTCCCCTCAGACCTCAGTTCCCCACTGGAGGCCCAGCACTGCTAGGTGTCCTGCGTGCTGGCTCCCAGCCACTGGCTTGTCCTAGTCCTTTTAAGCCAAGACCCCAGACCCCACCACTCATGTGGACTCTGGAGCCTGGCTGATGAAACTGGCCCCCACACAGCAGCAGCTCATCAGGGCAATCCGGACTGTGGCTCAAGCTGGCAGCAGGAATTTCAGCAACCGGACTTCTCTGCTGGTCAAGGCCGAAGGGGAGAGGCAGAGCAGGGTCAGCAAATCGCCTGACTCAGGCTACGGAGATTCAGATAGAAAAGGAGTCCCAGACCTCTCAGCTAGCTCTGAGTCTTCCTCATTTTAACTCAGTAACTGACTAACTAATTTTGTCTCATTTGACCTGAAAATAGTGAATGCAGATATTCCCTCTATATCAGGGGTTCTCAACCTGTGGAACTCCAGATGTTGATGAACTACAACCCTCATCATCTTCAGCCCCAATAAATTCTAGCTGGGGATGATGGGAGTTGTAGTTCAGCAACAACTGGAGTACCACAGATTGGAAACTAGGGGTGTGCACAAATTCAGCTTGCCAGTTTCGGTACAAATCCAAACTGGACCAGGCATGTTCTGTTTTGTCATCTCGAATGAGGGGCCTAGCTTAGCTTGAATTTGAGCCAGTTTGGGGGTTCTGCAGTTGAGACTTTTAAAAAACTCACCCCCGGTTCGACAGCCTCAGGGGGGGGCTGCTGCGGCTTCAGAGGGGGTCTCTGGTTCCCCCTCCTCCCGCCAGCCTCTCCCAGGCCTCCGAAGGGCTATTTGGGCCCATTTTTAGGCCGTTTAGGCCGTTTGTGAGAGGCACATGCACCCTGGCCAGGTCATGACCCCGCCATGCAAATACCCAGGGTGCATGCGTGGCGGCCCCCCAAATGGCTGCCACCACCTCAGAAAGGGCCAAAATGGCCTGAAAATGGACCAAAACGGTCCTTCGGAGGCCTGGGAGATACCAGCGGGGGGGGGGGGAGGGGAATCCCCCTGAGGTTGCTGAACCCAGAAGTGAGGCGTTTTTTGTTTTTTGTTTTAAAAATCCCCTCAACTGTAGAACCCCTGGAACAGGCACCGAGCCGGCCCAGAGGTTTCGGGTCGACGTCAAACCTTCTCAAGGTTGAGCGGGTTCGCACATCCCTGTTTGGAACCCCTGCTCTATATCAGTGTTTCTCAACCTCCGGTCCATGCTGATCCATGAGGAATTAACACCCCCACAAAAAAATTTCAAGCTGGTGGGAGCTGCTGCTGGCGGGAGCTCTCTGGAGCTCATCTCTAGGCAGGCAGCCCTTGCTGCTGGAATAATGTTCATTTCACTTCCTTGAAATGAACATAATTCCTGCAGTGAGGGCTGTCTGCCTGTAAATGAGCTCTGGGGAGCTCGCCTGAGCAATGTGGACCCTGGGCCTCTTCCCCTTTGCACATGATGTCACACCCAAGGCGGAGGGGCTGGGATCCACGGAGCCCGGGTGCGTTCCCTGTAGCCTGGGCCCAGCCCGCTTTGCGCATGTTGTCAAGGGATTCACGGAGCCCGGGCAAACTCCTGAGAGCTAATTTCTTGGCAGGCAGTCCTTGCTGCTGGGATTAAGTTTATTTCGAGGAAGTGAAATTAGCGTTTTTCCAGCAGTGAGGGCTGCCTGCCTAGAAATGAGTGCCCTGCGTCAGCGGCCCTCACCAGCTCAAAATTGTTTTGGGGGTGCGTGGTGGTGGGGTGGTGGTGAGGGGGGTGACCCCTTTACTAACTGCTGGTCCGGGAAACTGCACACACAGGATGTACCAGTCCATGACCCCCAAAACATCGAGAAAAACTGCTCTATATAATATGCTTGTTGCTTTTTAAGTTATTTGATGTAGTTTTCTTCACCACCACCAGGAGGAGCTGTCTTGCCAATCTACAACATATAGCATGCTTTTCAAAAACAGCAAAATCTGGATAGTAAGGCTTCAGTGTTTAATCTGTTACATTGGTTGATTAAAAACATGGTCCCTGGTTAATTGGGCAGCAGATTTTAAAATGTTTTAATTATTTTTAATAAAAGTGCTTATAGCTACTGTGAAATGCAAGTGTCATCTTAAGAGGCAACCCTTTTTTGCATATGAATAGGGGGAGGGCTTATGATGTATGCTGCAGTGCATGCATGCTTCATCATCTATAAACAATGGAATTATGCTTTTTTCTATAGAATACTTAATTTTTTTTCTCATATGCAAATTTAAGCAGATTTAATTGATTAACTAAAATACATATAATTGATTCTGGTTTCTTTAATCAGATGATAGCCTTACTGGATAAGAACTGCAGTTACAAGATTGTGCTGTTCAGAGTTTGTATTGCTGTATTCCTGCAAATAGTTGGGCTGTGGCAGAATAGGAAGGCTATCCAAAGTGCTTTATAATCTTAACCAAGAATTGCAGCTAAAATGCTAGTGCCTACATTCTAATAACCATATGCTCCAGAGTTTGAAAATGAGAAAGAGACTTTGTGGATGAGGTTAGGGTAGGTGGAGTGAATGGCGGGGACATGAGATCCAAGAGATAGTTCTGCTCATACTCTGTGCTTAGTATTTCCTTGAGTATTATATAAGTGGTAAACCACTTCCTTTAGGAGTGGATGTAATCCTCATGACTTCTCATTCAGTCAGAATGGTTCCACTGTCTCTTGGCTGTTCATTTGAATCAACCTTGGTGTTGAAGGTGCTTCCTTCATGAGGATTTTCTACCAGACTGGACTTATTTTCTTTGTTGTGGTCTCTGTTGTTCACATGCTGAGTGTTTGTGCCAGCGTGGTAGCCAGTTTGGAAATCTTCCAAGTGTCTTTCTCTGCTGTGTTTCTCTGTTGCCAGATTTGGCTTTTTTTAAAGCCAAATTTGGGGTTACGGCCCATTTGACTCACGAGTATACCCCTGAGGTTCTGGCCACCCTGCTGTGTCTTGGCGGTAGCTCCTCCCCCTTTGCTAGTTCTGCTCCAGCTTCCTCTTAGTCCTTCGTCATCCATTGAAGGATCCACAGCTCTTTCAGGGGCCTTCTTTTTCAGCTTCTTAAAAAAAACCACAACTACACAAGCCTCTGCTTTATTCCTTACCACTGACCTGTTGGAGGCAGGATGGGGAGCCCACTTCTTATCTTGACAAATAAATGGCCAATGGTCGCCTCATGAGATGAGACATCATATCAATTACCTGGAACCTGTGGCAATCTTCAAGGCCCGAAGGGTGTTCTGCCCCACCTCCGTCATTGCCACATTCAAATTCAGACTGACAGGGGCCTATGTGAACTGACAAGGAGGAACAGGATCGAGATCACTGCTAGTTCTGACCCTGCAGCGATGGGACTGGGCCCTTGATCACCACGTAGATCTCTCAGCAATCCACATTCAGGGTCACAAGAATGTCCTGGCCGACACTCTCAGCAGGACGATCTCAGACTCACACGAATGGCAATTGCACATGTCCTTCTTACGGACCCTTTTCCACAGATGGAACACTCCAGTGGTGGATCTTTTCTCCTCACGAACCACCCACCCTGTTCAGAAAGGCTTTGAAAATATTTTAATTATAAATTGATGGACTTTTAAATTGGGTTTTTATTTTTGATTGGGTTTGTTTTAAATTTTTTTTATTCTATGTTGTTCGTTATTGTGTTAAATTTTATATTTTACTGTTGTGAGCCACCCTGAGCAGTGTTATACTTGATGGGTGGGATATAAATATTTTAAATAAATAAATGCCCATTCTTTCACAGGGACATGTTATAGACTAGAGCCGCTACACCCCCCTCCTGCCCACTTCCCCATACCTGCTTTACAACAGAGCACTCTGTTGGAGGAATTTGGGCTCACACAGGACCACTAGCCTCCCCCCCCCGCACCAGATCTCAGTTATACATGCCAGGTTGGCTCCCTCGTGGATGATTTTGATCTTATTCTGAACTGAACTGGCATTGCAGAGGAGCATGGTTAGGTACTCTGTGTAGTTTGGATTGCTCCCCGAGGCCTGTGAGCTGACAGAGCAGCCGGAAGGGGAAACAGTTATTAAAATATTGGTCTTTCTTCCCCTGTAATGGCTTGCTGAACTGCCAACATCAAATCCTCTGTTCCCCACCACTACTCGAATAGCTGCCCCAACCTCAGTAAATGTGTTCCCTGCTCCCCTCAACAAGGCACATTCTTATAACTAGCCTGGCACAACCCACTAAAAATGGAGAGCTCCAAGCATAACTTCCCCTAAGAGCTCAGTCCCACTCTTTTGCGGATGGCTTTGGCAGCTGCCTGCAGCCAGTCCACCCACTGGAGTCTGTCCCAGTGGCTATGCCTCTGGGTGCCTCTGTCCTTTTAAGCCCAAGTCCCCAGCACCCCACCTCCCATGTGAGCTCTGGAACTCAGCTGAGAAAACAACCCCATCTTATGTTTCTTTTCTTTTTTAGATTGTGAACCCTTTCAGAACAGGGAGCCATTAACCATCCATCCATCTATCTAAACAAACCACTTTGGGAACTTTTGTTGAAAAGTGGTTTTGGGTGGTATAAAAATATGATAAATAAATAAAATATAGATATTCATTGTATCTGTATTCATATTGGGGCATCTGTGAAGTCTTGTATAAACAAGTTCTAGACTAAAAATAATGACTAAGTGGATGCGACATGATTTCAATCCCTCACCTAAGTGAGCCTAAATATTTGATTTGCATGAATTGTAGAAGTATTTTGGCAAAATGAGAAGTAAAATACAAATGAATCCTCCATTTACATGTTGTTATTATTCTTTGCTTTGCGGAGTTTTGATCCTGCTTGTGGAGCTGAAAGCCACGAGAGAGTAATCAGCAAAAGTACTTGTTGTTTTGAAATGTTTTCTTTCTGTCTGTTTACCTTTCTTTGTCATGGGGAAGACATTCAGGTATGCAACAAATCTCATTTACTTTGCTAGGAAGCTTTGATGGGATTCACCCTAGCCCTTACACTTTTTCTCCCATCTGTTGCCTAGGTTGTTTTTAACTTTGGTCCATCAGAGGCTGCATCTAGTCTGACACCAGGGTGCTCAGTATCAAAATATTATAAGGTATGTGGTGCTGGGAAGTTAAGGTAAAGATTCTTATAACCTTATAGTGGAATTTGAGTAGGTTTAGCAAGAAGTGGTTGTTTAAATCTTCGGAATGTTCATTTTCCTGGAACTTAAGAGTTCCCTTAGCTGTTTTGAACACCTCGGGGAGCAGTGGTGGTGTAATAGAGTAAGAGTGGTGGACCAAGGACTGGGAAAATTTGGATTCAAATCCCCATTTGGCTGTGAAGCTCACTGGTCATCTTGTGCCCAGTCGACTATTTTTCAGCTTACTCTAACTTACGGATTGTTGTGAGGCTAAAATTGGTGAGGGACACACACCACATATGCTACCCTAAACTACTTGAAGGAAGGATGATATAAAGATATAACAAATACATTTTCAGTTGTGTGATATTGGACCAAAAACCCTTTGTGTATTAAAACATTTCCCAAAATGATCTTATCCCTTCCTCAGATTGCATAGACAGCCCCTCTTGCAGTGCTCTGATGGCTTGTGTTTGACCAAGAGGAGTAGTAGCTGATCTTGCTCTTTGCTTCATTATGTGGGAATGCAAGTCCTCTAGTGGTGTCCATGATACAAGCAGTGTAGATATCCGGTCCCTCTACTTCATATTTATCAGTGTCCTTGTTTGTCTAGGTCCACATTCACCCAGACATGGGTAATCAGAAAAAGAAGCAGAGGACGGACCTCTGGAGTTCATCAGTAACTAAAAAACAAGGTGATAATGTCCATGCAAGTCTTAGAATTCTTTTTTTCTTCCACTGGGATTGTTGGAGGTTGTTGGGAATGCCACGCCAGCAACCTCCTGAAAGAGCAGTTATCTCATCTCACTTGGCCAGAGCAGTTTCCAGCTAGTTTGCTTGAAACCATTGCTGGGGTTGTGATTTTGTTGTATACATGTACTTAAGAAATAAATATTTGGATCGGTTTTGGCAAGGACTAGGGAGGCAGAGGTAAACAAAAATGAAAGAAAAACAATGGCATGAAGATGAGGGTTGGTAATCCTAGGGGGGAGGAGGTTTCTCTGCAGACCAATGAAGCATCACTTTGCCCATTATCCTGCTGCTCGTTCCTGATCTCCCAGAATACCCTGCTTTTAAATAATCCCAACCCATCTCTGCGGCTAGAAAATTCTAACTAAGAGCTGCACGTGGGTTTTTAAGACAACAGCTTCTTCATAATGAACCCTGCCGCCCATTGAGATCATCAGGAAAGGTCCGTCTGCATTTGCCACTAGCTCGTCTGGTGGCTACTCAGGGACGGGCCTTCTGCGTTGCTGCCCCGAGGCTTTGGAATGCACTCCCTAGTGCAATAAGAGCCTCCCCACCTCTGACATCCTTTAAAAAGTCCTTAAAGACACATTTCTTCACCCAGGCTTTTAACTGATATTGTTTTGATTGTTTTGAATGTTGTTTTTAGAATATTGTTTTAAAAATTTAAAATTGTGTTTTACATTTCTTGCTTTTAAATTTTTGTTTTGTTTTGCTTTTGTTTTTAATTAATGTTTTACTTTTTAATCTTGTTGTAAACCGCCCAGAGACATAAGTTTTGGGCGGTGTAAAAATGTGATAAATAAATAAAATATGATAAATAATAATAAAGTGTGTGCAGAGGAGAGAGTCAGTTTTTGGCCATACCTCCCTCCCCCTGCAGTCACCTGTGGCTCCAGAAAGATCTTCCTGAGGTTTGCACATGTGACTGCAGAGGCAAGGGGCGGGGGAGGGTCGCTGAAAATTGACCCTAATTTTCACACCGAAACATTTCCCACTCACAACTCTTAGTTGGAACATAGGCCATTAATTGTAAATACAAGTAAAGACCTGTTGGAAACAAATGTTGCACTTGAACACACTGAATGCACATTGACCAGTTTTAAGGTAAATATTTCTAATCTATAAGAAGATGATTCACATCTTCATACTGCATCAAAATATGGTGACCACAGTCCAAAACCGCCTAGAGCTTTGGAGTCAGGTTGCATATAAAATAAATAAATAACTTGGCTAGCAGAGGTCAAAGACACTGTAAGCCTGTTCTTCCCTTCCTGATTCCAGAGAAGATTGATGAAGCTAAGACATTTTCTGTGTCTCTCCCTCCCTGCCCCACATTTGTCAGTTTGGAGTTTTCTTTCTTAAAATGGAGTGGTTTTGTTTGGGTTTATTAGGCTGTTGACTTTTCTTTTGCCACATTTGTTTTGAATGAGTTGTCCTTGCTTAAACCTAAACAACTATGTCCTTGCTTAAACCTAAACAACTATGAAGTCAATTGCAAACCAAATTTTGAAGGGGCCAGGTTTGCCAGTTCTATCAGGCAGCCATCTTAAGGATACTTGCAGTTAAAATATACTGTATATTACTGTATATCATGCACTTGGTATTGGTTTCTTGTTGAACATAATACGCATTGTTCTAAAGCACTAAAGTGGGGCTTGGAGTTGGTGGGTTTTTTGGCTATTGCTTTGTTTTTAATGTCGTCATTAGCATTAAAGGCTGTTTAGTGTATTTTTTCTGTAATTCTTTCCAGGAAAAGAATATTTTTAATGTGCTAGTGTGTATGTATTACTTGACCTTCAGTTCCAGGAACCTTTGCAGATAAACTCTACAGTACACATCTTCTCTGGAAAAGAGGAAATAATATATTTTGTTCTGTCCAGAAATTTCATAGTGGTCCAGAAATTGACCAAAGGATTAAAACTGAAGGATGGCCTAAGGACACTCATGTAGTGACTTTGAAGAATGGCATTGCCTTAAAATCTTAAGTCACACTATTCTTTTTGAAGTTCCTCTCTTTCATTTCCTTCTTCCCTTTGTATCAGAGATGTGATATTGTGTAAGGGGCTCAACTTTCCAGACTTAAAATTAGAGCTAGCATTTTGTTGCTTAACACTATTGCAGCACCATTGGCTATGCCACTAGGCTCTTAGGTATTCATTATTTATTTTTCTATCTAAACTGCTGTGGGAGAACCAAACGGTGTTGGGCTTGAGGCCACAAGGATTGGGTGGCTCCTCTCCCTTGGAGGAGACCAAGAGCAGCGCTGGAAGCTCTGGCGAGTCCCGATTCTGTGGCCCATTCTGCCCAACCCAACAGTGCCTGCAGGGAACTCACAAGCAAATCATGGCCAGATAGTGATTCCCCTTCACTTGCTGCCTTTGTTCAATACTTTAAAAAAAATCCCTTTTATTTTTCCCTTCTCCTCTTTCGTATGGAACCAACCAGGAGCAGCATTCTTAACATCCTGATACTGAGAGGAAGGAATGCTACAGCCATGATGCAGCCCAGTAAGCCCCAACATCATGCATGTTGGTGCACACCACCAGGAGTGGCCTACTGTGGATCACTGTGTCCACGTTGGAGCTGCAGCGGTGGGGGGTGGGGGTGGAAGGGCTCGAACCCTGTAGTGTGGTCTTTGGTCGCCTACCTGACCACCATAACATGCAGAAGAAAGAGCGACTGCCAAAAATCCCCCCTTTCAGAGGGCTGAAAGCCCTGAACCTGTGCTGGCCGAGGGCGTCCTCAACCCTTCGGCGGATGTGCAAGGCCAGCAAAAGCCTCGAGCACTCCCTACAAACCGTCCTCAAGCTTCCAACGGCCAACCAGTCAGAAGAACGCCAAGCAGCAAGGATGCTCTTACGACCCAGCTTCTTGCCAAGCTGCTGACGGAGGAAGACAAAGGGGAAAACACACTGGGTGGGTCCAAATCCCCACCTTGGGACCCTACTGAATAACCAGCGTTCCCTCCACCTCTTAATCCATGGAATCACAGGGATTCCAGATGCGCACCCCCCACCCACTCCTTGGGTTCCAGATGAGGGTGATAACAATGGAGCACCACCGCCCGCTAAACCAGCCACGCCAGGCCTGATGAGTCCTATCCCAGATACATCCCATGTACCCAATAATCCAGCCCCACCCACCTTCCTTGGTGAGGTCCCTGAGGCCTGGTGCTCTCGATTTTCTAACATGTTGAACCATTCCCTGGAACAACACAAGCCTAAGAAGCCCTAAAAAATAAAAAAAAAGCAAAAGCAAAAAAAAAAAAAAGCCACAGGCCCATGGAGTCTTCTTCCCCTTCCTCAGATTCACCCACTCCGTTGTCTTCATCAGAAGGTTCTCCTAAAAAGACAAAAAAGATTCATAAGCGGAAGTGCTTGCAAAAATATAAAAAGACAAATAAATCTTAGAAACGTTATCTAAGAAGCATAGGCCCCAAATACCAGCTGCTCCTCACTCCTTGGCTATTTCAGAATATGACTCCCCAGACCCCCACCCAGGGAGGCCTGTTGAACCGCTTGTTCCACAGGGACCCACTGACCCTAAAGATACCCCAGTGGACATTCCAATTGATTTAGAACATGAACTAGTTCTTGAAGAAGGAGGGGAATGGTCTGATGGCCAGCAAATTGAACCCTCTGCACACTCATGTAGACTATTTCCATCTGATGGCTTTTCTAACCTATTGGTCAAAGCATTGCATACCTTAGGCCTCTAACCAGCATGGTTGCAGGACACACCAGTACCCTGGTGTTACCCACTACACCATCTCAGGACCTTTATTTCCTTTTCCTGAGACTTTTGCAGAAGTTGTAAAACAAGAATGGCAAGCCCCATCAGAATAGGAAAAAACTACTGTGCTAGCTAACAAACACTATAGATTTTTTCTTCTCCGCTACAACTTTATTTCAAATGCCTCCAGTAGATTCCTTCATGGCAGCTCTCACGTCTGGCACAATATTACCTTGTGATGGAGAATCCTCACTGAAGGACCATCTCAGGACCTTTATTTCCTCAGGACCTATATCTCCACCTATCCTCTCTCCTGGTTCACCACCTCAGCAGGTGCCTCAGCACTCAGGCGGACTGGCTGAACTGACAAGAACTCCACCCAGTGGAATGGAGACTCACTCCTCAAGTCTTCAGTCTCCTCAACTGGGCCCTGGGCCACCCTCAGGTGGACCTATTCCCCATTCCAAGCAACACACAACTGCACTGCTTCTTCTCCCACTTTCCGTGTCATCAAGCAGAAGCTGTGGATGCGCTCTCAGCACCTTGGCCCAGGTAACTCCTATACGCTTTCCCTCAAATCCCTGTACTCGGCCGTCTACTCCGCCATGTACATCTTATCAGAGTGCAAGTCATCCTAGTGACACCCTACTGGCACCGCTGACCGTGGTTCACAGCAATTCTCCACTTCACTGCCAACAGTCTGTGGTTCCTACCACAGCCACGGATTTCCTCAGCCAGGGTCCAGCATTACTCCACGACCCAGTGTGGCCCAGGCTTGCCGCTTGGCAACTAAATAAAACATATTAAGATGACACAGCTATGCTCAGAGAGTTGACATCATCCTTGCATCCAGGAGAGCTTCGACCAACAGAATATACCAGATCATGTGGCATGTCTTTTTCTGCTGGTGCTGTCAGTGCAAACTCTTAGTGGATCACTGCGCCATGCCAGAACATATAAATATTCATAGCACTAGTTATGCAGTGGCTCTAGCCAACTTGCTTTCTCTGGAAAAAATGGAAGGGTCTGCACTCCCAAGCCACTTAATGGCACAGCAAAGAAATGGCTTGACTATCATGCCAGAGGTTGCCGGCTTGAATCCCCACTGGTATGTTTCGTAGACTATGGGAAACACCTATATCAGACAGCAGCGATATAGGAAGATGTTGAAAGGCATCATCTCATACTATGTGGGAGATGGCAATGGTAAATCCCTCCTGTATTCTAGTCCAGTCCAGCATCTGCCTACTCCGCTTAAGCTCACAGCTCACTCTATACATTCGGTAGCTACCTGGACTGCATTCTCCACAAACATACCTTTGGATGAGATCTGCAGAGCAGCGACATGGTCTTCCCCATCCTCGTTTATAAGACATTACAAAGTAGACCTCATTCGCTCCTCTCAAGCAGCCTTTTGGCAGACATGTGCTGCAACGTTTTTCCGCCCCAGTAGCTGGGGACGCCCACTCCCAGGGTCTCTTTAGCTGTGGGATGTCCCATGTGAGATGTCCTCACCCAGCAGCTCAGAAAGGAGCATTGGCCACTTATCATGAAGGCTTCTACCTGTTGCTGGAGTTGAGGACATCTCGATCCACCCTGGGTGTCCATGGCTATTGGTAAGTGTTTTCTATGTGTTTTCTCCTGTATTCATTTTCTCTTTACCTTCTAGAAGCTTGGCTTGACTAACCAAACTGGGAGGGATTATCCTACCACGCCTTTTAAAGGCTTTGCTTAATTGGTTTGTCCTACCTTAAGTGTGCTGTGAGGATAACCCGCGTGAGATGTCCTCAACTCCAGCAGCAAGAAGAAGCCTTCACAGTAAGTGACCAATGCTCCTTGCTCTAAACCTGGGATCCATGGGCCAGGCCCATCTCTAACCCCTCCCTTGATGTGTTTTAAGGTGCCTAGTCTGATCAAGGGAGGGAAGAAGGGAGGATACTGGGTTATCTCCTGCAGTTGGAAATAGCCTGGTGACTGGGAAGCAGCAAACACCCAACCCATCTCAGCAGCTCACGTAGAAGTCTGCCTGTGCCAACCTAAGAGCAACACATGTTAATGTAGTTGAGCTAACTAATCTCCCATTAGTGTGAATGCATGGAGGACCATGACAAAGATATATAGGTTGTTTACCTGTAACCAGTAATGTTTTGAGTGGTCCTCATGTGTTCACATGACCCTCTCACCTACTCAACTGCAGGGGACGCTTACTTTGTTCTCAATTACCTGCACAGGTGCCTAGTTATTGGGTAATCTTCTGTCCATGGTGGTTGTCTCAGAACAGAGGTGTCAGTGCTCCAACTACTCACATTGTCTATGTGAGGGCAACATCCGAACATCTTGCGGAACTAAGGAAGTTTCCCAAAGGGTTGGCAGCGTAATCCCAGTAGTGTGAATACATGAGGACCTCTTAAAGATCACTTGTTACACAATGGTATTGTGTAAAGAGAGCTGGTCTTGTGCTAGTAAGCATGAATTGTCCTCTTGCTAAGCAGGCTCTATCTTGGTTTTCATTTGGATGGGTGACTGCATGTGAGCACTGACTGCTGTAAGCTGTTGCTCTAAGGGGATGGACCTGTAGCTTAGTGGAAGAGCATCTGCTTTGCATGCAAAATGTCCCAGGTTCAATCCCTTGCATCTCCAGGTAGGTTAAGGAAAGACTCCTGTCTGAACATAAGGACATAAGGACAGCCCTGCTGGATCAGGCCCAAGGCCCATCTAGTCCAGCATCCTGTTTCACGCAGTGGCCCACCAGATGCCGCTGGAAGCCACAGGCAGGTGTTGAGGGCATGCCCTCTCTCCTGCTATTACTCCCCTGCAACTGGCATTCAGAGGCATCCTGCCTTTGAGGCTGGAGGTGGCCTATAGCCCTCCGACTAGTAGCCGTTAATAGACCTCTCCTCCATGAAGTTATGCAAACCCCTCTTCAAGCCATCCAGGTTGTTGGCTGTCACCACAACTTGTGGCAGAGAATTCCACAAGTTGATTATGTGTTATGTGAAAAAGTACTTCTGTTTGTTGGTCCTAGATTTCCTGGCAGTCAATTTCATGGGATGACCCCTGGTTCTAGTGTTATGTGAGAGGGAGAAGAATGATTCTCTATCCACTTTCTCCACACCGTGCATGATTTTATAGACCTCTATCATGTCTCCCCGCAGTCGTCTTTTTTCTAAACTAAAAAGCACCAAGTGTTGTAGCCTTGCTTCATAAGAAAGGTGCTCTAGGCCCCTGATCATCTTGGTTACCCTCTTCTGCACCTTTTCCAGTTCGACAGTGTCCTTTTTTGGATGTGGTGACCAGAATTGTACACAGTACTCCAAGTGTGTCCTTGGAGAGCCATTGGTGACTAAAGAGCCACTGAAGCCTTGGAGAACCACTGTAGCCAGTCATTTTATGGCGGGGGGCGGGATTGGGGAACCTCAAACTTATTGCAATTTTAAAAAAAATGAAATGTGCTTCTAGAAGCACAAGAGTATCATTGTCATGTGCTGACACAACAACAGTGTTGGCATTATCATGATTGCAGTTCAGTACAATTATGGCACAACGGGAAAAAGACTTGATTATCAAGCCAGAGGTTGCCAGTTCAAATTCCCGCTGGTGAGACACCTATATCGGGCAGCAGCGATATAGGAAGATGCCAAAAGGCATCATCTCATACTGTGAGGGAGATGGCAATGGTAAATCCCTCCTGTATTCTACCAGTGACAACCACAGGGCTCTGTGGTCACCAGGAGTCGAAACCGACTTGAAGGCACACTTTACATTTACAGTTATTGTGGGAGGAGAGTCTGGTTGCATATGAATGAGAGACCACATGTGAGCATTGTAAAATATTTCCCTTAGGGGATGGAGCTGCTCTGGCAAGAGCATCTAGGTTCCAAGTTCCTTCCCTGGCATCTCCAAGATAGGGCTGGGAAAGATTCCTGCCTGCAACCTTGGAGAAGCCGCAGCTGGTCTGTGTAGACAATACTGAGCAAGATGGACCTATGGTCTGACTCAGTATATGGCAGCTTCCTATTTTTCTGTTGTATAATCCTCTTCATGTTTAGCTACCAATACACTTGTATCTACAGTGGGATTAGATGGCATTACTATTTCATCTTTGTTGAAACCACCGGAAACAATTATGGTCTCGTTCTTGGGTGACTGAAGTATGACTTGTTCAGAAAGGATGCAAGCAAAATCAGCCTTATTGTCTGGTGCTCCCAAGAAATTTGGCCAGTTTGGAAGTGGATCAGTTCACTTCCAAACAACTCAGGAGAATCAGGGGGAAATGATTCTATACCAGTGTCTCATCAGTAATGTCACAGAAGTTGTTCTTGTTATGAAAGTCATGCCTGACTGTTTATTTTTAAAATAAACATACTGCCCCAAAATTCCATCTCTTGGGCGGTTTACAACAACACTAAAGAGAAAATGATGCCTGACTAAAGGAGAGTCTTCTGGTTGTGGGTGAATGTGGTTCAAGGTGGTCCAGGGCTCACTTTGGGATGAGCAGCACCAGTTCTTTATTCATTTTAACATATACTGGATATTTCTGTATATTCCTAGTGTGGGTATTTGAGAAACCATCTTCACTTAATGGTATAATCAAAAACTTTTTAAAAAATTCTTTAATTTGAGGTAAGTTTTAAGTGAATTGGATGAACAGAGGATCAAATGTGTGCATTTTCCTAAGCTCATGTTACTCTAAATAAAAACCACCAATGGTGGCACAAAACACATCCCCCCCCCCCAATACTCAGATTTTGGTAGACTTTGACTATGTCTCTTGGGATACCTTCCTGAGTTTTAAATATAAATATATATAAATAAATATATAAAAAATTGCAGTTAGTTTGTTTAACCTTAAATGATTGGCCTACCACCAGTAGTGTAGCTCAGGGGTTCCCAACTTGTGGTCTTCCGAGGTGTTGCTGAGCTACAATGACGCCCGGAGTCATTTTTGGAAGGGCGGTATATAAATCAAATAAATAACAATGAATTGTGGCTGGGGATGATGGTGGTTGTAGTTCAGCAAGATCTGGAGGACCACAAGTTGGGAACCCCTGGTGTACACAATACTGAGGTGGATGGACCAATGGTCTGACACTGTATAAGGCAGCTTCCTATGTTACAAGTGAGTAGCTTGTTTAGGATCTGGTGATTTTATTTAGTATCAAAGTTAATTGAAGCAGATACTTTTGAAATCATTTGGAGGTGAACCATCTCAAATTCAAATGGTTAATCAAGGATGTTTGGAGGATACTTTTTATTTTGGGTGATTAGAAAGAAACCATTGTCATCAAAGAAACTTTTAAATTCTAACAACACTCAGAATCAGAAACTGATTTCTCAAGGAATAAGAAACAATTTTGTTTTTGCTTCACTTTCAACTCTCTTTCCCTCCTTTCTCAACTTTTCCTCCTTTGCCCAGATCTACTTCACCTCAAACAGACCTCTATTCATGACTTTTTGTTTTTCCACTTTTAGAGGAAAAGGGGTGTGAGAGAGAGTGTGTGTTTGTTTCCCCATGTCCCTACAAATTTGCAGAGAGAGGGGGCTGATCAGATCTATTATCACTCATCACCATAAACTGCTGTTAAAAAGAATGTTCACAGTATATAATTAGAAATTATAATCCCTATTTGTGATATATGAAATAAGTCATGACATAATCCCCACTGCATATTAAGGTCATCAAGAGACGTCTGTCTCCAGATGCCACCAGCCCGTCTGGCGGTGACTCGGGAGCGGGCCTTCTCTGTAGTCACTCCTGGACTTTGGAATGAGCTCCCTATAGATATCTGTGGCATAACATCTTTGTCAACCTTTAATAGAGCCCTTAAGATACATTTTTTTTAGCCTGGCGTTTCGTAATCCTTGAAAGCTTAAAATGGTTTTACTCATGGTTATTTTAATAGTTTGTTTTGTTGTATTTATGGTTTATGAACTGCCTAGAGCCTTTAGAGTCAAGTGGTATATAAATAAAATAATAAATAATAATATTTTTCAGTTTTAACACATATCGTAAATTAAAATGGTATAGTATCATTTCTTACAAACAGCTTTTAAAGAAAAATTAAAAATATCTGATTTAAAATGTAAAAATCCAGTTAATTCCCCCCCCCCCCCGCAAATTACTGATTTTTATCCACTCTACAAGTGAGTGCTGACACTTAGCTCTTCTGTGGAACTGATGAATGTACTGGACTCCTTGGTATGGAATTCCGCCATGGGAGGAGGGAGCCTCAGCAAGCTTTCAAATGGTAGGAGCTTGGTTCTGCAGTCTAGCAGTGGATAAAATGTTTACATGCTTAAAATTTAACCTTAAAATTTAAGGTTAAACAAACTAATTGCAATTTTTTTATATATTTATATATATATATATATATATATATATATATATATATATATATATATATATATTTATATTTAAAACTCAGGAAGGTATCCCAAGAGACATAGTCAAAGTCTACCAAAATCTGAGTATTTTTTTTGGGGGGGGTGAGTTTTGTGCCACCATTGGTGGTTTTTATTTAGAGTAACATGAGCTTAGGAAAATGCACACATTTGATCCTCTGTTTATCCAATTCATCCAATGCTGTTTTTTAAAGACACATTTTAATAATAGTTCCTGAAGCAAAGTGCTTTTCCCACTCTTATAAAGTGCTCTACCACTCTTTCTTCTCCCATGAAACTCTTAAACACTGCAGACAGTGTTGATGGTGACTTGCTCAAGGCCACCCAGTAGATGACCTCACTGGTGACTAAGTGAGGATTTGCATCTGGATCTCCGGTATGCCAACAGAACACTTGGTCAGCTTGTACTAGTTCAGGGGTTCTCAAACTCTTAAAAGCTCAGATGTTGTTGGACTACGACTCCCATCACCCGCAGCCTTGGACCATTGTCGCTGGGGCTGCTGGGAGTTTATAGGGACCCACATTTGAGAATCTCTGCAGTAGCCTATGGCACAGTGCCTTTTACTTTAACTACCAAAGAGTGCTTAATATTTTTGCCCTGTGTTTTTTATACAGGGAAAATCCTGAGTTATTGGTGTTTCAGTCCTGGATACAGCATGCATGAATTGGTCCGTCAGGGAGTTCGGACAATTATTCTCACAAGTGGAACCCTCTCCCCAATTTCCTCTTTTACTATGGAAATGCAGATGTGAGTCTTTCTCCTTTTATGTCCATGAAACAGGTGGCTGAGCTGCAAGACAATGCAAGTCAATACTGTATTGGGTTTGAATGAAACGAGTAAAAGTCTGGGTTACACTGAAAGAGGAACTTTCAGGGTTTCCTGCTATGTGATGCCTTTGTTATCTTAGATGTGGCATTCTCGCGACAAAGTTCTGAATGTCATTGCTTGTCCACTCTCTTTTCCATGTTTTGTATTGTACAAACTCAGCCTTGAGAACAGGTCTCAGCCCTGTTTGGCATTTTGAAGGGGTTTAGTTTCATTACATGTGGAAGTATCATTGGGGAAAATTCTCCTTCCCATTTGGAACTGATCGCTGTTTAAATACATCTCCTGGACTTAGAGGGCCTTACTTATTTCATATAATTTAAAAGTGATGGGGAAATGTTTGCTCAGATTTGTGAACACGGAGCAAATTGCCTACATACATAAGTTTTATTTCTCACAAATGTTTTCTCTTGGAGTCTGCCAAGATAGAAGTAGTAATGAACATATTTAACCACCCCATACTCAAGCTAACAGATGTAGCTTTGAAGTGGGAAACCAGAGAAGAGTACAAAGTTGTTGATGACAAGGTTCTGAAGAAATGTCCAGAGAAAGAACTATTGGCACAATCAAGATTTTTCCTGACTTCTGATAGGAATAAGAGTTAATATGCAACTTGTTAAATTAGTGCACGTTGCTAGGATTTAAGTGACAACTATCTATGAGTGGCTTTGGCTACAGTCACAATGAAATTGGCACTGGGTAACCAGAATTACTGCTTAAGGATAAACTGTATAGCCAATATAATTTTGTGATGTCTCTGGTCTCCCCCCCCCCCCGTTATTTTAGACCATTCCCAGTTTGTTTGGAAAATCCACATGTTATCGATAAACACCAGATCTGGGTGGGAATAATACCCAAGGGACCTGACGGAGGTCTGTTGAGCTCCACCTATGAAAAAAGGTAATTATTTCATTTATTTATATTTATATGCTAATTTGTATTAGCATATTATAAATTGGTCAAGAACACAAGCATATTTGTCTAATGTCTGACCTTGTTGTGTCAGACGACGTCTTCTGCCTGTTTGTCTCGCCTAGTTTAATTTGATGACCCTGATTTTTTTTACCTTTTATAGCTTATTCTATATTCTAAATAAGAATATTATTCTATTTTATGCTACATTCTTCTTCTATTATTCTAAATAAGTCTCATGGATAGCATGGAGCAGCAGATCCAAGGAAATAGGGACTGTTGTGTTTTAGTGGTGTGTGTGTGTGTGTTTTATTAGTCCGTTTTAGCTAGAAGATTGCATAAAAAAAAACTGGGGCAAAGAGTGAGAAGTCGGGATGATGAAGTCTATGAGTAAAGTATGAGAAATGTAATTATTTTAGTGGGTGATTGTGGTTGCTACAAAGCATTCTGAGTAAGAAAGAAATGTTTTTTTAGAAGTGACCCCTTCCTTGGATGATGGACCCATATTCTGTAGCACAGAGTATACTCCTCAGGGGATTGGGCTTTCTCATTAGGAGCATAGGAAGATGGGTTTGTGAAGGGCACGTGGACTATATGGAGGTTTGCCTGCCTGGTGTGAAGGTTGCAGAGATTACATAGAGAGTGCTGGGGCAGAACCCGTGGTCATTGTGCACATCTGTACCAGTGAAGCTGGAAAATGTAGCAATGTGGTCCTGGAAGCCAAATTCAGGTTTCTAGGTAGCATATTGAAATCCAGGACCTCCAAAGTAGCATTCTCAAAAATGCTACCTGTTCCATGCTTATAGCCTGCTAGATAGGTGGAGATGAGGGGTCTCAGTGCAAGGATGAGACAGTGGTGCCAGGTTTAGATTTGTTAGGCATCAGGGAACATTTCTGGACAAGCCAAGCCTGTACAAAAAGGATGGGTTGCATTTGAACCAAACTGAACCAAATGAATCTCATGTTTAACTGACCAGTGGGGGAAACTAGAAAAGAGCTGAGCAGTATCTGGTTTAGAAGATCTAATCCCTAAAGACTAAGGATGCAGATGTTACAGCTCATGCAGAAGGCATGAGAGTACAATTAAGAAACAAGCAGACAGCAGGATATGACAGCTAGTCCCAGACTAAAGGGTAGATGACACGCACCCAAACACAATATATAGGCATTTATATGTCAATGCCAGAAGCCTCCGAGTGAAGATGGGTCTGGAGTGCTTGGTTGTGAATGAAAACTTACAGTGGGCGAAACAGAAACCTGCTGGAACAGTGAGAACCAGTTCAGTGTGATTATTCCTGCATGCAAACTCTATGGAAAAGATGGGGAATGGTGCACTGGGGGTGGTATAGCAAAGTGAGAATCCAGCAAACTAGAAAACTTAAGAGGACCAGACATACAGTAAGAACATATGAACATAAAAATAGCCCTGCTGGATCAGGCCCAAGGCCTATCAAGTCCAGCATCCTGTTTCCCAGTGGCCCCCCAAATTCCTCTGGGAAGACCACAGGCAATAGATGAAGGCATTCCTTTTCTCCTTCTGTTGCTGCCCTGCAACTGATATCGAGAGGCATCTTGCCTCTGAGGCTGGAGATGGCCTATAACCATCAGACTAATAGCAATTGATAGACCTGTCCTCCATGAATTTGTTGAAGTCCCTTTTACAGCCATCTAGGCTGGTGGCCATCACCACTTCCCATGGCAGAGAATTCTATAGATTGATTATGTGCTGTGTGCAGAAGTGCTTCCTTTTGTCAGTCTTAAATTTCCCAGCAGTTTCATAAGATGACCCCTGGTTCTAGTATTTTAAGAGAGAGAAATTTCTTTCTCTCTAATCCCTCTACACCATGTATAACAGTATCTACCTCTGTTATGTTTTCCCTTCAGTTGTCGACTTTCTAAAAAGTGCCCGGTATTGTAGCCTTGCCTTATAAGGCAAGGTTCCCTGATCATGTTGGTGGCCCTCTTCTGCACCTTTTCCAGTTCTATAATGTCTCTTTTGAGATATAGTGACCAGAACTGTACACAGTACTCCAAACGTGGCTGCATCATAGATTTGCACCATAGATTTGGGGCCAAGCACTTCTGCCTCAGTGACCTTGAGTTGGAGAAATAAATTAGGGAGGCATCTAAGGGAGAAAGTGTTGAAATAATATGTGACTTGATTTATCTTTGCACAGACTGGGTAAATTCACAATCAGGTCATACCAAAGAGATCAATTTTTTTAACAACTGTGCCTTAAAACAGCTGGTCATGGAATGAATCAGAGGGAAGGTGACCCTAGACTCAATCCTGAGTGGTGGTCAGGACATGGTGTAACATGTCATTGTTGTGAAATCAGTATGGAACAGTGATCATAGTGTTATCAAATTCAACATATATCCGACTGGAGAATTTTCAAGCAAGTCCAACATGAACACTTTTTACTTCGATCGATAGATTGATTAAGTGCTGTCAAATTGGTGTCGACTCTTAGAGAACATATAGATAGATTCTGTCCAGGATGATCTGTCTTCAACTTGGCCTTTAAGGTCTCGCAGTGCTGCATTCATTACTGTCATAATTGAGTCCATCCACCTTGCTGCTGGTCGTCCTCTTCTCTTTCCTTCAACTTTTCCCAGCATTATGGACTTCTCAAGGGAGCTGGGTCTTCACATAATGTGTCCAAAGTATGATAGTTTGAGCCTGGTCATTTAGGCCTCGAGTGAAAATTCTGGATTGATTTGTTCTATGATCCCTTTGTTTGTTTTCCTGGCTGTCCATGGTATCCTCAAAAGTCTTCTCCAGCACCAAAGTTCAAAAGTGTCAATGCTTTTTCTATCTTGCTCCTTCAAAGTCCAGCTTTCATATCCATAGAGTGTCACAAGAAAAACCATTGTCTGAACAATTCTAATCTTTGTAGGTACAGACACGTCACAACATCTAAATATCCTTTCCAAGGCCTTCATTGAAACCCTACCAAGTGCTAGTCTGCGGTGTATTTCTTGACTGCTGGATCCTTTACTGTTGATGGTCAATCCTAAAAGGCAGAAGCTATCCATCACTTCAGTGTCTTCATTATCAATTCTGAGGCTGGTTGCTGTACCCGTTGTCATTAGTTTAGTTTTTTTACATTTAGTCGTCGTGCCATTTTTTCACTGTGCTCCTTGACTTTCATTACTAGAGCTTTCAGATCATCCACATTCTCAGCTATCAGAGTGATGTCATCAGTGTAGTGCAGGTTATTGATGTTTCTTCCTCCAACTTTAAAACCATGCTCTTCTTCCAATCCAGCTTCTCTCAGTATATGTTCAGCATATAAGTTGAATAAATAAGGAGAAAGTAGACAGCTTTGTCTTACTCCTTTGCCGATCTGGAACCAGTCTGATCTGGATTGCGATCCGTTGCATTCATAAAGAATGGGTTCTGCACCTGTGCCGGGACCTCGCAGACCGATTGACTAGCTCCTCGTGCCGCCCCCAGCTGCCCTGCACGTGATTGTGCTTCCGTTAAACAAGGCAGTTGGGGCGTTTTTCTCTCAGTTTCTTTTAGATCGCCATGATGTCTAAACCTCGGATCAGTTTGCTCCTCAAAATATATACTTAAAATAAAACTCTTCGGTAAAGACTAGGGGTGAGTCCGAACCGGTCCGGCGGCCATTCTAAAGAATGGCCGAACTTCCGGACCGGTTCGGCCCTTGCTGGTTCGGGTCCGGGTGGGGGGCATTGCTTTAAGGGCGGGAGGGCTTGCTTACCCCTCCTGCCTCTTTGCCCCCTCCAGCGCCCGTATTTAACAGACTAAGGGGGTGCTGGAAACCAGCCGCCCCCGCCCCCGCCCCCCCCCGCCGCAAGCAGATTTACCCCCAAAACTACCAATACCCCTGCCGCCGCCGTCGCCCGCCAGCCCTCCCTCCCTCCCTCCCAGCTGCCCGCCTGCCCGCCTGCCCGAGTCCTCACCCGATGCTTTAGTAAAAAACGAGAGGAGCTACCGGACAGAGCTCCTCTCGCTAGGAAGGCCTGCTGCATACTGAAGGTGCTTTGCGCGCGCCGCAAAGGACACTGATCGCCGGAGGCCCGGTCTACCCGCCGGGAAAAGGCCGGGTAGACTGGGCCTCCGATCGCCGGAGGCCCGGTCTACCCGGCCCGGCAGGTAGACTGGGCCTCCGGCGATCGGAGGCCCGATCTACCCGGCCTTTTCCCGGCGGGTAGACCGGGCCTCCGGCGATCAGCGTCCTTTGCGGCGCGCGCATGTGCGCGTGCGCAAAGCACCTTCAGTATGCAGCAGGCCTTCCTAGCGAGAGGAGCTCTGTCCGGTAGCTCCTCTCGTTTTTTACTAAAGCATCGGGTGAGGACTTGGGCGGGCGGGCGGGCAGCTGGGAGGGAGGGAGGGAGGGCTGGCAGGCGACGGCAGGGGTATTGGTAGTTTTGGGGGTAAATCTGCTCGCGGCGGGGGGGGCGGGGGCGGGGGCGGCTGGTTTCCAGCGCCCCGTTAGTCTGTTAAATACGGGCGCTGGAGGGGGCAAAGAGGCGGGAGGGGTAAGCAAGCCCCCCCGCCCTTAAAGAAAGGCCCCCCTTCGGTGCCGGTCCAGACTGCTCCGGACCGTGCACATCCCTAGTAAAGACTCAGAACGGATTAGGAAAACGTTCTGGTAACAGACTTCGGACTGTATTTAAGGACTTGGATTTGGATATTCCCTAATAAACACGAGCTCAGTGAGTCTCTCCTGAATTGCGGGAGTTTGCGTCCTTGCGGTTAGCCTTCGGGCTGTTCGGGGACTATGGTGTCAAAGCTGGCAACAAAAACAACATTTAAAAGGTGTACTAACTGCCATGCTAAATTACCATCTACCGATACGCACGACACCTGTTTGCTTTGCCTTGGAGAACAACACAACCCAGCCAGTTGCAGGATCTGCTGCTCTTTCTCTAAGCAGACTCTTAAGAATCGGGCGCTGAGATTGCGGGTGGCGCTTTATGAAGATGCACTCAGACCCCTGACACCGAGACTGTAGACATCGAGGTCGGTGTTGAGTGAGACGATTTATTGTGAAGCGGTACCTTCATTAGTGGACTCTGCAAGTACGCAGTCAAAAGCCACTACGGAGCAGGAGTTCAAGCAGCCAGAGGCCGTCAGGAAGAAAAGGCGCAAGCACAAGAAGGCACATTACTCCTCCACAGATGAGGAGAACGGTTTGTCACCACCTAGAAAGAAGATCAAAAAGACTTGAATTCATAGTAGAACTCCTTTGCCTACAATTTGCAAAGCAGAGGCTGAAGATTGGGATACCACCTTGAAGGTGACGCCATACCCCTGGGTACTGCAGAGCTCACCGTCGTCCGAGGGTTCGCCCTTGACGTCGGCATTGGTGGCGGCACCAAGACCGACATCAACAGAGACACAGGTATCAACATCGGCGCCGAGATTGGCAACTGCAAGGGCTTCGGTATCGATCTCGCCACTGAAACTGAGTACGGCTACCATATCATGCTCGACTTTGAAGGCACCATACGCGTTGGCATCGACAGCTGCCACATCGAAGGGGGTGCAGCCTTCGATGCAACATCATACAGCGATAAACTTGACTCTAGCACGGACCCCCATTCAGTCTCCAGCAGCAACGCCTTTAAGTACTTATCGGCCAGAGGAGTTTATAGACTTTGGAGAGGGGACATTGGATGAGGAGGTAGCATTACCTAAAGCCAGAACTTCCCTGATGGCACTACTAGAATCTAGTGAATGCACACCATCGGGTTCAACCTTCCAAGGCTTCACTGGTCCAGAGGTGGCGGAACAGTTGGCCACTGCTGAAGTTCCAAAAACTCCTTCTCTGTCGCCTGTGAGGGCACAGACGCAGGCGCAGGAATCGAGCTGCTTAGTGTCCGCTTCGATGAGCCCAATTAGGCTTTTGATGGCCCCGACGGCAGAACGACACAGTCTCACAAGGCCACTACCTATTTTTACACGCCCTAGTGTGGGCTACCCGACTTATTCAGCCAAAGCCGCGCCAATGGGCGGTGGTCACATCACACACACTTGTGGGTTCCGCCATAGCCCTGAAGTGGTTTACCCACTGGATTACGCAGAATATAAAGTTTGGAGAGCACAGCAAGAACTACGGCGTCACCAACCAGTTCAGCCGCTGCAGCAGCCAAGAGACCAGCTACCGTCAGAACCTTTGCTGCCCACTGTCCAAGCACCAAGGGCTGTTTTGCAAGACAAGCCAAGGGCGTTGCCCGCAGTTCCAAGCAATCTAACCCCTAGAAATACTGTTGCCCCTGGGAGCATTGTTTCCACTCAGAACACCGCGCCAGAGGGTAGTGACACGGACACCTCTTATCCATCTGACACTGAGGGGGACAGCGTACCTGAACCTAGAAAGCCTGACCCCCCTGCAGAAGTGGCACCTAAAACTTCCATTTCTCCCACAGAGGAGTTGAAAGCGTATCACGCTCAGATACGTGAAATGGCGGAGGCTTTGGGCCTTGAAATTAAGCTGCCTGAATTGGATCTTAAGGATCCCGTTTATAATATGATGGCAAAAGAAAGCTTACCCACCCTGTATCTCTCCCAATGTTACCCCTTGGTGTATGGAAGAACTACGGGGGCTGAAGCGGCAAGATAGACGACTGGAGCGCAAGTGGAGAAAGACTCGGCTTGAATCTGACAGATTGCAACATAGAGCTCATTTGAAGACCTATGCTCAGGCGATACGTGCGGCAAAGAAGCTATTCTTTTCTGCCCGTATTGCATCCGCAAGTTCACGTCCAGTGGAATTGTTCAGGGTTGTGAGAGGGCTAGTGAGTGCTCCTCCTTCCTTGAATCAGAATCTGGAACCATCGATTACCCGCTGTGATGTGTTTAATGAATTCTTTGAGGAGAAAATCTCTCATATTCGGGCCGACTTAGACTCCGTCTCCACAGTTACCTCAGTGTCTTATGTGGAGGTGTCCAGCGACTCCTCTTGTGTGATTAGGTTGAATCGGTTCCAGTTTGTGACTCCTGAGGATGTGGACAAGCTGACTGGAATGGTGTGGCCTACCACCTATTCTCTTGACCCTTGTCCGACATGGCTTATATTTTCTGGCAGGGGGGTTGTTGTGGAAGGCCTGGTAGAGATTATAAATGTGTCTCTGAGGGAAGGTAGGATGCCTCCTTGTCTTAAGGAGGCAATTATTAGACCGCTTCTGAAGAAGCCTACCCTGGATCCCTCAGACTTAAACAACTACAAGCCTGTCTCCAACCTTCCGTGGCTGGGCAAAGTAATTGAGAGGGTGGTGGCCTCACAGCTCCAGACAGTCTTGGATGAAACTGATTATTTTGACCCATTCCACTGGCTTTTGGGTGGGCTATGGGGTGGAGACTGCCTTGGTCAGCCTGATGGACGATCTCCAATTGGCAATTGACAGAGGAAGTGTGACTCTGTGGGTCCTTCTGGACCCCTCGGTGGCTTTCAATACTATCAACCATAGTATCCTTCTGGAGCATCTGAGGGGGTTGGGAGTTGGAGGCACTGCTTTGCAGTGGTTCCGCTCCTATCTCTCGGGCAGGTTCCAGATGGTGTCCCTTGGAGACTGCTGTTCTTCAAAATCTGAACTTTTGTATGGTGTTCCCCAGGGCTCCATATTGTCTCCAGTGTTGTTTAATATCTACATGAAACCGCTGGGAGAGATCATCAGGAGATTTGGTGCAGGGTGCTAATGACACCCAAATCTATTTCTCCATGTCAGCATCATCGGGAGAGGGCATAACCTCCCTAATACCTGCCTTGAGTCGGTGATGGGCTGGATGAGGGATAACAAACTGAGTCTGAATCCAGATAAGACGGAGGTACTCATGCGGGGTTGAAACTCAGGAGACAGTTTTGATCTGCCTGTTCTGGATGGGGTCACACTTCCCCAGAAGGAACAGGTACGCAGTCTAGTGGTGCTTCTGGATCCGAGCCTCTCCCTGGTGTCCCAGTTTGAGGTGGTAGCCAGAAGTGCCTTCTATCAGCTTCGGCTGATACGCCAGCTGTGTCCGTTTCTTGAGGTGAATGACCTCAAAACAGTGGTACATCTGCTGGTAACCTCCAGACTGGATTACTGTAATGCGTTCTATGTGGGGCTGCCCTTGCATGTAGTCCAGAAACTACAGCTGGTCCAGAATGTGGCAGCCAGGCTGGTCTCTGGGTCATCTCGGAGAGACCATATAACTCCTGTATTGAAGGAGCTACATTGGTTGGTTGCCGTTATGTTTCCGGGCAAAATACAAGGTGCTGGTTATAGCCTATAAAGCCCTAAACCGTTTGGGCCCTGGGTATTTAAGGGAACGCCTTCTTCAGCATGAACCCCACCGCCCACTGAGATCTGCTGGAAAGGTCCGTCTGCAGCTGCCACCGGCTCGTCTGGTGGCCACTCAGGGACGGGCCTTCTCCGCTGCTGCCCCGAGGCTTTGGAATGCGCTCCCTAGTGAAATAGGAGCCTCCTCATCTCTGACAGCTTTAAAAAAGTCTGTAAAAACACATTTCTTCACCCAGGCTTTTAATTAATGTTGTTTTAATGGTTTTAATGCTGTTTTAAAATATTATTTTAAAATTTCTAAAATTGTTGTAATGTGTGTGTCTTCTCCCCCCCCCCCATTTTTGTTTTAACAAATGTTTTACTTTGTTTTTATTCTGTTGTAAACCGCCCAGAGACGCAAGTTTGGGGCAGTATAAAAATGTTTAAATAAATAAATAAATAAATAAAATGGTCCCACAAATTTTTGGCTACAGGTAGCTTGTATTTTTTGCAGATGTTCCAATGTATCATCCCTGCTACCTTGTCATGCCTTTGTTTGTAGTCAGTCTGTGCGATCTTTTTACAACAGCTGATTAAGTGGTCCACTGTTTCATCTGCTTTTTTACAAAGGCAGCACTTGCTGTTTGTTGTTGATTTTTCTACTTTTTCTCTTATTGCATTTGTTCTTAGTGCCTATTCTTGTGCAGCCAGTATTAAACCCTCTGTTTCTTTCTTCATGTTGCCATTCTTAAGCCATTGCCAGGTCTTGGTGATGTCTGATTTTCCACTTATATTGTGCAAATATTGACCATGCAGTGGCTTATTTTTCCAATTTTCTCCTCGGTTCTTGACTTGTTCTTTCTTGTAGGCCTGCTTTGTTTCATTGGTGTTTAATAGTTTCTTGTTATTGACCATTTTAAGTGGTCAATAACATCTTCTTCACTGTTCTTTATATGTTCTTCAAGGCCTCTTTTCTTCTCCTCTACTGTTTGATGGACTTGCAGCATTCCTCTTCCACCTGAGCTGCGAGGAAGGTATAGCCTATCTACGTCACTGCGGGGGTTCAGAGCATGATTGATGGTCATTATTTTCCCGGTCTTACAGTCTAGTGTCTCTAGCTTTGCCTGGGTCCAGTCTATTATTCCTGCAGTATATCTGATAACAGGTATAGCCCAGGTGTTTATGGCTTGTATGATGTTCCCGCCGTTGAGTTTGGACTTTAGGATTTTTCTAACTCTCCTGATGTATTCACCTCCAATTTTTCTTTTAACTTCAGTGTGTGCGATGTTATCAGCCTGGAGAATGCCCAAGTATTTGTAATGTTCTTTCTCTTCCAGGTTCTTGATCTTGCTTCCATTGGGCAGTTCTATTCCTTCTGTTTTTCTTATTTTTCCTCTGTTCATTTTTAATGCAGCACACTTGTCTAGTCCAAACTCCAGTGCTATATCGCTACTGAATATACGTACAGTGTTTAGCAGTGATTGGGACTTTCCATACAACTTCAAATCATCCATGTACAGCAGATGGTTGATTTTACTTGATGTTATAGATGTTTGGTATCCGAGGCCTTTTTTGTTTAGTATTTGTGAAAGTGGAGTCATGGCGATTACAAACAACAGAGGGGATAGTGAGTCCCCTTGGAAAATACCTCTTATAATGCTAACCTGTCCAAGTGTCTCGCCATTGATTGTTAACTGTGTACTCCACATGCTCATTGCTTTTTAAATAAATATCTGAATGTTTTTGCTGACCCCAGTTGTTTCTAAACACTTTAGTATCCATGTTTGCCTTTACCTCAAAAACCTGAATGCCATTTAACAGAAAAGCAACAAGAACTAAAGCAAAAAATAACTGAGCACATGAAACAAACAACCACCAGGGTTCGACTTCCACCTCTAAAAACAGTTGCCAAAAAAACCTTGCTCAGGCATTAAAAGATGTTAATGCTGCACTTGCAGAAATAACAACCTATTATTATTATTTATTTCTTGTTTACACAGTCAGACAGGTGTTATTGACTGGTTTGTTTTATCAAGACATCGAGTCCTTCCCAAGGACCTGGGCTGGCTGAATTTTATCATCAATACTGTTGGTTATTGTAGATATAGGCTGTTCAGCAAAATATAGGCTGTTCCCAGTAAAGCTGCTTTTTGCAATTGGCTGATGGTGATTTCTGTGGCCCCTATAGTGTTGAGGTGCTCTTCAAGGTCTTTTGGGACTACACCCAGGGTGCCAATGACCACTGGGATTATTTGGGTCTTTTTCTGCCACAGCCTTTCAATTTCAATTTGTAGATCTTTGTATTTGGTGATTTTTTCTATTTCTTTTTCTTCTATTCTGCTATCCCCTGGTATTGCTGCTGCTATTATTATTATTATTATTATTATTATTATTATTATTAGGCTCAGGGCGGTTTACACAGAGAAATAACAAATAAACAAATAAGGCAACTTCCTGTAGCCTTCTGACTTGGTAATGACCGGAGTGCTGATTTAACTTAATCTTCCCATACTAGAGGTTCTTGCAAGTAGGGTTTTTTAAAAAAGTATCTTGGATGTTGACGTCCCTGCAGTACAGATTTTCAGTATATTCCTTCCATCTCTGCTTGATCTTCTCAGAATCAGTTACTATCTGTCCTTTGGCATCCTTAACATACCAGTTCGAGGTTGGAACTGTCTTCTGAGTTCAGAGATCTTTTGGAAAACTTTCCTTGTTTTTCCATGTCTATTTCCATCCTCAAGGTCTTTACAGATGCCATTGTAGTACTGCTCTTTGTCTCTTCTTTCTGAAATTCCCTATTAAGTCCCTTCCTGAGGTCTTTATCTTTCTTGACTTTGGCTTCTCTCCTCATCTTCAATACATCCTCTCTCCTTTACTTCAATACAGAAAACCTATCAAAAGTGAGGTGAAAAGGAAGCTGAAAGGGAAAGTCAGGAGGGTCAAATCACTCCAGAACTCATGGAGGTTATTTCAGACTGCAATAACAGAAGTGTCAGCTAGAATGTATACCAAAAAGAAGGAAGGGTGTTACTAAGACCAGGAGGATGCCAGTGTGGCTAATGAGAAATAGAGTAACGGGCATGTCTATCAATGGTTACTAGTCTTGATTGTTATAGGCTATCTCAAGGTTCAGAGGCAGTATGCCTTTGAATAGCAGTTGCAGGGGAGCAATGACAGGAGAGGGGGCATGACTTCAGCTCCAGCTTCCCAGAGTTATCTGGTGGACCACTATGA
The DNA here is from genome assembly GCF_027244095.1 of Hemicordylus capensis. NCBI lineage: Eukaryota > Metazoa > Chordata > Lepidosauria > Squamata > Cordylidae > Hemicordylus > Hemicordylus capensis. The sequence continues at coordinate 7,524,173 of NC_069660.1, forward strand.
AAAACAAGATGCTAGACCAGATAGGCCTTAGGCCTGAACCAGTAGGGGCTTTTACGTTCTTATGACTACCAAAGCGGTCCTCCTGGCACCACCTTATTTTTTTTTAAAGTGGGGGTGGGGGGTGTTAAGCTAATACTAAGACTCTTTGGGCTTTTCTCATTTGCAGATTTTCAAAAGAATGCCTATCTTCTCTTGGGAAAACAATTGGTAAGATGGAAATATGTCATGTTCCAACTCACAACTTATGTACATAGTGTATTGAATGAAAGGGCTTCAGGCTTGAGGTAATTGGGAGCTGAAGCACAGGGTCATAGACAGGCAAGAGTCATGGATGCTTGACATAGCAGCCAAGCATGATAAAGCAGATCACAGATGGGCATTGTTCAGATAGCCAAACAGAGCTGTTTCACCCATAGTGATCTGCCACCACCTGACACCTTACTGGTGGGCCTTCACCCTTGGAGAGCTGTTGCCCATCAGAATAGACAGCACTGGACCAGCAGTCTGACTCAATAGAAGTTATCTTCATATGTTTTTATTGGTTCATACCCTCCTCTGAGATACTGAGGCTTCTTAAAAGACAATTTCTGGAACTGCTAGTTTAGCATCTCGGTAAGGCTTTGGCCTGGACTCACTTGCAGTTTGTGTCTTGTGTCTCCGATGAGGGTGGGAGATGCTTCCCGGTGACAAGGGATGTCATTAACATTTATGGGAGTTCTTGGTCTGACCACATTAGATCTTCCAGCCATGCCATTTCAGTTCTGGGGAAATCACAGTATCTGTCTTATCTGCAAGAGAGCTCCTGAAACATTTGTCATCAGTAATTAAATTCTGCTCTGAGATACATAGAAATGTTGTTGCCATCAGTAATAATTTTGTGTGTACCATTCTATCAGTGAGCATGGCACCTTAGAGTTTCAGGCGCAAAGAAGATGAGTCCTGCCCAGAGAAGCTTCCAATCTAAACTGAGGCACAGGAAGGCAGCAGCAGAGAAGCAAGGGTAACAAGGGATGGCTTTGAATAAATGTGGTTATGCCTATTTAGTCTTGGTTAGAATTGAGGGTGAGAATTATTGAGTTAAGCCAAAAGTTTCATAGAAAGTGTACACTGAAGAGGGATCTGGATAAGCAAGGGACTAGTATATTTAGCGAGAAACTTCCAGGAATAATGGGCAGCAACAGAATTAGGGTAGAATAGGTTAAGACATCTGGAAACTTTTAGGTAGTTGATGGAGCTGCAGGAGTAAAAATTGCAGATGTCTATATTGCAGGGAGGTAATAGCAAAAGCATATGTGAAGAAAATGAACGCTGCATAAGCACTGGTGTTACTGTAATTGGGTGAACTTGGCCTAAGTACACATGTGTGTGCTTTGTTGCAGGTAATCTTGTTCGAATCATACCACACGGGCTGCTCGTGTTCTTCCCATCATATCCTGTCATGGATAAAAGCCTGGAATACTGGAGAGTACGTTGTGTTTGTCATGCAGGATTAGGCGTCTGTATTTGGGAACAGATCTTTAAACATGAACATTTAAATTACAGCCTTTTTTGTGTTGTAAAGAAGTGTCAAAGCATAAGACCACCCTTGTTGGATCAGGCCCAAGACCTATCTAGTAGAACACCTTGTTTCTCACAGTGTCCCACCAGATTATTTGGGAAGCCCACAGCAAGGGTATGAAGGCATGCTTGCCATTGCTCCCCTGCAATTGGCATTCAGAGGCATCCTGCCTCTGAATCAGGAGGTAGTCTATAGCCATCAAGACTAGTAGCAATTGATGGATGTCGTCCACGAATTTGTTCAAGAAGGAACTCCACGTGTATGGGAGGGGAAATGGCAAGATTGGGCCATAGCCCACAATGGGCACGCCTTGTGACACTACCTACCCTTGAAAGGGGTGGTGTTGCCAATGCGCCCATTGGTAGCTTGCCTAGCTGGCCTCAGCAGGGAAATGAGAAGCCGTTGCTTGTTGCTGGTGTGGGATTGCTGGGACTCAGGATCCTCTCTTGAGAATTCAGGGAGGTCTTGCGAGATTTCAATCCGAGATCTCAGCTTCACCTGAGATCTTTTGTGACTTGCTCTGAATGTCAGGACCCATTTAAAGAGCAGCTAGCCAACGATGAGGGGCCAGTGCTCGAGGAGGACTCAAGCTGGCAAGTGCCCTGTGACTCGGACTGAGTAAGGGCTTTGTGAAGGAAACAAGCCCCTGAGGAAGCTCCCACTTCCAAGAGAGCTCTGAGACCTGGCTGTACTACTCAGGACCCCTGAATCAAGCCATGGCCCCTGTGCAGAGCTTGACACCTCACTTAAAGCCATCCAAACTGGTGGCCATCACCACATCCCCTGGCTGATAATTCCATAGATTAGTTGTGTGTTTTGTGTGTTTTTTTAAAAGTACTTTTCATTTGTCCTAAACTTCCTGGCAGTCAATTTCATGGGCTGACTCCTGGTACTAGTGTAGTGAGATCAGGACAAAAATGTCTATCCAATCTCTGCACCATTCATAGTTTTATAAACCTCTATCATGTCTCTCCTTAGTCACCTTTTTTCTAAACTAAAAACCCCCATATTATTAACTTGTAAGGAAGCTGCTCTAGCCGTCTGCTCATCTTGGTTGCCCTGTTCTGCACTGTTTCCAGGTCTGTAATGTCTTTTTTTAGGTATGATGACCGGAACTATATATGGTATTCAAAATGTGGCCAGATCATCAATTTTTATAATGGCTTTATAATATGATCAGTTTTGTTTTCAGTCCACTTCCTAATGATCCCTAGCAAGGAATTTGCCTTTTTCACAACCGCTGCACACTGAGTATGCATGGAAATTTTTATCCCTCTCTCACAACACTAGAACCAGGGGTCATCCCATGAAACTGAAGGTTGGGAAATTTAGGACTGACAAGAGGAAGTACTTTTTCACAGCACACATAATTAATTTATGGAATTCCTTGCCATGGGATGTGGTGATGGCCACCAGCTTGGGTGGCTTTATAAGGGACTTAGACAAATTCATGGAGGAAGGTCTATCGATGGCTACTAGTCTGCTGGCTGTGGGCTACCTCCAGCGTTAGGGGCACTATGCCTCTCGATACCAGTTGCAGGGGAGCAGCAGCAGGATAGTGGGCATGTCCTCACCTCTTGCCTGAGGGCTCCTCAGAGGCATCTGGTGGGCCACTGTGTGAAACAGGATGCTGGACTAGATAGACCCTGGGCCTGATCCAGCAGGGCTGTTCTTATGAGATGGTATTTTCAGTTAATTGTCCACCACAACCCCAAGGTCCCTCACCTAGGCAGTCACCAACAGCTCAGACCCCATCAGTGTATATGTGAATCTGGGAATTTCCCCCCCCATGTATATCACTATACACTAACTTACATTGAACTGCATTTGCCATTTTGTTGCCCACTCACTCAGTTTGGAGAGATCTCTTTGGCACTTCTCACAATCTGGATAGCAGAGGTTATTGTTCAGACTGCTTGTCATACATAGGACCTGTTCACACAACTACATTAGCATTGAGGTTGAGTGGATTTGTGCACATTTTGACAAATGGTAAGGAAGACAGGAAATTGCGCCATTGCATTCCTACCTAGCACAAAGCTCAGTCTGTGTCACGATACATTGCGATACTGCTCAAAGGAGGATGAGTGGTGGCACAGTTTAAACTTTAGGTTGAGTTGTGTGCTGGGCCCAGTTGTCATTACCATTGACTGCATGGAGCTTTTCCAATGTGGGCTGATTCAATAATACATTGATAATGCTTGTGAAGAAGGGACAGCATGAGTCAAATGATCCAAGTGGCTCCTGTTGACACACATTGCTAGTGTGGCTTGAGATTGCACCACACAGAAAAAGCTTCCATAATATAGGAGCCATAATGAGTCCCAGAGTGCATAAGAAAACAAGTAAATCATACTAGAAAAGCTTACAAATGAAATCAGATCATCAAAAGGTTGCACAGACTCAGATGCTTTTGTTGTAGTATGTTACGTCATTTCACACATCAACAGTACTGGAACATCCTTGTGATCATTTCACACCAATTTCTGGAAGGAGCTTGGATGAATGTTTAATGAGCATTATATGGTCTCTAGTCTTTTCAACTTTTCATACTTACTGTCTTAAATTTTTGGATTCCTGTAATGTTGGTATCATTTTGGAGAATTAAAACAGAAATTTTAAAGCAAAATAAATCACACGCCCATGTTAGCATCTACCATTCACACCATCAATCATTCAGCCCACATTTTGAACATGGCAATTTTGGACTGGATGACCTCGGCTGCAGTCAGTCAGTTGAGGAAAAAGTGCTGCTTTAGTGGTTACAACTACTATTTGTATCACTTACAGTGGAGATGATGAGTTGGTATACCATGTAGCTGATGTTAAATTTTTGCTCGTTTGAAATTGAGCATGGTGAACTTTCTCAGTCTGTTCCCCTTTTCTGCCTCTCCCTCTGCTCTCATAGGAACATGATTTTGCTGGAAAAATAGAAGCAGTGAAGCCAATGTTTGTGGAACCAAGAAGCAAAGGAACTTTCACAGAGGTTGGCAAGACTTTACACAGTTATGGTGGATGGCATCCAGACTGATTCTCCGTCAGCACAAGTCCCTTTTGTGAACCGAAGGTACATTGTGCTCATACAAGAACCCCTTGTGTGAACACAGAGTTTCTTCCCTTCAGGGAGAAAGTTGATGTTGACAGATCACTTGTCTGGATGCCACCTCCCTGTCTGGTTTTTCTGAGGAATAACTAAGTTGTCTTCATTCAGAAGCACTCTACAAAACTGTTCACTTTGGATTGACTTCCAGTTGCTGGGGTTATGTCAGTTGGCTCAGTGTAACCTTGCTATTTTAAATATAGATATAGTATTTTTAAAATTTAAAAATCCCTATAAGTATTGTTATCTCCCCTGTGCCCTCATGAAGTTGTTGCCTAAAGTCTTAATTGCCTTCCTAGGTTGTTGATGTCACAGTGACTTGCATCTACTTGTACATCATTGTCAAATCTTTCTCTCATTCCCTTAGTCTTACAAGATAAATATTATTAAAAGTGATGATACATTAGTGCTGGCTTTTAAATCCCAAACCTTGATACATATCCTGTTTTTCTTGCCTGCCAAGTACAGTCAAAACAGAGAGGTGGTGAAGGCCACAGTGCATAGGGTTAGGCTGTGTTTGACCTGGTCGGCTGCATGTTGTGCAGTCTTGCTCTGGAAACTTGAGTTATATGAGCCCGATTCAGAAATAGTTTTATGAGTGTACAGATGTCTGTATGCTCATATGTATTTTTGTGTCAATGAATGTACCTGCATTCATTTAGAAAGTGAACCTGGGCACAGGCCCCTCAAATGCATGATGCAGTTAGGAAGCGTACTGCTGAACCTGTGTTCGACATCACGTGTGAATAACTGTGTCTGTGTACACCCCTTACACTCGTATGAGTGTAGAACATAACATGTGAATATTACTACTATTGATATATGGAATAGGTCTGGTGATGTGCGGTTCTGTTTAATAAGCCCTGCATCAAATGACTAAGGAACAAACTGAGAAAGGATCCGCTTCTGCAAATGTGCAGGGAAAACCCAGTTTGTTTGTTTAAAATGTTTATACCCTCCCCCTCTCGTACATTGCTGCTTGGGGCGGCTCACAACATTAATAAATTCGAAACAATATAAAGTCAAACATTAATAAAATTAAACAGGTGAAAATATCAAGCTAAAACCACATTTAAAATCTTTTTTTTTAAGTTCAAATTAAAAGTTATTAATAAAAAGCTAAGAACTGAAAAACTAAAAACAAACAAACTGTTAAGCCACACCTGGAAGTCAGGGTCAGTGTTTGCAGGATTAGTGCCAAGGGAATGCTGGTGGCGAGATCACCATATGGCTTATCCAAATACAGTCTGGCTAGAGGGCTTTCAGAGGGCTTCGGGTATAGGAACTGAAGCTACTGCTGGTTCAGCAAGTGCTAGATTATTATTATTTATTTCACTTCTAAACTGCCCCATCCAAAGGCTCTGGGTAGTGTACAACAAGTTTAAAAAGACATTAAAATACACACCATTTAAACACAGTGTTCAAAACAATATAAAAACCATTTAAAAACCATTCAAAAACATTTAAAACCAATTAAAATACTTTAAAAAGCAATTTAAAAACCTTGGAAGACCAGGCCAAACAAGTAAATGTTTAGGGCTCTCTTAAAGGCAGATTAGCAGTGGATCCCTTTGTAGAGCAGAGAACTGGAGTGCTTGGCTCTGGTGCACCTAGGTGATTTTAGAGCCTGGACCTAAAGGCCTTTGAAGCCGCCAAACCCCCCCCCCCCCGAACACCACCACCAACACCACCCCTGCTGGCAAGTTAAGCATCCTCACCTAAAGGCATTTGGAGCCCCCTGCCTCCCCTGCAAGTGAAGCATCAGCCTATGCATACACACCATGACATGCGCGGTATTTTTAAACACGTGGATTCTTGAGGGCACAAACAGCAACTGAACTCACAAGAATGTAAGAATATAAAACAGATCTCTTTATGCAAATATGCATTAACAGAAACATTTCAACTTGCAACTTAACATATTCCCATCCCATATGTTCCTTTTCCCTCTCCCCTGCTCTGTCTCTAAATTGAATTTGCATGAATGTTGAGATGGCAATGGTAAACCCTTCCTGCATTCTGCCAAAAAACCCCACATGGCTTTGTGGTTGCCATGAGTCGACACTGACTCAACGGCACAACTTTACCTTTACCTTTCAAGATGTATAAGTCTCCTTAAGCAGACACGCACTAGCATAAACATTCCAACATGTAACTTGACATAGTCCCGTCCCATTTATTTCTTTCCTTTTTCTCCACTCTGTTGCCAAGGAGTCCCAATTTTTAACTGATCCAAAGAGATTTTGAATGAAGGAGAAAACACTGTCCAGCTTGAAATCCACGTCTTCTGCACCTGCAGAATTGATCCACCAGAGCTGATCCAGCTATTCTGCTCTGTCAAGCACTTGCAGTTTTCCAGGAAGACCCAAGTTCAAATTCCCATTCAGCCATGAAACTCATTGGGCTCCTAATCTCTCTCAGCCCAACCCTGCTCACAGGGATGTTGTGAGCATCATCATCATCATCATCATCATCATCCCCCAGTGAGGCACTGCCTTGGCGTGGTTGTGGGGCTTGCGTGTTCTGAGGAAGGTGAGAGCTATGCCAGAGGTCCAACCATACTGGACAGGTCTCACCAGAGGAGCCAGACAAAGAGTGCCTATCCCATCAACAATATGGTGAGATGTAACTTTAATAAATCTATACCGGATCGGTCGTCGCCCGGGTCAACAAGGACCGCGCCAGGTGCTATAGTTCCTGGACATCTGGTGGCAAGTGGGCAACAGGACTCAGGATCTTCAGTTGAGTAACCAGGGCTGAAGACAGCAAAGTTACTGGAAGAAACGTCGCTTAACTGAAAAATATATATGAAAAATGCAAACAAGGAAATAATGATCTGCTATTACAAGTCTAGTCCAACTAGAAGAGGTTATTTAAAAAGAATGTACCAATTTTGGAAAGAGAAGCATCCAGATACAGAAATAACAGAACAAAGGTTAGCAGACCAGAGAAGATTCATAATAAGAAATAAAGTATTCACAGGAGTTGAGCTGGAAGAACTGCAAAGAGCAACACAGGCTCAAGATATGGAAGAAGAATTACCACCAACTGAAGCAGTTGCTGAGGCGCAGGTGGAGGAGGTGTTGGAAATAGAGGATACCACCGTTGCTGAACTGTTTCAAAATCAAAACCAGGCAACCTCCCCTTTGTCTTCACCTCAAAAACCCAAATGCCGTTTAACAGAAGAGCAACAAGAACTAAAGCAAAAAATAACTGAGCACATGAACCAAGCAACCACCAGGGTTCGACTTCCAGCTCTAAAAACAGTTGCCAAAAAACAACTTGCTCAGGTATTAAAAGATGTCAGTGCTGCACTTGCAGAAATAACAACCAAGAATTTGCAAGAAACAAACCAACTAATGTACAGTGCAGCAACAATAACAACACAAGAGCTCGGATATAAGATCAGTGGACCTGTAAAAAAAGAAAGTAGTACATCACCTAAATGGAAGATTAGATTAGAAAATAAAATCTCCAGGCTTAGATCAGATGCTAGTAAATTGAAAGATATGAAAGACAAGAAGCTGAAGAATCAAAACACCAAACAGTATCTGATCCAAAAATACCACCTAGATTCAAGGAAAATTAGAGAAGTCCTGGAAATAATAAAGCAGCAAATAACAGCAGTGTCAAAGAAGATTAGCAGATACGAAGCTAGAATTACTCAACACAGGGAGAATCTCCAATTCCAGTTGAATCAGAGACGTTTCTACCAAAGCATAGAAGGAGAAACTGCAAGAAACATAGAAACACCAAATAAAGAAGAAACAGTGCAATTCTGGGGGAAATTATGGGACAATCCAATAGATTATAATAAAGAAGCAGGCTGGATGACAGAGGTCAAAAAATGTAACCAACAAATGCAAGATCTAATAATAACACCAGAATTCATAAGTGAAAGAGCAAAGAAAATTAAAAATTGGACTGCTCCAGGCGACAATGAACTGCATGGCTTTTGGCTTAAACAGCTAACAAGCCTTCATAAACAACTGTCAAAACAGTTCAATCACATTTTGCAAGGAGGTGATATTGAACAATGGCTAACAACTGGGAAAACTCATCTCATCATGAAAGACCCAGCAAAAGGTGCAGTTCCAAGTAATTATAGACCGATAACCTGCCTGCCAACCATGTTCAAATTATTAACTGGAATAATAGCAGATGAAGTCATGCAACACTTATTAACTAACAAACAGCTTCCAGTTGAACAGAAAGGAAATTGCCCGAACACCAGAGGAACAAAAGATCAGCTGCTGATTGACAAAATGATTTTAGAAAATTGCAAGAGAAGAAAAACCAATCTAAGTGTTGCATGGATTGACTACAAGAAAGCCTTCGATTCATTGCCTCACACATGGATACTAAAATGTTTAGAAACAACTGGTGTCAGCAAAAACATTCAGATACTTATTAAAAAAGCAATGAGCATGTGGAGTACACAGTTAACAATCAATGGCGAGACACTTGGACAGGTTAGCATTAGAAGAGACATTTTCCAAGGGGACTCACTATCCCCTCTGTTGTTTGTAATAGCCATGACCCCACTTTCACAAATACTAAACAAAACAGGCCTCGGATACCAAACATCTAAAACATCAAGTAAAATCAACCATCTGCTGTACGTGGACGATCTGAAGTTGTATGGAAAGTCCCAATCAGAAATCGAATCACTGCTAAACACTGTCTGTCTATTCAGTAGCGATATAGCACTGGAGTTTGGACTAGACAAGTGTGCTGCATTAATAATGAACAGAGGAAAAATAACAAAAACAGAAGGAACAGAACTGCCCAATGGAAGCAAGATCAAGAACCTGGAAGAGAAAGAACCTTACAAATACTTGGGCATTCTCCAGGCTGACAACATCGCACACACTGAAGTTAAAAGAAAAATTGGAAGTGAATACATCAGGAGAGTTAGAAAAATCCTCAAGTCCAAACTCAACGGCGGGAACACCATACAAACCATAAACACCTGGGCTATACCTATTATCAGATACACTGCAGGGATAATAGACTGGACCCAGGCAGAGCTAGAGACGCTAGATCGCAAGACCAGGAAAATAATGACCATCAATCATGCTCTGAACCCCCGCAGTGATGTTGATAGGCTCTACCTCCCTCGCAGCTCAGGTGGAAGAGGAATGCTGCAAGTCCATCAAACAGTAGAGGAGGAAAAAAGAGGCCTTGCAAAATATATAAAGGACAGTGAAGAAGATGCACTTCAAATGGTCAATAACGTGAAACTATTCAACACCAATAAAACAAAGCAGGCCTACAAGAAAGAACAAGTCAAGAACCGAGCAGAAAAGTGGAAAATTAAGCCCCTGCATGGTCAATATTTGCACAATATAAGTGGAAAATCAGACATCACCAAGACCTGGCAATGGCTTAAGAATGGCAACTTGAAGAAAGAAACAGAGGGTTTAATACTGGCTGCACAAGAACAGGCACTAAGAACAAACGCAATCAGAGCAAAAGTCGAAAAATCCACCACAAACAGCAACTGCCGCCTTTGTAAAGAAGCAGATGAAACCGTGGACCACCTAATCAGCTGTTCGCACAGACTGATCGCACAGACTGACTACAAACAAAGGCATGACAAGGTAGCAGGGATGATACACTGGAACATCTGCCAAAAATACAAGCTAGCTGTAGCCAAAAATTGGTTGGACCATCAAATTGAAAAAGTGGTAGAAAATGAAGATGTAAAAATATTATGGGACTTCCGACTACAAACAGACAAACATCTGCCACACAATACACCAGATATCACTGTAGTCGAGAAGAAAGAAAAACAAGTCAAAATAATCGACATAGCAATACCAGGGGATAGCAGAATAGAAGAAAAAGAAATAGAAAAAATTACCAAATACAAAGATCTATAAATTGAAATTGAAAGGCTGTGGCAGAAAAAGACGCAAATAATCCCAGTGGTCATTGGCGCCCTGGGTGCCGTCCCAAAAGACCTTGAAGAGTACCTCAACACCATAGGGGCCACAGAAATCACCATCAGCCAATTACAAAAAGCAGCTTTACTGGGAACAGCCTATATTTTGCAACGATATCTATAATAACCAACAGTATTGATGATAAAATTCAGCCATCCCAGGTCCTTGGGAAGGACTCGATGTCTTGATAAAACAAACAAGTCAATAACACCTGTCTGACTATGTAAAGAAGAAATAATAATAAAAATAACCATGATACCTCTTGACTTCTTCTCAAAGGTGATATGATGACCATTTTACTCTGCTTTCACATTTGACTCATCACATTAGAGCCAAAATCTTATTAATAACACATTGTTCAGTGTAAAAACTCCAAGACCCCAAGCGCACACAGCCTGGAATAGCCACAGCATAACAGACCACAGGAGAGGAGAGAATAATAGAGACTCAATGATTTTACTGGCTCAGGCTCAGTCACTGGTCTCTATCACTGCTGCCTGCTGCTGTCCCTGTAGAGCCTCTGTATATGCAACTCAACTCAACTTCAAGCCAGCCAGGAGATTGTAGCAGTGACTGTGTGTGGCAGCAGCAGCTCCAGTCTCCAGCCAACTCCAAGCCTCCCCAGCACAGCACTCCTTCTCGCCTTCCTTCCTCGTGGTCTATGACGTTTGCTGGTGCAGAGATCGCATGCCTTCAGGCACGGACTCTGCGCAGGTCAAGTAGAGCAGCTTTGATGGGGGCTTGACTGGGAGGCCAGCAGGCAGGAAAGCAGCCCCGCCCCCCGACTGAAGACATGGGGCGGGCGGGCTAGCTGCCCGGCAGTTTAAGGCAGCCTTCTCAGGGTGAGCTCAGACACATCGACACATACCACGGAGGCCCCCCTATCCCTCCAGCACACGGACGCCACCGGAGGCCCCCCCAGCACATGATGGCCACCACTGTTGGAGGCTCCAATGAGAGCACATGGCCACCTCACTGGGGGAGGCCCCCTGCTCAAGAACATGGTTGAGCGCTACTCCAGAGGCCCCCCCCCAGTACATGGCTGCCCCTGGAAGCCCCTGCTGAGTTGCCACTGCTGGGGGTCCCCCAGTACTCTCCACTCTATTTGTTGGGTATGGCTGCCGCCACCAAAGGCCCCCACAAGCACATGGTTGCTCAACTTAAGTTGAGCCATGTCGGAGCGAGCGGAACCCCCTGCCAAGCACATGGTTGGTGGCACAGTTCCAGAGGGCCCCCCACTCAAGCATGTGGGTGCCGGAGGCCCTTCAGCGGGTCTTGGTGAGTGGCACACATGGCACACCACCATGGAGGACAGGCCCCGGTGGGGGGGCATTTGGAGGCTCTCCCACTTCAGAGGACCGGACTTTGGACTTGAAGTCCAGTGATAAGTGCACCTCTGGCTTGGCTCCTTCCTGAGTGATCCAGCGGCTGGGAGTTTCTCCTTACTGAGCTCAGCTGGAGTATCTCCTATTTGCCAGAATGAGTTGGTGAGCACAACTTTTTAAATTATTGTTGACCACCTTGGATATGCCTGGTTAGAAAGACAGGTATTTTAAATAAGCATCTCGCAGAATCTCTTGCAGTGTCCCACAGAATGCTGTGGGAGCATCCCTTAGATCGTGCAAATTTAAGGGATGTTCCCGGCCTTTGGGACACTGCCTATAACCAAAGAATTATGCCCTCTGTGCAGTGCAGTACTTGAGATAGCAGGATGTCTTGGACAGACTGACCTTGGTTAGGGAGTAGAGCACTGCCCAAGCAATTTGTGACATCCTTGCCCTTTGCGTGTTCATTTGTTCTGGTCGAGGGTCTTGCACTGTGCTACATAATATGTTTTCCAGCCTTGATGCATCAACTCAGGAAGCTTGTTTTACAAGTACTTCCAAAGAAAAAGACAAGTCTCATCTTGGAGACAGGCATCCTTCCTCCACCCCTTCTAATTTGATAAGGAAATCATGTCTAAGTTGGAATGAAATCAGCTGGATGAATGGAAGGACATGCAGTTTCTTGAATAGGTTTGTTATTCACACAGCTCTGTTTTGTGCAGCTTTCCAAGGCAGCAAAAAAGTCTTAAACATCTCCATAAATTATCTCAGCGTTTTGCTTCCCTGCCTTCCTTCATTAGATATCTCTAAAATTCATGTGTGAGCACTGGAAGGGATTCCCCTTAGGGGATGGGGCTGCTCTGCATGCAGAAGGTTCCAAGTTCCCTCCCTGGCAGCACCTCCAAGATAGGGCTGAGAGAGATTCCTGCCTACAACCTTGGAGAAGCTGCTGCCAGTCTGTGTAGAAGACAATACTGAGCTCAATGGACCAAGGGTCTGACTCAGTAGAAGGCAGCTTCCTATATTCTTATATAAGGCTGAGAGGGAAGTATTAGCATTTAAATAATGATTAGTCTTGCTTTAAATATCATTGCCAAAATTTAAGAGCTACAAGCACTGAGAATTCTTTGTCTATGGAAATTGATGATCTCAGTCTCAGCATCTGTCATGAGATTGGCAGTTTCGTGTAATAAGGTGTGTTTCATTTAATTAACTAGGCACTTGACTAATGGAATACAATTCCATGCTGAAATCATAGTCTCTGTGTATCGAAGTTTTTGTTGACTGGTTTCTTTCCTAGGTAATAGATGCGTACTATGAGAAGATTGTCTGTCCTAAGACCAATGGTGCAGTTTTCTTTGCGGTATGCCGTGGAAAGGTATGTGTTAACTGGACATCTGAAAGAGAGGCTCTGTGCAGAAGATAATTGCTGCAGAGCAGTGATAGGAATTTACCCTTCCTGTTTCCCTTCTAGGCTGGATCCAGCATTGGTAGTTTGATGATTGTAAAAACATAACTAAAAGTAGTGATGGGCAAGCTCTTCTAGATTAGTTCAGATTAATCTGAGCTATTCTCCACCTAGTGCCCCTGATGGCGCAGTGGTAAGAGCCCCTGGTGGCGCAGTGGTAAAAAACTGCCGCCCTGTAACCAGAAGGTTACAAGTTCAATCCTGACCAGGGGCTCAAGGTTGACTCAGCCTTCCATCCTTCCGAGGTCGGTAAAATGAGTACCCAGAATGTTGGGGGCAATATGCTAAATCATTGTAAACTGCTTAGAGAGCTCCGGCTATAGAGCGGTATATAAATGTAAGTGCTATTGCTATTGCTAGTGGCAAATTAGCAAATAGCTTGCTTATTCAGAGCCAATTCAAATCTAATTGGACCCTGTCACGCCACTAACTGGGGGCTTTACTGGGTCACACTTCTCCCCACCCCGTGAGCTTCCAAGCCCCCTCACTCCTCCTCAGTCCTCCTACAAGCCTACTCTGCATCCAGGACTCTCTGACTTTTAGCTTCCCTTCTTCCTGGGGCCAGTTTCCAGTGCTCAACCATCCCCCGTGCATGGTTTTAATCCCAGCCAAACAGACAACTCCCTTCTCTCACAGAAGTTGAGCTGGCAAATGTTTAGAAACTCAGCCTTCCAAGCCATCACACCAACTTAGCCAGTTGGAGTCAAAGGCTTCACAACCACAAGTGCAATACAGTATTGAATGGGAGGAAAATTCTGTTGTGGGGGAAAGCCTCTTAATTCCTATCCTAATTTTGAATTGCGGCAATTTCCCCTATTTAAAGTTTTGTATTGTTGGAAGCTGCCATAGTTTTAGAGAGGTGGGTTATAAATACTAGGGGTATGTTCAAAATCATTTTTTGGGATTTGATTTGACCTCAAGTCGAATTGCAAAAAAAATGAATTGATTCATCTAACCAGCCAGCCATAGGCGGCCGGTTTGATGAATTGAATAAGAAATTAGCGAAAAATTCATGTATCGCCCATAGAGAACAATGGGGAACTTGAATCACCCCATTGTTTCCCATGGGTAGGTCCTAGGGACTTCAAAGTGGGTTGGGTAGTAGGGCATGAGCCAAGCTACCTACCACTCAACTTACAAAAAAACCGGGTAATCAGGCGATTTTCAGTGAATGGTTTATGTAATGATTTTTACTGACCCAGATAAAATTCAAAAATTCATTTAAAATTGCCCTGTTTTCTGATAATTTTGTGGGTTGGGTGGTAAGTAGGTTGGGTCATGCCCTACCTACCACCCAACCCACTTTGGTTTCCCTAGAACCTACCCATGAGAAACAATGGGGTGATTTGAGTCCCCCTTTGTTTCCTATGGACTAAACAAGCAGAGTGCACACGTTTTGCAACCCTGCAGAACCGAAGCACACACAGTCCCTTCCAACACAGAATACCATATTTTGCCAAACACGCAGTCCAAAACTGGCCAAAAAAGAATCACTGACCCAGAATCCAAGCTGCTCTCACACACAATTATGACTCCATACAACAGTTGCCACAGCAGCACACTTAGCAGCCAGCAAGCAGGGCCATAACCTCAACAAGAACAATGTCATCACTCAGCCACATTTTGCCTGAATTAGTACACCTTGCAATGCAGACTGCAGAGCTCAGCAAACCAGAACAGTGAGTGAAGCACAAGTTACTCTCAGTGCCAGACATGGAGATAATCTCTTTTAACATGAGAAGAAGTCTTCTTTCTTCTCCCAATGGTAAGCCTGCTTGCCTGTGACTGGATAACACACCGTGGGCTCAGATTGGTGCTGGGCCCCAGCTGATAAGGCACCAGTCCATATCATCATCGGCCATGGCGGTGACGTGTGTGTCTGCATGTGTCATGACACATTTTTGAGACAGATAGGCAGGATACAAATGTATAAATACATAGAATAAATTTTGGATTGAGTCACACCTGAATGCCCTTCAAATCAACTCCCCATGCTGCTCATCTTCACAGAAACAGCCAATATAAGATAACTGTGACAAGCTGCTCTGGGAAAGAGAAACTGCCAGGGGAAGTAACATCTTGAATCTTGCAGGAATGTTGTCCCTGCCAGTAATCCATGTTGGTGACAAAAGGCATTGTTTTTCAGGCTAGCGAAGGTTTTGACTTTGCTGATAGGAACGGCAGAGGTGTTATTATCACGGGCCTTCCTTTCCCACCTCGCATGGACCCCAGAATCATTTTAAAGATGCAGTTTTTGGATGAGATGAGGGCCAAAGGTGGTGGTGGACAGGTAAGGAGCAAGACTTCTTGTTGATATTGTGATATTTGTCCTAATTGTTATCTTACAGCTTTTCTATGAGTTTCTATCCTAATTCCTTGGACAATGCTGGAGGCTTTCCAAATTTGCTTGGTTATTTATACTGACATTCCCAACTCATGCATATGGATGCAATCTAGAACCATTTCAGTCTAAACCGTTTCAGCTGCAAATGATTTATAAATTGCTAGAGTGCAGAGTTAAGCCTCACCTTATCTTCTAGTATCTATGTGCATATTTGTCTAGAAGACACTGTGCATATTTGTGAGGCAAAAGTCACACTGAGACCAGCACACAAGCACCTTCATGCATATATGTGTTTGTCTGGTCAATTGCTGCTTGGGAATTGTCAGGGCCAGGCTGGATTCATGGGTGAAAATAACAGAATCTAAGGCTGGGGAGTATTTGTTCTTCTGATCAGAATGCCCAACGTTAGTGGCTTGGTAGAAACTTTTAATTTGAAGTTTAGTAAGCAGGAGACTACCTCTTTGTTGATTAAAACAAAGGCTGGTATTTGTACCAGGCCTGGTCAATCCAAATTTCTCATCTTGCCAATAATATACTTTAGGAAGGAGACACTTTGCAAGCAGACCTACAGAGACTGCCATCATTGCTGTCCCCCCGTATCATTTGTCCTCCAGCCAGAAAGAGCACCATAATGCTATCTTGGCTGCATCCCTTGTCCCTTTAAAAGGCAGTCAGAATAGGCCTCAAAACTATTCCGGGCCTCTGCAACTAACAGGCTTTTGTTCTGGGCTTGTAGTGCTCTTAAAAAGGCAAAAATGTTCCAGCAGTGAAAGAGGGAGCACATCAAACTAAAACAAGAAGATTATTCTTTCTCTCCACACTTAGTATTTATCTGGAAACAACTGGTACAAGCAGCAGGCATCTCGTGCAGTGAACCAAGCCATTGGCAGAGTCATCCGCCATCGGGAGGATTATGGGGCCATCTTCCTCTGTGACCACAGGTAACCCCCCTGCTTGCTTTGCAGGAGCTCTTGCCCAAGGCAACCTGCTTGTCATTTCCTCTCCTCTGCCCGCCTACATGCATTCTGCAGTGCCACTGCCATTTCCTTGATCAATTGCTATGGAAGAAGTCTACAAGATGTTGGTGGGTACCCAGACTGGCAATTATACTTGCATTGGGACAGCAACTTCTTGAAGAAACTTTCTTTCCCATGGTAGAATAAGACTGTCTTGGTCTGGAGGAGGGGCTTGTGTGAGGGTTGGGGACATGGTAGAAACAAAAGAGTGTGAAAGGAAGAGGATTTACAGAGCACCTGTAAATGTTACTTCACATTTGGAGGCTCTGAACTAGAGGATCTTGTCTAGCAACCTGAATTTGGCTTCCAGGACTAATTTATTATGTTTCCCAATGTATTTTCTGTTTCTCTACTCTCCAAATCAGCTACTTTATCCTCAACAAAATAATCTTGTTCTCTAAGAATTTGGGGCTCATTGCATCAAGTGTACACACATACAAACTCTTTCAGCCCAACAGTCACATGGTCAAAACACAGGATGCTCCCTACAGCATGGTTGGTTTTCTAGGTTATAACACAGGCTTTAGCCATGGTGTGAATGCTCATGATAAAGCAATGTTGCTGTAGTGAAGCAAATCTTTGTCTGTCATTGCCTGGATGAAATACCCTCTGGGAGTCCTATATACACCATCCTGATATCCATAATGAAAGAAAGAAATGGTATAAATGGTGATCTTGTTAAAATTCACAATACAGGTGCACCTTGCTGTACGCGATTCCGTATATCTGTGGTCCACAAACAGCCACCTGATCTCAGCATTCACAGGGATACAAAGGGTTAATACCCAAGTATCCATGGTTGCTAGATGGCCAGAAATGATCTCTGAGGTCATTTTCGGGTGCCATTTTGATTAAAACCACTGTTTTGAGGTCATCCTCTTCAAGGAATGGACATAGCTATCGAATCAGCCGAAGTTGATAGAAAGTGTTCCTGGCCATAGTCTACACTTGAGATACCAGGGCGAGGCCTGGATCCAAGAGCACTCCCAAGCTGCGTACCTATTCCTTCTGGGGGAGTGTAACCCCATCTAGCACAGGAAGGTCTAATTCATCCATCAAATTCGGAGCCCCTACAATGAACACCTCTGTCTTGCTTGTATTCAGCTTCAATTTATTATCCCTCATACAGCCCATTACCTCCTGTAGGCAGGCATTTAGGGAATGAATGACATTTCCTGATGATGAAAATGAAAAGGAGAAGTAGGTTTGGCTGTCATCAGCATACTGATAACACTCAGTACACCCTCTCCACAGCTCCATACTGGCTCCCCAGTTCTTACTTCACAGACTGATGCTTGCGAAGCTTGGGAGAACCTCTCTGACATATAAGAGAGCCGCATAATCCAGCGATGTAAAACGGAGCGTGCATAAACCAAGGGAAACGATGTCCCTGATTTAAAAGTAGAGGATGCTTTGGAGGTTGTTGGAAGCCCAGAGACAGAATGGAGCTGTGTTTGCTGAACCACAGAGACCTGGACACAGGCTGGGAAAACTCTTCCCCAGCATTGCCCATTCCCCGTGGTCTCACGATATAGTCTAAATAGGTTCACATCTCTTTTAAATGTTGATTTAATGTCTAGATGGATTGATTAGGAGAGGAGAGCTGGTCTCGTGGCAGCAAGCATGACTTGTTCCCTTAGCTAAGCAGGGTCTGCCTTGGTTACATATGAATGGGAGATTAGAAGTGTGAGCACTGTAAGATATTCACCTCAGGGGATGCTGCTGCTCTGGGAAGAGCAGAAGTTCCCAAGTTCCCTCCATGGCAGCATCTCCAAGATAGGGCAGAGAGAGATTCCTGCCTGCAACCTTGGAGAAGCCGCTGCCAGTCTGTGAAGACAATACTGAGCTAGATAGACCAATGGTGTGTCTCAGTATATGGCGGCTTCCTATGTTCCTATGTACCAAATCTCCTGATGACCTCACCAAGCAGTTTCATGTAGATATTAAAAAGCACTGGTGACAGAATGAAGCCTTGAGGGATTCCATATAACAGCTCCTGTTTTGAGGAGCAACTGTCACCAAGCTCCACCATTTGGAATCTACCTGAGAGATAGGAGTGAAACCAGTGAAAAGCAGTGCCCCCAACTCCCCCAGGTGATCCAGAAAGATACCATGGTCGATGGTATCGAATGCCGTTGAGAGATCAAAAAGAACCAGCAGAGTCACACTCCCTCTGTTGATTCCCCAGTAAAGGTCATCATCAGGCCGACCAAGGCTGTATCAATCCCATAGCCAGCTATAAAGTCAGTTTGAAATGGATTTAGACAATCGGTTTCTTCCAAAACTGCCTGGAGCTGGTTGGCCACCATCCTCTCAATGACCCTGCCCAACCAAGGGAGATTCTTGATGCTTGCCTCCCTGCTAGGGATGTCCATGAACCACGGTTCGAGCCCTTTTGGGGAAATTGGGCAGAGAACTTCCAAAAAAGGGAGAGCAGGTCCTTACCTGCTCTCTACCGCCCCATGTAGCTTTTTGCTGGGTTGGCACACATCTCAATAAACTCCAGCATGGTGCCAGCACACACCTGGCATCCGTGCATGCGTGGGCGCCATTTTTGTGGTCAGCAACCCTACTCCAGGCTATGGCACTAACTCTCAAGTGAGACAGCATTGCTTCCTCACTCCTACTCTTTTGGAGGGATGTGGAATGTACTGATGGCCACCAGTTGGATGGTTTTTAAAGGGGTCTAGACAAATTAATGGAGGACAAGTCCATCAGTGGCTTTTAGTCTTGATAGCTGTAGGTTGTCTCCACAAGCAGGATGCCTCTGAACATCAGTTTCAGGGTAACAATAGCAGAAGAGGGGGCACACATTCATCTCCTGCTTGTGGGCTTCCCAGAGGCATCTGGTGGGCCACTGTGTGAAACAGGATGCTAGACTAGATAGGCTTTGAACGTGATCCAATAGGCCTATTCTTAGGTTCTTATGAAGCTGTTGAAGGCTGTCCTTTTCACCTGGGCCTTCAGCTAATGCCTAGTCGTCCCCCATCTTACTTTTTATTTTATTTATTTATTACATTTGTATATTCTGCCCTTTCCAAAGGCTCTGGGCGATGTACAATATACAGTTTGTTTTTCAAGTGGATTATAGCCTTTGTCTCAGAGCAAGCTCACGTGAGGGAAAGAAATGCTGAATCATCCCTGCTGAGCTTTCTGGCAAAGGCTACTCCTAAAACTCTTCTGTGTTTCTGATAGGTTCAAAAATGGCTGCCGCTGCCACCCCTCTCTATCATAGAGCTTGAACCTCCCTGGGCTTGGGGTGGAATTCCCAGGGAAAACTCTTCTTCTTTTTGCTATTGGAAAAGTACAAAAATCTTCCATGTGCAAGCCTACACATGGTGAGAAAACAAATAACTGCTGAGCTACTGAGGCGTGTTTGCATCAGAGGAAAAAAACACCTTTCAGACCCCGCTTTTCTCCTGAGTTAAAAATCCACTCGGAGAGGCTTGTACAAGAAAAGAACAAAAAGAAAACAGTTTTATTCAAATGCTACAGACTGCTCCTGTCTGTGGTTTTCTCAGCTTTTAAAGGTAAAGTGTGCCATCGAGTCAGTGTCGACTGCTGGCGACCACAGATCCCTGTGGTTTTCTTTGGTAGAATACAGGAGGGGTTTACCATTGCCAACTCCCGTGCAATATGAGATGATGCCTTTCAGCATCTTCCTGTATCACTGCTGCCTGATATAGGTGTTTCCCGTAGTCTTGGAAACATACCAGCAGGGATTCGAACCGGCAACTTCTGGCTTGATAATCAAGTCATTTCCCCGCTGCGCCATTAGGTGGCTTCCCAGTTTTTAGTTACAGGTAAAAATACTCAGTAAGTTACAAGAATATTTCAAAAAAGCACCCCAGATGAAGTTGGGATGGCACGCTTTAAAAATCGTGGGTACCCAGTTGCAAGGAACAGGTATGTAGGAAAATACAAAGGCACAATTAAAATTTAGAGTCTTTTGCAATGCCCTGGCTGGATAGGCATAGGTTAGTGTTTCTTAGCTTAATTACGTTGCAGATAAACAATAATAGACCAGTATCGGGGCTATATAAAGTGCACATAAAAGAAACAAAAAGTCTAACGCAAAATCTGAATGAACAATCTTTCCCTAGACTAAACTTTCTGAAGCCAAAGTCCTGGCTTCCTTTGTCTTGAACTCACCAAATCCTGGATGAGAATTCATGTTGCCTGCCCTCCTGGTTTCCCAGGACCTGCAGAAGAGACATTATCCTGCAGCCAGTTCTCATGGCCACATGTCCTCCGCTCTGCACTCCCAGCCTGCTTCTTCCTGCAAAGAAACTCTCCTTCCTACCAACGGCTCTCTAAGTCCCACCCACCTGGTGTGCTGATTGGTTGAGCCCTTGAGTTCACCAGCCTGTCGGTCAGGACAGGCTTCATTTCTGGTTAACTCTTTAGGGGAGAGGTGGCTGATCACTACGGTTTTATAATAGTGTCTGTTGATTTTTAGTTGTATTTTTAATCCACCCCTCCGGTATTATTTTGTTTGTTAATTTTAATAATTTGTTTTAATAACTTTTTTTTCCATTTTTATTGTCATGTATTTTAATCTGTGCTTTTAAAATATTCTAAATTTTGTACACCTCTTAAAGATGTACATATCAGGCGGTATAAAAATATTATTAATAATAATAATTTGTTGTTCAGCACCCTGGGATTCCAGGATGAAGAGTGCTATATAAAAATAAATAAATAAGCATGCAGCAGCAAACAAGTTATAATTTCCCCCATCCCTCCCCCGAAATCTCCTTTGTCATAACTTTCTGAGAAGTCTGTAATCTTTGTTTCTGGAAACCCAAGCTAGCAATCACATGTGGGGAAAATTGTATGGATCATCTCACTTTGGGGTTTGGACCAAGGTACACTTGAGTGAAGCAGCTAATGAGTTTTCCTTACTAGGAGACTGAATCACAGCTCTATGTTTCCCCCCTTGCCCATTTAAAGTATGCTAGTATTCACAGTATTTTTTCAGACGTTGGCCCCTTTTTCTTTTTAAAATCCATGTAGCTGCTTCATTTATGCGCCCAGTTGTGGCCACGGGTACTTTCTTCTGTCATTGGCAATTGCATAAGAACAGAAACTTGGGCATCTTGTTCCACGTTCTAGGTTGTCTCTAAACTAGGCATGGCTTGGAAGTACTATTTTTAACAGAGCTGATGTTTTTTCCATTCCCAACAGGTTCATGAATACAGATGCAAGAGCCCAACTGCCTTCCTGGATCCGTCCTTATGTGAAGATTTATGAAAATTTTGGGCATGTGGTTAGAGAGGCATCACAGTTCTTCCGTGTTGCGCACAAAATTGTAGGTAACGAAAGGTGAAAAAAGAGGCAGTCTCTAAGAAAGCCATTCAGTGCTTCAAGGTTAAACTCAAAGGACAGGCGATTACTTCTGTTAAACTGAATTCCACCATTTTTTAAAATTAAGAACATATTGCCAATACCAAGTAAATCAGAGTTCAAAAGAAGTCTGTGGGCCATGGCTTATCAGTCTTAGGGCTTCAGAAGGATTTCCAAAAAGTAAGCCTCAGACATTTTGGAGCATATCATCCCGTTCTAATGGATTGAAGTGAGACAAAACATAAAAGCCTTTTACAGAGCTTCCAGCACTTCTGAGGCAGCCTCTCAAATAGTTTCCAAAGGTTGAGAAACCTTCTGGAACAGCCTCTGATACAAGCAATGCATCCAAAGAAGCGCATGTGTGTGCATGTGCCCATGGGATTCTGGACTTTATAGTCTGCTGAGAGCACTCCACTTTTAATTAGTGGTGTGCATGGAACCAGTGCCTGCCGGTTCGAAGTGGGGGCGGGAAGACAGGGGAGAGTGCTCTTACCCCTCCCACTGCATTTTCCCCACCGGTGCTGCCCTTTAAAATGGTCTGGCGGGGATGGCAGCGTACCTCCTTGCCACCCCGGTGCCTCCAACCAGAAGTTGCCACTGCGCGTGAGCACGTTGCAACGTGTGCATGTGCAGCGGCAACTTCCAGTCCGAGGAGGACCTCTTTGCATTGTCTTTGTACCCATATATTTTTACAGACCAAGTATCTTTCTTACAGTATCCTTTAATTGTCTGTTCTATAGAAAACCAATTTGATCTTGGTGGATGTAATTTGTATTAGTCCCTTTAAATGAATAGCTGTCAATAAAGACATACAATTTAAACTATTTCTAAAATTATTGCTATTGTTGCTTCATCCCAGACTCATGGCATTTATTATCTCCATTAACAGTTCTGTAATAATCTTCCTAAAATTGTTAATAATATATAACTGTAAATCTATCAAGGCCAAGGGCTTGCCAAGTACTAGATTTTTAATTCTCTGATTACCTCTTCACTTGAGATTCAGTTCTCCAGCAAATCTTTGTGTGCCTCAAGTAACTGACACATTTGGTGTATTTTAAAATATCTGAATCTGTTCCGTCTGTGGGTTTTTAGTAGTAGAAAAACTTCAATTTCATTCACTGTAGCAGCAGTTTTTACAGCATATGTTTCATCTTTTCTTTTATTTGGAAGGATTATGGTTTTATTTTTCCTGGTTCTTAAAGTAGCTAGCTAATGTTTTGTCTGTTTCCTTTTTCAAAATATCTTTGCTTACAGTAAGTTATCTTGTATGTTTTAAATACATCTTTCAGTTCTATCGCTCCTTTAGTTACTTTTAATCCACTAAATACTTTCTTGTCTTGAACGTTTACCTTATGCTCTTGTTCTAAAGCTGCAATTCTGTCAACTAATTGTTGTCTATCCTATTCTCTTAATTTATGTAGATATACCAATCTAAAAATAAATAATCCCCACTTATATGCCATGCTAGAATTCCACATTGCTAGTATGGTCACATCTTGTATTATTATTTTTGATAAAACAAAATTTATATCTTCCCTTAATTTTAAATTTGTGAGGTGCCCTGAGCAGTATTTCACTTGGAGGGACAGGGTAGAAATATTTTAAATAAATAACACATCATTAGATCACCAATATTCACTAGTTTTTTCTTGCCATGTCCAAATAATTGTTATTGGAACATGATCTGCATAAATACTATATTTATTTATTTATACATTCAATACACAGTATCATATATTTATGTTTGAGAGACCAGGAACAAATCAATTCTAGAATAACTATTATTGGATATGAATAAAACTTTACAATAAAGTAATAAAATTAACCAAATTGAGGAAACAAGTTAAAAGTCAGGTTAAAAACCACTGTCAGTATCAAATTCAAATTAAAAGTTATTTTAAAAGCTAGAAACAGAATTATAAAAACTAAAGATCCTACCAGATATAACCAAAGATGGAGCATTAAAAAGCCTCCTTTAAAAAGGTGTGTGTTTTAGTTGTTTTTTAAAAACAATGAGGGGGACGGTGTTCCAAACTGAGGGGACACAACTGAAAAGGTCCTGTCTCTAGTCCCCGCAAACTGGATCTCTATTAGTGGCAGGGCCATGAGCAGGGCCTGGGTCGATGAACAGAGGGCCCTGGCAGATTCATATGGGCGAATGGGGTCCAACAGGTACCCTGGCCCCAAGCTGTGTAAAGCTTTAAAGGTCAAGACCAGCACCTTGAATCTAGTCCGGAAGCAGACTGGTAACCAATGAAGCTGCCGCAGGATGGGTGTAATAGTCATTGAACGACTTGCACCCACGAGCATCCTTGGAGCAGCATTCTGGACCAACTGAAGCTTCCAAACTGTCTTCAAGGGCAGCCCCACATAGAGCTCATTGCAGTAGTGCAATCTGGATGTTAACAACGCCTGAGTGACTGAGGTCAGGTCCAACTTCTCCAGGTCCATCTTCTCCAGATCTCCTATTATCAAAAGTATGTGTTGTATAATTCTGTCTTGTAACTGTGATGTAAAAAAAAAAAGAGAGAGAACATTGAATATACACAATTGTTTTGATGGATTATAAAGAGTTTAGAATTTTCTGATTGGTGCCAAGGAAAAAGACTGAGTAACAGCTGAAATGCATTTGGTGTATTGGAGCCTCATAAGAAACATCCATTTGGTTTCTTTTTTTACATCACAATTACAAATCTGAATTTACACACACATACACACACACACACACACACACAATCTTTTTATGTATGATTTATTTGTGAGAGACTCCTCTCAGAAAGAGCTCTTGTTTGCTCTCTGACATCTGACACCACTGGCTGAAGTTTCTGTCCCAGAGGCTAGAACTCATGGATCTGGATTAAGATCCGTTGAGATCCATAAATATGGGGATTCTGCGCCTGCGCAGGAACCACACGGTAATGCCGCAGCCGTCCAAGCCCCGCCTCCACTTCTACAGCATGTTATTTAAAGGCGGGCTGGGCGCCATGTTCCTCAGTTCTTTTCTGATTGCCGTCGCGTTTGGACCTCAGTCTGCGGCTTTTCGTCTGAATAGTTCTTCAGATTTATTCTTGTGAGTTCATCTAGTTCAGGCTTCCCCAACCTGCAGCCCTCCAGATGTTGCTGAACTACAATTCCCATCATCCCAGCCACAATAAGTTATAGCTGGGGGTGATGGGAATTGTAGTTTGGCAACATCTGGAGGGCCGCAGGTTGGGGAAGCCTGATTGAGTTTAAAAAACAAAAAAAGATGGATATTTGGGCTTTGACCTGTTTTTAGCTGACTGACTACGTTTTCGTGTTGAATTGGACTTGCTTTGGCTGATGGATAATGACTGGCATTTTGACCCCCAGTAAGGACCTGACTACATGTTTCAGCTTTCGGAATGGCTGAAGAGGGAAAAAAACCTTTAAGAGGTGCGGGGGTTGTAAAGCCAAACTCCCCTCTAAGGGTCTTTGGGAATTGTGCCTCATTTGTTTGGAGGAAGAGCACAAGGTGTCCACTTGCAAGGTTTGTCTGTCATTTCCTAAATAGACTCGCAAGAATCGGGTACTTCACCTTCGTGCTGCCATTTATGACAAAGTTCTGAGCCCTTCGACACCTGGTGAGCCACGCCCATCAACCTCATTGGTGGAGACACCACTGAAAATACTCTCAATACCAAGGCTACAGAAGATTAGGATATCGACATCAACGTCACCTCCAACTTCAAAGGTGTCTAAGCCTCCGTCATCATCAGTTGGGAGTCAGCATCCACCTCGTGGGGGATCTGACTCAACGTCGAGAGCCTCAAAATCATCAGCTAAATATTCAGCTACTGAGGCTTGCTCTACAGCACCAAAGAAGAAGTCGGAAGCAATTGACCTGACATGAGAACGCACACCATCCCTGTCAGCTCTGCAGCAATTACCATCGACACCAAATTCGAGATCGAAGACTTCCCTTGACATCGTGCCCCCAGGGAAGTCTCCGGTATCGACGGAGCCTCTTGACACTGACTGTCCATCAACACCGACGCGTCGACCTCGAGGGTGTTCCTAACGACGATTTATTCTTCACGCCCTTCGACACCGAAGGTACAACATGGTGCTCCATCGACATTGACCCTACATACTCCAGTGCTATTGGCATCGAAGCAGGTTTCTCCACAATGCCAACTACCAATGCCGACATTCGATGTCGATCAGGAGGAGGAGATGCGGAGGAAAATACCACTTGGATCCTACCACCACACACACACTGCTATCTATTTTAGACTCCTCATCAAGTACCCCTTCCATGTCAACGTTCAAGGGGTTTCTTCCCTTGGGTACTAAAGGAATTCGATTGAGCATGTCAGCACCACCACCGGCCCAAACAACTGCTTTGTCTGCAGCACACTTGCAAAGTCCTTCTACCTGGCATTCTTGTGGTTTTTCACATACCTCTGCTACAACTACTGTCCTCTCGGTGACTGCCATGGGTTTCTATTCCCTGGGGGTGCCATATGATTATCAGGTGGAGAATCCATGGAAACCTTTTACACCAAGAGCATATACCCTGCTTACTCTCTCTTTGGTGGTGACCACCTTGGCCAACACTGCTATCCAGGGGGAATCTGTAACATATGCATCTAGGTCAACACAAACCCTTCCACCACCTATGATGTCGCAAGCAACGCAAACCTCATCTCCACCCCTCAGGGCGATGGGTACCAAAACACAATCTCTGTCTCCTCCTCAAAACACTACTGTGGAGACCCAAATGTGTGTTCCATCTTCTCCAACCGGAATTACTTCAGACCACCATGGATCTTCTGATTTCAAATCTGATCCAGAAGATGCAGAAAGTTTAGTGGATCCTCCCACTGATGTGCCACCTTCCACCTATGTCTCTCCAAATGAAGAAATGAAGGCCTACCATAAACATGTGCAGGCCATGGTGGAAGCGCTGGGTTTGGATTTGAAATCAGAATTGTCTACGATAGACAACTCAGTGCATAATTTCATGATCAGATCCCGAGCCACTCAACCTGTGGCCCTACCCGCTCTACCTGTAATCACCAGAGCGGCGAAATGTGCTTGGGGAGTGCTACATTTGTCTACTCCCACATCTAAGAGACTGGAGATCCTGTATTGTATACAGGAGGACAACACTTACCTTTTGAAACACCTGGCTCCTAATTCCCTTGTGATCAATTGTGCTACCTCGTCAAAAACGGGAAGACAAACACAACACACCATCTGACAAAGGGGAGAAAATTGGACCTATTAGGAAGGAAAGTTTACCTCATACTTATCTATTAAAGCAGCTGTTTACTCAGCAAGAAATTCCAACAAACGCTGGGAAAATTGGCTGAATTGACCAGGCAGCAGTTAAGCATTGCAAAACATCTTGCAGAGTCGGAATCTTGCTCTTTAACTGTGGCTGTCGCTTTACGGAGGCATGCATGGCTATGGTCTACAAACCTCCAAACTGACATAAAGGAGAAGATTAAAGGTTTGGACTTTGACAGAAACAGCCTCTTCAGTGAAACGACTGACTCTACCATGGAGCAACTTAAAAAAATCAAAGTTCACTGTGAAAATTTTCATTTCAGCTTCATCTACATCCACATATACTTCAAGGTATTGTTCTTATTCTGGCAAGCAGAGACCTACTTATAGGCAACAGGATCATCGATACTACAAAAAGGAATACAATCCTTACCACAAATGTCCTTACCAGGGTAAGTGCAAAAACACTCAGTCCCAACATAACAAATAACTAGAATCACAGAAGCATATTTGAAATTCAGGACCGCCTACCGACACTGGACTTCTCCCCAATCCTGTCTTCAGGGGCGTTAACATTTTGGCAATTGAGCTCCACCAACATTCTTGTAATTCCAGCAATTCCACAAGCACACAAGTCCATCAAGCTGGCATGCCATGGCCCTGCATGGCACCACATAACATTGGATCGCTGAGTCCTGAAGATCACATTCCCAGGATACACCATAGAATTCAAAACAACCTCACACTTTTCAGGAATAAAGTTCACTTCGCCACCCTGTCATTACAGGAAGAGGTTAAGGAGCTATTGGAGAAGGGTGCAATCACCCTGGTGCAGTGGGTGCACAGGCGGGAGGGGTTTTACTCCCATTACTTTCAGATCCCAAAGCAGCATGGAGGAATCTGCCCCATTTAAACAAACGGGTCCACGTCAGGAAATTTCGCATGATGGCGTTTCAGGAGATCCTACCACTTCTCTATCAAGATAATTGGCTTGCAACGCTGGATTTGAAAGACGCCTATTTTCATATCAACGTAAGGGAGCAACACAGGAAGTACCTATGCTTCACCGTAGGAGACCAAATATACCAATACAATGTCTTACCCTTCGAACTTTCCACCGGCCCAAGGTTGTTTACCATCGTATGGCCATCGTGATCTTCCACCTAAGGACACAGGGTATTGCAATGTACCCATACTTAGACGACTGGCTCCTGATCTCCAGGGACCGAGAAGAGTTACTTTCACAGATCCAGTACGTTTTGAATCTTCTCCAAGACTTAGGGATCCAAGTCAATTAAAAAATGTCCCGCCTGGAGCCAGTTCACGTTATCAACTACATAGGAGCAGTGTTGAACACTGAAACCCAAAGGGCATACTTACCAAAAGAGAGATTTGCATACATCAGGGATCTGGTGCAAGTATTCCAACACCATCCTACACAGTCAGCTCAATTGATACAGCGACTTCTCGGCCTTATGGCATCCTGCAACACAGTGATACATTATGCACGGCTGAAAATGAGGAAGCTACAACTATGGTTTCTATCGGTTTTCCATCCCAACCGAGACAGTCAACAAAAAGATCTAGAAATATCACCACAAATACTACGCTCACTGTCGTGGTGGCCAGACAACTGGAATCTCCTGGAAGGGGTTTCTTTCCAGACTGCATCTCCATCAATCTGGCTGACAACAGATGCATAACTGCTGGGTTGGGGCGCCCATTGTGAGAACCATCAAATACAAGGCAACTGGACCCCACAACAAGCCCAATCACATATCAACTTCCTGGAGTTGCTTGCCTTCTTCCAAGTGATGGTCTTCCTGCCAGTGCTACAGAGCAAGGTTGTCCAAGTTCAGTTAGACAATACCATGGCCCAGGCATACATCAGTCGCCAGGGGGAACCAATCCTATGTGCCCTCAGCATACAGCCGTGGCACTGGTGCATCCAGCATCAGGTATTCCCGATAGCCATCCATATAAAGGGCCTGGACAGTGTCCTAGCGGACGACCTCAACCGCATGTTTGCGCAACACCAACACGAATGGGAGCTCAAAACAGAATAAATGGCTCCTCTCTGTGACTGTTTCATGAGCCCGTCCATAGACCTGTTTGCAACTTCAATAAACAAGAAGTGCGCCCACTTCTGCTCAAGGGCAGGACACGACCAGCAGTCCTGGTCAAGGGCAGGACACGACCAGCAGGACACGACCAGCAGACCACATCCAGCTGGAAAGCGTGCTCCAGAGACGCTTTCCAGCTGGATTGGACTCAAGAGACACCATACATGTTTCCTCCACATCCCTTGATTAGTCGAGTAGTAGCATATCTCCTGGCTGCTCCTACTTCCTGCATCCTGGTGACTCCATGGTGGCCCAGGCAACCATGGTTTTCACAGCTACTCAAACTATCGGAGAACCGTTACCATCGTCTGCCTCAAAGAGCTAGATCTCCTGTCCCAGGACGACGGACACCTCCTCTACCCAGACGTACTCATACTCCATCTGACGGCATGGCAAATTGGATCCTAAAGAATATCTTGCTTAATCAGAGAAAGCCCTCCACTAGATGTAATTACTTTGAAAAATGGCTACGATTCATTGCATGGTTTTCTACCAAAGCAAGCTACTATTAAAGACATACTCCTCTATCTAACTATCTTGAAGACACAAGGTTTGGCTAACGTGTCCCTGAAAGTCCACTTGGCTGCACTCTCGTCTAAACACCCGGGATGTGGTGCCAAAACTCTTTTCTCTCACCTGGATAGTAAAGCTTTCCTAAAAGGACTTATGAATGTGTACCCACCCATTCATACTCCAGTAGAACCATGGAGCATCTCCTTGGTGCTCTCATATTGACTCAAGATCCATTTGAATCAATGGCTACTACTTCCATCCAACTTGTGACTTTAAAAATGACCTTCTTACTCACCATTACCACTGCAAAACATGTTAGTGAGCTAACAGCCTTAAGGATAGATTCTCCCTATACAAGGATTTATCCTGACAAAGTACTGATGCATTTAGACCCGGACATTTTGCCCAAAATAGTGTCCACCTTAATCAGGACATGGTGCCTTCAGTGTTCTTCAGGGACCCATCTACTCCACTGGAACATACAATGCACTCTCTTGATGTGCGTAGGGCACTGCTGTTCTACCTGGCATGTACAAAGGACTTTAGGTCCTCTAAATGTCAATTCAGCCTACAAAGGCTCTGCCAAGGGCTCCAGCATATCCAGACAAAGACTGTCAAACTGGCTGGTCAAGCTCATCTTGCTCACCTACAAGTTGCAAAATAAGAATCCACCAGAGGTAGTCAAGGCCCACTCCACCCGGGCCTACACTTAATCAGCTGTACACCTCTTGGGGATAACTTCCACAGATATCTGCAAGGCAGCTACATGGTACACAGATTTACCCTTTATTAAGCATTATGCCATAGATGTGCGCTCTGCTGCTGAGGCGAGCTTCGGGAGAAGTGTTCTGGAACAGGTGTTAAAATAATCACTACTGCACCCTCCTCCTGGGAGAGCTTGCTAAACACCCATACTTATGGATCTCGATCCAGGTAACCAGGTTGCTCACCTATAACTTATGATCTGGAAGAGATCCGTCAACATCTATAAGATCCTCCTGGACCACCCCTCTGCAGTAGTGCTCTGCTCGGTGCATACCAGTGGGCATGTCTTTCTCTACCAATGCTGATGAACTCACCTGCTTATCTGGATGATCGTCTTTCACGGTGGTCACCCAAGAACTGAGGAACATGGCGCCCAGCCCGCCTTTAAATAGCATGCTGTAGGTGTGGAGTCGGGGCTTGGACACCTCGACAAGCTGTGGTATTGCTACCGTGTGGTTTCTGTGTAGGCGCAGAATCGCCATACTTATGGATGTCGATAGTCCTCTTCCAGATCATAAGTTACAGGTGAGCAACCTGTTTATTTGTAAAGCTGCCTATAGAAGACAAAGACTTATCATTGGATTCTCTCTGTGAATGCCCCATATCGTTGTTTGCTCCATTCACAGAAGAGGACGGCAATGAGAGCAATGTGACTGGTTAATGGAATTACTGAATTGTTAATCTTCTCCCCAACCCTGATTAAAAAGAGAGAGCACAGAATGGGAGAAACTAAAACCCTTAATTTGTGCAGTTAGTTGAAACCAGACTAAACATTCTTTGGTAGGTTTTTAAATTATTTTGGAGCTTATAATGAGGGAGCTTTTCATGCTTAGAGTCATCAAATAAAATGGATTGATAGAATAATAGAAGTGGGATATTCAAGTTCTGCTGCTGATCTATTGTTGCTACAAGTAATTGCCATCACACAGAGTTCTGGTGGGCAGGCATGTTTTCTTCAGTTTTGTTTTTGTTGAGGACAACTCTTGCCGCGGAGCATTTTAAATTTCTCTAGTGTAATGTGTTCCATTTGTATGCAGATGCCGCCACCTCCCGCTCGTGATCTCTCTTGCACCACCGCCACTGGAGAGGAGGCTGCCTCCACATCTTCTGCTTCATGTCAACAGTTCCTTTCTGTGACAAAAGCCAGCAGTTTCGATGACCATGTTCCTAGTTTGAAAAGGAAGAGAATAGGTGAGTTTTCTTTTCTTAACACCAAGGAATCTTTGAGGTGATCCATGTTACTTCACAACCTGGGTTCTGCGTCTGCACAGTGAGCCTTGCGGAACAATTCAAAGCTCCTTGAGGTGCTCTTCAGCTCTGCTGAATTGTGCAGGTGGCGTGACCGTTATTTTCGGTGGGAGAGCACCTTTCTCCTCAGTTCCTTCTTGACTGCTGCACTGCTCGCATCAGGATGGATTAGCTCCACTATCCTCATTCCTCAGCTTTATCCAGCATTTTTTTTGGCTTGACTTGGACTGTTTTCCAGACTATTCTCCAGTTTTTCCCTCAGGCTTTGTTTTCCCAGTAATTTCGGCTTTTGACTACTATTTGTTTCACAGCTTCTCTCTTTCGTCTTGCCCCTTTTGGTTGCTCAAATTGACAATAGAGGAACTTTTAAAAAGTGTACCTCCTACTGATGTACATTACCCGTGTTGGATAAACATGAGTGTTTAATTTGTTTGGGCGAGGGGCACGTCATCAACGCCTGTAGAATTTGGCCTTTTCTCAGCAAACTAAGAAGAACCTTTAACTTCTCTTGAGAGCGGCCTTTTATGCGACTGCACTTTGGCCATCAACTCCTATGCTGAATTATCTGGGTCCGTCGATGGTGTCTTTGTTGACCAACAGCCACTCATTGGGACCAAGAGTGTCTTGGGAATCAGCTGTTCACTATCCTTTGGGATCGAAGGCAGCTTTGACATCAGCCACTACAACTTCCCCTTGAACACTTTCTCATTAAGGCCATGGGGACTTGACTTTCAAGAAACTGATGGCAGTAGATGTTGACAGCATAAATACTGCCACCACAAGAAGCACAAACATGAACTCTCTGGATCGCCAGGATCATAAAGCCTTAAGCATCACCGGACTTCCTCCACCTCTTTGATATTGACGAAGTCAAAGCCTTCTACAGTGTTGATGTCAAAGGTGTTGCATTATGCCCCCTCACTGTCTACTGCTCAAGGGTCTTAAAAGGGATCTTTACCCTCAACATTGGGTGCGTTGACATCATGAGGATCGCCGAAGTCAAAACCGACTTTGACCATCATTACTCCAACATTGCTTTTGCATCTGACATCATCTTCGACATCGACCTCTACTACCTCCAGAATCACCTTGTCATGACTACCGTACCAATATTGGCAAAGTTGATGCTGACTACTCCACAAAAGCAGATGTCTAAGGTGCCATTGTGTTCGACTTCTCTCCGGCTTAATCTTCGGCCCACCCTCTATATGACTTCCCTGACAAAGGACATCAGTCTTTGAGGGAGATTTCTCTGATGTTGAGAGGCAAGTCTGCATCTTGGAACTTGGAATCTCTCCTGGGATCTTCTGCCAGCACCCTGTCGGGATCTACGTTTAAATGTTTTCACCTGCATGGCCTGGACGGGGATGATTACTAAGAATTTTTGCTGGTTCTCAAGACACTATCCACTTTACCAGTTAAAATGACCCCGTGTTACTCCCCCACTCAGCATTGGAGGGAGCATTTTCACCATTCTGCACCACATTTTGCCTCTATGTCTCACCCCATGGACTACTGGAGCTCCCCTGGGGCTTTGGACCCTGGGTATATCAGAGGTCTTTGCCACTGTAGAGATTCATATCCTGTGCCATCACCTGTTTTACCTTATGATTTTCATGAAAATAGACTTTTGGACAACTATGAAACTGAAAGGTGCCCTGGAATCTACTCCTGTAAAAGGTCAGGATCCTGTTGCTTCGTCTGCTCGGGCATCTCCTTCAAGTGCCCTATAACAACTTCTGCACCTGTGAGTAAAGGAAAACTCGCAGCTCCTACTCCTACTCACCTGACAGATCCTGATGTGGAGATAGTGCATCAATCTCTGGCTCCAGCAAAGTCACCCCACAAGAGGATCTTTCTGAGGGAGAATACGAATACAGCCCATCGTCTGAAGGGGATTCAGTTCACACTGAAAACCCTTTGGATCCTTCACCTGATTAAACTGTTGCCAATCCACCTTCAATTTCACCTACAGAAGAGAGACTGTTCTAAAAACATAAGAATAGCCCTGCTGGATCGGGCCCAAGGCCCATCTATACCAGCATCATGTTTCACACAGTGGCCCACCAGATGCCACTGGAAGCCACCGGCAGGAGTTTAGGGCATGCCCTTTCTCCTGCTGTTACTCCCCTGCAACTGGTGCTCAGAGGCATCCTGCCTTTGAGGCTGGAGGAGGCCTATAGCCCCCCTGACTAATAGACCTGTCCTCCATGAAGTTATCCAAACTCCTCTTAAAGCCATCCAAGTTGTTGGCTGTCACCACATCTTGTGGCAGAGAATTCCACAAGTTGATGATGCGTTGTGTGAAAAAGTACCTCTGTTTGCTGGTCCTAAATTTCCCAGTAATCAATTTCATGGGATGACTCCTGGTTCTAGTGTTATGTGAGAGGGAGAACGGAGCATTGGTTACTCACTGTGAAGGCTCCTTCTTGCTGCAGGGTCCAAGGGCATCTCACGTGTGGGTTACCTTGACCCATGTGACTCCAAGGCAGGGCTATGATAATTAGCTTAGATTTTAAGTTCGGGAGGAGCAAGCTGCTCCTCAGTTCTTTTAGTACCAGAAGCAAAAGGTACATTGATGCAAACAGGAACCTGGTAAAAATTAGGTACAATAGCAAGTCAAAAACTCAAGCAAACAACTAAGCTACAACTCCCTCATATATATACATATACATATACATATACATATACATATACATATACATATACATATATGTGGCACAGAATAAACTATTCCAGTCCCCAGACAGTAGGTGCTGGTAAGAAGGGTGGGTTGAGAAGCCTCACTAGATCCCACATTCCCGTGGGACCCCTAGAACTTCTGGCTGAGCACCCCCTTCCAAAGGTTTCCCAACGTGGGCTTTTAAGGAACGTTTCTCTTTGATTCCACCATCTTCCTTTGATGTCCATTGTGTTGTCAGCCATGCAAATCATTATTCCACCTCTAACGACATGCATCTTCCAGAGTTGTACAAATTCCCATAATTATTCCTTGCTTGTTTGTCCAAAATATGCAAATGTTAATGCGACTGTTCCAGAGTGCTGGCTAGACACTCCAGTGGTACTTTTGGACTAGTGTGGGGAATCAGTATGACTATATGGAACAAATTGGTTACAGAATCTATTTGTGCAAAGTTTTGGTCTGGAAATGATGAGAGGACAGAAATATGATACATTCAGATTTATTTAGGGATAATAGGGGTACAGGAACATTAAAAGATTGATTAGGCAAGGTGAGGTGGCAATACAAGCTTAACTAACAGTATTAACTAGAGCCTCATGTAGAGGCGTTTTAGCTTAAGTTCTAAATTGTCAATGAATCAGCTTAAGGCTTTATTTGAGAAAAGACACAGATGTAGACTTAAAGAGGAGAGAGAAGGGAGCAAGGAGATTTAAAGGGATAGACAGAATTACCTGCAGAAGAGGGCAACAAAGATTATCAGAGGCCTAGAGCACCTTTCAAAAGACGACTGCGGACAGACATGATAGAGGTCTATAAAATCATGCATGGTGTGGAGAAAGTGGATAGAGAGAAATTTTTCTCCCTCTCACATAACACTAGAACCAGGGGTCATCCCATGAAATTGATTACCGGGAAATTTAGGACCAGCAAACGGAAGTATTTCCCCCCACAACGCATAATTAACTTTTTGAATTCTCTGCAACAAGATGTGGGGACAGCCAGCAACCTAGATGGCTTTAAGAGGGGTTTGGATAGCTTCATGGAGGAAAGGTCTATCAATGGCTGTGAGTCGGAGGGCTATAGGCCCCCTCCAGTCTCAAAGGCAGGATGCCTCTGAGTACCAGTTGCAAGGAAGAAACAGCAGGAGAGAGGGCATGCCCTCAACTCCTGCCTGTAGGCTTCCAGCAGCAACTGGTGGGCCACTGTGTGAAACAGGATGCTGGACTAGATGGGCCTTGGGCCTGATTCAGCAGGGATGTTCTTATGAGTGGGAGGGGTGGGGCAAGAGAGAAAGAAAGGAAATTGGATACTCTTGCCAGCTCAGACTAAATTGTAGCACCATGAATCTATTCTAACAAGAAGTTAAAAGTTCACATTCTCATATATTGTTCATTAAAAAGTATCTATTCAAGTAAGCAAACAATTTCCCCAGAATTATCTGTAGTGCTGTCCTTTGACCAAAGTTCTGTTCACTGCTCTGGTCCAGCCTAGCTGCAAGATCAGACTAGCCTATTAGGACCTAACACTAGTATTGCAGTGTTGATTGGTCCAGGTACTTCTGGACAATACAGTGGCGATAGCCAACCTAAACTGCCAGGGCAATACAGTCTCCAGATCCCTGTGCAATGTAGCCCTGTAGCTTTGGGACTGGAGCACAGCTAATCACATCTAGGGATGTGCTTGAAGCGCAGTTCAAAGTACAGTCCGAGCACTTTTAGGAAAATTTGAAAGGGAACTAAGGAAAAGGAGAGAAGGTTCTTACCTGCTCTCCACCACCCCTTACAACTTCCTGCTGGGATAGTATGAGTCCCCAAAAACCCGCACATCAGCACACACATGGCATCTGTGCATGCATGTACATGGTCAGCAACACCATGCTGACCACTCAAACGACGCCAGTGCACGTGTGGATGTCATGTGCATTCTGATGGAGCACGGGACTTTTTGGGACATGCACCGCCACAGTAGGAAGCTTGAAAGGGCAGCGGAAAGCAGGTAAGCATCTTCTCTCCTTTTCCTTAAAGTTCCCTTTCGGATTTTCCTAAAAGTGCTCGAACCGCGCTTCGAACCGCGCTATTGGCGCATCTCTAATCACATCCACCACGTTGCCCTTCACATCAAAGGGAAGAATGACATTCTTGCAGATGCTCTCAGCAGGGACTTCTACCTTTCCAATCAACACGAGTGGGAAGTCAATCCAGCCCTACTGGAAAATACCTTTCATCTTTGGAAGACTCTACTGGGGGCCTTTTCACCACTTAGTTCAACAAGAAGTGCAAGTTGTACAGCTCCATGGCAGGAGTAGGTCTGAACTTCATGGGCAACACCTTTCAGATGACCTGGATGGAGCATATCTACTACCTGTTCCCCCCTTTCCCCCTTCTCTTGTTGTTCATGGGCCAGCTACTATGGGCAAACACTTGTTGCATTATACTCCACCCCACATGCTGGCCACAGCAACCGTGGTTCCCAATCCTGCTCAGATTGTTGCAAGGCCATGACCAATGTCTTTCTCTCCGCCAGAACCCTCTATTTCACCTCCAACTCTTGAATGTGATAGCCTGGAAAATCAATTATTAGGTACCATCCTCCTTAATGAGAGAAAGGAATCAATCTGTTGAAACTACATGTGCAAGTGGAAATGCTTTGCTTCTCATGCCAAGGCCAAAGGCTCTGACCCATTCAACGCAACTGTCTGCCAGATCCTTCTGTACTTAATGGGTCTAAAACGTTCTGGTTTATCGAATACCTCTATCAAGGTATATCTTGCCACCCTTTCCTCAAGATACCCAGGCTGGGATGCATGTTCAGGTTTTTCCCATCCTGATCCTAAGAGGTTCCTCAAAGGTGTAAACAATCTCTTCCCTCCTATCTGAGAACCCATTGAGCCTTGGAGTCTCTTGTTGGTTTTGTCATCTCTTACTAAACATCCCTTTGGACCACTCCTCTCTGCTAGCCTCAGGTCTCTGAAAGTGGCTTTTCTCATTGCCCTAACTTCAGCATGATGTGTCATCAGGCTGCCCCAGGCAGGGTTAGGCTGGTTGTGAGAAGCGGTGGGATCATCGCAAATCCCTCCACTCCCCACCTACCTAACCCCCTTAATGAACCTGGCTTTTAGCCAAGGTTAAGGATGCTCTCACACGCTTAACCCAGCTACTGATGGGCACATAGAGCGCCTATCTGTTGGGGGAATCCCCAATGCAAAACACATGTTGTGCGTTGCATTGAGGGATGCCTGAAGGCCGGAACAACAAGTTCCGGGCCCAGATCCTTCCACCCTGCTCCATGTTTCACAGAACTGCACAGAGCAGGGCTGCCCATGTGGGCGCATGGGAGGCATGCCGAAGAAGACCTGCTTGGTCGGCTGGGGGGAGGGTAAGGTGAAAGCAGCCTCCCCCCACACCCTCCCTGCCCACCTGTGGTGCTTTTCTGAATTGCCCCAAAGACTCTCTCATTGGTTTTTGGAGCTTATCTTCCTGTGTTGCAACCAACAGGGGGTCAGATCTCCCTCCAAGACAAGAGCGCACTCCACCAGAGCCATGGCCACATTGGCAGCTCGCATGTCTGGCATCAGCATGAAGGACATTTGCAAAATGGCCGTGTGGTCTTCAGACCTTCCATTTGTTAAACACAATGCTGTAGACATCCCTTTGGCAGCGGAGGCCAACTTTGGTCAGGCAGTGCTCAAGAAAGTTCTCTAGTCAATATCTTAACCTCCACCTCCATCCTTGTAAGCTTGTTAATCACCCAGGTTGTGGGAGAAGATGGATCACCTCAGATAAAGAAGTTGCTTACCTGTAACAGGTGATTTTTCTGATGATTCATGTTCACTCACAACCCCCGGTCTTCCCTGCTGCTAGGATACCTCCACAGTTATAGTAACTTACCTGACTCCATCTATAGACATTCTTCGCTCATCACAGCAGCTGATCAGTAACTGAGGAGAAAGGTGCTCTCCTGCTGAAAATAATGGTTGCACCAGGCCGCACATTTTGACAGAGCCAAAGACCTCCTCAAAGAGCTTTGAATTCTTCTGCGAGGCTCACTGTGTTGGTGCAGAACCCAAGTTGTGAGTATACATGGATCACCAGAAAGATCACCTGTTACAGGTAGTAAGCAATCTGTTCTTATTTCTAGGAAAGCCAAGGGTGGCTGCCTTTGAGCTAGATGTCATTTCCATCTCCCTGTCATTTGCTCCCTGAATGAGTTTTTAATCTTTTATGTTTAACAGACTAGAGCATGTGAGCAGGAAAGGAGGGAACCTTCTGTGCTACTGAGTGGTCTTTGTCCATCACACTGATGGGCTTCACAACCTTATGAAGGCCAGGCCGAGAACCTCCCCATATTCCTTGACAATAGCTCCACCCCATCTCCTGCCGTGATACCATGCGACTCACCCTTTGCTCCTCAGTTTTTCATCGTCCACCAAGACTTCAACAGCTCTGGCTTGTTGGAGAACCTTTCATTCTGTAAAACAAAGCAAAGATTGGACATTAATTCTTTCTCCCTGCTTTATTTTCTCTCTTTTTGGTTTATTCTTTTTCTAGCTCCTTCTATCGCTTACTCTCCCTTTGCAGTTTGCGTCCCACCTCCCTCCTCCACTTTACCCTTCATTGAAGGGGAGCAAAAAACAACTTGGGTGTGTGTGTGTTTGTGTATAATATACATACACATACATACATACATATATACACAGAGGAGGAGAGGGTTACTTTTCTAGCCATACTGTTTGTGGCTCAAAATCCTCCATTCAAAAGGTGTATGGCTTGCAAAGCAAAATTTCCCTCCTCAGTCAGTCACCGTTTGTGCTTACTTTGGGTGAAGCACATGTTGTTCAGGCATGCACCCACTGACAGAGGTTTACGAGGCAGGCACGCCAAACTAGAGTCTCCAGACTTTGTGCAGTGCTTTGGGAATGGTGTCACGAGCTCACTCGATGGAAGATGCTGGCTAGAAATATATGACATAATGGCCAGTAGCTCAAGTTTCCGATCAGACGTGTTGTTTCCAGTATTTTGTTCAAGGCACAGGCTGCCTGAGTTATAGTCAGCAGCCACGTGCACTTCATCAACACTCCACCCCCACCAGCTGCCATAGATTCAATCCGGCTTCTATTTTTTCACCAGCCAACTACACCAACTACACTCGTCTTTGCTGCTGGCACGCGCGCGCCGCATACATCACTTGGCGCACGCGCGCCAGCGGCAGAAACAAGTGCGCGCGCGCCTACTAGCTCTTCTCCGTTTCAGGCTTAAAGAACAATGACGGGGGCAGGGGCGGCAGGGAGGAACTCTGCCGCCCCAAGAAGAGTTTTAAAAGCACCAGCGCCGGAGGGGGAAGAGTGGCGGGGGGGGTGGAGTACTACCACACACCCCTTAAAGAGACACTCCCCCACCCCTCCGGACCGCCGGAATGCTGAACCGGTCTGGAGGGCTTTTCAATTGTGCCCGAACCGAACCTTGCACACTACTAATTTCTTTGAGGTGTCACATGTGGCTATGCTTTTCTGGTTTGACCCTGGTGGTGAAATCTAGAATAGAAGATTTTCCTTTCAATGGTCATGCTTTGTTTGGTTCTACATCTTCTACTCATCTTCTTCTTCCAAGTTTCAGAGATCTTTCAGATCCCAGTGTACTTCTACTATTGATCTTCTATGCACTCCCATTCCAACTATTCCTTTTGGCAGCATCGGTACTCCCAGTACAAGAAGAAGCCTTTCCATAACACCAAACCATCTCAAAACAAGCCTAAGCCTGCCACTTCCTACAAGTGGACGTGGCTATCTGGGTGACGGCACCAGGCTCAGTCCTTATCTGGATTCCTGGGAGGACATTACAACAGACAATTGGGTGCTCACCATTGTTAGTTTAGGTTATTCCATAGAGTTCTCAGATTATCCCTGATGTTAACCAAGGGTTATTCTTCCAGATCCAACCGTTTGCATCAAGATCCACACTCTTCTTGAGAAGGGAGCTATTGAACCCGTTCACCCTTCCCACGTGGACAGATTTTACTCATCATACTTTACAATTCCAAAGAAGGATGGAGGCTGCCCTCCATCCTAAAATGGACCTTCGAGATCTGAATGCCTTCATCGCTTACAAGCTATTCCACATGCTGACGATCTCAGAAATTGTTCACCTTCTCAAACAAGGAATGTGGTTCACTTCCATACATCTGAAAGACGC
This sequence comes from Hemicordylus capensis, assembly GCF_027244095.1. Classification (NCBI taxonomy): domain Eukaryota; kingdom Metazoa; phylum Chordata; class Lepidosauria; order Squamata; family Cordylidae; genus Hemicordylus; species Hemicordylus capensis. The sequence goes on from NC_069660.1 coordinate 7,565,054, forward strand.
TTATTACTGCATCACCATCCACCCACAGTACAGAATATTTCTACATTTTCAAATAGGGTCCCTAAAGTTCTAGTTCTGAGCCATGCCTTTTAGCCTTTCTTTGGCCCCATGGGTATACACCAGGTGCATGGTCGTGGGTCATCTTCAGGAGAAGGGGATTCAGATCTTCTCATTTTCAGTCCATTGGCTGCTAGCTGCTTGGTCTGTGACTGCCCTAAAGAGTCATTTACACACCACTATCGGGCTCCTACAATGTCTAGGCCTGAAAATGAACTAGGAAGTCTCAGAGCTGCTACCCACTCGCAGGACAGCCTTCTTGGGCAAAATACATGATTCCACACAAGCAGCAGTTCACCCTATGGTTTGCATCCAACAGATACAGACTGCTTCCCTGTCTCTAACACGGACCTCTTACCCTATGGTGAAGCAGGTGCAGTGCATGTTAGGTCTAATGGTTGCCACCATGGCCGTTCTCCCATTTGCCTGCTTGTGGATGAGGATTCTGCAGCGGTGGTTCATAGATGCTTTCGATCCGCAAAGAGATACTCAGCACAATCAGCTTTATTTGCCTTGCACACTTTGCTACTCCATGCAGTGGTCATGAGGCACCAGATGATGTGCTCCCCCTTCAGCACATCAGAACCTCAGGTGCGTAGTTTGCCAGCCCGCAGAATTGCCAGTGCCCAAAATTCTCACAGGCAGGACTTCGGCGGTGGTCCCTGGGAGATGTATTTCCACTGGATTGGAGTGTGTATTTTGCTTACCTCTTTCCAATGATTCTGCTCCTTCCTCATGTCATAAAAAAGAGAGAACAGGACAAGGCTCATTGCATCTTGATAGCCCCATGGTGGCCACAATGCCACGGTGGCCCATCTGCTCCAGTTGTCCCGCGTGACATACCTTCAGCTGCCATACCATCCTGCTCTTCTATCTCAACAGTGAGGCACAATGCTCCACCCGGATACTAAGACTCTGCAACTGATGTTGTGGAAGATTTGCCCGCCTGGTCCTCTAAACAAGAGGCTGTCCTGTTGGCCTCCAAGAAGCCTTCTACTTCTTCATACTCCTTGATTGGAGGAGATTTAGTTTGTATGCCACAGGCCTTTGTATGGAGGATCCCCCTGGGCCATTTTAGCACTGATTTTGTCTTACCTGCTTAGCCTTAAATCCTCTGGTTTACGCATGCCCTCCATTAGAGTTCATTTGGCTGCTATTGCTTCACACTGGCAAAACCCTAACTCGAACTCTGTGTTCACTATACCCAGGGTGAATGTTTTCTGAAGGGTTTGGCTCGTTTGTACCACAATGCCCCTTCCTTCCCACCTCCCTGGGATTTGCCTTTGGTTTTGAGGAGTCTGATTTATAAACTGTTTGAGCCCATGGTGACCTGTGATCTCCACCTCTTAATGCTCAAGACAGTGTTCTTGGTAGCGATAACTGCATCGTGCAGGGTAGGAGAGCTAAGGGCACTGAGGTGTTGTCTCCCGTTCTTTGTCTTCCCCTCAGCAAAGGTTATGCTCAGAACTTATACCTCTTTTCTGCCTAAAGTAGTTTCTGATTTCCATAGATCCCAGTTGATTAACTTACCAGTTTTCTTTCTGAATCCATCTTCCGCGGATGAACAGCTCTGGCATACTCTTGGTGTATGTAGAGCATTGGCTTTCTATGTTAAGTGGACCTTCCCCTTCAGGAGCTCAAAAGCCTTTTTTGTGACCTATGGGCAGTCCCACCAGGGCGACCAGGTCTCTTCTCAATCAACTTCCAACTGGATCGTGGGCGCCATAAAATTGGGCTACCAACTGGCTGGCAGTGACCCTCTCTCCTAGAGCTCTAGACACCTCTTCGGCCTTTAACAGAGATTTGCCTCTAGATGTTATCTGCCAAGCCCCTACATGGGCCACCCTAGACGCTAGACTTTGTCACTACACCCCGGACATCAAAGAGAGGAGCCACGCCACTTTTGGCCAGGCAGTGCTGCGGTCCATATTCAGCTGACGCTCTGACTTTCTCCTACTAGGTTTCTTGTTCTTCTACCCACCGCTGATGACAATGATGAAGCTTGCGATGCGTCCATCAGTGTGATGGACAGAGACCATGCAGAAGAACATCAGGTGGCTTACCTGTAATTGTAGTTCTTCTGGTCGTCATCTGTCCAGTCACACTCCTGCCCATCCACCCTGCTTGCAGAGCTCTTCTCTATGGTGGATACTGAAACTGAAGAGGAAAGGGTGAATCACATACTACACAGGAGAGGGGGCAGAGCTATTGTCAGGGAATATGGGGAGAAAATACACCTTGCAAGGTTCCTGGCCTTGCCTTCATGTGGATGCAAAGCCCATCAGTGTGACTAGACAGATGACCATCAGAAGAACTTCAGTTACACTTAAGCAGCCTGTTGTTGCTCGCACAATTCCCTCTTTCTGCCTCAATTTTCTTGAGTCATTTGAGGCAGCAAAGAAGAGAACATTAGTAGGACTTGCCAATAAGCTATAGCAGTAACACAAGCATTGCTGCCTTGCTGGCCCCAGTCCCTGCATCAGCCAGACACTGATGCCGCCCTGCCCCAACCTCACCTCACCTCATTTTGGAAGCAGGCAAAGCACACATGTTTGTTGCTGGAGGGCAGAGAGAGTGCACACATCAGAGAGACTAGCTGCTGTCGACGCCCACCTTCTGCCATCATTGCTGCTTGCAGTCAGTGGACATCCAGCATGGGCGGCAGGGGTCTCCCTTGCTCTGCTGGCTGGCTCTGTCCCTTGTGGGTAGTGAAAAATGAAAAACAAAGGAAAGGTAGGCGGCAGACAGTGGGCAATGCCACAGTGGCTGCTCTCTCTCTCTCCCCCTTTCTTATTTTGCACCCTCTTTCTTCCCCTTCCAGCAACAAATTTGTGTGTGTGTCTGCTCTCAAAATGGAGGAGACAAAGCAGACAACTTTGCTGAAGGACAGAGTGGGTGAGTGGGACTGACCAGCTGGCATTGCTTAACACTGGCTGGAGAACAGCACTGAGCACTGCCAAGAAGAGAGAGCTGGGTTTCCAGTGAATATTTAGTTTTAAAGTGTTCAAGTCGACGTACCTAATTAAAACAAAATTTAAAATTGTATATAACAACAGCAGAGTCCATCTTACTCCCTTTCAGCTGTGCCCCAGATTGCAGTTCATTGCTTTTTTGTCAGTGCAATGAGAGTTTTTGAGAATGGAAGCAGCTCTTGTCTGCGTAACTTCATCTGCATCACTTTGAGCACATTTTAGGTCTCAGATAATCTGATTGGCTGCTGAGTTGCTTGATGCAGCTGGAATTTGCATTTAGGTCGCTCACTGTTTTGTTGTTTTGCTGTCTATAAATATGCCCCTTTGTGAGCAAATTGAGGATACTGGATATTCTAATAGCATACTCTTATCACGTGAGAAAGGGCATCCAGCATCACCTCATGCATGTAAAAGTTCTCTATTTTGACTTCTTGGGCCTGGAAGAGTGAACTTCTGACCACGCTATGTAGATACCATGGCTGCAATGTTGCAAAACCTCACCATGTGCATTAAGCACGCATTCATCTTTTATTCATTAAGAAGGGATTGGAAATGATGATGGGCGTTTACTTTGAAGGGTTTTGAAATAAAACCTTATTTATTATGTTTCCCAAAATGTTATTTCCTTTTGGCAAGAAATCATACTGAGGCATCATTTCTGTGTGAGTCACATCAAGGTGGTTTTTAGAGGAAAGCTTTAAGATACAGTACTATCAATGCTGGGAGTTAGATGTGCATGAGGCAGCAGAATCTTGACTAGGGATACCACAAAGACTGGTCTAGCCCAGAGTGACACTGAGGTCTTTGCTCAATATCTCCTTTTGAAAACAACAAGGAAGATAATTTTGTGATGCCCCCAGATGTTCAGCACCTGTCATGGTAATGAAGGTTTCCCTAAGGCACTGAGCACATTGCAGTAATCCAGCCTTGACAGCTGAATGAATGAGTTATTACTGTCATAGATCAGCAAAAGATACATGTAGAAAACACACAATGCAATCTTACATTCAGAAACACAGGACCATCATACATAATTAGGTACATAGGAAACTGCCATATACTGAGTCAGACCATTGGTCTATCTAGCTCAGTATTGTCTTCACGGACTGGCAGTGGCTTTTCCAAGGTTGCAGGCAAGAATCTTTCTCAGCCCTATCTTGGAGAAGCCAGGGAGGGAACTTGAAACCTTCTTCTCTTCCCAGAGCAGCTTCATCCCCTGAAGGGAATATCTTACAGTGCTCACACATCAAGTCTCCCATTCATATGCAACCAGGGCAGACCCTGCTTAGCTATGGGGACAAGTCACCCATTACATCAACAATTACGATAATTGTTATCATAATCTGTAGTAATTAAGCAGACAGCGCTAAGCCATTCAAATTACGTCAGCTCATGTCGACTGGCATAGGAAGCAGAACAAAACTTAGCAACAATGTCAGAAATTGATGGGTTCTAGACTCATAAGAGGAAAGACAAATAAGACTCCATCAGACCTGCCTGGCATTTTAATTAACTAAAATAGGTGTAATAAAAATAAAACAAATGTCTCAGTAATAGGAATAGTACAAGAGAATGTGTCCAGCAGTTTTTCACCCATTCCACCAGGGCAAATACATTCATTAAATGGGATGTTCAGATATTGTCCCTCAAACTAAGCTGATGATAAAGCACTAAAGCATGCCAGTATAAATGCCCTCCAATGATGCAGAAGTATAGAGTTAGAAAAATATCTGGCTGGCATGAAACTACGCCTAAACTCCCCAGCCTTGATGTAACTAAGGCATGTGGTGGAATCATGGCCAGATCAATATTCCTCCCAAATGGGTGCAGTTGGTGCATCAGCCTAAGATGGGCAAAAGCAGTCCTGGCCACACCTTCTACCTGACAATCCCAGGAGAACCCCCAAACTGTCCTGATTTTTAAGGGGGGTGTTTGCCATCCATAATATCTCTGATAACTGAGCAAAGGGGGACCTTTTAAAGTGCTGGTTCTCTTATACGGTGGAGAGCAACTGGTCCTATTCAACCCCAGCATAGTGTCTTTCAAATGGTTGTTACTGGTGTCTATTTTTGTGTTTCTTTTTAGATTGCAAGACCTTTGGGGAGAGGGAACTATCTTATTTCTTTTCTGTGTAAACCACTTTGCAAACTTTTGTTGAAAAGAGGTACATAAATGTTTGTAGTCATCACTGTCATCTATAACAGGCTGAATCCTTTTTGTCAAATAAGCAGTCCAATAGGCAGCTGTTGGCCATACCTTTAAGTAGAAGCTACCTGGGGCAGAAGTTTGAATTAAACCTGAGTTTTCAGTGATATTGGGCAGCCTAAGTTGTATGTTCTCCTTCTCTTCTTCCTGTGCACTTAACCAATTCTCAGCTAGAGAGAAGATAAGTACAAGATGCAAATGCTTACAGGTTGTGTATTTTGTGTCAGATAATGGAGTGGCCAACTTGTGTGTAGAGTATGATCAGGGTCTGACCTCCTCAAGAAGACAGCCTAGTGGCCTCCTGGATGCACTGAAGCACAATGAAAGGAACTGTGGAGAGGCAGCGGAGGAAGAGAGTTTGCCAGGAGAAGAAAAGGTATGGCCACAGTTTGAGTATCAGTGCTACTATTCCCTGTTCCCCATCACTGTAATGCCTTGCTGTTAGGCAGAGCTCTTGGGCTAAAAAGGTTTTGTTCAATGCATGCTTCACAGAATGCAGTGCAGTGTTCCCTCTAACAGGGATTCCCAGATGTTGCTGACTACAACTCCCATAATCCCCAGCCAAAGGCCATTGCAGCTATGGATGTTGGGAGTTGTAGTGAACAACGTCTGGAAATCCCTGTTAGAAGGAATGGTAGTGCAGAGGCTGGCTTGCTGCCTGCCTGCCTGCCTTTATACCCATGGGCTTTGTACCTGCTATTTCTGTAATGTGTGAAACAATCCTAAGAGGTGTGAATTGGAGTACTTCACATAAATAGGTTGAGTTTAGGGCAGTGTTTCTCAAACACTGGTCCATGGACCGGTGCTGGTCTGCGAAGCGTTGGGTACTGGTCTGTGAGGCATCACTAATAAAAATCACCCCCCCCCAAAAAAAATTGGGGGGCTGGCAGGGGCCACCGGGAGCTCTCTGGAGCTCATTCCCAGGCAGCCCTCGCTGCAGGATAACGTTTATTTCACTTCCTCGAAATGAACATTATCCAGCAGCGAGGGCTACCTGGAAATGAGCTCCAGAGAGCTGCCTGAAATTGTTGGGGGGGGGGGCTGCCTGGGGGCGGGGGGGGCAAGGGGGGCAACCCCCTTACTAACTGCTGGTCCAGGAAACTATGCATGAATAATGTCCATGACTCCAAAAATGATGAGAAGCACTGGTTTACTGCTTTTGCTGTTCAATCCTGTCCATGTTAACTTGAAAGTAAGTGGTACTAAGTTCAGTGATGCTTCCTCTCAGCTAAGTATGCATAGGATTGTATGCGTCTTGCAGCCCAATCCTGTGTATTTACTTGGATGTAGATACTCAATGTATTCAGTAGTGCATGCTCCCTAGTAATTGTGCATAGGATTGTGGCCCAAGTGACTCAGTCCAGCCCAAATTAAGTAAGCGCTTTTAAGTCCCAGTGATTTCAGTAGGAGAGATTTAAGCATGTACCTAGTCGCTGGAATTGCTTTCAGAAGAGACTGCAAAAGGCCCTACATTGCATTGCTCTGCGACTCACCTTGTGAGTCCACCAGGCAGACTAGATCATGGTATAGGCTGGAACCAAAGTAATACTACAGATTTCTGCTGACTATGCATTTCTGGCACATTATATGCAATGTCAGTTTTGTTTTGCTGTCCTATAGTTTGATAAAAGCACTGTTCTCCAGTGGTTCTGGGATGGGGCAGTCTTTACTTCACTCCTGGTTCATAGGCTTCCATATTTCTTCTAAAGGTGTCATAAGTAATATCCCAAAATGGTTTCTATGAGACCTCTCCCATTTCCTGCCTTTCAAAAACATCGGCGCTGTTAATAGCAGTATGGTGGCTCCTTTTTCTCTCAGAGGCAGAGCAGACATATTGGAGAAGGATGGCAGCCCCCAGTCGCCATCCTCTCCTGATTCAAGCAGAGCAGCTGATAAACCAGTAAAGACCACCTCACCCCAACCCTCCTGAAATGCTCAAATTTCCCTTTTCCCCCTATGGAGTCATGGATGCTCTGTTCTCTCAGCTTCCTGAAGACCAAATGAATTCAGCGGGTTTTTAGAGGGGTACATATGGTCAGAGGCAAAACCAGCACATGCTCTGCCCCCCTCCCCCTGCCTGTCTCAGTTTTACTCTTTACAAACCACTTCAATAGTTTTTCTGGCTCTTTTGCTGATTTCAAAAGATTTCTCATTTGAGGAGTGTTTGACCCAATTCACACACATTTTTAAGTGTATGCCTAATGGGAAAGGGGTTTTTTGCTAGCTGTTTCTGTACTACCTAAAGTATAAAAATATTTAAATAAAATAGCAGAAGGGGGGAAAAGAAGATTGGCCTTGATGCCCTTTGACTTTGAAGTGTCAGCATTACTTTCTAATTGGGGAAATCCCAGTCATTAGGTTTCTTTTTCTCTGCACTGCCTCCAAGACAGAAATCTCCCTTATCCTACGTTAAGTAAATGACTTCCCAGAAATTCATGTATTTCTATAAATTCCAATGTTTTATAGCATGCTGTGTGCTCTTGTGAAAGTAAACTTTGTTTTGTGTCCTTGAGTGATAACGCAGTAGGAATGCTTATTTTTAGTTCAGAAATAAAACAAGCAGATAGCATTAACACTGTTATTGTTACAGGCAAAACGTTTGTCAACTCTTTCCCTTCAGTATGAGAAGAAGCTTATGGATGGGCAGAAAGGAGGCAGGAAGAAAATCAAGATAGTCAGCAATCTGGTATGTGGCACCAGAACCTGAGATCAAAAGACATAATTGGAGTACACATATAATAGAGATAACTTTCTAAAAGAAATTCAGTACAGTCTCCAATTTACAAACAGATTGTGTCCCAAAAGTTCATTTGTAATGTAGATGTTCATAACTCAGAATGTGTTTGTAAGTTGGGGACTTCATTAGTTTATGGTGCTTTGCTTGTAAGTACCAGTCATTTGTAAGTCGGAAGTGCCTGTATTGGTAAACTAGCAAGGGTTTTTTCTGGACATTCATAGGAGTTGTTTTCCAGTGTCTGTTGAAACGTGCAACTAACACATATCCTGTGTCATGAAATCCAACTCCTGAATAGGATTCCTTACTCTAGAGTAGTCCCATTGATTACATTGGAGCCCCCCCAACTTCTCCAGACCACAGAACCTACAATACTTGTATATTTCATTTTATAGGAATATAGCAGTGCCCCCCCCCAACATGGCACCCTGTGCGACCGCACTACTGAGAATGTGACTTAACAAGAAAAAAGAACATTTCAAACCCAATAAGAACGGTGATCTAAACCTCAACATTTCTGTTCTCAGCTTATCAGCTGAGAGTAACACAGTGTAACTGACTTAAAAGCCATCATCACAGGTTTGGTAGCTGGTCAAGTGCATTCTGCAAACCAGCCTCTCACAATTGTCACATCTTTTTGTTCCTGTTGGCTTTCCTTGGGTAAAGGAAACATCCAGTTTTGGGTACTGTACCACATTCTGCAGCACTTAGGGCAGGGGTGGGGAACCTTGGCCCTCCAGCTGTTTTTGAACTACAACTCCCACCATCCCCAGCTAATTGTGGCTGGGGATGATGGGAGTTGTAGTTCAAAAACAGCTGGAGGGCCAAGGTTCCCCACCCCTGACTTAGGGGATAATAGCCCAGCACAACCCATGCTGTTTTGATCTGCTGGTTGATATGCTGAACATCCAACAGTCTTCATCTTATGTGGGCATCTGAGTTGCTCCCCTAAACCGGAAAGTAACAAGCATTGTCTCATCCTTACAGACAGTTGTTCTCGGTCTAGATGGTTGGATAACCAGACAGTGAAACTGACAATGACAGCAACATCCATCATGTTGGAAAAATAAGTGCCAGTGACCATGTGCTGGTCTTTTGTTGGCAGCTGTACATTCTCACAAAGTGGTCTAGATTGTCAGTCCCACTCTTTGTTACACTGCAGTGCAAAATAATGCATAGCTTTCTCTGCTCCCCTTCCAACACCATATTTTTATTATTATTTATTCGATTTCTATACCAGCCTTCCAAAAATGGCTCAGGGAGAGAAATAACAGAGAGAAATAACAAACAAATAAGATGGAACCCTGTCCCCAAAGGGCTCACAATGTAAAAAGAAACATAAGATAGACACCAGCAACAGTCACTGGAGGTACTGTGCTGGGGATGGATAGGGCCAGTTATTCTTTCCCTGCTAAATAAAGAGAATCACCACATTAAAAGGTGCCTCTTTGCCAAGTTAGCAGGGGTCAGGATGCATAGTTGATAAGGGAAGTAGAGCCTTGACCTTCTGGGGTACATACATACAATACCAATATTTTTCTGTCCATCAAAGCCAAACACAGATGGTGGTGGTTCCCTTCGTCAATGTGGTGACAACATCGGGCTTGTTGTGTTTCACAGTGCCTAAATAGGTTAACTCCTTGCACAAGAGAGCCTTTGCCAGGTGGTTCCATTGCTGTACAAGCCGCTGCACAACATACAGGCCTACTTGTCTTTGTGGTGGCTCTCCAGCTTGCTTCCAAAGGTAGATAGTTCCTGTCAGGGGTAGGATGTTTCTGCATCATAGCACCACCATATTTTCAAATTATACTCTTGGTTTGCTTGGCATGTGTTGCCAGAAAGGACAGAACTCTCAGACACACACCAACTGCTTATCAGCTGTTAAGTTGGACCCAAGATTGTAGTATGACTGCAGCTGCTGCACAAACAGATATCTCTGACAAGCTGGCACCCATTAATCACTCTTCTCTCCCTTTGTATGGCTTTGTCATAGTATCTTAAATAACCTGCGATGGCCTCAAGTCATCTCAGGCTCAGCATTACACAGAAGTAGGGATGCCTCAAACGTGCTGCCCACATTCCCTGCAGTGCTTCATGACTGGCATGAAACACACCAGCCAGGATTAGCAGGCCAAACCCATAAGTCCATATGCATTGGGGTGGTTTTCTACTCTGTATCATATTTTTATTAATAAATTAATATCTTTATTTTGGTCTTTGAACAGCATAAGGTAGAACATAGAAGCTATAAAGTTGACAACTATGACATTAATAACAGTAAGGTCTATGCCTAAAAGCAAATAATAACTCTAGAGTTAAAAGGTGGTAGCTTAAGAACTATAAAATTGTCCTAAAGCTAAAATGTGTGAAAATTTACAAAAAGCTATGAATTTTGAACAATGACTATAAGCTATAATAAAAATATAAACTATAATACAAGTAATAAGGTATAATGATAGGATGATGCTCTGTGCTATCTAAAATGCTAAAGAGATCAGCTGTAACAGTAAAAGCTGTAAAACTAAGTAACTTTAAACTAGAGGCTACAATACAGGTATAAGCTGTGTCAGGCCAGGTTACTTCTTGCTGGCAGTTAGACCTCGACTAATTTTGCACGCTGCACACAAAACTAGGCAACATTATGTGTTATAAAGGGGTCACAGTCAGAGAGTAATAGGGAAATGTAAGATTAGTCAGAGTGGCCTGGCAGCTTGATAAGTAATGGAAGAATAAGAGTATTGCGGATGTCTCTATAGAATGAGCAATAAAGGAGGACGTGTTAGTTTGTTTATTTATGCTCATTGTCCAATAATAAAGCCAGAAATTACAAGGGTTGCAATAGCAAAAAAACAAATATCAGATGAATAAACAAAATCACAGTAGCAATTAAAGCAATACCAAATCGTCATCGCAGCAGTTTCATGAACAGTCCGAGCTCACCTTTGAATCAGTCAAGGAGCTACGCACCCTAATGGCTATATAACAAAATTTCGCCACGGTATAAGAAATAAGGGAATCATTATCTGCAAGTAAACATTTAACTAAAAAATCATCAGAATGTCCTGGGCATCTAGTCAATAAGGGTAGAATCAGACAGTGCCTAAGATCCCGATAGAAACTACAATACAATAAAATATGAGCAATAGTTTCAGTTTCACTGGAGCTGCAAGGACAAAGCCGAGCCTCCATGGGTAGATGCTGAAAACTCCCAGTAAGCAAGGCTGAGGGGAAAGCATTAAAACGGGCTCTCGAGAAGGCCCAGACGAATTTAGAAAAAGTAATAGATGTCAGATATGGTTCAGAAGAAAAATCTGACCCAATATTTAGTGGTCTGTAGAATGCAGGCAGATAAGCCACCTCATTCTGCAACTCAATATCCTCCAGTCGCTGACAGACCATATTTTTTGCTCTCACAAAGCCCATTTCAAATAAGGAGTCTGGAGCTAATCCAAGGAGAAGGAGTTTGTTGACTATCTTCAGACACCAAGGCGGCTGAGGCATGACTGATAAAAATTTGGATATGAGTCCTATTGGTAGAAGGTGAGGTTTTAGCCAATAATAAATGATTAACAGCCAAGCCCTAGTTTCTACCCTTAGTAAGTCAGCCTCCTGGGAAATCACCACATTAGCAGTGCACCTAGGTGCAGAAAAAAGAGCTCTCGAGAAGCCATCCTGATGTATGACCATCTACAGACCAAGTGAAATTCTTAACTCTGTTGTTAAAACAGACAATTTTAGTTTTGGAATAATTGATAACCAAATGTTCCTCCTGGCAATGGAGAGCCAAGACCCTCAAGGCTCTCTTAAGACCAATCCTGGTCTGTAAAAGGATCACAGTGTCATCAGCATTCGGAAGTATTGGTAACCTTTTGTCAGCTAGTTTTGGAGCATGGATATCCAGACTCTGGAGCCATTCAATTAGCGCGTTAATATAGATGTTAAATAGAAAAGGTGCCAATATACAACCCTGCCTCACGCCTTTTGAAGTTGGAACTGAATTAGATAATTGGCCTTCTGGACAATTAGAGTGGCATTCTCATGAAGTTTGTAGATTAATAATAACAGCCGCTTATTGATTGATGAGTTTGAAAGTTTTGACTATAAGAGGCCTCTAGAGATAGAATTGAAAGCGGCTTTAAAGTCAACAAAGGCTGCAAAAAGGGATCCTTTGTCAGAACAAACATATTTGTCAATTAAATACTGCTGAATTAGGCAGTGGTCCATAACTGATCTACCATACCTAAAGCCAGCTTGTTCTTCCTCCAGAAAGCCTTCTTGTTCTAACCAATTGCATAGTTTTATACAGAGATGTTTGGCATATAATTTGATTATTTTATTGAGAAGGCTTATTGGCCTATAGTTAGCTGGATCCTCTCTGCTCCCTTTTTTTGAAAGTAGGAACTATACTAGCGAGGCCTCAGTCATGTGGAATTTGAGCCATCTGGTCAATATATGTGAATAGAGATGCCAAAACCAGGGCCCACCAATCAATGTTAGATTTCAATAGATCGGGAGGAATGAAGAAATTGCCCGAGGCCTTTCCACTCTTTAGTTGAAAAATCAGTTGTTTGGTTTCTTGAGGTGTTACAGAGGACCATTGAGGAGTGGAATCAACTGGTAGAGCCAACTGAGTGTGCGTACACTGGTCACTGTAGAGGGAAAATAAGTGAGATTCTTATTCCTCAAAAGAGCCTTATAAGCTCTCTTTCTCTTCAACACTTCTAATTTCAACAGCTTAGATGGGTTGGCTTTAAAACAGGCAAAGGGGGACAAGATCTCTCTTAGCGATCACACAGTCCTGATCAAACCACTTCCTTATGGAACTGGTCTTAGATATAGAGTGAGGGAGACCAGATCTAGATAGTAGTGGTTTTAAATTCTGAATAAGTGCATCATAAGCACTGAGAATGGAAGAAGAGTTCCCTAAGAGTTCCTAAGAGCTTAGTGTGGAACTCATCGCCATGCTCTGAGTTGATCCAATCAGTAACCGCTTTGTTTCGCTGCCAGTTCCACTTAACTTTAAGCAGCCCAGTTTCGACAGTTGCGTTCAAATGTGTGCGCATGGGTTGTTTAAGGGAATAAGAACAGCCCTGCTGGATCAGGCCCAAGTCCCATTTAGTCCAGCATCCTGTTTCACACAGTGGCCCACCAGATGCCACTGGAAGACTACAGGCAGGAGTTGAGGGCATGCCCTCTCTCCTGCTGTTACTTCCCTGCAACTGGTACTCAGAAGCATCCTGCCGCTGAGACTGGAGGTGGTCCACAGCCCTCCAACTAATAGCCATTGATAGATCTCTCCTCCATGAAGTTATCCAAACCTCTCTTAAAGCCATCCAAGTTGTTGGCTGTCACCACATCTTGTGGCAGAGAATTCCACAAGTGGGGTTATGTGTTGTGTGAAAAAGTACTTCCGTTTGTTGGCCCCAGATTTCCTGGCAATCAATTTCATGGTCTGCAAAATTGCAAAACAAGATGAGAGGAAGATGGTCAGTCTCTGGTCTTGGTACAATTTTAACGTCCATTACCTTCATGACCAAGTCACGTGATACCCTTAGATAATCAATGGTAGAAAGCTTAACCGCAGACCAGAAGGAAAATTGCCCAGGACAATCCCCAGGGGCTGCTCCATTCAAAATGAATAGATCTAATTTATTGGCTATCTGGGCCAGACATAGCCCAGCTAAATTGCTGATAAGATCTAAGGAAATACGAGGAGGAAAACAAAAAATTACGTCTGAAACAGGAAGACAGAACGAGATCTTGTCAATTAGTGAGGTATCATTATGGCCCATCCTTGCATTGCAATCACCACCAATTATCAACAAGGCAGTTGGATATTCTGAGATTAATTGGAGAATATAGCACTTCACGTCCTTCCATTGTGATTTGATCTGCGCATATAAACACTGTGGAGGCAAGTACAGGTTAACACAGAGTAACATAAACTTATTGAAAGATAGCAGTGCTGCCACAGCCCATCTAGCATAGAAAGGCAATTTTTTGACTTGGACTTTTAATGAGTGGAAACAAATAGCCTGAGACCACCCAATGGTCAACCACCCTTAAGGCTTGGAGTTGCCTTTGTCACTACCGGATAGTAATTAGGTATGACAAATTCAGAGATCGTCCAGGTCTCCTGAAGGAATAATACATCAAATGAGGAAATTAATTTTTAAAAATCATAGTCCAAACTTTTCAAAAGCCACATGGATACATTCCAAGAGATCAGAGAGAATTAAGAATTGTGTGAGTCGTTGGTAATGTCCTGTGCAGTATTCTCATTGTTGATGTGAACTATTGTAGGCTGATTTGAGGATGACTGGCCAACAGAGGAGAAAAGTTGAGGTCCTTCTCCATTATCCTGTTTAACAGTTGGATTATCCTGTATTCCAGAGTGCTCTGGCAGTATTTCCATTTGAGCTGTCTGGGCTGTTGGGTTGCTTGCAGGTATGGCCAGACCCGTGTCCGACAAGGCCAGTGTCTGGGTATGGGCTTGCAAGCAGTCTTGTTGGGCTTGGCATGCTTGTGAGATGTCTTCCTGGTAGCAAGCCTCCCAAATTTATTGAGCCACAGATTTAGAATAATCAGAGTCCTGCGGTCTGTGGTCAAGGGATGTATTATGTAAAACACGGGTTTCTACTTCATAGTCTTGGCAGGCACTGAGCAGTTGGTTTGATGAAACTGGGGCAGCTCGACAGGGATTCTCATAAGGTATATCCTCAGATGTCAAGGACTGAGGAATCAATTCATCAGCATTTTGCTGAGATGTAGGAGTGCATCCCGAAACAGTTCTCAGTGGGATCAAAGAGGTGACCACTGGAGCTGGCTCAGATGGAGGAAGATTTTGCAAAGGTTCATCTGTTGATTGTGTTTTAAGAGAAGACTTAGAGGCAAGGGTTGTATAACTTTGAGCTAAAGCTGATTCATTAGAGGCCAAAAGTACATCCAATTGATTTATTGACAGATTATCCTTAAATGAAGAACAATGAGATGGAATCTTAGAATTGTTTGTTGCATCACTAGTGCATGAAATGTCAGCTGCTTCACCTATGGTAGGCTCAAGGAGTGGCATAGAGTCAAGATGGGAGGATTTCAAATTGATAACTGTTAGTTCATTCTGTGGAAGAATTTCCACGCACGTGGTAGACCCAGAGGATGGAGTAGAGGCAGAGGACAAGGGTATAAGGTTAATCACTGTTAAGTCCTTCTTGGGGGGGAGTCACTGTTTCTGTCAGATTGGCCATAAGTCCTTCATATTGCCGTGCCAGAGCAGGTATTGAATTTGCAGAGTTCTGCACCTGCACCCAGGAACTTTGGATTTCCTTAAACGCCTGGATAATTTCAGGAAAATTCTCCAAGTTGCGCACTGATGTTAGATCTATTTCACTTTGTACAATAGAAGTGTCTGTTCTGGTTTTCATAGATTTGGGGATTGAACTTTGGCAAGGCTTACTATTGCTGGCTGAATGCCCAGACAGTGTTGTTTCAGGCCTTATCTCAAGGCCAAACTTGGCAGCTGTTCCAGAGTTAGGCAGCCTTTTAACCCTTTCGCCACATAAGAACACAAGAGCAGCCCTGCTGGATCAGGCCCAAGGCCCATCTAGTCCAGCATCCTGTTTCGCACAGTGGCCCACCAGGCACTGCTGAAAGCCTACAAGAAGGAGTTGAGGGTATGCCCTCCTTCCTGTTGTTACTCCCCTGCAACTGGTACTCAGAGGCATCTTGCCTTTGAGGCTGGAGGTGGCCTATAGCCCTCCAACTAGTAGCCGATGATAGACCTCTCCTCCATGAAGTTATCCAAACCCCTCTTAAAGCCATCCAGGTTGTTGGCTGTCACCACATCTCTTGGCAAGGAATTCCACAAGTTGATTATGTGTTGTGTGAAAAAGTATTTCCGTTTGTTGGTCGTAAATTTCCTGGTAATCAATTTCATGGGATGACCCCTGGTTGTAGTGTTATGTGAGAGGGAGAAGAATTTCTCTCTGTCCACTTTCTCCACACCATGCATGATTTTTTAGACCTCCCCTCAGTCATCTTTTTTCTAAACTAAAAAGCCCCAGGTGTTATAACCTTGCCTCATAAGAAAGGTGCTCTTGGCCCCTGATCATCTTGGTTGTCCTCTTCTGCACACAGTACTCCAGGTGTGGCCGCACCATAGTTTTGTATAAGGGCCTTATAATATGAGCAGTTTTATTTTCAGTCGCCTTCCTAATGATCCCTAGCATGGAATTGGCCTTTTTCACAGCTGCCGCACATTGAGTTGACACTTTCAACGAGCTGTCCACCACGACTCCAAGATCCCTCTCCTGGTCAGTCACCGACAGCTCAGATCCCATCAGCGTATACTTGAAGTTGGGTTTTTTCGTCCCAATGTTCATCACTTTACTCTTGCCAACATTGAACCGCATTTGCCATTTTGTCATCCACTCCCCCAATTTGGAGAGATCCTCTTGGAGCTCCTCACAATCAGTTTTGGATTTCACTACCTGAAAGATTTTGGTATCATCTGAAAATTTGGCCACCTCGCTGCTTACCCCTGCTTCTAGATCATTTATGAATCAATTAAAAAGCACTGGTCCTAGTACAGATCCCTGGGGGACCCCACTTCTTACTTCCCTCCATTGTGAAAACTCTCCATTTATCCCTACCCTGTTTCCTGTCTTTCAACCAGTTAGCAATCCACACATGTACTTGTCCCCTTATCCCATGACCGCTAAATTTCCTCAGGAGTCTTTGATGAGGAACTTTGTCAAAAGCTTTTTGGAAGTCCACACATTTGTTGACACTCTCAAAGAACTCCAAAAGATTCATGAGGCAAGATTTACCTTTGCGGAAGCCATGCTGGTTCACTCCCAGCAGGACCTGTTCTTCTATGTGCTTTACAATTCTATCCTTGAGGATGCTTTCCATCAATTTGCCTGGAACGGACGTTAAGCTAACCGGCCTGTAATTTCCCGTATCGCCCCTGGATCCCTTTTTCAAGGACTGAAATAACTCCTATTGCATTTCCCTGTCTGTATTAACTTCCTTAAAGTCCGATGAGTCCATGGGGATTTCCAGAAGCAAACATATATAGGAATATAATTTCCTGGACTATTTACTAAATCAGTTCCAATAATGTAGCCCAAGAAAGCAAGGAGGGAGAAGGGGGGGGGGGAGGAGAGACTCCAGTCTGTGCCCTCCACTTCTAATGCCGAAATCTTTATGTACCACTATTCAACAGAAAAGATAAAACCAAAATACAAATACTTGTGCTTGGAGGGAAACCCCAGTGTACAAGTTTAGGTCCTGAAATGTCTTACTTTTTCATATTAATTTAACCCTGGGTGCCCTTTTTTCCAGTACCACACTACAGACTTTTGGTTCCACATGTCAGAGCTTTAACTCCATACCACAAACTGCTTCAGGAATTCCTGTGGCCTAGTCAGCAGGGTATCAATTTTAGTAATAAATATCCACTAGAAAAAGAGGAAATGAGAGAGATGTACCAGCCGTTAATTTCTGTCCCAGTTGACCAAACGAATGGGGCCCTAATGAAGAGCAGTCCCCAAGGAGGAAGATGCTAATTAGTTATGCATCTTTTGCAGATAAAAGGTTTCTTTAAAAATGTGAACCCACAAATGGAGGGAGAAAGGGAGATATGAGTCTTCATCCCTTTGCTCCTCCTTCTTCTACCACCCCTGCAATAAATTGATTGTTGTTAATCAATTTATTGATTGGAGGAATAGGCTGAGAGAAAGCATTTTCTTTGCCCAATCTCCTGCTTGGATGATGGTGGTGAAGGGAGGTCCAAGTCCTCTCTTTTTGTCCAGGGCCAGACTGGGGGCACTGAGAGGGCGGTGGAATGTATGTGGGGAGGGCGCCGGGTTTTGAGCAGAATGGGTGCTTAAGGGTGGGGGTATTCATTGCTGCTGAGTGTGGCGGGGCTCTGGGGCACCCTACAGGTGGGGCGCACCAGAAAGATGCACTGTTGCCCTGTGGGCCAGCCCGAGCCTGCTTTTGTCCCTGAAGCAGTTGTTGGAAGAAGGGAGTTGTGCCCAGAGACAGCACACCAAAGAATGTTTGCTGATCACATAAATCCCCCCCTCTCTCTTTTACAGCAGGCAGCCTGTAAAGAACCAGATCCCTCCGAGCCCAAAAAAGCCAGGGCTGCAGCCTTTATTGCAACAGTAAAGCAATCCCTGAGCCAGCTGAATTTTGATATGTTCTCACGAGCTCTCCAGCAGTACAAGAGCACAGATGACTTCGACACCATGTTATCTCAGATGAGTGCGCTTTTCACCGAAGAACAGAAAAAGCATGTCCTGTTGCAAGGTATTGCAACCATGCATGTGTCCCGTGGGCAGCTGCTGATATTTCCTTTGTGCACAGAGTGCTGTGTTCCTCTTGCTAGCATTTTTGCAGAGTACAGTGCAGAAAACTTCACTCTGTGGTGGTTGCACTTGCATCATTTTTTAAATAACTTCTTCAAATCCCTGAGCAGCCCTGAAACAAGCTACCTATTAATTGTTGCATGTATGTTTATGTAAGAAATGAAAGCTTAACTGGATTTTGAGATCACACATCTTCCCAGTGACACCAGTATTCTGTCCTTCCGTTTGCTTGCTTGATCCCATCAGTACTACCTTGTAAGGAACTTGGCAATCATGCTTTATTAAAGAAGAAGAAGAAAACCTTTTGCTTAGTGTACTACAGGTGTGTGTTTACATTTCAGCAAGCCAGTAAAAGCACCACAGCCCCCCCACCCCAAATGTAGAATTTACTTGATTATGGAGGGGTGTGGTGATCCAGTGCTTGGGGTACCATAAGAACCATAAGAACATAAGAGAATACTAGCTTATGCTATGTTAAGAACATAAGCCAGTACTGGCTTAGGTTATGTTAAGCAATGTAAATGCTTGGGCTACCATAAGAACATAACTAATACTGAGTTTGCAGGTTAGGTATCTACATAGCTTCTACTGGGTAGAGTGGATGTGCAGAAGAGTACATCTGATCTCTGCAGTCCCCCCCCCCCCCACTGGTCTCTTGACACATAACATGACTTTCAAGGGATTATTACAGGACTTTAGTCATCTGTACTCTGGTTTCCTCCAGGAAACAAGGAGCTATTTCAGAGGAAACTATAACTACTGTTCCCCCAGAATATTGTCCTTCAGTGCCCCGCTGTTAGGTTAGATTATTAATTAATTAATTTAAACTTGTATCCCGCTCTTTCTCCAAGGAGCTCAGAGTGGCGTACATGGTTCTTTTAATCCTCACAACAACCCTGTGAGGTAGGTTAGTCTGAGAGATACATGACTGGCCCAGAGTCACCCAGTGAGTTTCATGGCTGAATGGGGATGCAGACTTGGGTCTTCCCAGTCCTAGTCCAACACTCTAACCACTACGCTATCATGGCCAGAAGGTTATCCCTTCTGTCACATCTGCACTGTTTGGGACCCACTTTGGTGTGGTGCTGTCTCACAAGACTGTACATGTTTGTGTTTCAAGGCAGCATGAGTGGATCTTTCTCACAAAATCGCCATCCTGCCAGGAAGGAGAGCAGCTATCAGATGGGGAAACTCACCCAACAGCTCTGCCTACAAATTTCAAATATAATCATATTTCAAATATGATTTCATATTTTCAAATATAATCATAAATCATTTAGGGTGCTGCCAGCGACTCCAGCTCCCCAGAAGCCTCCAGGAGAGAGACGAGGAGGAACACCTGCTTCTCAGGCAGACCCCAGGGTGAGGGACTGGGTGTGCCTGTCTGCTTCTCTCCCCCCCCCACCCCCCGGTTTGCTATCTGCCACCCAGGACTGGCTGCTGAGTGGAGCTGTGGGTTGGCTTCTCAGGACTGGGGCCCAGGGAGTGACTTGGCAGCTTTCTGGATTCCATCTGTCCAGAGCCAGCTGCTCAGGGCTATTCAGGGTACTGCCAGTGGCAGTGGGCCTGCCACTGGATACACCAGGGATACACCAAAGGGGGTCACCCCTTTGGGGGAGGCTGAGGGCCAGGCCTCCTGGCCCAAGTACTCACATGTGGGTGGGCATTTAACAGTTTGGCTTATGTTTTTAATTAGGACCTGGGTGAGATTGGTTTACAATGTGTCTGGGTTAATTTGGAGATGGGGAAACAGAGGGTGTATTCTCGGGTTATGGGGTGGCTAATCCGGTTGTGGTGGGGAATAGAAGAAGTAATGTTGGCAAGTCAGTGGGCCGTTACAGAGGAAAGGAAATACAAAATCTGTTTCCCCTTCCGGCTGTCCTGCCGGCTCTTTGACCTTGGGGAGCAGTTCCAGCTACCCACAGGGCCTCACCTTGCTCATTTGTAATGCCAGGTCAGTTCAGAACAAGTCAGAAATCATCCATGATTTGATTCTGGATGAAGGGGCCGACCTGGTATGTATTACAGAGATTTTGTTGGGGGAGGCTGGTGGCCCAGACTGGTCCCAGGTTCTTCCTCCAGGGTACTCTGTTGAGGAGCAAGTGTGGGGACGTGGGCGGGGAGGTGGAGTGGCTGTGGTCTGTAAGAATAACATCTCCCTTACCAAGATCCCTGTTGAAGTGTCAGACCATATTGAATGTGTGTACTTAAGTTTGGGGACCAGAAATAGACTAGGACTTCTGTTGGTGTTCCAATCACCCTGCTGCCCCCAGGCTTGTAGTGGTGGGTGACTTCAGTGTTCATTTCAGGACCAATTTGTCCGGGACGGCTCTGGAGTTCATAGCGGCTGTGATAACTATGGACCTATCCCAAGTGGTCTCGGGAGTGACACATATTGCTGGTCACTCGCTTGATCTGGTCTTTCACTCTGATCAGGGTGGTGTTCCGTGGGTGGGGACCCCTGTGATTTCCCCATTGTCATGGACGGATCACCATCTGGTTAAGGTTTGATTCACGGCCACGTCCCACCTTCGCAGGGATGAGGGGCCTATTAGGATGGTCCACCCAAGAAGGCTATTGGATCCAATAGAATTCCAAGAAGTCTTGGAGGGGTTTAGTGTTGACTCTGCCGGTAATCCTGTTGATGCTCTGGTGGATAATTGGAACAGCAAGCTCACCAGGGCAGTGGATGTGATCGCTTCTAAGTGTCCTCTCTGACTCACTTCAAAATTGGCCCCTTGGTGTATGGAAGAATTACAGGAGCTGAAGCAACAAGGTAGACAACTGGAGCACAAGTGGAGAAAGACTCCGCTCGAACCTGACAGATTACAACATGAGTGCATTTGAAGATCTATGCTCAGACAATATGTGCCGCAAAGAAGTGATTCTTTTCTGTATGTATTGTGTCTGCAAGTTTATATCCAGCGGAGTTGTTCAGGGCTGTGAGAGGGCTATTATGTGCCCCTCCTTCCCTGAATCAGTATTTGGAACAAGCAGTTACACGCTTTGACATTTTAAATGAGTTTTTAATGGACAAAATCTCTCATATTCGGGCTGACTTAGACTCGACAATTATTGCAGTGTCTGATGCAGAGGTGTCCAGTGACTCCTCTTTGGCTAGGTTTGATCAGTTCCAGTTTGTGACTCCTGAGGATGTGGACAAGCTGCTTGGAATGGTGCTGCCTACCACTTGTTCTCTTGACCCTTGTCCGACACGGCTTATATTATCTGGCAGGGGGGTTGTTGTAGAGATTATAAATGCTTCTCTGAGGGAGGGCAAGATGCCTCCTTGTCTCAAGGAGGCAATTATTAGACCTCTTTTAGAGAAGCCTATGTTGGATCCCTCAGAGTTAAGCAAATATAGGCCTATCTCCAACCTTCCATGGTTGGGTAAGGTGACTGAAAGGGTGGCAGCCTCCTAGATCCAGGCAGTCTTGGAGGAAACTGATTATCTAGACCCATTTCAGACTGGCTTTTTGGCGGGCTATGGAGTGGAGACGGCCTTGGTCGGTGAGTGTATGTGAATGTATGTACTGTGAGTGTATGTGAACAGGACTATGATTGTGGGTAGAGTAGAACTCAGACCCAAGGGAATAATAGACCTTTCCTGTCTTATTTTATGTCAGGAAGAATGAGATTATGATTCTAGCTGTGCACAGTAGTCACTGTGCACATAGTCTGCACAGTTAGAATCATAATCTCATGGGGTGTGATTGTTCTAAACGTTAATTTATGTGAGCAGAATATGGGATGTGATTGTTCTAAACATTAATTTATGTGAGCAGAAGTTGTGTTCTCCTTGGGGATATGTCCAAATGACCATAGCTTTGTAGCAGAGAACATGCTTTATATACAGAAGGTCTCCAGATTGATCCCCAGCATCTCCTGCTGAAAGAATCTCAGGTCACTTGTTGGGAGGAAGACCTTTGTCATAGACTTTTGAGTAGACAGTACTGGGCAAGATCCTCCAGTGGCTTGATTCTGCATTTATTTATTTTAATTATTTGTGACTGCAAGACAACAAAGCATCTTCATTAAGACATCTTCATTTGTGTCCATGTTCTTATAAGATGTGGCAGTGGCCATTGACTTAGTTGGCTTTAAAAGGAGATTACACAGATTTAAAAAGTAGGTGAGGTGTATCAACAGCTTTTAGCCATGTTAGGTATTTGCAACCCTCAGGTTCAGAGGCAGTCTACTTCTGAATACCAATTGCTGGTGAACAATAATGGGAGAGGGCCTTTGCCTTTATGCCCTGCTGTGGGCTTCCCAGAGAACCTGGGAGGAAATACCTGTGAGAAGTAGGGTGCTGGACTCTTACGAAGATAATTTTAAATGGAACTTGGCCCCAGTTGCTGATTCTGTGACTTTTCATGTTTGCATGGATTGTAAATGGAGTTGAACATTTAACCTCAGGGCTGCAAGGCCTTTTTCATGTGAGAGCTACATTTTGTTTGTTTATTATGTTTGTACACCACCCCAGACTTCTATCTCCAGGTGGTTTACATCAGTTTGTAATGCCTTATACTACTCTGAAAAGATATTGACATGTTCAAAGAAGGCTGAAAAATATCTAGGAATGTAGTGTGGCCTGAATGTAGCATTCTGGCAATGTGTGATTGTGTAAACTGTCACTGTGAACCTAACCTTTCTTCTTTTAATTGCAAGAATTTTACCAGTTTGTTCGGCCACATCACAAAAAACAGTTTGATGAAGCTTGCCAGAGCCTGACCGGAGTGGGCTGCGGCTATAAACCTGAGCACAGTCTACAACGAGAAGAGAGACTGCTGTTGGCCAAGAAGGAAGGTGAGAATGTCCTTTGTTTGAGAGATCAGCAAGCCCCAGGGAGCTTCTGTTGCTGCCATTTCCTGTTGGTCTGAATAAAGGGACTGAGGGGTGCTGTGTCTCTATTTTAGAATGGTGAAACATCTTTATGGTGATTTGGAATCATTCTGAACATGGCTAATAGCTCCTCGAGGCACTCTAAAGCTCCACCCTTCATGCACAGAGTGCACTTGGTATCTTGGATGGCAGAGTGCCTGTATCTCAATTCCTTTTCAACTGCCTTAGCATGCGCTTCATTAAAGTTCACTCCTCGTTTTTTCATCTCTGTTCCTGTGGAAATTCAAAGAAAATTGGTTTAGTTTCAAAGTCTTGGACTTGGACTGCTCTCAGCTACTCTCTTTCCTATCGTTTTGGACACTCAAACCTTTTTTAAGTGTTCAAGGGGGGACTCTTCCGTCATTGGACAAGCACGACCAGTGTTTGCTCTGTTTGGACGAAGGTTATATCATCCAGACATGTAAGACTTGCCTCTTTTTTTACTAAACAGACCAGAAAAAGAAGAGAATTGCGTCTTAGGGCTGCTTTATACATAGAAGCGTTACTCCCAACGCCTATGCCACATTTCCCATTATCGTCCGTATCTGTGGCTTCAATCTCATCTGAACATCGACCCTCAAAGTCTACGTCGATGTCAAAACGTTCGCCCAAGAGAGCCTCCCATATCCAACGCATCAGCCTGGAGCGCACCAAGGAGTTTTAAAAGAAGCCCCTCAATGTCTCCAAGGAAGGACATCACAAGCACCATAAGAAGCAGAAACAAACACAAGAGAATTGTGTTTTAGGCAGTATACAAATATGTTCAATAAATAAATTAGTTACTTATGGGGAAGACCCCTCATCACGCTAAACTTTTAAATACAAAAAGACCACCTCCTTGACATCGATCCCAAAGTTGAAGACCCTGACATCGGAGACCTCAAATTGTCCAACATCGATATCAAGCCATTGTTCATCATTGAGAGTTATCAAATTCTTCCCCCTCAACCTCAGTTCAACCACCAAAATTGGACACCTTATCCATAGAAAACTTTTTTGGAAGTTTGGGATCATACCCATTCTCCTTCCATAGTTCAATACATCTCATCTAATGCCTCCTCTTCTCCAGAGATTTTGGATGTTACTTTGACTGCAACCTTGCCCCCGGAATCGATGCCAATACCGACCTTGAAGCCAACATCGAGACCGATACTGAAATCAGTATTGATGCCAACTCATTCTCTTGCAGATTAGGGGACCCAATCTGTTCCAGCAATGGGGGATCCCCCTGATAGCTCTCTACACAACTGCAACCAAAAAGAAGTGCAAGCAATACTGCTCAAGAATGGACTTAGGGAAAAGGTATCTCAGGGATGCCTTCCAAGTGCCATGGAAGGATCACGATTTGTACTTGTTTACCTCTTACCTGCTATTGACCAGAGTCTTGAGAAACTCTCACAAGAGAAAACGAAATGCCTAATTCTCCCGCGTGGTGGCCAAGGCAACCGTGGGTTCCCCTTCTGCTTTGACTTTTCAAGGGAATCCACTACCACCTTTCTCAGTGCCAAAGTCTCTTGTCTCAAGCGAGTGGCCATATCTTCCACCACAGTCTTCAAACCTTGAATCTGACAGCATGGAGATTAAATTAACTAGACAAGATTTTACTGAATGAAAGGAAAGGAACAACTAGGTGCAATTACACTTGCAAATGGAAAAGATTGGCCCAGTACATGTAAAACAAAAACTTTGACCCTTACTGGGCCTTCATGAGACAGGTTTTGCTTTATCTTACTTCCCTGAAGCAGTTAGGACTTTCTAATTCTTCCGTTAAAGTCCACACAGCGGCTTTTTTGGCTACTCACCCAGGTTGGGACGCTAAAACACTCTTCTCCCACCCTGACTCCAAGAGGTTCCTAAGAAGTACAAACAACTTGTTTCCCCCAGTGAGAAAACCATGAAGCCTTTCTTTAGCACTTTCTTCTTTGACAGTGGCACCATTTGAACCCCTTGTCTCTTCCTTGCTGAAATTGCTAACCCTAAAAATGGCCTTTTTGGTAGCTATGATGTCTGCAAGCAGGGCCAATGAATTGTCTGCATTAAGGTTAGATTCCTCCCTCCCTCTATTAAATTCTTTCCTGACTAAATAGTAATGAGGACTAACCCTCCTTTTACGTCTAAAATAGTTTTTGACTTCAAAATCAACTGGGATATTGTTCTCCCTGCATTTTTCATGAATCATACCTCCACTCTGGAACTCTATGGATGTCCATAGAGCTCTTCTTTTCTATATGGGCAGAACCAAAGGCTTCAGGAAGACAGGCTATTTGTCACCTTCAAAGGTCATAACAAGGGCAACACTATTTCCAGACAAAGATTTTCTCATTGGCTTGTAGAACTCATTTTCCTGTGTTACAAACTTCAAGGAGTAAAACCTCCTCCAACTATTAAAGCCCATTCCACCAGAGCTGCAGCTACCTCTGCAGCACATATGTCTGGAATTAGCATTATGGACATTTGTAAGGCAGCCACATGGTCTTCTAACCTGCTGTTCATAAAGCACTATGCCATTGAACAGCAGCCGAGGTCAATTTTGGACGGGCGGTTTTTAAAAAATTATTTAATTACATCCTTGCACCCTTCCACCTCTTTGGTGAGCTCAGTTATCACTCATGTTGGGAATGATTCCTGATCACCATAAACTTAAACAGGTTGCTTACCTGTAACCGATTATCTTTAGGTAATCCGGGATCATTCACAATACCTGCCCAGCCTCCCCGCTGCTTGGAAATTATGTCTGGTCACTTACCTTTAGCACTTCCAGCAAAGAACAGACCTCTCGAGGTTGACCAGAAACTGAGCTACAGGCTCTCTGCCGCCCAAGATACCGATTGCACTCTGTGTGCGAAAAGCAGAGCTTCAGAGTGCCTAGAGGAGCTATGAAATCCTTCTGTGGGGCTACTGCACAGGTGCATTACCCATGTTGTGGATGATCCTGGATCACCTAAAAGGAGATAATCTGTTACAGGTAAGCAACCTGTTTTTACCTGTTCTCATAGCAACTTCTGTGGGTGTATCCTACTCTGTAATCACAACTTCAGCTTTCTCAGCAAGGCGTATAAGGGTGCATTATTCTCTTCTGTCCTTCTTGGTAAAAAGGCAGGGGGGCTGAAGCAGAGTATCTTTACAGCTGTCCAACTCCGCTCAATGATAGGGGTGAGTCACATGCATGCTCACTTGCTACTTGCTGGTAAATAACACACCCCAGTACACTGAGAGGTTGGTGAGAAGTATCTGGCAGTACATCTGGCCTCAATACTGAAGGAGAATTTATTGTTCCTTTGACTCATTGTAACAGCAATGTGCTCTCATTCTTTTCTGGTAACTATTCACTTTAGTTCCCCCTTAAATGTGCTTGTAGTTAAGGCGTGGCCCAGCTGGAGAACCCTTGGATTTTTAAAAAAGGTCTGATTAAAATGAATCAAGGTTTTGTTCCTACTTCATTCTTGGCATCCTTTTCCTCCTCTACATAAACCAAGTCTGCCTTGCCAGGTGACTGAAATAATGCAACAACACTGAGTCAGAATATGTTCTCATTCAGAATCAGAAAGAAATACCTTGTTCTGGGATGGGAAGCAGGAACAGAGCAACAACTTCCACCCAAGAGAGGAACTTCCTCCTTTAGGGTTGGTTGTGTGTTCTGCCTCTGCAGAAGTGGGTGTTGGGGCTCAAGCTTTCCTGAGTCACCTACAGAGCAAAGCAATAAAGAATAGGAACAAAATGATCACTTTAGTAGTAGTAGTAGTAGTAGTAGTAAGTTTATTACGATCATAGACCAGCACAGAATGATCACTTTAAAACTGAAAGAGAGAAAAGTAGTAGTGAGGATTTCCTACACTTGTCCCCTCTCTTAGGCTGGTGTTATAGGACCAGGGGGGTTCTCCTTTCATCCACCCCACTTCAGGATAATGCTGCAAGACTAGGTAACAGCCACAAGGAGTACTTCAACCCCTCACCCTAGGATAGAGGGTTGCAGAGTTGGGCTGTGCATCCCTAAATCTTCCCCAGATGGCTTGGCAACCTCCAAATCTGGAGCTCAAAGTATCCAACTGGGCATCCTCTGTTCTGGATGCTGGCGTCATGCAGGAGGAGCCCTAGTGTGGGATCTGCTCAGATTTGATAAGCTGTTGAGTAACATCTCTGGGCTCCATGTTTCTTTCGGTCCCCAGGTGCTCCTGGGGTGGCATGGATCCATCCAGGGGCCTTAGCTTTGGAGCTAGATGGCGCAGGAGGCCAACGCCTAAAAAAATTGGGGAAATGCAGCTGTTTCAAGAGTCACAGTGGAGGTAGTGGGATAAATCAGAATCTGCTGCCTGTTCTGCTCAAGTGAACGGCAGTCTTCTTTGGAAGTGCCATCAGCAAAGCTGAGGAAAGCCGCAGAAAAAGGGCTGCCAGTGCAGCACAGTGCCTTTCCAGGCCTCTCTGCTGGAATCTCCCCACACTGTCAACCCCCCCACCAGCATTCCAAGTATTGGAGCTTCAGATTATTCCATCATGAGGCCTCTTCCCCTCTCAGGCCCTAAGAAATAGTACCAGAAGGGACTGCACCGTTCTGCTGTTCTCCCAAGTCTTACTCCACCTGGAAAGATTGGCAACCTGCCCAACTGTAGGGGCTCCTGGTAGGCCCTTCCCTCATAGGGAGGTTTCCGCTTTGTTCTTTCCTCTCATCCCAGGCAGGGAAAAGGCACTTCTTGGTTGTTTCAGATGTTAGCATAGAGTTTCATTGCTATGATGACATCAGGTCTGCTTTTTTTTATCTCTCTTCCTGATGAATTCTCAAGGATTCCCCTCCTTGACTCAATCCATGTCTTTGTTTGCTTCTGTTCAATATTAGAGAAGGAATGTGGGGAAAAGTTCACATCCTTGGAGAGTTCTTCCAGACAGCTCAACTCTGAGCAGCATTTGAACAGAGGAGGATTTCACCTGTCTTCTGGGTTGGATGTCACAGGTATGCTTCTTGTAAAAAAGCAAATGTATGCATTATGATAACAAGGTTAGGAGGATGCTAATTGTTTCTAGTCAGAACAAGCCAAAATGGTCTCCCAGCTTTTGCTGCCTCATTTGCAGGTGGTGAAAGGTGTGTGGAGGGCATTTCAGTGTTCTTTCAGGGAGAGGGGTGAATTATAAAGGTGGGTGAACTTACAGCAAGCAGCATGTGCTTATTCTGGTGGACACCATTTTCCCCACCTGAATGCACTCCTGAACACCACATCCTATAGTGTTATTCCAAAGCACTTTTGGGAGAGGAGGGATTGTGGCCTCTACTGCCATTTACCTTCCCCGCCCCTACAAATGCCCCCTCGACATGACATGACATGACATTTCTAACAGAGTCAAGGAGAAAATCCATTCTACAAGTTGTGCCTCCCATTTACTCCTCATAGCCAGGGCCTATGTCATTCAAAGGTTTTCCAAGAATGCTGTAAGTGGTGGACCCACACAGTTCTGGTCCTGTCTTGCTCCTATTAACAGGTCTTGGAAAGAACTTCTCCCCTTTCAGCACCATTTTCTCCTTGGCTATCTTCTCTCCGCTTAAGTGTTAGGGAAAGCCTAGACCACATCCCACTCTGAATATGGATGAAGAGAGGGTGAGGCCCAGTAGCCTCATTCTGAGCTCATTCTCTGAGGAGCCCACTCAGCCCTAGAGAGGCAAGCCTAGGATTAAATCTACTGTATGCCAATTCAGATCTTGTGTCTCCAACTCCTTCCCCAACAAATGACACTTCCAGCCTGCTCTGGCAGCATTGCCACCAAGAGGCTGACAAATCAGAGGCCCAACTGCAGATAGGCTAAACGATGACTGTACCAGTTTCCCCCACCCGCTTTGGGGGACAGCTGCAGGAGTTTGTTCAAGCTTTAACAAACTCCTCCCAAGACCAGTGGGTGATGATGAACACCATTACAGAAAGCTATGCCTTAGGCCACACCCACTCTCCCCATTACCATTCTACCAGCTCTCATCTGTTCAGAAATCCCCCTCAGATATCAGCTCATGCAGCAAAGCTCTTCATCATCCCATTCCGAGGGCAGTTGAGCCACTACCCTCAATGGAAAAATGCTCCGGCATTTATTCCATTTTATTTCTAGTGCCAAAGAAAGCTTATAGAGAGTGGTCCTAGACCTCAAGTATCTCAGCTGATTCATACATAAGAGAAAGTTCTGTATGGAAATGTTGTGCATGATCAAAGAAGGCATCCAGCCTGAAGATTTCCTGGCATTTCTGGATCTGACGGAGGCCTGTCTCCACATCCCTCTCTTTCTTACCACAGGTGGTGCATATGCTTGTCTACAAGCAGAACCATTTCCAATACGGATCTCTCCCCTTTTGGATTCTTGTCTGCCCCCAGGCATTCACCTAGAATATTATAGCACTCATGGGGCACATATGAGGGTCCAGGGGATCCATATTCCTTGACAACCTGCTTATCTGGTCCCTCTCTCTCCAGCAGGGAAAAGAGGATGTTACCTTTATGCTCTGTTGCCTAAACAGAGTCACGGATTCCTAGTGAGCATACAGAATAGCTCACTACAACTTGCTGACAATTCACCATTTGGGATAATGAATAGACACTCAGACATCCACCCAATGCTTGCCTCATAAGAGGATACAAAAGTGTTATGGAAAATCCTAGCACTCTCCTCACATCAGACTGATCTAATGATGCGCACTCAGCCCCTGGGCTTAATGATCACCTATATAGATTGCACCCTTGGGATCAATGGCACTCTCACCTCCTCCAGTGATTTTGCTTCCTGTGGCAAGTGGAAATTATAGCCCCATCACCAGGAATGTTTAAAAATCACTGCAGATATGGCTATCTTTAGCTCTCTTCAGGGGCATCCCTTTAACAGCCCAAGCAGATCCATATTATCACCTCACTGGATGGGGATCCAGTGAGGCAGTGTTCCCTCTAAGGCGTGTACATGTGCACGCACTCACAAGGTTTTTTTTAATGTCCGCTCAGTTAATTTTAGAGCCTGCTCAGGTTGAATCAGGAAGTTCCCTCTCTGAATGCACTCAGGAGCACACTGCCTTGATACTGCTGCCCAGAACAAAATTTATTCTGCACACAGATGAAGAAAAATTAGAGAGAACACTGGTCTGCCTTCACTCTGCCTGCTCTTCCAGGGCAGGAGGCAACCTTCTAGCTCAGGGCAAATGGATGCCTCTAGAGCTCAGCCCTGACATCAAACAGCAGTTTGGCCAGCAACCTAAAGCTCACCAAACCTCCTGATTCACCAATAGTGAGTGTGGGAGGCTGCCTGTTTCACTTCTTTCATGCTTGGGAGGCCTTAATTTTGGACAATGGGTTCTGGACACCAACCTATACGGTTGCAAGATAGAGTTGTTTATTATTATTATTATTATTATTATTATTATTATTATTATTATTATTATTTTATATTTTATATCCCGCTCTTCCTCCAAGAAGCCCAGAGCGGTGTACTACATACTTAAGTTTCTCCTCACAACAACCCTGTGAAATAGGTTAGGCTGAGAGAAGTGACTGGCCCAGAGTCACCCAGCAAATATTATGGGACAGGTTCCTCCCCATACATTGATCAAAATCACCACAAAAACACAAGGCATTACTGTCAACAATACAGCATCTACTCAACATCTCCACAATAGTGAGAGTCCCAGCAGGTCAGGAACACCAGGACATTTACTCCATCTTATTTACCATGCCAGAAAAAGACGGCACCTTAAGGGCTGTACTCAACCTCAAATATCTCAATAAACTGGTAAGACGCAGAAAATTTCGTGTGGAAACCCTTAGGTCTATCTCGGAGGCACTTCATCATATGGACATCTGTGGATCTCACGGAAGCCTACCTCCACGTGCTGATACACCAGGAACAGTGCCGCCACCTCTGCTTCGTGTACAATGGCCTACACTATCAGTACACAGCCCTATCCTTTGGTCTATCCTCAACCCCAAGGATATTCACAAAGACCCTGGCCCCATTAGCGGCACACATGCGACTACAGAAGATCCGGGTATTTGCATACCTAGACAATCTACTCATTCAGTCACCTTCAATGGACTCAACGAAAAGAGATCTCAACAACACCCTGACCATTCTAAACACATATGGCTTCCTTGTGAACATGGCAAAGAGCAACCTAATACTGTCCAATCGGATCCAACATTTTGGTGTGCTCATAGACACTATCAGCAACTGTCTCTTCCTACCAGAGGATTTCATAGAGAAGCTGCAGACACTCATCCAGCAAGTACTGACACCAGGTCAGTACCAGTTCTCACTCTGGCACAGCTCTTGGGCCTCAAGGTCTCCTCCATAAAAGTGATGCCTTGGGCATGTCTTCATCTTTGCCAACTACGGTGGTTCCTCTTACCTCACCAAACCTCCATAGCATGGTGGCATCACATCAAGTTAAGACTTACAACATTAGTCAAAACTTGCTTGCACTAGTAGCTCCAACCTGCTCATATATCCCAGGGCCGCCCATTCCTGGACCTGCCTCGAACCATCATCACGATGGATGCCAGCCTGTCCGAGGAGCACAGTATAGCAATAGCAATAGCACTTACATTTATATACCGCTCTATAGCTGGAAGCTCTCTAAGCGGTTTACAATGATTTAGCATATTGCCCCCCAACATTCTGGATACTCATTTTACCGACCTCGGAAGGATGGAAGGCTGAGTCAACCTTGAGCCCCTGGTCAGGATCGAACTTGTAACCTTCTGGTTACAGGGCGGCAGTTTTACCACTGCGCCACCAGGGGCTCAGTCAGTATCTCAATCATTCAACATAGGATATGGATGACACAGGAAGCCAGACACAGCTATCAGCTGGCTGGAGCTACAGGCAATTTGCCTGGTGCTCTTGGTCTTCTGGAACAAAATACTACACCACCATCTTATTTGCACCAACAATACCACAGCCAAGGCACATGTCAGTCAGCAAGGGGGGATGTGCTCCAGGTCCCTACACAACGAAGTGATCCTTTAACTATCATGGGCAGAAACACACGTTGCCTCTTCCCTGGCACATCACGTCAGTGGGTCCCTGAACACTCAGGCAGACTGACTGAGCAGGCAGGACCTCCAAAAAGCAGAATGGAGCTTCAAGCCTCAGGTATTACAGATAATTACATATGCCCTGGGTCACCTCAGAGTAGACCTATTCACATCTCCGAGCAACACTCAACTCCCAAGGTTCTTCTCCCACTTCCCGTGCAACCAGGCAGAAGCAGTAGATGCCTGTTCAGCACCATGGCCCACTGAGCTCCTGTGTACATATTCCCTCCATTACCTCTACTCAGTCGGATACTGTGGCGTGTAAGTTTCCTGAAGGCAGAGGCAATCTTGGTGGCAAGTCTCTGTCCAACTGACTCCGGACCCATCCATCCTTCCAAAGGTCGCTTCAGTCTTTCATAGATCTTAGGATTTAGTTCTTCCATCGTTTTGCCTCAAGCCTACTGTAGCAAATTAAAGCCTTTGTCTCACAGCAAGCTCACATGAGGGAAAGAAATGCTGAATCATCCCTGCTGAGCTGCTTGGCTAGGCTTCTCCTAAAACTATCTTGTATTATTGGTAGGTTCAAAAGGCTGCCACCACCACCCGTTTTATCGACACAGCTTGAACCTCACTGGGCTTGGTGGGAAATCTCTCTTTATTTTGCTATCAGATAACTATAAAAACTTTCCACGTACAAGCCTACATGTGGAGAGAAAACTGATAGCTTCTGACTGTTTGAGGACATGATTGCACCAGAGAAGTCCCCCTTCAGCCCCCCTTTCCCTGAGTTAAGAACCAACTCAGAGAGGATTGTAAAAAGAAAAGGCTTACAAAAACAGTTTTATTCAAGGACTGCAGACTGCTTTCATCTGAGGCTTTCTTAGATACAGTTAAGAATACTTAGTAGATTGCAAAAATAGGTTGTCTTGGGCACGTTTAAATGTTTATAGAGTCTTTTGCAATGCCCTAGGTAGGATGGGCATAGGCTAGTATTTCTTATTCCAATTACGTTGCAGGTAACTATAATAAAACAGTATCAGGAATATGCAAAACACACACATCAAATAAATATAAATTCTAATGCAAAGTCTGACTAAACAAACTTTTCCCTAGACTAAGCTTCCCTTTCCCCTTGAACACACCAAACTCTGGTTGAGCATTCAAGTTTCCTGCCCTCCTGTCTTTCAAGCATCTGCAGAGTCATTCTTCTGCAGCCATCCTCCATGGCCACATGTCCTTCTCTAACAAAGACCTCTCTTCTTCCTGTCAACAGCTCTCTTGGCCCCACCCACCAGGTTTGCTGATTGGCTGAGCCCTGGAGTTCACCAGCCTGTCAATCAAGACAGGGTTCACTTCAAGTTAACTCTTTACGGGGAGGGGAGTCTGATCACTACACCTACCATCACCAAAGAGAAGCAGTGGCATAAACACGATGTACGCCGCTGCCTGAAAACATACCTCTCTAGAACAGCCTTGTTCAGGTCAACAGAGGCACTCTTCATTTCCTTCCTTCTCCTTCCTGTATCCATGGGCCAGCAAGTGTCTTTCACAACTCTGGCCAGGTGGATCAAGGCATGCATCACCTTAGTGTACGAGGTCCAGAACCTTCCTGTGCTACTCAAGATAACCGCACACTCAACACGCTCTGCAGCCACATCAGCGGCTTTTTCCACTAATGCACCACTAGACGAAATATGCAGAGCAGCTACTTGATCCTCTCCATCCATGTTTATAAGGCACTACAAATTGGACCTTTTCAAGTCCGCCCATGCCGCATTTGGCAGATGTGTCCTACAACAAGTTCTTCCGCCCTAATAGCTGGAGACTCTTCCACCCGTGGTGTCTTAGCTGTGGCATGTCTCACGTGAGATGTCCTCACTCAGCAGCAAAGAAAGGCGCATTGGTCACTCACCGTGAAGGCTTCTTCTGGCTGCTGATGTTGAGAACATCTTGACCCATCCTGTGGGTGTCTACGGCTGCTGGTAAGCGTTTTCTCTGTTATTTCTCCTTCTGTACTGTACCATCCGTATATTCTTATATTCATTCTTACTTACCTTTCTAGAAGCTTGGCTTTACTAAACAGAACTGGGAGGTGCTGTTCTCTCTCGCCTCTTAAAGATTTTGCTTAATGGATTGTCCTGCCTTCTGGAGCGTGTGGGGAGGATAATCCACATGAGATGTCCTTAATACCAGCAGCCAGAAGAAGACTTCACAGTGAGTGACATATGCTTCTATTCTTGCTGGAAAGCTGATCTAAACAAAAAATAGTTTTCAAGTGACATCTGAAGGTACAGGGAGAAGGCTGGCTGAATCTCACAAGATGAAGTGTTCCATGACCTGGGCTTGGCCCTGTCCTTCATGTCTACCTACTGCCTGTCATGTGATGGTGGGACACAGAGCATATACCCCGCCAAAGTGTGTGCACAAGTTCATATGGGCAGAAACAGTCCCTTGGGTATCCTGGTTCCAAATTGTTTTAGAATAATGACGTTTTGCTCTGTTTAAGTGTTATTATGGAAGACATTTTTGTGGATAAATTAATTTATTGATATGTACAGTTAAATAGGGAATTTTTTTTCTTCCTTTAAAGGAAGATGTATTAACCGACTGAGTTTTATAGTTAAATAAGTAAGTGTGTGTGTGTGTGCGCGCGCGCGCACGTGCATATTTGTGTTTGCTTTGCCACATCATCTAGCCAGAAATTCTCAACTCATTTTGAAATAACTGACAGAAATGAGAATACAGTAGTTGACCCTGCTGCCCATGTTTCTGTTTCCTGACATGATGCTGGCAAATCTAAAAATATCACATGAGAAGTCAGGTCAAATCAGGACATGCTGTAGTCAACAAAGTTAAAGACAGCAGTTTCAGATGCAACACTAGTAAAGAATAAACTGTTGTTAAGTACTGCCGTGGGAAGCATCTGTGATATCATCTGTGATATTAATCCCTTTGCTGCATCCTGTTCTACGGTTGCATTCTGTTTAGTTAGCCATTGCTTGGGATGAGTAACTCTTCTTCCAGGCAATGAGCTTGCTAAACCCTTGTGCTTCTTCAGGCCCTGTGACACATAGGTGGTCCCAAGTGATCTAGTCCTCTTTTTTCATAGTTATCTGAGAGGTTTATTTTAATAGCAATCATTTTCCAGTGCATATGGCAGATTTTTTTATACTGTAGCTACATGGGAATGATCATGACTTTCCATAGTGAGGAATTTTCTTTGACTCATTAAAGAGTCAAATCAAGGACTTTCCAGTCCTTTGGTCAAGGTTAAATTCCGTTTTGGGGAAGGCAGATGGAAGATGCCCTGGTATGTGCGTGCGGGGTGGTGGTGGTATCAATTAGGTTTTGCTTATTTTGGGTGGGAACTGGGAGGATGGATGGCTTGGCAGGCTACTAGCTAGAAACCTCCACTTTGGAAATGGATACCATGTGTAGCACTTCATTTTAGTTAACCTGCTGTTAAGCACTATTGTTCAGTCTCTTCTTTACTGAGATTCTTGCAGTGTATATACATTATTTTGTTTTATTTAAAATTAAATATATATAATTTTGCACTTTAGCAGTCTGCTGCTAATAT
This sequence comes from Hemicordylus capensis, assembly GCF_027244095.1. Taxonomy (NCBI): domain Eukaryota; kingdom Metazoa; phylum Chordata; class Lepidosauria; order Squamata; family Cordylidae; genus Hemicordylus; species Hemicordylus capensis. The sequence goes on from NC_069660.1 coordinate 7,600,843, forward strand.
GCTGGTATGGTACTTTATATATTTGTGCCTTGGGCTCTTCATTTGTGCCTTGGGCTCTACATAAATTGCTGCTATTCTCCCCTTGTGAGCAGGGGGCATTCCTAGGTGGGTTAGGTCCTGCCTTTAGGACTGGGAAGGCAGGACTGAAAAACCGCTCTCTATAAGGCAGTAACTACCTACCCATTTCCAGTCTGTCTCGCTGCATGTGATAGGGAAGCAGAGTTTTGTCAGAGCTCCTCAAAGCTTTAACTAAAAGCAAGGAGGCGGTGGAAGGAAGGTTACAGAATGAAAGCTTCAGCTGAACAGGGAGAGCAGTTCTGGCCTTTCTTCTCTCTGTCCTTCCTCCCTTTGTACCAGGTTAGTGGGAACAAGGGCATGAGACAGTAGCCTAGAGATGCTGCTGGTATTTTCCTACACAGCTGTTGTTCTTTTCTCATGCCTTCCTTGACTTCTTGCTAAAGAGAACAAGGAACAATTCTTACAGCCATTCCTGTGACTCAGGGAAGGTTTTCAGCAGGAGGCAAGGTCTCTGCCTCAGTGTTATTTCTAAGGCGTGCGTGGGTGTGTGCGCTCACAATTTTTTTTAATGTCCGCTTAGTTAATTTTAGATCCTGCTCAGGTTGAATCAGGAAGGCCTCATTCTGAATGCATGTGCACGCACACTGCCTTGATACTGACACCCAGAACAGAACTCATTCTGCAGACAAATGAAAAAAAATAGCGGGAACCCTGTTTACCCTGCTTTAGTCCATGAGTCATGCCCACAAATTTTGGCCATTGATACCATCTCGGGATGAATGCTCATAGTGATTTTGGAAACATCTCCCCCTCTAGAGATAGAAAATAGGTAATAGCATAGTTGCACTTACAGGTGAAACTCGGAAAATTAGAATATCGTGCAAAAGTCCATTAATTTCAGTAATGCAAATTAAAAGGTGAAACTGATATATCTCAGAAAATTAGAATATTACATGGAACCAAGAAGACAAGGATTGTAGAATAGAACAATATCGGACCTCTGAAAAGTATAAGCATGCATATGTATTCAGTACTTGGTTTGGGCCCCTTTTGCAGCAATTACTGACTCAATGCGGCGTGGCATGGATGCTATCAGCCTGTGGCACTGATGAGGTATTATGGAAGACCAGGATGCTTCATTAGCGGCCTTCAGCAATTCTGCATTGTTTGTTCTCATGTCTCTCATCCTCCTCTTGGCAATGCCCCATAGATTCTCTATGGGGTCAGGTCAGGCGAGTTTGCTGGCCAATCAAGCACAGTACACTGTATACTTTTCAGAGGTCCGATATTGTTCTATTCTTCAATCCTTGTCTTCTCGGTTCCATGTAATATTCTAATTTTCTGAGATTGTGGATTTGGGGTTTTCATGAGCTGTACGCCATGATCATCACAATTATAACAAATTAAGGCTTGACTTATCTCGCTTTGCATGTAATGCGCCTGTCTCATATATCAGTTTCACCTTTTAATTTGCATTACTGAAATTAATGGACTTTTGCACGATATTCTAATTTTCCGAGTTTCACCTGTACAGCTTTCTCTGTGTTAGCATCCATCCCTCCTCCCAAACAATTAAAGTAACATTGCAGTCATTTTTGCACAGAGGAAAAGGTTAGGGTCAGAGTTAGGGTAACAGTGAACAAATTGTCTTATGCTCCTCATGGAGTAGTCTTAGAGGGCATTCCAGCTGATTTTCATTTCCATTCCTCGGATAACGCAGATAAAATTCTATAGTGCTTTTTATGTTTTTAAAATTGTTTAAAGCTTTTAAAGCCACCCAGAGACGCAGGTTTTGGACAGTATAAGAATATGTTAAATAAATCAATAAAACAACATTGCAAATTTGGCCATCATAGGCCCAATGGTCAGGATTATCAAAGCATGATAGCACACTGCAAGCTGAAATTATTGCAATACCATCACCTCTTTAACATATCTTGGAGTGTAGCTCTTACCAAAAAACACAGTGAGCGTTTGTCCCTCCCTCCCCCGATGGTAGTACTTACTTGCCACCCACCCCCCAGCTGGCTCGTGTACTCATTGTCCATTCCTTCTCCTTTGCCTGACTGAATGAACTGAGAGGAGTCCATGTTCTGGTGCACAACTCTGCCCTATAGATTAGCACAGTTTCAATCACTATGTCTGGCACTGCACCATTTCCAGAGTGCTGTCAGTGCTGGATTTCCCAATTTTAACCCCAATGCCCTCCCCTCCCACCCCCATCAAAGCAACATCCAGTACCTCAGCGCCATTTATTTAGTTAGTTAGTTTTTATACCGCCTGATATGTACATCTCTAGGCAGTGTACAAAATTTAAAACAATATTTAAAAATTGGTACACATAGATTAAAATACAATTAAAACAGTAGCATAAAACAAATAAAAACAGTAACAATACAATTATTAAAACAAATTATTAAAATTATTAAAACAATTTCCTTTAGAGGAGAAACTGCAGAATATGCCGACACAAAAGGGGTCAGAGGGGCTTGTCTTTCTGCGGTGTCTTCATGTGCCCCTGTCTTGTGCTTTTTCTCAGGAGGAAGCTTTCCCCATCTGCTAGGTGATCCCTCCAAAACAGCATCCAGTTCTCTAAAGGGGAGCCACAATCAGGCAATCCAATCAGCATACATGAGAGACCTCAAGATGGCTCTGGACAAAAGCAGCATCAGTAGCTTCTTCTCGGCAGTGTCGGCATACAAGAAGACAGATGACTATGATGCCATGGTGTCTGTGGTTGCGGCCCTCACCACGGACAAGCCAGAAAATTTCCACCTCCTTCAAAGCAAGTACTTGCCTTCTCACTTTTCAGGGTGTCTTACTGGTTGCATGGCTGTGCTCTTCCCCCTCACACACTGTCAAGCCTGGGACGACCACAGATTACAATGGGGGCTGTCACAGATCCCACCATGCTGTTACTACGTGTCGCTGCCTGGCCTCAACCAGCCGCATGGTCCTGAGCTTCACAGCTGCCAGCAAGGAGACGTTTGGTTTGGTTTGGTTTGGTTTTTCTCGCTGGGACTACTAAAACAGCCTTCCAAACCTCTGTCTTATTCAAAGTTAGGCAGGGTGGAAAGGCTTCTAATTGTGGGGTAGGGAAACAGACAGCAGCTACATATTTTTAACTTAAAAACAAGGAAACTTTACTTTAAAATAATTCATTTTGAAACAATAGTTGTACAAATCAGCAACCAAGTGAGCACAAGGAAAAAATAAAATATGAGCAAAATGCATCCATTCTATCCTGCACTAATACAGGACCCTAACTGAGAGTCCTTAGTGAAAAATTGTGCCTTAGCTATTAGTAGTCTGAAAAACAGTGCCTTGGACATTAGCAGTTGTCACAATCCAGGGATCAGGCAGTGATCCTGACTGAGATTGATTTGGCTGAATCTGATTGGACACCCAATTTGGATCTGAGAATGAACTTTGCCACAAGCTGACCAGTGATCCAAGGAAGGGCACTGTTTTTCTGCCCCTGCATCATGTAGCTGGACACTGGTACTGGGGTGGAGAAATGTAATTCCTTTCTCTCAAATGGCTATAAACCCCCCAGCAGGAAAAAATACAGGCACGATGGAAGGACCCTTATTCGATAGCAGCTGGGTGTGGAGGGATTTACTTATTTGTTTGTTTTACTTTTTATCCTTTTAAGTAACAACACACATAAAAGAAGTGCAATGCAAACTGAAAAATATGACATCGCATATGGAGCGGACAGATGTGTAGTGTGCTGGACAACTGTTTTTAAAGATCATGTCCAAAGGGGAGCCATGGTTACCTTTCAATTATAGTTTGCAATATTGCATTAAAAATGTCCACCTTTGTTGCTCGGGAGTGTTTGTTCCAGAATATAGCCCAAAGGGAAAGGTTTTAAACCCTTCCCCCAGCATTGCTGTACAAATAAAAACTGGATACCCTACAGCTACTTTAAAGTAGTTGGGAGACCCTGTCATGGCTCTTCTGCATTGTGTCTCTTTCAGTCCTAAGGTTACCCTGGCTAAGTGGATTAAGAACAACAGTTCAGCCTGTAAGTCACCTGGCAAGTGAATGCCCGTGGTGCAGGGGCCACACTGCTAATAAGAGCTAGAACTGTGCACTCTGATAAAAGCGCAAAACACGCTATATACAAAAGGTACTCTATGAAGCTCAAAGTAAGATAAAAAGGCATTCCTAATATTTTCAGAAGTAAGTGCCCCAGTGGTGGATCAGTTTCCATGTTCTGTTCATACTTACCTGTTAAAGTCACAGCACTGTTGTAAATCTTCACTGTTCCAGTCTGAGGGTAGGGCTCTCTCTGCCTTGGGCTTAAGACCTCTCCCTTGGGCTTAAGGAGAGGAGAGCTGGTCTTGTGGTAGCAAGCATGAATTGTCCCCATAGCTAAGCAGGGTCTGCCCTGGTTGCATATGAATGGGAGACTTGATGTGTGAGCACTGCAAGATATTCCCCTCAGGGGATGAAGCCGCTCTGGGAAGAGCAGAAGTTTCCAAGTTCCCTCCCTGGTAGCATCTCCAAGATAGGGCTGAGAGAGACTCCTGCCTGCAACCTTGGAGAAGCCGCTGCCAGTCTGGGTAGACAATACTGAGCTAGATAGGCCAATGGTCTGACTCAGCATATGGCAGTTTCCTATGTTCCTATGTTCCTAAGACCACCTTCAATGTCCTGCCTTCTGGTCCCTCCTGAGGGAAGTGGATTTCCACTCCTAGAATGTCCCCTTTCCTATAGCCAGAAAGGAGATTCACCAGATAAAACGTCTCCATTTCTTCAACCTTTATTTCCACTTTGTCCCTGCCTTCTTCTACAGAGATAACTGTCTTCTGCCTCCCTCCTAAAGCTTGCTAAATTCCTTAGGCTAATTCTTACTGTGCTTCTCTCCCCCACATTTGAGAGAATCAGTAACAGATTCCCTGTGTCCTGTCTTTCAGATCTAAAGTTATCCTGGTTAGGTTGATTAACCTAACCCTTGTGATTACCAACCCTTAACTCTATTCCACCTCATACTCATGCCAGCCTACCTCCTACTTGTTCTAGAAACTAATTTCCCGATTTCATCCCGTTGCTCAGGCCTGGCTGAATGCTCGCTCTTGTGTGGATTGCTCTACGAGCCAAATCCTGCACAGTAGTTCAGAATCTAAAGCTCAAGTTAGATGTACATTCATTTGCACACTTCTTTCCTCTCATTATTTTCTGTTAATGCAAAACAGTCTTGGAGGATGTAATGAAGAGCAAGTTGGTGGGGAGGGTTGCTTCATCCTTTTCCTTCCTGCTATTTGGTCATATCTGGAGGAAGGGAAAGGATTAAGAAGCCCTCCCACTATTCTTGCCCCTAGTTTGCATTTAAAAAAACAACTCCTCTTAACTACTGGGAAATAATAATATAATTATGCATTGCATGTTGTTTGAGACTCAGTTCATGCACTAGAACCCATTTTTCAAGGTTTCGCCTAGCAGACCCAGTTACGTGCAATCTGAATAGATTATTGCAACGTGTGTTATATCTGATTTCTTTCAACATGACCCTGTTATGTGCATTTGGAGCTAATCTTGGAACAAATATTGTAGAAATTGGGTTTTTCTGACTTTGGAAAACTGGCACAGCTATGGTAGTTAGAGGACAAAAGGAAGCAAAAGTTCATGACGAGCAGAGATATTTCCCCCACCCACTCCTTTATATGGCCTACTTTCCAGTAGGCTTATGAGATCACCCGGCATTCTGTGTGTGTTTCTGTGTGTGCCTCTCCATCAACTTCGGAATGTCTAGACCAATATGAACCAAATCAGGTACAGTTGTAGGGACACATAGGGACACCTCAACGGCGTAGTTTGTGATGATGTCATCCACCCCGATCCAAGATGGTGGACACGTAAACTTTTGAGGTGCAAGTGGGCTAACTTGTGAACCGCTTAACCGATTTGAACCAAATTGGCTACAGCTGTAGGGACACATAGGGATGCCCAAATGGTGTGGTGTGTGATGATGTCATCCACTCCAATTTAAGATGGCAGCAGCATGAACATCTGAGGTGCAAGCAGGCTAATTTGTGGACTGTGTAACCCATTTGCAGTGAGTGACACACAGGGACACCTCAACGGCATAGTTTGTGATGATGCCATCCACCCCGGTCCAAGATGGCGGACACATACACTTTTGAGGCGCAAGTGGGCTGACTTGTGAACCGCTTAACCAATTTGAACCAAATTTGCTACAGCTGTAGGGACATATAGGGACACCTCAACAGCATAGAATGTGACCATGTCATCCAACCCAATTCAAGATGGTAGACACGTAAACTTTTGAAGCGCAAGTGCACTAACTTATGGACATGGGGCGTATCTAGTGGTAGGGCAGGCAGGGCACGTGCCCCGGGCGCCACTTGAAGGGGGGCGCCATTTTGTAAAATTATTTTTTTGTAAAAAATGGCTGCCAAAAACAAAATGGCCACCATGCATGCTCAAATGGCCTCTGTGAGGCTCTAGGTCATGCCAGGCTTTGCAGAGGCCATTTGAGCATGCACAGTGGCCATTTTGTTTTCAGTGGCCTTTTTTTAAAAAAAGAGATTATTTTTTAAAACGGCCACTGCACATGCTCAAATGGTCCCTGCGAGGCCCTAGAGGCCAGCGGGGTGAGGGGGGATCTTTGGGGGGGGAACCCAGCCTTTAGGAAGCCCCCCAAAGGGGCTATGGGTAAAAATAATAATAATAAAAATATAATATAAGACACTGTACACATATTCAGATTGGTACTATGTACAGAGAATCAGGGCTTGTGAATACTGAGCTGACGCTTAAGAGCTAGGATTGTATTCATTTGCTCTTACTTTGCTTCTTGTGATAAGTGAGTTAAATGTGATGTCTTGCTAATATGGCTATTAATGGTGAGTTTGTCTTTGAATCAGTGTGAAACCCTTAATATTAAGGCCCACTGGGAGTTTCTTGCTCTCTTTCTCTCATTTTAACTGTCTTTCTGAAAGACTAGCATATATTCCAAGCAGTGACACAGTTTACTCTGCATATCCTTTAATTATTTACAGAGTATTTGGGAAAAGTCAAATTCTCCATTGATTTTTAAAACTTATGTAATGGTGATGCTACAATGCATAGTAGAGAATTAGACAGGCACTTCTGTTTAGTTTTCCAAGTACATCTCCACATAGTAGTATTTGGGTATTTCATGACCCCCCACATACTGAAATTTGTAGTTTTCCAGCATTTTTTTGGTCTGGCTAAGTCCACTGCTAAATAGTTTTTGAAATATTAAAAGATTAACGAGCTTGACTTGTATTTTAGAGCTGATATTATGGTAAAGTTATCTGAAAGATGGGTGTCAGATGCTTGGACAGGGGGCGCAATTTCAGTGTTTGCCCTAGGCGCTATTTTCCCTAGATACGCCTCTGTGTGGACAGTCTGATTTGAACCAAATTTGCTACAGCTGTATGGACACATAGAGATGTCCCAATGGTGTAATTTGTGATGATGTCTTCCACCTTGATCCAAAATGGTGGACGTGTGAACCTTTGAGACACAAGTGCACTAACTTGAGGACTGTCTAACCCATTTGAACCAAATTTGATACAGTTGTAGTGAGTAAAACACAGGGACACTTCAATGGTATAGTTTGTAATAATGCCATCCACCCTGATCCAAGATGGTGGATGCATGAACATTTGAGGTGCATGAGATCTAACTTGTGAACTTCGATTTGAACCAAATTTAGTCCAGTTGTAGAGACAGTGAAAGGAAAGTAGGCTGATTACTTCTTACTAGAACAACTTGTTGAATTTGGAGGGAAAATATAACCCTCGTACCCCAAAATTCTCTGGCTTGTAACAGACTAACTCAGGTGTGTGTGTGTCCTATTTTGTTCTCGTTCACAGGGTTCTCCATGTTTGTGCGCCCCCATCACCAGAAGCAATTCAAACAGATGTGCAAAGACCTGATTGGAGATAATTGCCCCAAAGAAAGTGAAAGGATTCTGTTGCCAGCACAGGAAGGGCGTTCCCTTGATTTGGCGGGCTCATGCCATGCTCTGGAAGAGAGTGACACTCAGGATAAAGCTGCCGGTCCAGCGCCAGGTTTGAGATGCTTGTTTTGTAACAGTTCCCGTGCTCACTTGAAGCACATGGCTGACATCCTGACTAAATTTACAAGAGGAAGTCCTACTGAAATTTAGTAGTCCCATAGACTGCTCCTTGAGGAGTAGTATTGAGAAAATTAGTCGGAATATCAGCCAGTTTTCCTTAATCTGATAAAAGGGAGAAGATCAGGATGTGCTCGAGATCCATTGAGTATGGAGCTTCCTTCAAAAATGTTCATTCTTATGTGTCCTTCATGTGGACTATATCCTCATTATATGTGTCCTTCATGCAGATTATGTCTGTATTATGGAGCAAGATGATATGTGTGATGTAGTGGTTAGAGTGTAGGGCTAAGACCGGGGAGACACCAATTCAAATCCCCATTCAGCCATGACACTCACTGGGTGACTCAGCCAGTCATTTCTCTCTGTCTAACCTACCTTACAGGATTGTTGTGAGGAGAAACCTAACCATGTACACCACTCTGGGCTCCTTGGAGGAAGAGGAGGATATAAATGTAATAAATAAATAAATTAACCTCAGCAAAGCTGTAAATAGGTGGTGATCCAAATAGGGTGTGCACAAATCAGATTCTGTGATTTATTCAGAGTTGAATAGAATCACAGACCTTTGAACTGATTCATTGAAAACAGCCGGCTTGGCTGGCTGCCTTGACAAATCACCCTCAAATCACCTGAATTGATTCATGTGATTCGTGCACCATTTTGAGGCCCATTTTGCTGGAAAAACTGGCCTCAAAATGGCACAGTTTTCCTGGAAAGAGCTGGTCTACTAATTGGGGTCACCGGGTAGCCCATTCCTCCGCTCTGGACTTCCTGCAACTGCTTGCTTCGGAGGACTGGTCTACCTTGTCTGCCCAGGTCGACCAGTCCTCCGAGGTGGGCAGACATGCTACATCCAGAGGCTGGTCTACCCGCCTACTTTCATTGGTAGACCAGTCTCCCCAGAAAAACTCTGCCATTTTGAGGGCCGTTTCCCTCTGATTCAATCCAAATTGATCTGAATTACACACTCCTAATAGAATTGCACACATCACCATTAATGCTACTTGTGTACATGACATTTTCTAGTAACAGGAAACCAGGATTTGTTCCACCAGGCTCACAATCTGAAATAGGCACAAAGTAGACAGCAGGGGAAGGAATTGGACACAAAGAAAAACTAGGGAAGAACATTCTGTTCATTTCATGTTCACGTACTGAGGCTTTGCTGCTGTATGGTGTGTGTGTGAGGACTGTCTGGATTACTCTTCACAGGAAGGGGCTTGATGGAGGAGCCTTCCTCCCTTGCTGATGTCCGATTGTGGTTTTTAAGAGACTTGAAAGTGGTTTGAGAGGAGTTTCACTTCTCCTACTGCCAACGCACATCTCTTTTGTTCCAGCGTCACCTGTGGTCAAGCATGTTTTTGTTTGCTCGTTAAACCTGAGCCATTGAGATAGGGTGGGCTTGAAATGTAATTGAATACATTTTTGGTATGGAAGAGTTGCTAATACTCAGGGTTACGATTATACCATGAATAAGTGAGCCTTGCTTTCTGTGCTCCACTTAAGAATCTCAGCTTTCCTTATGAAAATCAGGTTCCCAACTCTCAAGCTACAGGGGAAAACTTTAAAGAGCAGTCTCAAGGTTGTCTTGGGGGCTATGAGATTAGAGAGGGCGCACAGGTAAGGCTTTCAGTTTCCTTTTTAGAAAGTGGGGGGTCTTCATTCTGCAAGATGCCTCCCCCCACAGCACCACCCCCATTGCTTTGCTTCTACTCCTACCTACTGTCTGCCAGTATCATTTGCCTCCCTACCACCTTTGATGCTCCCACATCAATAGAGTATCTAACTTGTCTGATGGTACAGTCCCTCCCAGTTCTAAAACAAAACTGATAGCCATGTGGCCACAGATGGCAATGACCAATGCCCCTGCTTTCTTTGCTTGCAAACACTATCTTAGACAGAAAGTTTGCAATAGCAGATTCTGGGCATGAAGAGCAGTTTGCCACATGACAAGCTCTTTGGTACATTTTCATCCACAGGCACTTCCAAGAATGGGATGCCAGGAAAAATCCAGAGTACTATTTTGTCCTTCTGCAGTAGCCAAACAAGCAGTCTTAAATCTCAGAAGAAGGATAAAGCACAAACTCAGAATACAGGAAGTCTCTCTGTTTTGGCATCCCATGCAGAGCCTTCATTGGGTAAGTGTAGATCAGCCACACACAGCCAATTGAACCTCATTTTTGTAGACCTGAGGGGAGTCAGATATTTATTTTGTGGGCAGGGATCTTGTGTTCATAGATCTATGCTCCCGTGCCAAGGTAAACTCCTTATTATACACACGTTGTGAACATAAGAACTGCCCTGCTGGATCAGGCCCAAGGCCCATCTAGTCCAGCATCCTGTTTCACACAGTGGCCCACCAGATGCCTCTGGGGAGCCCACAGGCAAGAGGTATGTGCATGTCCTCTCACCTGCTGTTACTTCCCTACAACCGGTATTGAGAGGCATCGTGCCTCTGAGGCTGGAGATGGCCCACATCCACCAGACTAGTAGCCATTGATAGACCTGTTCTCCATGAATCTGTCTAAACCCCTTTGAAAGCCACCCAAGCTGGTGGCCATCACCACATCCCATGGCAAGGAATTCCATAGATTAATTATGTGCTGTGTGAAAAAGTACTTCTGCTTGTCATTCCTAAATTTCCCAACCTTGAGTTTCATGGGATGACCCCTGGTTCTAGTGTTGTGAGAGAGGGAGAAGAATTTCTCTCTGTCTACCCTCTCCACTCCATGCATAATTTTATACACTTCAATCATAGTCCACTCTTAGTTCACTCTTTTCCAAGGTAAAGAGCCCCAGATGCTGTAGCCTAGCCTCATAAGTAAAGTGCTCGAGGCCCTTGTTCGTTTTGGTTTCCCTCTTCTGTACCTTTTCCAGTTCTACAATATCCTTCTTAAGATACGGTGACCAAAGCTGTACGCAGTACTCCAGATGTGGCCGCACCACAGATTTGTATAAGGGCATTATAATATTAGCATTTTTATTTTCAATCCCCCACTTAATGATTCCTAGCATGGAATTAGCTTTCTTCACAGCTGCCGCACACTGAGATGACACTTTCAATGAGCTGTCCAGCACGACCCCAAGATCTCTCTCCTGGTCAGTCACCAACAGCTCAGATCCCATCAACGTATATGTGAACTTGGTGTTTTTGGCCCCAGTTTGCATCTCTTTACACTTGATTGCATTGAACCGCAAAGGCCCCTCTGACAACCTTGTTGGGCGGGCAGAAACCCTTGGGAGCAGGTGATCCTTCAGATATCCAGGACCCAACCCATTAAGGGTAATAACCAGCACCTTGAATTGGATTCGGAAACAGATTGGCAGTCAGTGCAGCTATTTCATAATAGGTGTAATATGCTCCGAGCAAGCAGTTCCAGAGAGATCCCTGGCAGGTGACATGATTCTCTGATAATCACAAAGTCTGCATGGCCAAGGTTGTGCTCTGTCTGGTGAGGTCTGCCAGAACATGATTCTGCTGCTCTCTGCTGAGGCAGATCCTTCAGCATCCTCAGGCAGTTTCTGCAAGCTGCTACCTAGAGTTCTGTGATGCCCAAATCTGACATAGTGAAGCCGAAACTAGATGTGACTGCAGTAGCCATATTTATTTCATCATAGGTCTACCCCATTCCTGTGAAAAGCAGGGGTGAGGTGAGGGTCTATCTCTGTCATGAAAGGGGGCACTTGGGGGAGGGGATGTGAACATTCCTACTTCTCCCACCTGGCTCCTCACGCTCTATCATCCCAGCCCCCCAGTTCACTGCTAGTATTGGAGCTGGGCTGGCAGTGGGGAGGGAAGAGCAGGGGCAGTTTGGCCAATAGGAGGCAGAGGGAGGAGGGTTCAGCTCCCCCCACTCATGTGTCCCTTTCCCACTCATGTGTCCCTGTTAAATTAAATTCCGCCGCCACCACCCATTTTTAAAATGAATGGGGCAGGTATATATTTAAACTCATAGTGTCACCATCATGTCTAATTTGGCCTAACAAGAGAGCACTTTCCTGTCGCTACCACAAGAATATCTGAAGCTATCTGAAGTTAACAAATTTCACTTCTAGCTTACAATGAGCAGCTTTTCCTTCCTTGAACGATTACCATAATAACATAAGCCCACAAGTGCCCCACAAATAATCTGGCAGCAATTGGTTACATTACCTGAAAATTACATTTTGGAAAGCATTACTGACTCACACTTGTCTTTCATAACCATAAAATAGTATTTGAACTGCATCCACACATTAGTTTCAGCATAGCTTTCCTTGGGTGGTAATAGGGGTGGTGATGGGAAATCGTCCCTGATCCCAAAGATTGGGAAATGTCATATGTAAGTTGTTAGAAGAACACTTGGAGGAGTGAATAAAGAGAATAGTCTTGCTTAATGCCTCTATCTAGTTGAAGCTCTGCACAGGTTTTTCTATCAATTCACGGTATTTGTTTTAAGTTCATAAGATATTTTGAGAAATTCAAACCCTTTCGATTGTTTTTCTCAAGGGTAATTCTTCTCAACTCATTGGAAGCCATTTCCTTTCATCTCTAAAATAACATCTATAGGTAGCTCCAGTATGGTTGTAGAATGGCAACTTGGGATCAGGTGCAGGAGGGATCGATATGTTGAGGTTACATGTGTGCATGCATGTGCATGTGCAAATGGAAACACACACACAGAGTAATTTGAGGTTTTGATCCATGCATGCGAAATATCTTCTTCAGATACTTCCAAGCGTGAGACACTAGCGAAGTTCCAGAGCACAGCCTCTTCCACCAGCAACTGTGAGAAACAGAAGACCAAGACGGAAGGAAGTCCTAGCAAAGTACGAGCACCCACAGATTCTGGCAGCCTGTCCATCTCACCAATAACTGGCAAGTATATATACAGCAAGTAGAAGCCCTTTCTTAAACGAAAAGGATACCTTAACTGCTTAGGAAATAAACTGTGAACATCACAGCTCAGTGGCAGAGCCTGTGCCGAATTCCAGGTTCAGTCCCAGCATCCCCAGCTAAAAGATCTCAAGTAGGAAAATGTCTTTTCTGGAAATCTTGGGGAGCTGCTGCCAGTCAGAGTTGACAGGAGTGAATTAGATAGACTTGTGGTCTGATTTACTTCAGTATATGGCAGCTTCGTGTGTTCCCTTGTCTTATCAGGAGGCATTCCAGCCTTGACACCTACTGATGTTGCAAACAACAACAACAACAACAACCCAAAAAACCCCATATCCCCCAAAACTGTGAATAGGGCATTTAAATTTTTTTTAAAGGGGAAAAGCAAGATTCTTTCTTCTTGTGTTCTGTTTTCATGCATGCAAAAAACATTCCCTCTGGGGTTTTTTATTCTTTTTTTTAATGTTTTCATTCCTATAGCTGCTTAGAATTTGTTCTTAAAACAACCTGGTGATTATCCTACTTTTCAAGAAAATGGGCATTTGAGGACATTATCGATGGAAGATGACAATAGCTGACAACTAGACTTAGTTACTCATGAGTAGTTCCATTGAAATTAATGGGGAAAGTGAGTCATGGCTAACTTGTCCCATTGATTTCAGTGGGGCTACTCACGAGTAACTTAATCTGGCTGTCGGCCATTGACTGAACTGCAAAAAGACTATTCAAGTTCAAAGAGGCAATCTCTTTCAAAGGTCCATCTCTGCCTTTCTCCTCCTCTCCCAGTGTAGGAGAGTATCCTTTATGTAGGCTGTCATGCCCACTTGCTCCCAGGAGGCAGGACTAAATGATATAATCTTGAAGAGCCCCTACTTCCTCTCTGGAGTCTCCTCCCAGTTCCAGTCCTGTCTTGCTCCCATATGCAGGACCATCGAAGAGCTCCATCCTACTTTCACTTTCCTTTTCATTGTTCTTTGCATTTTCCTTATTCTTTGGTCTACCTTTGTGTTTCTTCTGCTCCCAGCCTCATTTGCTGCCCTCGGTTCATGTTTTCCTCCTTTAAAAATACATACATAAAAAATTCTCCCTTCACTTTTCCTTTCCCCCCTTCTTCTTCCTCCTCTTCTTTTTTTTGTCAGTCCTTTTGAGCCATGCAGCGCACAGAGCTCACAGCCTTGCTATCAGAGGATAGCAAGGCTACAAGCTTCAAGCTAGACCAGGCTAGAAGCCTCAAGCAAGGCAGGGAGCTTATTAGAGATGGGACTGTGACCAACCAGCCCGGAAAAGTCCACATGGCTCGCATTCTCATGATCCTGCCGGCCGCAGGAAGCATGTTCATGCCCAACCACAGGATTCTCAACTGCCACAACACGATGAAGGAGCAACCGGTGCTCTTTGTGGCTGTTCCAGCACTGCCTAGTTTTGTCTAGCCCAGCCAGGCATGCCATCCCTGTATGTGAATGGGGGAGATTTCACCCTAGACCACCAGCCAGCCAGCCAGCCCCCACAGTTGCCTGGTCAGATCTTCTGAAAGTGCATGTATTCATTCTCCTGTTCCTAGAAACCATGCTAGTGGATATGGAGAGACAGAAGCCGAGATAGAAGCAGATCCCCGAAAAAGAACAGGAGCAGAGATCCCTCTCCATCTTCCCATCGCCCAATCAGCCCTTGTCCACTCAATATCATTCCACTCAGGCCAGACTCTAATGCTGCACCTGATCTGACCATACCAAGACAGACTATGCCTGTTTCAGTGCACATTCTCTCATTTTACTCTGTTGGCAGCAGACGTGGCTCCCATTCTGTGGGAAGCACAATTGAGGAGGTTTTGCCTGTCCTACCTGTTCCGACCATCCCTGTTCAGTCCACTCTCAACCAGGTACTTACCAGAACACAGTCTGCCCAGTCGGATGCAGACATACGTCATTCTCCTCATAGGTCACAAGGGGCCCCATCAGACGCTTGTAGGAAAAAGACTACCCAATTTCCTACAGGCCTGGCAATGCTCAACTCAGGTTCATGGGTTCTTTCCACAGCTATTCCCTAGACTTTCAATCCAGAACATTTCAGGTCCACCCCACTCTTCAGGAACCCCGAGAAACATCACCTCATGAATCAAGCCATTAGTTACCTGCTACAATATCAGGTCAGTTGAGCAGCTATTGAGGCATCAATTCTGTTTTATTCTTGGTGCGCAAAAGAGACAGCACCTGGAGAGCAGTGTTAGACCTGAAGTGCCTCAACAAATTAATCAAGAAGTAGAAATTCTGGATGGAGATACTGCATACCATCATCCAAGCCATCCAGAAGAAAAACTTCCTGACCTCCCATCAACCTTCAGGAGGCTCACCTTCACTTACATATCCTCCCAGGACACCATCAATTCATCTGCTTCACATATGTAAATCAACACTTTCAGTACAAAGCCTGCCCCTTTGGGCTCTCCTCGGTCCCCAGGGTGTTTATGAAGCTGATGGTTGCCCTGGTAGCCCACATGCATCTCCAGGGTCTTCATGTCTACCTTTACCTAGAGGATCTACTGGTCTGGTCAGCAGGTTGCCTGTCAGTGGAATCAGACATCACATGCACCATCCAGATCCTATTGCTCCATGGCTTCCTAGTAAATACCCCCCTCTCCCCCTCTCAACATATCAGTCACTTGGGGTTACAGTCAAGATAAAGCAGGAGATAATTTCTCTTTCACAAAAACACATCACCAAACTAGGGTTCCAAGTAATATAGTTCCTACCTTTGCAATCAGCAGACCTCATGAATCCAGCTCACATTCTAGGGAGCATGATTTTGTGTTATAGACATAGTACCATGGGCCAGGTGGCACTCCAGACCCTTGTACTGGCTACTTCTCCCTTACCAAGACAAAATCATGGCACGGAACCACCTGCGAGTTCCCCTCTCAGCCTCAATCCAACATTCTCTCTGGTGGTGGGCATTGCCTGCTCTCAACCAGGGAGTTCCACCCAAAGTACCACCCAGAGTCCTGATCACAACAGATGCCAGCAAGTTGGGCTGGAGAGCCCACTGCAGCATCATGATAGCACAAGGCACCTGGTCACCCACGGAGGCCCAACACGGCATCAATTGGAAGGAACTGAGGGCGGTACCCTTGGCACTCAGCCATTTCAGAAAGCAATTTTGGGCAAGCACATGATGGTCAGAACCAACATTGTGGCCACAAAGGCTCACATCAGTCATCAAGAGGGCATTCGCTCTCACTCCCTGATGGTGAAATCTGACAAGCGGAACACCTCAGTGGAAGACTGGCTGAGTTGTCACAGGGTAAACCAGGCAGTGTGGATGTTATACCCTGAAGTCTTTGCTCTGATCATTCACCACTTTGGACAACCAGTACTAGACCTCTGTGCCTCTCCTCACAACAAACACACACCCAGGTTCTTCACTTGATATCATTGTCATCAGGCAGAGGGGACAGATGCTCTGATGTCTCCCTGTCCTCAGGGTCAGTTATATCTAAAGGGGGCATTTCCCCCCTTTGCTCTGATTCCATGGCTCTTCCAGAAACTTAGAGAGCCAACCTAGTCCTGGTGGTTCCATTCTGGCCAAGAAGGCTCTGGTTCTCTGACCTCAGAGACCTTTCCGTAGCATCACTGTGGCCTCTGCCATACTGACCAGACCCTCTCAGACAAGGGCCTCTTCATCATCCAGAGCTGGATTAGCTGCAGCTTCATGCTTGGAAATGCTGTTAGCTTCTAAGTGTTACTCTAGATGTATCCAGGACACCATTCTAGCTTCACACTGCCTTTCTACAGTGAGAATATACCAGACTACATGGGTGGCGTTCCTCCGATGATCCAAGAGAGAAAAAGTCATTCCTCTCAATACTTCAGTTGCACAGATGTTAGCATTCCTCCAGTCTTTCTTGGACAAGCCCTTTGACCCAGCACTCTCTGGAATCAAGCTTCTGCCTTGTCATCTGTTCTGTGTCCGACTGCTAAATCTTCCTTGGCATCTCATCCTGACATTAGCTGCTTTTTAGAGGGAGCAACTAATATTGCAGTGCCTACAGTACAGTGTACAGATTCCTGTCATGGAACCTGAGTAAGGTTCTGAATGTGCTGTCATGGGCTCCTTTTGAGCCGCTAAAGACTGCTCTTCTTAAGTTGTTGCCATACAAGGTTCTTTTCCTGGTGGCCATCACATCTGCACATAGGGTCTCAGAGTTGGGAGCCTTGCCCATATGTAAACTCCTGTGCCTTTACCAGCCGGATTCAGTGGTCCTGATGATGGACTCAACCTTCTGTCCAAATGTTAACTCTCCTTTTCACAGGAATCAGGACATAATTCTGCCTTCATTCTGCCTGGCTCCAAAACATCCCAGGGGAACTATTTGGCACACCTTGTTTTTTCTTTCCCTTCCTTGCCATTCCTGGAGCTTTCCTTTCTTCACTTGTTCACCATACAGTCCTGGAACTGGGAGGAGACTCCAGAAAAGAAGTATGGAAGTTTTTTCAAGATGACATAATTTGGTCCTCCCTCTTGGGAGCAGGTGAGCATGACAACCCACTTAAAGGATACCCTCCGTACACTGGGAGAAAGAACCTTCACAGTAAGTCTACCAATGTTCCTTTCTCCCTCTCTTGTGTCTTAATTTTCCATATTAGGAGGATTCCAGTGTGTTAAATGCAAATCTGAGCGTGGTGTGCCTTTTCAGTGCCAGCTATGTGCCTTCACTTGCTGCAAAGCATGCTGGAAGAGTCTCTTAAAGGTTGGCTTTGCTTTTCATCATTTCCCCCCCTTTTCTCCTCAAAGCCCCTTTGTCTGAATGATGGTTTGCTAGTTAGGGATGTGCACGGACCGGTCCGGAGGCCATTCTAATGGCCTCCGGACCGATCCGGATATGGGTCCAGTTCAGTGGTTCTGTGCTGGGGGTGGGGGTGTAGACCTTTAAGGGTGGGGGAGGGTGTACTTACTTAAGCAAAAACACCAACAAACCAACACAGAGATTTCAGAACATACAAATAATGCTTGATGGCTTTATTCAGTAATTTATTAATTACAGAGAAAGACAATGTAGTTTTCCGCATTTCTGGCACCCAATTCATATCATGGTTTGGGTGTACAAAGTCAATTTTGGAGTTACATTCATTCATTAGACTTTTATACTGCCTCACCTCAATGGCTCTAGGTGGATCAGAAATATTAAAACAGATAAAACAACAAATAACTCATTAAAATTATTTATCAAATTTGTATACCGCACCAAACTTTCATCTCTGGGCAGTTTACAACAACATAAAACAAGTTTAAAAAACAGGAAATAAAAACCTTAACAGAGCCACAGTCAAATTAAAAAGCTTGAGTGAAGAGAGAAGTCTTTAGGTACTTTTTAAAAAGTTGTCAGATGGTGAGGCTCTTATTTCAGCAGGAAGCGCATTACAGGATCTCGGGGCAGCAATAGAGAAGGCCCATCCCTGTGTGGCCATCAGCAACTGCAGATAGATGCATGCATGCGCATCTGCCACATCCGGTAGGAAGCTGACCGGGCCTGCTAGGAGGTATGTTACAGCCCTGCAGAAGTGATTTCAGGGAGAGCACCGGAGGGGGGAAATGTGGAGGGGGAGGTAAGAGCACCCTCCTTGTGCCTTAAAGAACCACCTCCAAACTGGCTCGAATGTCAGATATCTGAACCAGTTCATGCACATGCCTACCATATTATGTCTATTTTAAAACAGTTGCACTGGCTGCTATGTTTCCGGGGGAAATGCAAAGTGCTGGTAACTACCTTTAAAATCCTAAATGGCTCAGGATCGGGCTGCCTGGAAGAGAGCTGCTTGCAGTATGATCCTCACCGTACTTTAAGGTCATTAGGAGAGATTTGTCTCCAACTGCCGCCAGCTGGCCTAGCAGCGACTCGGGACCGTGTCTTCTCTGTAGCTGCTCCTGGGCTCTGGAATGCACTCCCTATGGAAACTGCAGCTAGTGCAAAATACAGCAGCTAGAAATTTATCCGGAGCTGCACACTGGGATCATATTACACGCATTTTGAGAAAAGCTACATTCGCTGCCAATTTCTTTCTGGGTCCAATTCAAGGGGCTGGTTTTGACCTTTAAATCCCTTAACGGTTTGGGCCCTGGATATCTGAAGGACCACCTGCTCCCGAGGGTTTCTGCCCACTTGACGAGGTCATTGAAGGGGGCTTTCCTCCATGTGCCGACAATGAAGGAGGCTCATCTGTTGTGTACGTGAAGCAGTACACAACACAAGCCCTTAATATAATCATAAGCCCTTAACGGTTTGGGCCCAGGATACCTGAGGGACTGCCTGCTCCCAAGGGTTGCTGCCCGCTTGACAAGGTTATCTGAGGGGGCTCTGCTCTGCGTGTTGACAATGAGGGAGGCTTGGTTGTCGTGCACGCGGGACAGGGCCTTCTCTGTTGCTGCCCCCAGACTCTGGAATGCTCTCCCAGTGGCTATTCACTACTCAGTCTCCATCACAGTTTTTAGAAAGCATGTTAAATCTTGGCTTTTTACCCAGGCTTTTATATGATTGTCTCTATTGCTGCTTCTTTGTATTTTGTACAGTTTTTATGCTTGTATTTTAAATATTTTCAGTCAGATTTGTTTTATATTTTAGCTTAATATTTTAATTGTGTCATTTTTATAGTCTTGTTTTTAATTTTTATGTAAAACTGCCTTGGGATTGTTTTAATGAAAGGCGTTATACAAATTTAACAATAAATAAATAAAATAAATGTCTTCTCAGTTATAGCCCCCAGACTTTGGAATGCTGTCGGAGTGGGCATTCACTCCCCAGTCTCCATCACAGTTTTTAGAAAGTAAGTCTAAAAGAACATCCTCCCTGCACTTTAAAGGACCACCACCCATCTCCCAAACATGCTTGTGCACATCCCTATAATATGGTCTCTCTGAGAAACCCCAGAGACCAATCTGGCTGCTGCATTTTGAACTAACTGAAGATTCCGAACTAGGAGTGTGCCCGAACCGGTTCGGAGGCCATGCTGGTGGCCTCTGAACCGGTCCGGTTCCGAGCCGGTCCAGCGGCTCGGCACGGAGGGGGGTTGTAGCTTTAAGCGCGGGGGGTAGTACTTTACCCCCCCCTGCCGCTCTTCCCCCTCCGGTGCTGTGGTTTTTAAAAAAGTTTCTGGGGCGGCAGCATTCCTCCCTGCCGCCCCTGGCCCCGTCATTAGCCTTCCAGTGCTCAAGTACGCTACACGCATGCGCCCGTTCCGGTGCGCGTGCACACTCACCGCCGCCGCGTGCATGCTCCGTACAAGTCACACGCACTGTATCAAATATTACAACACAATTTTGCTTACAGCTGCCAGTGGAAAATCTAAGGACAAAAGTTTTTACAGAAACTTCCTTATAATAACTTGGCTTCTGAAAATAGACATTAATCAATCCTGTAATCTCTAAAAACTACCAGAAGTATAAAACATATAAAATATAAAAGCAACTTGAAATATTAAAACATGGTTTAACTTACTAGCAGAAAGTCAAAAATAGAAATATCCAAAGCCCTGTGAAGCTGCTATCTCTCGAAGGGGAGTGCCACAAACTATCAGCTGTAGTAACTCCTTCCTTAATTACTACTCCCTGTGGTTCTCTACCTGCCATGGTTATGTATGGAGACTAATTCTGCAAAAACAGCAAGAAACACCACATACATCAAAGTCAGTGGTTAATATAAAACAGTACTGTAAAATTACAAACTACTGCAAAACACCATTAGTAAAAACAACAACCAGTATATCCACAAAAAAAGTCTGTAATGAGAGCTAGAAGCTCTCTAGCTGTTGTAGGATTACAACTTCCATCATTTCCAGCCACAATGCATTGCAGCATGGGATGATGAGATCTGTAGTCGAGCAACAACTAGTGATCCTCAAGTAGGCCATCCCTGCTAAATCGGGTGCCCAATCCTTGTGGGATTTTATCAATTGTTGTTTTCCAACTGACATTCAGAACCGAAGATCTCATAGTCTTAAGTGTATGTATCTAGAATAACGCTCTGTGTAATAAACATTTATGTAAAGATAAAATTCTGCCGTCAAGTCGGTATTGACTCCTGGCAACCACAGAGCCATGTGATTTTCTTTAGTAGAATACATGAGGGGTTTATCATTGTCATCTCCTGCGCCTTTCATGATGCCTTTCAGCATCTTCCTATATCACTGCTGCTGCCCGATATAGGTGTTTCCCATCTTCTGGGAAACATACCAGCAGGGATTCGAACCAGCAATCTCTTGCTTCCTTGGCAGGTTACTTCCCCGCTGCACCATTAAGTGGCTTCAAACATTTATGTAGATTATCCCTATTCTGCTTAACTTTTTGTATACACCAAAATTTCAACAGTTTGGTTATTATGATCTTAAAAATGCTTCACCAAGGGTGCCTATATCTAGCCTTTATGAATACAACTTTTATTTTCCATAATCCTGATCCTGATACTCCTAGTTGTCATTCCTACATATAGTAAACAGGGACATTGAATTGCATAAATGCCGCCTGCTGCTGCTGCTACTACTATTGCATGTACAAATTATCGCAGTTGATATTCTTTAAGGTCAATAGGATTCTTAAACTTTTTTTTGTTTCACACAATTATTACAGACAGCACAATTGCCACAAACATATTATTCTACAGGAGTTTGACCATCAATAGTATTAGTAGCTTGTACAGATGAATTCCTTGTTGCGCTATGTACTAATAAATTCTGCAAATTGGGACTTTTCCTTGCAAATAAAAGTCAGAGCATCTAAGGATGTCTTGTAGAAGGTGCCAGTATTTGTCAGTAATATTTTATTTATTTATTTTATTTGTATACCACCCACTACCAAGGTCTCTAGGTGGTTTACAGCATTAAACTAACCAAGAATAAAACAAACCAAGTTAAAACATATAAAAATCAGATTTAAAACATCCATAAAAACACACCAACTAACTAAAAAGCTTGGCTGAAGAGATGTGTCTTTAGTTGTTTCCTAAAAGCCAACAGGGATGGAGTAGCTCTAATCTCTGCAGGGAGTGCATTCCACATTGCCGTTTTCAATAGCAAATGAGAAAGTATCACGTATCAAAGGGATAATCATTCTATTTGGAGTTATTTCTAGTCATACAGGGAGTTAACAAAGAATTCCTATTCATTAATTTTGCCTTATTGTAAAAGGCCTGTTTTATTATACGAGCTGGGTATCCTTTTGGGATATATTAGCCTGTTCTTGAAAAGCTGTTAATGTATTGCAGTTAGGTTTTCAACCTCAACATCTGAGAATAAAGAAGACTTCTTTTTAACAATGTGTGATATGGAAACCCATATTTTAAGTATGAATTGACATCAGTGGGTTTTCTGTACACATCCATCATTACAGTTCATCCAATTATAGTTACTTCCACATCCAAA
Organism: Hemicordylus capensis; assembly: GCF_027244095.1. NCBI lineage: Eukaryota > Metazoa > Chordata > Lepidosauria > Squamata > Cordylidae > Hemicordylus > Hemicordylus capensis. The sequence continues at coordinate 7,623,281 of NC_069660.1, forward strand.
AAACAAATCCTATTCCTGCTGTAAGACAATTGATATTTAATTGAAGAATGAATAGTGTTAAAAAAGGACTCAAAATTTAGCAGTTCAGTCTTGGACCCTGTGCAAATTTTTTAAAAAGTCATCCATGTAGTGTTTGCAAGCTACAATCCATTCGGCAAATGGATTATTTTTGCAGAATGTATGTTTGTTCCTTGCTGCCCTCCTCAGCTTTGCTTTTGACTCTACTTTTAGCAGAGCTGCAATTACCTGGAATTGCTGCACTTTTCCCCTCCTCCTTCCTACACCTGCTCCAATCCTGCTGCAGTATAGGAGCTGCCTGCCATTCAGACTTGGCAGTGACAGAAATACATTTTTCTGTTTTGTGTTTTTTTCTACACAGAAAACACTTAATTGTAGGGAAAAGCATCACTGATGTGACTAACAGTTTGTAGATTTCACCCTTTTCCTGAGGAGAAATGCTTTGGAAGTAGGCTTCAGGTCAAGGATTTCAAGTTTACACAGCCTTCCATGATAAACTTCTGTTTATGGCATAAACAGAGCAGAAGTGCCAACAAGGCAAAAAAGTAATGCCGAGCAGCAAGGAGGTTTGGTTGTGTTCCACTTGGTGTATTTCCTTATGGGAGGGATTAGGACTGGTGGGAGAGAGGAAACAACATTAACAGTAGTGAGGTCAGCAATTTATATTCAGAATCACATTAAATTCCTCTCTTAACCAACAGTCTTTAAGCTGTAAGAGCATTGCTTCTTCCTTTCCTGGATTGCACAATAGGAAACTGGGACCTAGAAACCAAATTATCTTCTTAGTTTCCCCCCTCATCAATTGGCCTGTTCCTATTCTTTGTCATATTCTTAGTCAAGCTTTCTGTTTCCTCCCACTTGTGACCTCTCTTTCTAGTAATGTGCCTTAATGATGGGAATTTGTTCACCTTGGGGTAATATTCAGTGGAAGGAGCAATCATGGAATTCTTGGCTTTTAAAGGAAATGTATTCTTAGTTCTCCCCCCACCCCCGCGCCCCCCAGTCCTGCTATGCTGCCTCATCATGGTGTTCCTGGGAGGGATGAAAGAAGTACAGGAGGTATACTCCTTGTAGGGTCACCCAAAGTGCAAAGGTCATCCCAGTTGCCCAGCTAAAGCAAGCAGGCACCTATATTGGGCAGCAGCGATATAGGAAGGTTCTGGAGGTGGATAATCATTTCAGTGTCAACGACAAAGGTATCATTTCATACTGCGAGGGAGAAGGCAATGGTAAACCACTCCAAGAAAATCACATGGATAGACAAAATGGAATGATTTTTGATGTAATGCCGGAGAGGAGATCTGGTCTTGTGGTAGCAAGCATGACTTGTCCCCATAGCTAAGCAGGGTCCGCCCTGGTTGCATATGAATGGGAGACCAGAAGTGTGAGCACTGTAAGATATTCCCCTCAGGGGATGGAGCCGCTCTGGGAAGAGCAGAAGGTTCCAAGTTCCCTCCCTGGCTTCTCCAAGATAGGGCTGAGAGAGATTCCTGCCTACAACCCTGGAGAAGCTGCTGCCAGTCTGTGAAGACAGTACTGAGCTAGATGGACCATTGGTCTGACTCAGTATATGGCAGCTCCCTATGTTCCTATGATGGGCCCCTCAGGTCAGATGGTACTCAACATACTACTGAGGAAGAGCTGAGGATCTCTCAGAGTACTGATGGTATTTATGACGTTGTTAGATTAAAGTTTTTGGACGTCTAGCAGCTGATGTTGCCATGCGGGAAAACAAAATCCGAAGCTGCAAAGACAGAATTACAATGGGAACATGGAACCATAAGAAGCGTGAATATGGGAAAGCTCGACACAGTGAAAGATGAAATGAATCGACTAAAGATTGACACCTTGAGCATCAGTGAATTAAAATGGACTGGAATGGGACACTTCCAGTCAGGAAATCATACTGTTTACTACTCAGGACATGAGAAAAGAAGGAACAATGTTGCTTTCATAGTCAGGAAACATATAGCAATGACGGTACCTGGGTACAATGTGGTCAGTGACCGACTAATTAGCTTTCATGGACAATCCTTTAACATGACAGCTTTTCAAGTCTATGCCCCAATAATTGGACTGATGAAGAAGAAGAGGAAGTTACTGAGTCTTATGCTCAAGTTCAGTCTGAAATTGACCGAAAATGCAAGCAAGATGTGCTGCTGGTGGTTGGAGACTGGAATGCCAAAGTTAGAAAAGGTAAGGAGGGGGAAACACAGTCAGATTGTATGGCTTAGGAAACAGAACTGAAGCAGGAGAATGACTTATTAGTTTTTGCCAAGCCAATGATCTCTTCATTGCTGACACATTCTTCAAACAACCAAAGCGGCACCTATACACATGGACATCACCAGATGGAGTAAAAAGAAATCAAATTGATTACATTATTGGTGCAAGGAGGTGGAAGAGCTCAATTATAACAGCAAAGACATGGCCGGGGGCTGATTGTGGAACAGATCACAATCTGCTCATGTGCAAGTCACGCTAAAGCAGAAAAACAAAGCTATCCAGTTTTCACAATATGATCTTGAGAATGTACCCACCATTTTTAAGGAGAACATCAGGAATTGCTTTGAAGTTCTGAACCTCATTGATAGGGAACCAGAAGAACTGTGGAATGAAATCAAAGAAGTTGTTAAGGATGAATGTGAAAAGAGACTGCCAAAGACGAAGAAACAGACAAAAGCAAAATGAATGTCAGAACAGATGGTGGAAATTGCCAAGAAGAGGATTGAAGCTAAAGTCAAGAAAGATAAAGGCCTCAAGAAGGAATTTAATAGAGAATTTCAGAAAGCTGTTAGAAGAGACAAGGAACAGTATTACAATGACATCTGTAAAGACCTTGAGGATGGAAATAGACACAGAAAAACAAGGAATGTTTCCAAAAAATCTCTCAACGCAGAAGGAGGTTCCAGCCTCTAATTGTTATGTTAAGAGATGCCAAAGGACAGATAGTAACTGATTCACAGAAGCTCAGAGAAACTTGCAAGAACCTCTAGTACGCAAAGGTGAAGTTAGATCAGCACTCTGGTCATTACCAAGTCAGAAGGCTACAGGAACTGATGGAATAGCTACAGAAATATGGCAGGCAACAGAAGAAGAATCAGTCAGGGCTCTAACGAAACTATGCCTGCAAATTTGGAGAACAACCCAATGGCCAACAGATTGGAAGAGGTCAATCTACATACCCATATCAAAGAAAGGAGACTTAACAGATTGTGCAAACCATCGCACAATATCCTTAATTTCACATGCCAGCAAAATAATGCTCAGGATCATCCAACGCAGATTAGAGCCCTAATCTGGAAAGGGAAATGCCAGATGTTCAAGCTGGTTTCAGAAAAGGACAAGGAACAAGAGACATCATTGCTGATGCACGCTGGGTAATTGAGAAAGCCAAAGAATACCCCCCAAAAGTCAATAAGTACTTTATTGACCACAGAAAAGCCTTTGATTGCGTCAACCATGTCAAGTTGTGGAATATCCTTAGGAAAATGGGCCTCCCAGAACATCTCATTGTTCTCATGAGAAAGCTATACAAAGGGCAGGAAGCCACAGTCCAGACAGGACATGATGAAACAGACTGGTTCCAGATGGGCAAAGGAGTAAGACAAGGTTGTCTACTTTCTCCTTATTTATTCAATTTATACAGGTGAAACTCGAAAAATTAGAATATCGTGCAAAAGTCCATTAATTTCAGTAATGCAAATTAAAAGGTGAAACTGATATATGAGATAGACGCATTACATGCAAAGCGAGATAAGTCAAGCCTTAATTTGTTATAATTGTGATGATCATGGCGTACAGCTCATGAGAACCCCAAATCCACAATCCCAGAAAATTAGAATATTACATGAATCCAATAAAACAAGGATTGTAAATAGAACAATATCGGACCTCTGAAAAGTATAAGCATGCATATGTATTCAGTACTTGGTTTGGGCCCCTTTTGCAGCAATTACTGCCTCAATGCGGCGTGGCATGGATGCTATCAGCCTGTGGCACTGATGAGGTGTTATGGAAGACCAGGATGCTTCAATAGCGGCCTTCAGCTCTTCTGCATTGTTTGGTCTCATGTCTCTCATCCTTCTCTTGGCAATGCCCCATAGATTCTCTATGGGGTTCAGGTCAGGCGAGTTTGCTGGCCAATCAAGCACAGTAATCCCATGGTCATGGAACCAGGTTTTGGTACTTTTGGCAGTGTGGGCAGGTGCCAAGTCCTGCTGGAAAATGAAGTCAGCATCCCCATACAGCTCGTCTGCGGAAGGAAGCATGAAGTGCTCCAAAATCTCCTGATAGACGGCTGCGTTGACCCTGGACTTAATGAAGCACAGTGGACCAACACCAGCAGATGACATGGCTCCCCAAATCAACACAGACTGTGGAAACTTCACATTGGACTTCAAGCATCTTGCATTGTGTGCCTCTCCATTCTTCCTCCAGACTCTGGGTCCTTAGTTTCCAAATGAGATGCAAAAGTTGCTCTCATCAGAAAAGAGGACTTTGGACCACTGAGCAACAGACCAGTTCTTTTTTTCTTGAGCCCAGGTAAGAAGCTTCTGACGTTGTTTGTTGTCCAGGAGCGGCTTGACAAGAGGAATACGACATTTGAAGCCCATGTCCAGGATCCGTCTGTGTGTGGTGGCTCTTGATGCACTAACTCCAGCCTCAGTCCACTCCTTGTGAAAGTCCCCAACACTTTTGAATGGCCTTTTCCTGACAATCCTCTCCAGGCTGCAGTCATCCCTGCTGCTTGTGCACCTTTTTCTTCCACACTTTTCCCTTCCACATAACTTTCTATTAATGTGCTTTGATACAGCACTTTGGGAACATCCAACTTCTTTTGCAATTACCTTTTGAGGCTTTCCCTCCTTATGGAGGGTGTCAATGATGGTTTTCTGCACAACTGTCAAGTCAGCAGTCTTTCCCATGATTGTGATTCCTAATGAACCAGACTGAGAGACCATTTAAAGGCTCAGGAACCCTTTGCAGGTGTTATGGATTGATTAGCTGATTGGAGTGGGACACCTGGAGCCTAGACTGTTGAACCTTTTCACAATATTCTAATTTTCTGGGATTGTGGATTTGGGGTTCTCATGAGCTGTACGCCATGATCATCACAATTATAACAAATTAAGGCTTGACTTATCTCGCTTTGCATGTAATGCGTCTATCTCATATATCAGTTTCACCTTTTAATTTGCATTACTGAAATTAATGAACTTTTGCACGATATTCTAATTTTTTGAGTTTCACCTGTATGCTGAGAGAAGTTGGATTGGAAGATGAGGGTGGTTTTAAAGTTGGAGGAAGAAACATCAATAACCTGCAGTACGTTGATGGCACCACTCTGAGAGCTGAGGATGCAGATGATCTACAGGCTCTAGGGATGAAAGTCAAGGAGCACAGTGAAAAAATAGGACTACAGCTAAATGTAAAGAAGACTAAACTAATGACAACGGGTACAGCAACCAGCCTCAGAATTGATAATGAAGACATTGAAGTGGTGGATAGTTTCTGCCTTTTAGGATTGACCGTGAACAGTAAAGGATCCAGCAGTCAAGAAATACCCACAGACTAGCACTTGGTAGGGTTGCAGTGAAGGCCTTGGGAAGGATATTTAGATGTTGTGACGTGTCTATACCTACAAAGATTAGAATTGTTTGGACAATGGCTTTTCCCATGACACTCTATGGATGCGGAAGCTGGACTTTGAAGAAGCAAGATAGAAAGAGTATTGATGCTTTTGAACTTTGGTGCTGGAGACGACTTTTGAGGATATCATGGACAGCCAGAAAAACAAACAAATGGATCATAGAACAAATCCAGAATTTTAACTCGAGGCACAAATGACCAGGCTTGGGACACATACTTGGGACACATGATGCAAAGACCCAGCTCCCTTGAGAAGTCCATAATGCTGGGAAAAGTTGAAGGAAAGAGAAGAAGAGGACAACCAGCAGCAAGGTGGATGGACTCAATTATGACAGCAATGAATGCACCACTGAGAGACCTTAAAGGCCAAGCTGAAGACAGATCATCCTGGAGAGAATCTATCTATGTGGTTGCTAAGAGTCAACACCCATTTGCTCAATTATAGCTACACCCCTGATACTCCCCATCAATTTTCAAGCTTTTGTCTACAATGGTAAGAACTAATGATTGATTGATTGATTGATTGATTGATTGATTTAGTAATCAATTCTTAGTTGTTACTATTCTAGACAAAAGTTTGAAAATTGATGGGGTGTGGCTATAATTGTACAGATGGGTTCAAAGAACCCAAGCCCCCCAGGTCCACCCCTCCCTATTTTCTTCATTATCTCCCTCACTCCAAGAGGCCACCAGGGAGAGGGGCAACATGGGCCTCCTCTCGCCTGGCTACACTCCTTGAGAGCATCTGATCAAATCTCAGAAGACAAAGAAGGGAACTGGATGAGGACTTCAAGGAGTTGGAATGGTGGGTCTTTGGTGCCTACCATGGGTCCTTCAGGACCACTATTTTGTAGCCCCTTCCCTTGCATCCTTCTTACATATCTCAAAATCCCCTCTTTTCCTTCCCATAGTCACATGCTACACCCTCATCAGAATTATGCATTGCAAGCAATTATAAAAATATAATTCATAATTATCCCCCAAAATGAGCCACAAAATGACTGTTTGACAAAAAAAAAATTAATCAGATCTATGTTTGTATATTTTAGCTTAATATTTTAATTGTGTAATTTTTAGAGTCTTGTTTTAATTTTCGTTTGAACTGCCTTGGGATTGTTTTAATGAAAGGTGGTATATAAATTTAACAATAAATAAAATAAATAAAAATGGAGGCCAGATATGACATGGGCGGTTGTTTCCGGCCACCCCAACACCGCAAATACATGGAAACTAACCCCCACCCCCCCACACACACATATGCTGAGGTTGAGTCTCAATTACCTGACCACGGATGTTGGGTCTGCAAATGGTGAGATTTTCCTGTGCTAGTAAAATGGCTTACAGTTTGCAAGCATGCCTCCACAGACTTCCCATGTTTAAATCTACACAAGAAAACTGCCCAAGCTTGTTTGAATCCCAACCTTAACCCATGCTTTTCCAATGGGAGAATTTTTCTGCATTTTCCAGGACATAAATGGATATTTCTGGGATCTTTGATGTTTTTTGTAGTCTTGGCAAGGTCTGAAACCTACCTGTGAAAATGACATGTTGCTATATTTCATGTCTGTTAGTGAGGCCCAAACAGTTTTATATATACAATATATCTCTATATAATAGATATGGATATATAGATGCTTCGTAATTATGCCACAACCTGGGCACAAGAGCATACACTTCCTCCATCTTTTAAATAATATGGGCTGCTGGAGAGATGAGAGAGGTCAAATACTTTTTACTGAATAACTTCTGCATAAAATCTGTTCTAAGCAGACTTTTTCACTAATGTGAAAATTGAGTTGTCAGGCTAAATGCAACTTTTCTGTTATGTTCTGCTTTTCCCCACAGATTGTCAAGAAATGCCCAGAATGCCAAGCTGACACTAAGAGAAGGCATTTAGCCCTATCTTATTGGCCAGATCTCCAGTGAGGCACAGTGATGGCATCAGTCACTTAAGCAGGCAAAAACTGTCCAGGATGCTCTTACCATGGAAAAGAACAAGAGTGAAAATTCATTCAAGTAAAATTTGTTGTTCTTTGGGCTGCTTTGTTTCCTTACATTGTTTTCTCTTTCCTAAGTTCATCTGTCAAAATTGATCTTGACTCAAAAAGTGAGAGAAGCAGGATTACAATTATCCAGATCTTTTTTAATGTCTCCACACTTTTGTGTCCTTCAACCACTTTATGACAACATCTAAACAAAAGCATTAAAACCGCATCATTTTACTGATTTACTGATCTTTCCATTGGGGTTTCATACTGCAAATGCCTGCCATGTCGAGCACGGTATGAAAAAAACTGCATGGAGCCTATTTTTTGTCCTGGATGAAGCATCATTCCACATGGTTCTTACCCTGAGTATTTCTTGCAGCAGCAGGTGTGTGAGTGCAGGACTGCTTGTGTTTCTTGGGGTTGCTTTGTAAAATAATTAATCATTCAGTGAACTGCAAAAAGCTCTTGACATGAGTTCTGACAGTCTTAGGGGATTATGTCAGCCAGCTGCTTAACCTAGAACAGTCAGGGTAAACTAAACAAATAGAAAAATGGCAATTTAAAAAGTTTTAGCTGCTCAGCAGAAGGTGACATATTTGCATGTTCAGATCAAGATCATTTTGCCCAGGCCTGAGGTTAACTCAATCTCATACTTTCTTTCCTCTTAAGTACCTCATGTTCTCCTGAACCCTCCACCAATAAAAATTGGAGAGATTCTGTTCTATATCTTTGTTTCTTCTGCCTTCTATTTTTTAAAAGAGTGTCTGAATAAAGCAATCAAGAGTGTTCCATCACAGTGAATTTATTAATACATTTTAGCACTTCAAAAGGAGGGATTGGGGTGTATTTATATTTTTGCACTCTATAAATGATATTTTTGCTAAGTGAATGAATTGTATTCATTTTCAAAAGTGTGTAGTATGCAGTGTTATGTTAAATTTTGTACATTTTAAAAAGTGTTGCGTGTGTAGAATATCCATCATAAGTTCTTGTTTATGTCAATAGCATTCCAAACACTGTAAGGCTGCAGTCCACAGGGTGCTGACCAGGAAGTTAGTTCCATTGTTTATGGTGAGGCTGTAAAAATTGTTCTAACTTGGTTTGTTCAAATCAGATAGTACAAATCTTACATGGCTGTTAAATCTTTGTACTCACCATTGTCATATGTATGGCATATAAGGAAAAACTGATTGAACTGATCTTAATTTTCTTACAGGAAGAAAATATGAGATAAGGGAGATAAGGCTATGATGACAGAACAACAGCCCTGCTGGATCAGGCCCAAGGCCCATCCAGTTCAGTTTCCTGTTTCACACAGTGGCCCACCATATGCCTCCGAGAAACCCACAGGCAAGAGGTGAGGGCATACCCTCTCTCTTGCGGTCGCTCTCCTGCAACTGGTATTTAGAAGCATCTAGACTCTACGGCTGGAGGTGGCCTATATCCATTAGACTAGTAGCCATTGATAGACCTATCCTCAGTGAATTTGAAAACATGACGGTTTTCAAATATGTAGATGGAGAAGGAAGAATAGCCCAGTGCAGAGCCAGTGGGGGTAAGGGCAGTGTATTCATGTTGCAGACAAAGTCAATCTAGGTTGGCTATCTAGAATATTTTATGGACTATAAGACGCACTTTTTTCCTTGAAAAATATCCGCCAAAATTCAGGTGTGTCTTATACTCGTAACTGTGTCTTATACTCGTAAGCCTGCCCAACAGGTTCGGGGGGGGGCTATCCCCCAGCAAAGCCTGTACTGATGCTAAAGGAGGGGGTTGGGGGCAACCCTCTATTAACCCCATGCTGCCTGGGGACTGCCGCTCCAGCTCACCCTCCGCTGCTTGGGCCGTGGACTCCTCCTCCTCCACAAGCCGGTGGCCTCCGAGGATCGTGCCGCCGCAAAAGCTTCCAGCACCTGGGCCCTCCTGCACTGCCGTTGGGCCCTCTCCTGGTCTGCGTTGGCCTCGAAGGCCAAGTCAAAATGGCAGCCATCGCTGTGTGCGCCTGCATGTGCCATGGCGGCCCTTCTTCGTGGCACCCGCTCCCACAGTGGGGACCGTCGCCATGGATGGCCCTTCGCCCGGGGGGACGCGGTGGTCCTGGGCGTGGCTGAGGCATGCTTGGCGGCGGCCGCGCTCACAGCGGAGTGGTCCGCTTTCGCTGTTTGCGCCCTCGCTTTTTTCGTTCTGGGCCTAAGGCCCTGCAAACAAGGCACTCTGCTCTGCTCCATGGCAGAAGGAGGGAAAGGACAGAGCGGGGCGCGGTGGGAGGGCTTGGAGGGGAGATGGAAATATCAGGAGCATATTTTTAAATGCCCTCTTTTATGAAAAAGATCTATTTACCTAGAGAGTATTCCCCAAATACAAAAATAGCCTTGCATCATTTCTCAAAGGCACTTTGACTCATGTATTTTTGAGATCAGCATCTCAGATGCTCAGAATGATGGATTTTTTTACCATTGAAACAATATGGACTGTCGGAGATTGTCCCATACCTCTCAGGTGATGTGGTGCAGCCAGCAAAAACATTTAGGCCAGCCCTACCCTCTCTGGTGCCTTCCCCACTTGTATAGGTGTTCATCTGTCTTAATTTCTAGGAAAGCCTTGCCCATTCAAGGGCCATACAAAGGGGATGCTTGCTAAGATTTAGAGAGTTTAAGGGAATTGTGATTGTGTGTGCGCATACTCACTTTAAGTCGAGAATAGCATGCTCTCTACTTAAGGATAAATCAAATCTAGTATCTCAAATGATGACTTGTCTAAGGCAGATGTTGTACTTGCCTAGAATCTGTCAACATCCCATTCCTGTCGCCACCAAGGGCAGCCATATGCAGGTCAGCCTGTGAATTTTCTCCAAAGCACAGAGGATGTGTGTATTTGCTGAGCCATTGATACTACCTTCTGACATGATCACCTCCAGTTGCTCAAAGCATACTGTGCTCCTGAACTTCTCTGAAAAGGCAGTTCAAATAAAGGGAAGAATTATTTGAAAGATAATGCACAGATATAAAATACCTAGCTTGGCAATAGTACATTTGAAGGGATCTTGGGATTGCAACTGATCACAAACACATAAGTCAGCACTGCGATGCAGCTGCAAAAAAAAAAAAAAAAGGAGGATGCCATTTTAGGCTGCATTAATAGAACCATTGTTTCTATGTTGGGTGTGGTAGTTATGAATTGCACAGATACAAAAAATGTTATGCATCGGCTATCTCATAGAACAGCTTATACACCCTGCAATGGTGTGTATAATGAGATTGAATGAATGAGATTGTGAGAGACATCAATATTCTAGAAGAAGGACTTTATTCATGTTATTTCACAATGGAGGAACACAGATTTTTAAATGAACAAAAATTCCAGGACCTCCACATCTATTTTACCCAAGATTCATAAAGGAGTAATTCCACCACCTAGATGTCCCATAGTCTCCCGTAGAACCTCTTTCAAAGTTTGTGGACTATTTTCTGAAGCCCTTTGTGTTCTTGATTTCATTATATGTATGAGACTCCATGGATTTTATACACAAGAACAGTGGTGTTAAAGTACTTAAAGATGATATTTTGGTCACAATGGATGTCAGATCTTTGTATGCTTATATTCTTCAGGATCAAGCTCTGGATATCACACAGGAAATGTTGAACAAGAGGATGTCCAATTCTCCCCCCCCCCCCCGCCCCATTTTCTTGTAAATGTAGTGGAAATGCCCTTGGGAGGGAAACCTATTTCCACTTCAACCCAAAATGGCAAATGTGTACATGGATGCTTAGGTACAGAAACATATTGATCTGGATCGTGATCCGTTGAGCCCATAAGTAAATGGGTTCTGCGCCTGCGCAGGCACCTCTCGGGCCGACTAGGTAGCTCCTCGCGACGCCCAACCGCCCACCTGCACGCGCTGCTGCATGCTAGCTATATAGAGCGGCTGGGCGTCTTCCGTTAGTTTCTGTTTGACCGCCACAGCGTTCAGACCTCGCTTGGGCTCCTTGGTAGCAGAAACAATTGTGATACGAGTGCTTAGGCATTTAGGACTGTTTTTCTGGTAATTTTGACTTTGGACTGTACTTTGGATGTGACAACTTCTTAACGGAATAACTTTGACGAAAGATTGGACGGATATCTTGTGTTTGACCTGGACTGAAAACGGAAAATGGAGACGAAGACGACCTTTAAACGCTGCGAGAAGTGTAGGGCTAAATTACCCTCCACTGATCACCACGACCTCTGTCTTATATGCCTGGGAGAAGAGCACAATACGGCAGCCTGTAAGATCTGTTGTGCCTTCTCCAAACAAACCAGGACCAACCGGGCACTGCGTTTGAGGGCAGCTTTATATGAGGACGCGCTGCGCCCTTCTACCCCTCACCCAGAAGCGCCTTCGACGTCGAAAGCGGTATCGGGAGCGGAGGGACACGGAGCTGCTTCTATGCAGTCTAAAACCGTGTCCACTGATCCTACTTTTAAGAGACCACTGGAGGTCTCCTCTAGTGACCAAAGACGCCGTGAGAAAAGGCACCGGCAAGACGCACCAGAAATTGTGGCTGGAGAAAATCCTAGCCGAAAGGAGCACAAACAGAAGACCCCATCGCCTTCATCGGCGCAGGGCTCTGAGAAGGAGTGGAGTGCTGAACCTCGTACATCTAGCCCAGCAGAAGGGAGCAGGGGAGGTCTGTCAGCATCAACCCCTCCTTCGACATCGAGGTCATCGGTACCGAAGCCCTCGACATCGAGCAAAGAGCGGGTAAAGGATCCCTCGACATTGAAGTCCTTGACATCGAAATCCTCGACATCGAAAGCAACAAGGAGTCGTGAATCCTCGACATCGAAACTTACCTCAATGCCGAGAGAGCAGTCTCAACCTCGAAGACACCGTTCTCTGTCACCTGCTCATACCCCACAGCAATCGCCATCAACACCGCAGCAATTGAGTGGCCACCGCTCAGACCGTAGTGCGACTTCTGCCCTTAGGAGTTTGATGGAGTCTGGCCCTAATACCCCAGCGGAATCCACTTTTCAAGGTTTCCTGAGTGGGGGGTTGGATAGAGAAGACGATGGAGAGGAAGAAAATGAGGGGCTCCCACCACCTAGAACCCCATCACTTTCTCCTAGGGTGGCAACTGAGAGCTTACTCCAATCACCACTGGCGGTGGTGCAGCCATTGGCGGGTATAGCTGATGGGAGCATACGCTACCCTGCCACGCAGCCTGCACACACTTGTGGATTTAGACATTCGTTGCCACACGATTACGCAGACTATCTGAGATGGAAGGCTATGCAGCCGCAACAACCTGTAGAGAGAGCCGCCACACAAACCCAGGCTACAATGCCATTACAAGAGAAACCTGCTGGGAAGCGGAAGAGGAAAAGCACCCCACCTCCACCAAGCCCATCATCACTTCCACCAAGCCCATCATCCAGGGGTTCGTCTCCTGCTTCTACACAACGGGACTTTGAATCAGAATACTCAGATTCAGATCAAGGCAGCCGACAGGTGGAGCCTCCTTCTGAGGTCCCACCACGTCTTTCAAGATCCCCAACAGAGGAACTCAAGGCGTACCATTCCCTAATTAGAGAAATGGCGGAGGCATTGGGTTTGGACCTGCAACTCCCCGAAACAGAGTCTACTGACCCGGTGTACAACGTGATGTTCCAATCCAAATCGTCTCACCCGGTCTCCCTACCAATAATCCCTGCCATTGCAAAGGCAGCTAGGACAGCTTGGGACAGTGTCCAAACAGCAAATCCTACGTCCAAACGTATAGAGAACTTATATAGAGTCCATGAAGGGGAAGAGAAATACCTGATACACCATCCGGACCCAAACTCTATCGTGGTGGATTGCGCATCAACATCAAAGGGCAGCCGCCGCCATACAACACCCACCGACAAGGAAGGGAGAAAGATAGATGTGTTAGGAAGAAGAATATACGCCACATCGAGCCTGGCTATCAGGATTGCAAATTATGCAGCCTGTATGGCTTGGTACACCCATCTGATGTGGGACAACTTACTTCATGATTCTACTTCAATGTCACCAGAGCAGCTGCAAATAAAGCTCCATGAAGTCTTTGACAAGACAACATCTGTAACAAAGCAACAGCTAAGTACGTTTAAACATTTGGTGGAGACAGAGTCAAGGGCCATGGTGACTGCTGTCACGATGAGGCGTCATGTTTGGCTGCGTGCAACTTCACTCCAGCTGGATATGAAGGACAGAGTGGAAAATCTGGCCTTTGATGGGAAGGGACTCTTCCATGAAAGCACTGATGCAACCATGGAAACTTTTAAAAAGTCAAGATTTACGGCCAAGACCTTTATGGTACCAACCACGACAGCTGGCCCTCGTACATACAGCTATAATAAACAACGGTCATACCGATTCCAAGACAAGAGGGATTTCAGAAGGCAAAATAGGCCCTATCAGCGGCCTAGGGGTTTTGGAAGCAACAACGCCACCAAAAACAAAAATCAAAACTCTAGGAACAACAAGGAGAGTGCTAAGCAGTCCTTTTGATTGCTGTGCCAGCCCACTGCATTTAATACCAATTGCCAGGACCAATGCCATCGGCCCTGTAGTTGTCAGCTCAACCATCAGACTGGCAAGCCATGCTTTAGCATGGCACAACATAACATCAGACCAGTGGGTACTGAGGATTGTGGAGACAGGTTATGTGATAGAGTTCACCACTCTTCCACCATTCTCAGGTCTACGTTTCACAAGGTCGACCCCAGTACTCGAGGAGGAGATACAGGTATTGTTGGAAAAAGGTGCAATTGTTCCAGTGCAGTGGGCGAGAAGGTTGTCCGGATTCTACTCCCGCTACTTTCAAATTCCCAAGAGGGATGGCGGGATCCGAGCAATCATGGACTTGAGGGGACTGAACAACTTTGTCTGGGCCCGGAAGTTCAGGATGACAACGTTGCAGGAGATTCTACCCTTCCTAGATCAGGAGGAGTGGGCGGCAACGTTAGATTTGAAGGACGCATATTTCCATGTGGGCATCCAGGAAAACCACAGAAAGTACCTTCGATTTACTGTGGGGGAAGTAATATATCAGTACACGGTTCTACCTTTAGGATTGTCAGCTGCTCCGAGAGTCTTCACCAAAGTGGTGGCAGTAATAATTGCACACCTTCGAACTCAGGGCCTGGTGATCTATCCATACCTAGACGATTGGCTCCTGGTGGGCAAAGACAGGAAACTACTGGAGACACAGATACAAGTGATGCTCAATCTTCTCCAGGACTTAGGTCTCAACATAAATTGGAAGAAGATGAATTTAACTCCCAGAAAGCAGCTGAGCTTCATAGGTGCTGTTCTAGACATGGAACAACGTCGAGCATTCCTACCACGCGACAGATACATTCAGATAAAGTCTCTGGTAGAACAATTCCTGGCCAATCCTGTTCAAAGAGCAAAGAAGGTCCAGAGACTTTTAGGCTTGATGGCCTTGTGCAACACAACTGTTCGATACACGAGGCTTCAAATGAGGCCCCTGCAGCATTACTACCTGGACCATTTCCGACCCAATATAGACAGCCAGAACATGCTACTGCACCTTTCCAGGAAGGTACTAGTTTCCCTACAATGGTGGTTAGTCGAGGGAAATCTCTTAGGGGGTGTACCATTCCGTCCTCTGCTTCCAACAGCATGGGTCACGACCGATGCTTCACTACTGGGGTGGGGAGCACACTGCGGCCCCGAATGCATTCAGGGACAGTGGACACCTCAACAAGCCCAGAGGCATATCAACTACCTGGAACTATTGGCTGCATTTTTGGCACTAAAGGCCTTCGAACCTCAACTTCGGGGTTCTGTTGTGCAGGTCCACCTGGACAACACTACAGCTATAGCCTATCTGAACAGACAAGGAGGGACGGTTTCACCAACGCTTTGCACCTTGTCGAGAAAATTGTGGGAATGGTGCATCATGCATGCCATTTATCCGATGGCAATACACATTCGAGGTGTAGACAACCATCTAGCGGATGCACTGATTCGAAGCACTCAAACCACCCAAAGACACGAGTGGGAAATCAAACAGGAGTGTGTCAGAAAAATTTTCGTTCGCTGGGGGACACCATCTGTGGATGTGTTTGCCACGGAGGAGAACAAGAAGTGCAGGAGATACTGCTCTCGTGCGGGAATGGGTGCAGGGTCTCTAGGAGACACTTTTCAGTACAATTGGAGCAAGGGGCTACTTTACCTGTTTTCACCAATGCCACTCCTCAATCGAGTGTTAGCACAGATCCTGAGGGACAGGCAGACTGCATTCTAATAGCCCCTTGGTGGCCACGTCAGGCTTGGTTTGCTCTGCTGCTGCGCATATGCAGAGGGAACCACTACCGTCTTCCACCAGTACAAGATCTTCTCCAGAGATCGGGAGGCATGATATTGCACCCAGAAATCCAAACACTAAGGCTGACAGCATGGAGAATAACCTTTTGAAATCTATTCTATTAAACAGTAGGCGAAAATCAACGAGACGCAGTTACTTATATAAATGGAAAAGATTTGTAATGTTTGCAAGGGCAAATAAGTTTGTTGCATGCCGGGCATCAGTGCGCCAGGTTTTGCTCTATCTAACAAGTCTGAAGGTAAAGGGCCTTGCAAACGTTTCGTTGAAGGTGCATCTGGCAGCACTGTCCTCGAAGCTTCCTGGTTGGGATGGAAAAACGGTGTTTACCCATCCTGAATGTAAACGGTTCATGAAAGGACTAAATAATCTGTATCCTCCACTACGCAAACCTTTAGAACAATGGAGTCTGTCGTTGGTTCTATCTGCATTGATGGAAGAACCTTTTGAGCCACTACATGGCGCTAGCTTGAGATTGTTAACGCTTAAAACTGCATTTCTGATAGCTATAACCACGGTTAAAAGGGTGGGTGAATTGACGGCTTTGAGAGTGGACAAGCCTTATACCCAATTCTACCCACATAAGGTTGTTATGAGACTAGACCCAAATTTCCGAACGAAAATAGTTACGGACTTCCATTTAAATCAGGAAATAGTCCTGCCAACCTTTTTTAAGGACCCACAAACAACACTGGAAAAGGCGCTACATGCGTTAGATGTGCATAGGTCCTTATTGTACTATTTGAGAGAGACTAGACAGTATAGAAAGACAAGTAAACTATTTGTAGCCTATAAAGGCAAGTTTAAAGGGCAAGCAGTGTCTCGACAACGTTTAGCACACTGGTTAGTAGAACTTATCCTGCTGACATATAAGCTACAGGGGGTAGCACCGCCCAAAACTATATGGGCGCACTCTACTAGAGCATACTCAACTTCTGCTGCTTATCTTTCAGGCATTAAGATGGACGACATCTGCTTGGCCGCTACGTGGTCATCCCAGCAGCCTTTTATTAAACACTGTGCAGTGGACTTGCACATGGCGTGCCAGGCGGAATATGGGCGAGCTGTCTTGAAGAGGGTGTTGCCTTAGCGGGCATCCTTCTGCACCCACCACTATGAAGGTCTAGCTCACTAATCACCCATTTACTTATGGGCTCAACGGATCACGATCCAGATAAACAGGTTGCTTACCTGTAACAGGTGATCTGGTAGTGATCCGTTGAGTCCATAAGACCTGCCCAGAACCAACCCCGCTGCAGAAGTATGGACATTATGAGAAACATCTGGTGGCAGATTGCACGGAAGGGGTGGTCTGCACAGAGAACTAACGGAAGACGCCCAGCTGCTCTATATAGCTAGCATGCAGCAGCATGTGCAGGTGGGCGGTTGGGCGTCGCGAGGAGCTACCTAGTCGGCCCAAGAGGTGCCTGCGCAGGCGCAGAACCCATTTACTTATGGACTCAACGGATCACTACCAGATCACCTGTTACAGGTAAGCAACCTGTTTTAGCCTCTCATAACCATTTTTGTTCTAATTTGGTGGTTTGTATACACCACTGTATAGGAAACCTACAGATAGGGACATTAACTGAGGTTTGATAATTCCCATTCCAAGTCCCTCAGGGAAAACTTACCATTTGGGCAATTTTTGAGAATAAAATGTAATTGCACCACTAAACAATCATTTATATGTGAATCTAGGGTGGCCAAACAGTTTCTGGAGAGAGGTTATCCTGGGCCAGCTGTGGAGAATAATTTGAGAAAAGCTACAGCAGTTCCAAGGGAGGAACTTCTGCAGACATGTGAGAAGGGGTCTTCAAATTCTGTACGTTTTAGCTTAACATTTAACTACATTACATATAGTTTACAAAGGAAAATTAAACAGTATCGGCACATCCTATGTGATATATCAGGATGCCAAGAAAAGCCAGTCATTTCCTTTAAGATAACTAAAAATTGGGAAGACATACTAGTCAGGAGTGAATATATAGAGAAAGTGTGTGATACACTGAACATTTTGCCAAGGTCTTCCAACCCTTTGGGCCATCACCCTTGCGGCCATTAAGAACATAAGAACAGCCCTGCTGGATCTGGCCCAAGGCCCATCTAGTCCAGCATCCTGTTTCGCACAGTGGCCCACCAGATGCTGCTGGAAGCCACAGGCAGGAGTTGAGGGCATGCCCTCTCTCCTGCTGTTACTCCCCTGCAACTGGTACTCAGAGGCATCTTGCCTTTGAGGCTGGAGGTGGCCCACAGCCCTCCAATTAGTAGCCAATGATAGACCTCTCCTCCATAAAGTTATCCAAACCCCTCTTCAAGCCATCCAGGTTGTTGGCTGTCACTGCATCTCATGGCAGAGAATTCTACAAGTTAATGATGCGTTGTATGAAAAAGTACTTCCGTTTGTTGGTCCTAAATTTCTTGGCAATCAATTTCATGGGATGACCCCTGGTTCTACCGTAATGTTATGAGAGAGGGAGAAGAATTTATCCACTTTCGCCACACCATACAGGATTTTATAGACCTCTATCATATCTCCCCGCAATTGTCTTTTTTCTAAATTAAATAGCCCCAGGTGTTGTAGCCTTGCCTCATAAGGAAGGTGCTCTAAGCCCCTGAACATCTTGGTTGCCCTCTTCTGCACCTTTTCCAGTTCTTCAATGTCCTTCTTTAGGTGTGGTGACCAGAATTGTACGCAGTACTCCAAATGTCGCCGCACCATAGTTTTGTATAAGGGCATTATAATATTAGCAATTTTATTTTCAACCCCCTTCCTAATGATCCCTAGCATTGTGTGTGTTTGTCAGTATACCTGTACAATTAAAAGCTTTGGTAATCATTCCATCTTTCACCACATGCAATATATCTAGTATGTTATATCTTATTCAGTGCCCTTGTAAGAAGATGTATGTTGGTAAGACATCTAGACCATTGAAAAGATGTATTGGTGAACATCTGTGCAATTTGAAAATATTGGTTCCCCTTTGGTAGCTCATTTATTGGAGAAAAACATTCTTTTAGGGGTGTACAGTTTGGGGCAACTGAAAAAAATTACACATGGAAATGATACAGTTCTATTTAAGAGAGAGGCATGGTGGATTTTGGAATTAAACACTTTGGCTGCATGGGGTTAAATGAAATAATTAATTGTTTGGCTATGTTCAAATGAAGGGTGTGATGTTCTTTTAAGTTGATGTGTTTACGGTTAATAAATTACAGCTGAGTCTATTGGCAACAGTGTAAATTTGCTTCTCCAGCTGGCAGTGTTGTAAACTTGTGCGAAGATCAAGGACCGCAAGTTCTCTTTGAAATACAACAAATGTAAGTTGCTGTGAACATGATATATGTTACTGGTGGATTTTTATCTTGTTTCAAATTTATTTTTGTGAAGTGCTTTGATTGCATTTTTAAATGTTATTTTAATATTGCCCCTGAAGAAAACCTCTGCAGCTGAAATGCATTGGGTTTCAGTAAATGGTTCACAGCACCTTGAAATTATTTTAATTTTTAACAGCAAATGTAAAAAGAATAAAAGAACAGAATATGTTAAAAACAACAACCACCAACCAGAAAACTGGCAATTTAACCTGCAGAAAATATATAACAACAAAGTAGCAATGCTTTCCCCAGACACTCTCTTCCATTGAAACCTTGTGCAAACTTACTGGCAGGATGCCTCTGAGTACCAGTTGCAGGGGAGTAACAGCATGAGAAAGAGCATGCCCTCATCTCTGCTTCCAGCAGCATCTGGTGGGCCACTGTGTGAAACAAGATGCTGGACTAGATGGGCCTTGGGCCTGATCCAGCAGGGCTGTTCTTATGTCTAAGCCCCTTTGAAAACTATCGAAGCTAGTGGCCATCACCATATCCCATGGCAGATAATTCCATAGTTTAATTGTGTGGGAAAAGTACTTTCTTTTGTCAGTCCTAAACTTCCTGGCAATCTGTTTCATGGGGTGAACCCTGGTTCACCTGGAGAAAGAAATTTCTCTCAATCCACTCTACTCCATGGATAATTTTATAAAACCTCTATCATGTAGTTGCCTCCCTGTAGTTGCCTCTTTTCCAAAGTAAAAAGCACCAGATGCTGTAACCTTGCCTCATAAGGAAGGTGCTCCAAACCCTTGATCATCTTGGTTGCCCTCTTTTGCACCTTTTCCAGTTCTACAATATCCTTAAGATACAGTGACCAGAACTGTACACAGTACTCCAAATGTGGCTGCACCATTGATTCCTATAAGGGCATTATAACTTTAAGAATTTTTATTCTTAATCCCCTTCCTAGTGATCCTTCGCATGGAATTTGCCTTTTTCCATAGCTGCCACACACCAATTTGACACTTTCAGCAAACTGTCTACCATGACCGCAAGATCTCTCTCCTGGTCAGTCACTGACAGCTCAGGTCCTATCAGTGTATATGTGAAGTTGGGGGTGGCGGGAAGTTCCCCCTATCTGTACACTTTCCTTGATATAAATACTCTAATGGTCTGTATCCTGCATAACTCAGGGGCCCCCTGTTGCGGACTTGGAGTTCTGCTTCACATGCTGATGCCTGGGGGCACATTTAACACCCATGGCGGACAGCTTCTTCTCAGTCATAGCCCTCAGACTATGAAATTCTATCCACGGCTCATGCTTCCCCATCTCTTCCAGTTTTTCAGCGACAGGTGAAGGCAGCCCTGTTTGCCTGGGCATTTGGCCTTTAATTGTAATTGTTTTGTTTTGTGTTCACTTTTTAATGTTTCTGATGCTTGTATTGGTTTCACAGTATGCTTTTAAATGTGTAGACTGTTGTGGCTTTGGGTAGTCTTAGGACGAAGGGCAGTTGAGAATGGAAACAATAGAAAGAATTGCTGTTAAAAACCATCTTTTCTTTAAATGTAAGACAGAACTTTAAAGTTCATCATTGGCTCTGGTTCCTCTGAAATGCCATTACGTATAAAAGATGCCTTCATCACATTGTTGGAGGGGTTGTGTGTGTGTATGGTGCAGTTACCAGGTGATTTCATTTTATCAGGAAGTCAATTAAATGACAAGCTGTTATTCAATCCTTCCTGAGTAATTTTAGTGAAGTTGATGGATTAATTTAACACAGAAATCAAATGGTTACTCATCACTGTTTGCTTGATAAGAAATTGCAAAGCAATAGGAAATTTCGGATCCATTCTTAAATCCTTGCTCCCAGCACATCTGGGAATTTGTGTGAATGGAAAAAAATGGATCCTTCAGATGAAAATATCTGGAGGCATCCTTTATGGACTGTTTTGTGTTTTTTTAATGTTCTAATTCCTAAGGTTTACAGCAGTGAAAAGCCCTTAAACCCGTGTTTGTCTGTCAAATTTGTAAACCGCCCCAAACTTCTGTCTATGGCGAGTATGAAATCTTGCAGCTATATCAGGATGTGTGAGTGTATAAAAAGCCCCTAGCAATCAGCACTCTCTGTTTCATGTGTGCGTTTGCTTTATTGTGAGAGAGGAAGTAGCTAGGTAATTTTTGAACCCGTCTGACTACCTCCTACCACCCCACCCCTGCTCTTGGTTTCAGTCTAATTTCCATTACCTGGGGAAACGGTTTGCTTCATCAGTAGGTGGTTGTCTCAGTCTAGACTAGGGGTGCAGTTTTTGTATCTGCAAAAAGAATCTGCAGGTCACACTCATGTGGTTTAGTGGCACACTTGTGATTCCTAAAAAGAACTGTGTTCATTTGCAGAGGTGACTCAAGTAAAGAGTAAGTGAAGAGGCATTTTTGGAAGGGCGGTATATAAAATAGATAGATAGATAGAGCCCCCATCTGTAGTAAGGAGCAATCGCCTCTTTGTCTTGCCTCTGCCCTGTCCTCTCAGCTCTAGCCACAAGCTCACTGGCCCCATCTCAGGGCTTGACATTTGACACCACCCATCTCTCCCCTGTCTTCTGGGCACTGCATGCATTCTGGCTGGTAGGCAGGTAGCATGCATTCATCAAGATTCCCCCCCACGTCTCCCCCTTCCAGTTCTTAGCTCTGAACGGAAGAGACTGGGTCTGGCAGTTCAGGATAAACACATGCCATCTGCTTACTACAACAACCAGCCGTCAGGCCCCAGGACAAAGTGCAGGCCCCCAGAAAGTGAGAAGGAATTGGGGTGGTGTTGGCACTGGACAGTGAGGTATGGAGGTGAGGCCATCAGCGGCGGGCTCAGCACTGACACTGCCCAGATTCCCCCTCACCTTTTGGGCACCAAATGTGCTCTCCTTGGGCCAGTATGAGGAAGAATGCGGCGGGGGCACAGGGGTGGCAGGGGATGTGGGAGCAGCAGGACTGGTGGGTGACACCTGGGGTGGCTGCTGGGTGGGGTGTCCACAGGACACACTTCCTACCTGAGCCTGTCGCCTCATCTTATGGAAGAGTTGCTCCCGTTCATTTGGGGAACACAGTACAAGGGCTACCGGTGCTGCTTTCACCCTCTCCCAAAATTGGTCCCCGTCCCCTGAGTCCAAATGGGCTCATTGCATCACAGTTTGTCCACAGGTCAGTGGGTTGTGGCTCCGATTTAAATGGCTGGCCAGTGGTGGTCCTCCTCCTTCAGTGTGTCCCTCATGGAGACGCCGGGCTATCTCCCCCTACAGCAATTGCCACGCTGACGCTGCCTCTCTGCTCACCTCGTGACTAACTCATAGCTGAGCCTCAGGCATGGGGATTGGGGGGACGAATTTCAATGACCTCCCCTTCCCCCGGAAGCCCTCTGCACCACCTGAAAATATGTCCCTGAGAGCTGCGTGACTGGACAGGTTTGGGACCTGGGTGTGCTCCCAATTTTTGGTTGTGTGGAAGCAAGGCAAGAGGAAAACCTTAGCAGAAGTGATTGTGTGGAAGCAAGGCAGGAGGAAAACCTGGGTAGCTTTAACGTTTCTGCACATTCTACCCCAATGAGCGGATACAAGCAGAACTCCTTATGATCTTGTGATTCTGAGCATTGTCACAGCCTTCGTACAGACCGATATGACGTTTGTTCAGTGTGGAGGTTGGGCTCGAATGCATCACCTGCCGGCCAGCTCTTGCATTCCAAGAATAACCCACCCTTTCTCGCAGTCACTACAAAAGTAGTAATGGGAAAGAGTGGATTCTTCTCGGAATGCAGAAGCTGGCCAGGAGGTGCCACTGCGACCAGCAAGTAAGGTCCCTGCTCAGCCTCTGTAAGATTGCACTAGAAAGGAGCACAGGAGCCAGCAACAGCATCTGTATCCAGCCTTTATTACGGTCATAGACCAGAGTAACAGCATCTGTACAGGGAGCAAGCTTGCACGCAGAATTTGAGCAAAAGCTTTGAACACCTTGCAGTTTATTGCCATCTGGAAATGCTGTGTATGAGCTATGAAGGTATCATAGCTATTAAACCATGTATGAGCTATGAAGTTCTTGCTTTGAGCCCTAGAATCCCTCACACTGTACCTTTCCTACCCCTGCGCTGCTACTCCTGAAAACAAACAAAAAAAGGCAGCTCCCAAATGAAGTCTCGAATGCAGGATTAATAGTAGGGTGTATACATTGCTCAAACTAATTAAAACTCAGTGGATTTGCATACATATTCCTGATTTGCAGAGTTTGTGTAGCATCTGGGTTTACTGGAGCATAGCAATGCAAATTCCAGATTTTGTACTGATCGCATTTCCCCATGTACATGTCTTCTAATCAGGCAGAAATGTTTCGATCGTGCATTGGCGCCACAGAATGAAATTTTAATTGGAAATTGTAGTTGAAACCTGACTCTGGGGCAGCTCTGCTTTCTGGTCGGAATGGCAGTGGGGTTTCCCCTCGATGGTACCTCAGGTTGGATTTCCACAGTCATCCATGGGTATTTTGCATTGCAAAAATGAAGATCCAGCCATGGAAACCCCTAGTTTAACCACTCTGATGAGAAACTGGAAGTCTCTGCCTTTCTTCCCTGTGCTCTCGCTGACCAAGTAGCTTAACTGGAAGAGGAGGAGAAATCTTCAGCAAGTCTTGCGGGAATTACTGGGCCAGAAGTCTCCAATGTGCCACTGATTTCTGCAACAACTGTTTTGTAATAGGGAGAGCCCAGAGCTCATTGTTGGGGGGCAAATGTTCTGCAGGAGATGTCCCAGGTCCAGTCAGGGCAGCCGCAGGATGAAGAGGGTCCATCATCACCACTCAGTGCTTTGGTTGCAGCAGGACCCAAGCTCAGTCTCTCCTATTTCTAGCTAAAAGGACCTCGAGCAGGCAGCAGAAGGGCTGGGAAAGACCCCTCTCCGAGTCCTTGCAAAACTTGGACTTCACTTATAAGTCCATATATCCCCTCATAGGCAGCAAAAATAGACACCAGAAATTCTACAGAACGAGACTTGAGCCCCTCATTTTGCTTTCATTCTGCTGTGTTGGGTACAGGGGCGTATCTAGGGGAGAGAGGGCCCGTGTTCATCCCTCTCTTGGGCGGCCCCCCAGAGTGAGGGAGACAATGAAGAAAATAGTGAGGGATGGAGCTGGAGGGCCCTCAGGAGCTGGGGGCCCGTGTGCTTTGAACCCTTTCGTTCAATTATAGCTACGCCCCTGGTTGGGTATCTTTCTAGTATAATGTGTAAGTCTTCGTCAAAGCTAAAAGTAAAAAACCGTGGCTGACATCCTAACAAAGTGCCAGTGTTCTGTAAGGTGCAGCACCGGTGCTTGCAGGGGAACGAATGGCAATGACCTCCCCTTCACTCAAAAGCCCTAATTATATGTGTCAGTTAAAATATGTCCTTGAGGGCTGCATGACCTCGAGGGCAGGGGGAGAGGTCATCAAAGCCTACACCCCATGGCACTGCTGAGTTAATCAATTGCGTCCACAGCACTGGCAGCGTGGTATAGTAGTTAGAGTGCTGGACTAGGACCGGGGAGACCGGAGTTCAAATCCCCATTCGGCCACGAAACTCGCTGGGTGACTCTGGGCCAGTCACTTCTCTCTCCGCCTAACCTACTTCACAGGGTTGTTTGTGAGGAGAAACTCAAGTATGTCGTACACCACTCTGGGCTCCTTGGAGGAAGAGCGGGATATAAAATGTAATAATAATAATCCTCTCTAATAAAACGCTTGGTGTCCGTCCGTGGATGGGCACCAAGCGTGTGTTCGTGCCTCCCTGCCCTGTTCTGCGCCTGCGCGAAGCGCAGGCCCAGAACAGGGCAAGGGAGACACGACCGCCAGCACCCGGCGGACATCTTGGACAGCCACAAGCGGCCGCCCAGAAGAAGCCGGTTGTGGGCGGAGGGGAGCTCTAAGCCGGGTGAAGAGGCAGCAGGGGAGATTGGCTGAGGCCGCCTCGCCGGATACCGGGACAGGGAGGCAGAGGGCGGCGACGGCGGTTCCAGGGAGGATGACGGCAGCTCCTGCGGCTGCGGGGAGGGCAGAAGCAGCTGCCGCCAACTCAGGGAGGGCAGAGGCGGCAGCGGCGGGACCGGCCCTGCCTCCGAAAGCGACAGAGGTGGCGGCGGTGGGATCAGAACGAAAGCAGCCCAAGACAACAACGAGATGGCCAGAGGTGGCCGCCCCGAATACGCCGGGAGCAATGGCGGCGGGAGAAAATTAAAAAGGAGGACGGGAAAACCGGTCAAAACAAAAAGGAGAACGGGGAAGCCGGGCGAGAAGGCGGCAAGGCCGCCAACGAGGCCTGCAGCACCAAACAAAACAATAGTGCCCGCTCACCCGTCCTCCAAGGTGCCAAAATCCACCTTCCCCACTCCCCCCCCCAAATTAATAACTGCACCGCCCCCGCCTATCGCCCACCCGCCCAACCAGCTGCCCAAACCTAACTTCCCCACTGCACTCCGCGGCAATCGACCAAAAAAAACCAAACAAACAAAAAAACCACACCTCCAAGAAGAAGTGAGGAGCTTACAGAAAAAGCTCCTCTCTGTGGCAAGCCTCTGCCCAGACTGCCGGTATGGAAGCGAAGGAGCCTATTGCATCATTTGCATCCATTGTAACAGTCTGAGCAGCAGCAGAGCATAGAGAGGAGCTCTTTTCGCGAACTCCGCACTTCACAGCTGATAAAACGGACAAACAAACAAAAAACCAGGGGCAAAAAGGAGAGAAAACAGGGACAAGGGAGAGGAAAGGGGAGGGGGGGGGAGGTGCAGGGGAAAAAAGACCAAGAAACAGTGAGCAAAAACCAGAGAGAGAGAGAGAGAGAAGGGGGAAAAAACCAAAAACCCAAGGGACACAAAAAAACCCACAAAAAACCAAACAAAAAAAGGGGGGGGAGGGAACGCTAGCGCCCGTTATTATAACGGGCTTAAAAATACTAGTATCTCATGGTGCTTCATGGGTTAAGGTGTCCGTTCATGTCGAAAAGTATACACCAGTCAATATAACTTTTAAAAGCACCAGACATGTACAACTGTAATCTTGAAATTGCAACACAGAAATGCATAACGTAATATCAGTCTAATTTACAAATTCTCTACATGGAAATGTTCTTTGAGGAAAATGTTTTAAGATTCCTTCCTCATCCTCTGGTCAACCTTGTGTTGGACTTCTAGCTTGTAAGCCTCTTGGGGCAAGGGCTTCTGATTCTTTAGGAAGTGCCATGTACCTGAATGGTCCTAAATAGAAATAAGAAGAAGAATGTGGTGCATGCTGGGAACTGCTAAGAGCACTTCAGGCAGCTGTGGAATTCTCCCAAAGGAATCTACTGTGCAGGTGCAGCAACATCATTGTTGATAATAAGAAGGAACACGGATCACCACTAAGAGTAATAATATTACCAGTATTTTAAAGAGTAATATTAAAATGTATACAAACTCACAACCTTTCTCTTTTCCTACGGATTATGTTTATGCAGTTATTGTGCAACAACGTTGTCACAGTTATTCCTGGCTATAACAGTTCTAAACTGCCTGGAAAAACTGAAAGCTAACCAATCACCAGGGCCGGATGGCATCCATCCAAGAGTCCTCAAAGAACTCAAATGTGAATTTGCCAACCTCCTTGCTAAAATATTTAACTTATCCCTGAAATCGGGCTCTGTACCAGAGGACTGGAGAGTAGCAAATGTAACACCAATTTTCAAAAAGGGATCCAGGGGCGATCTGGGAAATTACAGGCCGGTTAGGTTAACGTCCGTTCCAGGCAAATTGATGGAAAGCATCCTCAAAAGCATCTAGAAGAACAGGCCCTGCTGGGAGTGAGCCAGCATGGCTTCCGCAAAGGTAAAGCTTGCCTCACCAACCTTTTGGACTTCTTTGAGAGTGTCAACAAGTATGTGGATCAAGGTGATCCAGTTGGCATAGTCTACCTGGACTTCCAAAAAGCTTTTGCCAAAGTTCCTCATCAAAGACTCCTGAGGAAACTTAGCTGTCATGGTATAAAGGGACAAGTACATGTTTGGATTGCTAACTGGTTGAAAGACAGGAAACAGAGGGTAGGGATAAATGGAGAGTTTTCACAATGGAGGGAAGTAAGCAGTGGGGTCCCCCAGGGATCTGTACTGGGTCTGGTGCTTTTTAATTGATTCATAAAATGATTCATAAATGATCTAGGGGTAAGCAGCGATGTGGCCAAATTTGCAGATGATACCAAACTCTTCCGGGTAGTGAAATCCAAAATGGATTGTGAGCAGCTCCAAAAGGATCTCTCCAAAATGGGAGAGTGGGCGACAAAATGGCAAATGCGGTTCAATGTTAGCAAGTGTAAAGTGATGCACATTGGGACAAAAAACCCCAACTTCAAGTATATGCTGATGGGATCCGAGCTGTCGGTGACTGACCAGGAGGGGGATCTTGGGGTCGTGGTGGACAGCTCGTTGAAAGTGTCGATTCAATGTGCGGCAGCTGTGAAAAAGGCAAATTCAATGCTAGGGATCATTAGAAAGGGGATTGAAAATAAAACGGCTAACATTATAATGCCCTTATACAAAACTATGGTGCGACCACACTTGGAGTACTGCATACAATTCTGGTCACCACATCTTTAAAAGGACATTGTTGAACTGGAGAAGGTACAGAAGAGGGCAACCAAATTGATCAGGGGCCTAGAGGACCTTTCTTACGAGGCAAGACTACAACACCTGGGGCTTTTTAGTTTAGAAAAAAAACGACTGCGGGGGGACATGATAGAGGTCTATAAAATCATGCATGGTGTGGAGAAAGTGGAGAGAGAGAAATTCTTTTCCCTCTCACACAACACTAGAACCAGGGGTCACTCCATGAAATTGATTGCCAGGAGGTCTAGGACCAACAAACGGAAGTACTTTTTCACACAACGCGTGATCCACTTGTGGAACTCTCTGCCACAGGATGTGGTGATAGCCAACAACCTGGATGGCTTTAAAAGGGGTTTGGATGACTTCATGGAGGAGAGGTCTATCAATGGCTACTAGTCAGAGGGCTGTGGGCCACCTCCAGCCTCAAAGGCAGGATGCCTCTGAATACCAGTTGCAGGGGAGTAATGGCAGGAGAGAGGGCACACTCTCAACTCCTGTCTGTGGCTTCCAGCAGCATCTGGTGGGCCACTGTGCGAAACAGGATGCTGGACTAGATGGGCCTTGGGCCTGATCCAGCAGGGCTGTTCTTATGTTCTAACTATTCCAGACTATAAAGGTTGCCATTTCCTCCCAAAAGAACGTAGACAGAACTAACTTAGTGGAGGTCTCTTATTTTCCTACCTCCACCGGCTGGGTAATCAGGATGCGTAAAGGTAGAGTAATTGGAGTAATTGGTGCTACACCACCTAAAGATGTACATATTGGGCAGTATAAAAATATGACAAGTATTAATAATAAAATATTCCTTTCTACATTGCCTCCTCCTGTGTGCTGCATTCAGCATCTGAGGTCCTGATGGGTTTTTTCTGCTACCACGGTGGAGGTATGCCCCTCTTTTTTTCTGCTGCTGGCTTCTTTCTCCTTTTTTGCTGTTTCAATGATGGTTTTGAGTGGTTTGTTGTTTTCATGGATACTTGTGACATCATTTATTTATTCATTCTTCAGACATGCTGGTTTTCTTCAAGGAAACAAACGATATCATTTCTGCAGAATGAATGAATAAACAGGTGATGCGTTCCCATGTTCATAGGCAGAGAAGTGGGAAGCCACGATTTCGCAAAGCACAAGGAATTCTTGAGAAATGTGTTGTGCACGCACTTCCTGGTGTGGGGGAGAATATCTTGAGAAGAAGGGGACTTGGGTCAAAATGATAGCGTGTGCTTGTGGACACTTGGCTGGCATGAGCAGCAGAAAAGGAACGTCACAGATTAAGTGAATAAAAGCTACCATTCAGTTCCCTGATATACAGCAAGGGAGAACTGTGTGTGGAAGCAAACCTTCCTTGCCTGTGTTCCAGGGGCTCTCAACCTTGGGCCCCCAAAGCTGTTGTAGGGATGATGGGAGTGGTCTAATAACATCTTGGGCCCTGGGCATTTGCAGCTTTCCATTCAATGGTGGCCATGGCAACTCCAGTGGTTGTAGCTTTTTTTCAAAGGGAAGGTGTTCCAACCCCCTTATCATTTTGGTTGTTTACCTTTCTGCACCTTTTCTAGTGCTACAGTATCCTTCATAAGGTGTGGAGACCAGAACTGTACATAGCATTCCAAGTGCAGTCACACCATAGATTTGTAAAAAGGCATTACTACATGGACAGTGTTAATTTCTTTCTTATATTTTTATGTTGCCCCTTTTGTTAGCTCTGGCCAGTGTACAATAAATGAAATAAAGACACATCAATTAAAACCAGTAAAAACAATCAAACGCTACATAAAACAATATAAGAACATTTAAAACAATTTAAATGACCCCTAGCATTAAATCCGCTAGGGAAAATCCAACGTGTGGGTATGCTGAAAGCAAACTCTTTTAATCTTCCCATTTTATTGCTTTTGTTAGGTACTGGGTATAGCAATCCACATTTTTGGGCCTCTCTCCAGTTAGTCAAATCTAGACCTTGCTCACTTCAGGAAACACAGGATGGGTTACTGTTTAAGTAGGGTATTTTGTTGGTTTGATTATACATGGTGTATCACAAATATATTCCTGCGGGGAAAGAAATAAACATTTCCACTCACGGAAGCTGGGATCTGGGGAACAGAAGGGGAAATTTCTTATCACATGCCCCCTACCAGTGCTTCCCCAGGACTTAATAGATGCAAAGCAGGATAGGTGGTGATCTTCTGCTGGATCCTTGGAGGAGCCACTGCATGTCTGCGTAGACAATACTGAGCGACATGGACGAATGGTCTGACTCGTTAGAAGGCTGCTTCCTATGTTCCTAACCAGTGGCCCCAGCTAAGGTTTGTGGTGGGGCTTAAATTACATAAGAACAGCCCTGCTGGATCAGGCCCAAGGCCCATCTAGTCCAGCATCTTGTGTCCCACGGTGGCCCACCAGATGCTGCTGGAAGCCACAGGCAGGAGTTGAGGGCATGCCCGCCCTCCTGCCATTACTCCCCTGCAACTGGTACTCAGAGGCATCCTGCCTTTGAGGCTGGAGGTGGCCTATAGCCCTCTAACTAGTAGCCGTTGATAGACCTCTCCTCCATGAAGTTATCCAAACCCCTCTTAAAGCCATCCAGGTTGTTGGCTGTCACCACATCCTGTGGCAGAGTTCTTCCTTGCTTGTATATGTGTAGTGGCGGGGGGGGGGAATCAACAGAACTAGAAAGAGCAGCAATCCACAAAGGGAACCAGGCAGACTGCATCACCACAGGTAGGGCCCAAGTTCAACTGTGGGTTGGGGAGAAGAGAGAAATGACTCCCTCAGCTCATGACAGGCAGAAAAGGGGCCTCAAGGAGAGGCAGTGGCCCTTTAGGAGTGTGCATGGTTCGGTCCGGCAGAATTCAAAAGACGTCCGGATGGGCAGGGGACTGTTGCTTTAAGCGGGGTGGTGGTGGTAGTACTTACCCACCCACCCCCCGCCGCTCTTCCCCCTCCGGCGCTGTGTCATTTGAAAAATCTTCTTGGGGCGGCAGAGTTCCTCTGCTGCCCCTGCCCCTGTCGTTGTTTGTAAAGCCTTCAAAGAGACAAGCGCTAGCGGCGCGCATGCACCCTGTGCGGCGCACGTGCGCATCTCTGATGCTGCCACGCGCACGCCGTGATGTATGTGGCGCGCGCACGGCAGCGTCAGAGATGAGCGCGCGCCGCGCAGGGCGCATGCACACCGCTAGCGCTTGTCTCTTTGAAGGCTTTACAAACAACGATGGGAAGAAGATTTTTCAAATGACACAGCGCCGGAGGGGGAAGAGCGGTGGGGGGGAGTACTACCACCACCCCTGCTTAAAGCAACAGTCCCCCCATGCCGGACCAGGGGTGCACCAGAATATGCACACCCCTATGGCCCTTCGGAGGAGAGGCTTGCACCTTCCCCCCAGCAGGTCCCCAGCGATACTGATCCCTGGCACCACCCTTGCCGCTTACACAAGCAGGTGTATAATCTGGAGATTGTGAAACCTCTAAAAAATCCACTCTTCGAAGACTCATGCTGTCAGGTTTGAGAGAGAAACTGTGTGATGCTCGATTCCTGCAACAAAGACTCAGCACATGTTATGCTTTAACGGTTGACAGGTTTAATGGGAACTTCAAAGGCCTGGGTGCCATTGAAGTTCCCATTAAACCTGTTTAATGGTTCTCTGGGGGATCTATCAGCAAGAGGATTACACCACACTCCTTTCTTCATCCCTACTTCACAACTCCCCACCCTGGTTATCTCACAGAGATTGAGGTTGTCTGGCCAGCTGGATCCTCTTCCCACTGGCCAAGTTCTGGTTGCTCTGAGTTGCTCATAGGCCTTGCCTGATGGCTTCCAGCAGGCTAAAGAAACTCTCACCCTCCATGTCTTGGGGCCACTGACTGATGCTCCTGCCCATGAATCCTCTCCTCCTCATAAGTGGGGCAGAATCAGGGCCAGCTGGAAGCCCCGCCTCTCTCTGATGACTAATTCCTGCCTCCAAGTGTGGCTGATTGGAGCATACCTTTTTGGACCAGGGAACCCTAACTGCTTGGCCAGTGGGTGTGGCTGGGGGATGCCAGGCCTCTGACCTTCCTTCCTTCCTCCTGAGCCAGTCTTCTCTGGTTATCTCCCTCACCACAAAGCAACACCCCCTAAGGCTGGGGTTCTCAGCCTTGGGTCCCCAGATGTTGTTGGACTGCAGATCCCATCATCCCCAGCCATAATGATCTTCAGCTCATCCTGAAAATGGGTGGCGCCAGCGCATTGGACCAATGCACGGCTGTCATCAGCAACCTGGCCCATGGGGGGCTATGCCACAAGGAGAAGGGTCACTATGGTGGGCCTTGAAGTCTGGGGTGTGGTCTTGGGTGGAGCTCCCACAGGTGCAGAGTTTGAGGGTAGTAGCAAATATTCAAATGAACACTCTGACATGTTCTCAAATGAGAACTCATGGTGGGGTGTGTGCAAACAGCAGTTGAAGATGGGTCAGCCGGTCCAAAAAGATTGTTGAGTGCCGTTCTGAAGGGATAGGCATTGGCGTCTGTTGCCCTCAGCCCATTGAGGGAGACTGGTTCAGATCCACGGATATGGAGTAGCAGAGATGGGCACCGCAGGGCATCCAGTGCAATAACACAACTGATCCAAGAGCAGCCAACGAGAGTCCCAGGGACAGTTCTTTCCGAAAGGCAGGGCGCTCTAGAATGGGTTTGCCCTGATAGAGGAACCTGAGCCTCGGAAAGCCTCATGTTTCCGCTTCCAGGAGTGTCCAGTGAGCTTTTGCCAGCCTTTCAAAATCCAGAGGGGAGGGTGTAAATCTCACCTTCGACCATGAAGGGTGTTGTAATCCAACAGTATCTGGGGACGCAAGGCTGACAATTCCTGCCCTAAAGATTACATGTACACAGAAGTCAGTTCTACTGGCAGTGATGTGGTCAGAAGCCAGGAAGGTCTGGCAATAGGTGGCCTCTGCCAGTTCAGTCCAAAGGTCCCTCTTATTCCGCATTCTGTTCCCCACACAGTGGTCAGCCAGATGCTTCTAGGGAGCGCACCAACAGGACACAAAGACAGCTCTCCCCCGCTTTCCCCAAATCTGATTCTACAAATCGAGGGGGGGGGAAACAAGGGTGGAAAAGAACAGAACAGATTGTTCCAAGACCGAGAGTTGTACATTTTGCTCTCCTTGGTGGAAAAAGCAGCACAGCAGAATTTTGGGTTTTAAAAGCAAAGATGGCCAAGATTTGGACATTTTGCTCTCAGCAGGAAAAATATGCCATGCTGAGCCATGAGCGCAACTCACAGCACCCTTTTCTTCCTTCCCATCCAGAAGATCTTTCTCGCAGAGAACCCTGTTATGGTACAGAGGCCTGCCCCGTAAATATCCCATGCATGGATTTTTGAGTTCAACACGGGATAACATCTGCAACTGCCCTCCCACTTGGCCGAGCCCCACAGAGCATTCTGCTCCACAAACCAGAGTGTGACATGAGGCCCGCTGAGTCAGAATATGGCTGCTATGGCAAGCAGAAGCTATGCTCTGGCCAGTGGCAGGTGGGTTGGGGGGAAGATTAGAGGCAGGAACCTCCACGCCACCAGGGCCCTCTATCTCCATGCCACTGTTACTTATCGCCAGGGCCCACCCACCCACTTCCCACTGCCCCAAGCCCTGCCCCCCACCCAGGATGGCCCTAAGCACATGTTTAACTTTCCCATTGAATTTAACGTGGTGAACTAGTAGATCAGTATCTCAACTTCTTTGTATTGATGATATATTTTTAAACATGTTTATTCCGTTACACATTGCTTTTCCATTTATTTTTATATTTAGAGATTTGCTATAATTTGATATAGTATGCTACAGTAAACAAACATACAAAATCTGTCGATCTATCTATATTTCTCTAAGGCTGATCCCGTTGCTGATCCCATGCGTGGCAGTGAGCTGCCAGCAGGGGGAAAGGAAAGCGGTGGTGCCGGTGGACAGGCTTGCAGGCCAGGTGGGAAACAAAAGGTTGACAGGTGGGTGAAGAAAACAGTGTTGGCAGGCAGGGAAGAAAACGGCGGCAGCAGGCGGGCGTGGGCGGGCGATGTGGGGGGGGAGAACTAGGGGCACAGATGCTCTGTGCCCAGCCCAGCTAGTATAGCATTTAGCCAAGGCAGTGATGCTGCCTGCACTTACTTGGGAGCAAATCCCAACCAGCACATTTGTATATGGTGGGGACATGCAAAGGAGCAGGCTGGAAGGCAGTACATCTTGTTCAATTGATGGTTGTCATCCAGTTAAAGAATGCTAAGGTTGCAGCCCTATCCACATTTCCCAGAGAGTTCTTGGATTTAATTCACTTTCCTGAACGAAATTCCCTGTGGGGCTGACTTCAGAGTAAGCGTGCTTAAAGGTAAATGGTGCCATCAAGTTGGTTTTGACTCCTGGTGACCACAGAGCCCTCTGGTTGTCTTTAGCAGGAGGGGTCGACCATTGCCATCTCCCGCCCAGTATGAGATGCTACCTTTCAGCATCTTCCTATATCGCTGCTGCCTGATAGAGGTGTCTCCCATCGTCTGGGAAACACACCAGCGGGATTTGAACTGGTGACCTCTGGCCTAGTAAGCAAGAAGCCATTTCCCCGCTCCCCTTATAGGTGGCAGCAAGCATGCTTAGGACTGCACTATTAGTTGATTACACCAACAGTTGAGTAATAAACATGTGATCTTAAAATTCACAAGATCTTTAAAAATCCACAATAAAGGTCTTGTGATTTGTAATATGACACAGCCACATCTGGCAGGCACCATCTGAGGCAGCGTCACCGAACTGCTTTCCACAGAAATTTTCCAAAGTATTTTCCCCCAAAGGAGGAGAATGAAGGGATGATATGTAGCAGTGTTAAATAAGGATGGGGAAGGCGAAGAAAGCTTAGCACTGAGAGAACTTCAAGATTGTAGTGTGACGGAAGCGATTCAGCGCATCAGTTCATGTGCTTGCAAAACCACAGAAAAGCAGTCAGCCCTCCATACCGGGGGCAAGTAGCCGGCATCTCGTGGGGGGCGGGATGGAATTGGCTCTCCCGCGGCAGGAGCGCACCCAGCTGCCTGGTGCGGAGTCAGCCTCTCGGCCCGCCGGCTCCTCCTTAGTGCCGACACGGACCGGCAGTGCTCGCGGGGTTTCAGGCATGCGCTCCCCAAAGCCAGGCCGAAGAGCTCCCGCCCCCCGCCTGCGGAGGTTTGGCTCTGGCGCTCGCTTCCTTTCCAGCGGGGAGGACTTCTCTGGTCGGAGACGGAGCCCGGACTGAGCCTCAGCCAGGAGCAAGCCGAGGCGGGGGCGCCCATTTCTCGGGCTCGGAGCCTGCCTGGGGCCCCGCTCCGCACCAAGCGGGCCGGCCGGGGGCGGGTCTCCCACTCCCCCAGCGGCCATCCAGTGCCCGGCTCAGAGACCCAGCCAGGAGGCATGTCTCTCCTCCCGCCACGGCACCTTGTGCAAGCTGTCCGGGGCCACCAGCGGCTTGGGGTTCGGGGCAGGGGGACGTCTTCCTTCCCGCAAATCCCTCCCAGAGAGGAAGCGTGGGCGGGGGTAATTATACATATACGGGCAAAATGCCTGGCGTGGCAAGCAGACGCAGCGGCAGAGGCGCAACGCGAGGTGAGCGCAGGCGGGGCTGCTGGGCCGGGCCGGGGCGGGGAAGAAGCCGGCGCGGTGCGCGCGCCAGAACAGCGCCGGCCAGCCAAGCGAGCGGAGGCTTGGCGCTGCCCTGAGCGCGTGTGCGGCGGGGTGTGTGTGTGTGTAAGGGGAGGATGCGCAGTCGCCGTCGCCAGCTACCGTACTTACCCAGGTACAAGACGAGACTGTATTTAAGATTAAAGAAAAGGTGGTGTGTCCGTGTCGACTCCTGGCGCCCACAGAGAGTCCTGTGTGGTTGTCCTTGGTAGAATAGAAGAAGAGGGGGTTTGCCCTTGCCATCTCCCGAGCGGTATGAGATGATGCCTTTCACACACCAAGGGGGATTCCTGTATTTACTCAAAAGGAAGACGACTCTGAATTTAAGGTGATCCTCTGGTTTCTAACATAAGTGAATTTGGGCTAGAATAGGGAACCTAGTAAATACTTATAGGTAAATGCTGTAAGTAAGCTGCAGCTTACGGTTTTGCATCATAAGGGGCTTCTAGTCTACCAAAAATTTACTTAATTCCAAGTTTTACATAATGTGTTTTCTGTTAAAGAGGCATATTGCAAGAGCACTGTTTTGGTTAGCTTATTAGTTTTTTGTTGCATCTTTGCCAAGTAAAAATAAAACTTTATGATTTACTATGAGTATGTATATACTGCCTTTCAGTCAAAGTTCCTTAAGCGGTTTACATGGATATAAATAAATTAATTAATAAAATGGCTCATTGGGATATTTTCATGACATTTTTATTAGAATAATTTATTTAGCATATTTTATACCACCCAAAACATATGTGTCTGTCTGAGCAGTTTACAACAAAGCCAAAGAAATGACAACAGAAAAGGTTGAAACATTAGTTAAAACAAATAAATGACAACCGAAAAAGTTAAAAACATTACAACAACCTAAAACTATTAAAACAATGTTTTAATATTGGTTGACTATCTGAGTGAACAGGTGTGTCTTTAAAGATGCATCTTTAAAGATAATCGCATTTTTTGTGATGCTCTGGGGCTTTATTAAAGCTTGACATAGCTGAGGGCCTCAGCATGCCCTAAGTAATTGGCATAGGCAGGTGTCTGTAGGGGATCATTGGTGCGCATTCTGAAGAGCAGTGAGTCATGTGTGAAGGACAGAGAATACGATTGAAAAGAATATGATAGGTGGGGAGTGAAAGGAGGCCACATGGAATGCACCATGAAGGCAAGTGTTTGGACACCGAAAGAAATGCTTGAGGTCCAGGAGCGGCCTGGGAGCAAAATGTGGGGTATGCATGACCAGCACTACAGGGAGTGTGAGGGGGATGATGATTTATTTATTTGATTGCTATACCACCCTTCCAAAAATGGCTCCGAGTGGTTTACACAGAGAAATAATAAATAAATAAGATGGATCCCTGTCCCCAAAGGGCTCACAATCTAAAACGAAACACAAGATAGACACCAGCAACAGTCACTGGAGGTACTGTGCTGGGGTTGGATAGGGCCAGTTGCTCTCCCGCTGCTAAATAAAGAAAATCACCATGTTAAAAGGTGCCTCTTTGCCAGGTTAGCAGGGGTGCATGACCTGCTTGAATTTAGCAGCACCTGGAAAATGGGCCCTTGTAAAAGTAAACAAATCTGAAGAATGGTCAAATCTGGAACCACTTCCTTGAATTATTCTTTGAATAAAAACCCCTCTGATCTACCCACATCTACTAGTGCAACAGTGAGTATCCCTTCTCCTCTTCCCTCCCTCCCCTTCTGCTCTCTTTCTCCCTTTTTGTCTTTCCCTCTGTCTCTCCTTTCTTTTCTCATCTCCCCCCCCCAACCAGCGCTGACTGGGGAAGAGAAGGTTAGGTGCACGGGCAATGGGGGCTGGGAAAGATGTTTGTAAAATACAAAATGTCAAAAAATTAAAAAGAAAGAAGTAAATTTTAAAAGAAAAAGTAATGTCCTCTGCTGGCAATGGGTATGAAAGCTAAGCTCTGTCCATGATGAAGAAGTGCTGATTTATTCCTGGAAACAAATCTCCACTTGATGCTGCAGTGACGAGTGCTGACCATGAGGGAGGTGTGAGCCAGTTTTGAGCAACTTTTTCTTCTGTAATAGAGATCCATCCTCTATCGGAGGATTCCTAGTGAACTGAAGTCGAGGAGATGCAGCTTCATTATATTGATCTAAGATGCAAAGCCTCCCCTTGAGGTTGACTGAGGGGAGTAGCTAAGAAACAAGCTATAGAAGTTTGCTGGTTTCTTCTTGTTTGCCAAGTTATTTTCTGGTTCCACATAACTGTCAAAACTGGTCGTTCATTAGTTTAACTCTTCATTCAGGCTATACAAGAGGTAGGGATGTGCTAAACGTTCCGGATACAAAACATTTTGTACCCAAAACAGCCTGTTTCAGGTGTTTTGTAGACAAAACAAAACACCCATTTTCCAAATCCAAAAGTTTTGTATACAAAACAAAACATCCCTGTTTCGCCTACAAAATGTTTTGTTGTTTCGGACCTCCATTTTGTGGTGATCTCTGAGTCTCCATTTTGTGTTTGACATCTCTTTGAATTTCCCACCCTTCCAGCCTTCTGATCAGTGACCTAAATCATGGGCTGACCTGCTGACAATTCCCTCCTTGTTCCCCATTGGCTCTTTTGCTTCTTCCCACTCTTTACTGACCCCACATTGGCCAGGGGAAGGGTTGCTAACCTATGGGGTGCTGGGTTCTGCTGTTTCTGTGGTTTTCTGAGTGTAGATTCTCTGGTAGCATATGAGAGTGGATTCTTGTTTTTCACTGAAAATCTCATATGCTACCAGAGAATCTACAATGAACACCTCAGAAACAACAAAACCCAGTACCCCACAGGCTTGTGGGGATGGGGGTGGTTGGCACCCTATGTGCACTACACAACCCCTCGCTCTGGGCAACCCCAGTGCCCCCCAAGTGGAATTATGGGGCTGCTGAAACCTCCATTATTCCCCATGGGAGAAATCTTAAAGACACGTAAACTTCAACAAATCACAAAAGATCAGCCCTTTGCCCAATCCCTTTGAAATAATTCTGGAAGTTTCCTTGGCCCCATTGGGCACTACCACCCACCACACTCTGCTCTGGGTCATCCCTTTCCCCTTGATTTGAAGTGATACATTTGCTGGAATCCCCATTATTCCCTATGGGAAAATTCTTAAAGATGTGTAAACTTAAAAAAAAATTCACCAAAAAAAATCAGCCCTTTGCCGAATTCCTTTGAAATTTGGGTGTTAGCTTCCACCCATTGGACACTACCACCACCACCCACTCTTTTTGCCCAGGGACCCTTTTTAAAAATCCAAATCGATTCGGATTCGGAAAATTTGGCTACAAAACAAAACAGGGCTGATTCGGATTCAGAAAATTTGGGTACAAAACAAAACGGGGATGTTTCGATTCAGATACAAATTGAAACAAGAAAATTCCAAAATGCAGACCCCTAACAAGAGGATGCTTTTCTCTCATCATCTCAGCTTCTTATGCAGGTTGCATGGATTGCCTTATGTTGCGCATCTTATCTACTCTTAACTAGTGGTGGGAGATTCTTATGTTAGACTCACTCGTGTGAGAAGCCAGGAATAAAGCACTGGATGTTCTGCATGCTAAGAATAAGCTATGTGGGATTCCCTGTAGAAATAGAAAACTAAGATGCTTCCTTGTATGGAGTCAGACCATTGGTCCACCCAGCCCAATATGATCTACTCTGATGAGCAGCCTTTTTCCAGGGTCTTAAGCAGAGGGACTTTCTCAGCTCTGCTGCCTGAGATGGTTAACTGGAGATGCCAAGGACCTTTCCTGTGTGCTCTACCATTGACCTCTGGGTTTCAGTAGGTCAGGCGTCATGAGGCTTTGACCAGGAGTTCTGCGGGTCAAGCGCTACTGGGGAATTTGTTATGTGCAGTATCTAGAAAGGTTCTTGGCTGTTTCTGGTTTGGTTGCTAACTATATATTTCCTCCAGAAAGTCCCAAGGGCTTCCACCATGCCTCTAAATAGAGCTGTGGCTGTTTGCCGATTTCTCCTCTTTGCAGCAGACTGACATGATGGATCACTTTCATCGCCTCGCAGACTTGAGTCAGGTTACACCCCCCCCCCCCCGCCCTGGCATTGTCGCTCTGGCTCCAAGAAACATGATCTCTTTTATTTCCATTGCAACTGCCTTCTACAGCCCTCAGCTTAGTTTGTTGTGTCTGTGATATTTACGTAATTTTAAAAGAATGCTGATTGTCTCCACCATCACAGTTCCTGCCCCCACCCACGCACTCACAAAAAAGAAAGACTCTAGAGGAGACCTGCAGTCTTGCTGGCGTCAGCCCCTCCCTGCCTCCTGCCAGAGAGTAAGGACAGAAAGCCAAGCTCCCACCAAGACTTGCAAAGAAGAATCCTTTGCACATCTGTCACAGCACTTGGGGAGCTGGAGAAGGCATTTGAAAGTCAGTGAGGAGGGAGGAGTGTTTTTATTGTCTGTAGAGCCAGTGTGGTATAGTGGGGAAAGTGTCGGATCAGGGGCCAGGCTAGACATGAGGTGGGAGTTCTGTGACTAGAACCGCAAGCCTCTTTTCATTTTCAAAATGAGCAGGCTGAAGTGCATTACCAGGAACTTGGATGGAGCATATTACCAGCTGCGAAACTCCTTATTGCTAAAAGTGGTAGGAAGCTGTTGCCGCTCAGGATCAGCATGCTAATAAGGCCGGGCAACGTAGGGATGGGCACGGGCCATTTTGGCATGCTATTCCTAGGTTTGAATGTGGCAGGGGAGTCGCTTTAAGGCACGGGGAGGGTGCCCTTACCTCCCCTTCCACACTTCCCCCTCTTGCACTGCATCAAAAATGGCTGGCCCCCACCTCCCGCGTGTGCACGGAACCGGTTCCATGCACACCCCTACTGGACAATGGTGTAGTGCTGGAGGCAAAGGCAGGGGCCCAGTCCCAGTACTTTTCCCCCTCCAGGGTCTCAGCAGCAAAGCAAAGCCCTTTGTTTTCTAGATGGAAACCATATGCTGTTCTTCTTGCTACTCCAACAGTTTGTTACATAACGATATTGGAATACAATTGACTTTATTACCATTCTTCCTGTCTTCTGTTCCAAGGAGTATCCTCAGCCATTTTTGTTTGACAATCCAGCATCCTCTTCTGGGTGAATAACAACATAATAGTTCAAGCTTTGTAGGATTAGGAAACTATCCTTGACTTCTTGGAACGGGGACACCCAAGTCACTGCTTCTCCCTAAGTGGGGTGTGTGACCATTGAGGTGGACATGGCTTCCAGGTGGGCGTGGCCATGGGAGCTGACATGGAGACCATGGAATGTGCACAAATCGCAATGCCTGCACCAATTCGAAGAACAGATCGGACACCTTTAAGAGTGAGTAGAGAAGCTCTGTACCTGCTTCTCTGCCACTCCACGCAGCTTCCTGTGGTGGTACACCCCTTGCATGGCAGTGCCACTGCGGCCTGTGCATGCACTATGGCCATGTGTGCACTGCTGCCACGCAAGGCGTGCTGGGGGCGGGGTGCACTGCTGCCACAGGAAGCTGCATGGAGCAGCAGAGGAGCAGGTATGGACCTGTTCTCACTCTCAAAGGTGTCCTATCTTTTATTTGGGTCTGTGCAGAAATCACGATTCATGCACATACCTAATGGAAAGCACCTGCACTTCTGAAATTGCACTGAGGCTGGGTGAGGTGGACACCTCTGGTGGCAGGCTGGCACAGGCAGCAGATTAGCCACCTCACCTGGCCTGCCATGCCGGAGCTTACCTGGCAAGCAGTGATGCACACGCCCTCCAGTTGCTCTCATCTTTGCCCTTCTTTCCTTACTCCCACTCCTGCTTCTCCCTTTTGAGAAGTCAGAGGGCAGGGAAACAGAGTGGCAGGAAGTGTCTTTAGACCACTTCCTGCTGCTCCATGCTGCCCTCTGATTTTTCAAAAGTCAGTGCAGGAGCAGCAGGGGAGGTCAGCGGGGCACGAAGCACAGCAAAGGTGTCAGGATGGACCAAGAATATCCCTCTCGGAGATGGTGAGCAAAAAGTTGACATTTCATG
The DNA here is from genome assembly GCF_027244095.1 of Hemicordylus capensis. Classification (NCBI taxonomy): domain Eukaryota; kingdom Metazoa; phylum Chordata; class Lepidosauria; order Squamata; family Cordylidae; genus Hemicordylus; species Hemicordylus capensis. Next base: position 7,664,907 of record NC_069660.1, read on the forward strand.
TGAAATGGGCTCCCATTTGTTGATATTGGAAAGGCAGATGCAATTCAGATACCAATAAATTGTTTCTGTTGTGTGATATTCTTATGTAATTGTATTACTGTACCTATTAATATATTCTTCTCTCCAGACCTTTTTATTGTGTAACTTAAAAGAAAAAAATATAAAAGCTGCAAACAGAGAACAAACATTTCAACATACAGACGTCAAAATCAGTGTTCCATGACTCACTGTTTAAAAATCCACACTCTTATATCCCAAACACTCTCCCTAACTTTTAAACAGCAAGACATGGAACCCTGAAGTTGACATCTGTACATTGAAATGTTTGTTCTTTGCTTGCAGCTTTCATAGTTTCTTAAGTTACACAATTAAACCATCTGGAGAGGAGAATTTGTAGTAGACCCATCATGCATATTGCGTCGCCAGTATATCAACTAATATTTATTGATTGCTGACTGCTAACTGAGCAAGTAGAGATAGGCACAAAGCCTCTGCAAGCTCCCATTATGGATGGGGGGCATTTTGAGGTGTCGGGGGGGGGGACTACAAGCCATGCCCCCAAATATTAGGGGCCTCCCTCCCAGATCAAAAGCCAAACTCAAAGAAGCAAAGAGCACATATGCTTTGCAGGCTTGAACAAAGGCTCTGAAAGGAAGTTCTCCTTCTGTCCATCAACAGGACACAGCCAATAATACCGACGTTTCGGGGGCAGGAGGGTGGGAGAAAGAATTGAGAGAATGGCTTGGGCAGGAAGTAAGGAAAACCATTGGCAGTGGCTGTTAGCAGTTACACAAGCTATGAAGGTAAAGTGTGCCATTGAGTTAATTTCAACTCCTGGCGCCCACAGAGCCCTGTGGTTTTCTTTGGTAGAATATGGGAGGGGCTTACCATTGCCTCCACCCGCACAGTAAGGTGATCCAGTTGACATAGTATATCTGGACTTCCAAAAAACTTTTGGCAAAGTTCCTCATCAAGGACTCCTGAGGAAACTTAGCGGTCATGGAATAACTGGACAAACACATGTGTGGATTGCTAACTGGTTAAAAGACAGGAAACAGAGGGTAGGGATAAATGGAGAGTTTTCACAATGGAGGGAAGTAAGAAGTGGGGTCACCCAGGGATCTGTACTGGGACCAGTGCTTTTAAATATATTCATAAATGATCTAGAAGCATGGGTAAGCACCTATACGCTGAATCTCTTCCCTGGTGTTTGCTATCTATCTTTTTACCAGCTGGCACGGGCTTCTGTCTGCTCTTTATGTGGTTCTGCTCTGTCCTCTTCTGTTTTATCTGAATCCTTTGCACCCTCGCACTTTAAAGGATGGCTTTTGCCGAACGGGATACTGCCCAGCTCCCATCGGCTGTTCCCCAGGCGTCATTTTAAAAGCTGCTCTGCAACCTTTTTGATTTTAAGTGCCAGCAGTCTGGTTCCATCTTGGTTCAAGTGCAGCCCCTCCCTTTTGTACAGGCCTTGCTTGCCCCCAAAATGTATCCCAGTGCCTAACAAATCTAAACCCCTCCTCCCGGCACCAGCGTCTCATCCACGTATTGAAACCCCTCAGCTCTGCCTGTCTCACTGTACTTGCGCATGGAACAGATAGCATTTCTGAGAATGCTACCTTGGTGGTCCTGGACTTCAAAATGCTACCTATCAGCCTAAATTTGGCTTCCAGGACCTCCCGACTACATTTCCCCACATCATTGGTGCTGACGTGCACAAGAACAGCTGTCTCCTCCCCAGCACTTCCTAACAGCCTATCTAGACGCTGCATAGTGTCCACAACCTTCGCACCAGGCAGGCAAATTGCTATGCGGTCACAACACGTGGGTCACAAACCCATCTCACTATACCTCTAATGATCGAATCGCCCACTACAAGGAGGCCCCCACCCCCCGGAGGAATATCTCCTGTGCGAGAGGATATGGGCTCATAATCCATGGAAGGGGTCCCTTCTAAAGGAGCATTTCCCTCTTCCTCAAACTGATGTCCTCCTTGCCTGAGACCTTCATTCTCCCTAACAGCAGCAGAGCTATCAGCCTTGGAGTGGGATGCCTCTAACACTTCCCTGACGGTCTCGTCCACATGCCTCTCTGTCTCTCTGAGCTTCTCCAGATCCGCCACCTTGGTCTTGAGGTAACGAACTTGTTCCCTGAGAGCCAGGAGCTCCTTGCACCGAGCACACACCCACGACTTCTGCCCATGGGGCAAATAGTCGTACATGTGGCACTCTGTGCAATACACTGGGAAGTGCTCCTTCCCCTGCTGGCTTTCTATCTTCATACTGTTTTTGTTGGCTGTTTACAGTATTTAGAGATAGTTTATTAGGATAGGTCTCAGCTGTAATGGTCAGCTATTTAACTGTCCAAACAGCCTTTCTCAGGAATATGAGGGCGGGATTTGGACTTACCTTCTCTTCTCCACTGGGCTCCTTGTGATCACAGGGGCTTGTTCCAGGCTCCCTTGCACTCCTCCCGCTAAACTCCTACAAAACGCCAACGTCCTCTTTGCTGTCCCTGTACGCTGTGCTCTCGGGCCTTCACCTCTTATGTAGAGAGTCGGCTTCCACCCCTGAAGCTGCTCCTGCTCTTTCCACAGTAGGCTCCAACCCTTTACGCTGGCACTGATTACCTGATTTTAAATTCCAGGCCCGCCCCCCACGAGTTGCTTGCTGTTAGCCACGGACACAGTCTTGGGGTCAGCAAATCCCTAAACGTGAGTAAGTTTAAAGTTTTTTAAACATGAAATGATTTTAATACAAATTTTAAACTAGGAGCCATGTACTTGTCACTCATTCCAGGCCCTTAGCATTAATTGGACAGACTGTCATAAACCATGACTAGCGTACCAGCCAATGAAAGCAAAGGCACTGGATGATTGACAAGTGCTTGGTTCCTATTTTTGTTTGTTTTTAATGGTAGAATGGTGCCTGCAGCTCTGTCCTTTTGGAGAAGAGACTGTAGACTGGGCTTTTCCACAAAACAACATTGCTCTAGCTTAGAATTCTGTTTTTAATATCCTCATCTGCAAGGGGGAAATACTCGCTCTTTCCTGGTGATGCCAAGTTGCACTTTGAGTGCTAAGGAAAATGCTGATTCCCAAAAGTGAGAATGTTGGTGCGGGGAACTTCCACTGTGATTTTTGGAACTCATGCTCTGATGCTCCCAACAGAACCAGAATTTCCCCAAGCGTAAAAGTTCCAAGAGAGAAATAGCTGTCTGTAATTCTTACTGTTACGGCATGAGTTGATGGCACAGGTGCCTATTAGCAGAGTTAACAGCTTGTTTTGCTTTTGTGTCTTAGGAGTGGGATGTGGCCAGAACAATTCTGAGAATCCACCTCCTTTCCTGAACATTTTGACCCATAAGGGAATGCACCCCACTGGAACAAAGTTGGAGGACAGAATAGGTGTTCCTGTTTTGTCCCAGTATGTCCAACATGATACATTCTGTGATCCTCATTGGGTGATTCCTTCCTGCCACCCACTGTCTACAACACACTATATTCCTTGCTGTCTCTGGTGTATTTCTCTTTTTGCTCAAGAAGAGCTGGGTGCTTTGGAAAGGCCGGCATCTGTGTTCTCCAAGCTGGCACCTGAGAAGAAGTCAGGCTTGAGACCAGGCAGTCAATAAGACTGAAAAGCTGTGCTAGGCACAAGTATTGAATCTTACTTACTGACACCCAACCTGGCTTCCCCCTCTTAGTCTAGCTCCCTAGCAAAATGCTCTAGACTCTGGATGATATGATGCCTCAGGACCCTGCTTTGCTCCATCCTTGTTTCCATCCGTCCTCCTCCAATGACTAGAATTTTGGATCCTCAGTTTGAGTAGTTGAACATAAGAAGTTGCCATATACTGAGTCAGGCCACTGGTCCATCTCACTCACTCTACACAGACTGGCAGTAGCTTCAGCTTCTGCAAGGTTGCAGGCAGGCGTCTCTCTCAGCTCTATCTTGGAGACACCAGGGAGGGAACTTGGAACCTTCTGCATGCAGATGCTCTTCCCAGAGCAGCCCCATCCCCTAAGGGGAATATCCTACAGTGCTCACACATGTAGTCTCCCATTCAAATGCAAACCAGGACAGACCTTGCTTAGCAAAGGGGACAACTCGTGCTTGCTACTACAAGACCAGCTCTCCTCATCTTGTGGGCAACACATTATGCAACAGAGCTGCAAGCAAATAGGAACACCTCTGGGGAGCTTACTCCCTCCCCCCACTTGGATAGTGTGCCTTTTGGGGGACAGCCAGCCCAGCCCAAACCCCAATGGCACCCGAGATGCCCCTCTCCCTGTACTCAGGCAGCACAAAGTGTGCTGTGGAGGAACCCCCGATCCACGTGGATCTTTGTTCCCCTCTCCATCTGGCAGGCCCACCACTCTCCTCTTCCAGCTCCCCACTGTTGAGCACTGTTGAAACAGCAGTCCTCGCACAGCAGAGGATGTTCTGGTGGCAAAGAAGCTCAGCCCAAGAGATTATCTGGAGATATTGGGTTGAGTTCAATATCAATATCAATATCAACACACAAACACCCGCCACCGCACAGTCCCTTCTTCCTTCTGCCCCTTCTCCCCACCTGGACAGGTTTCCCCCCACACCCTCCCACTCCTCCTCCTCCTCCTCCTCACCTTGTGGTGGTGGCCGTGGCCATTGCTGCCGCCACTCTGTGGTTGTTGGTCTCTCCACTCTCCTTTTGAAAATGCAGGGTAGGGGGCTGGGTAATGGGAAGCTAGTGGGCTCTTGGTTCTTGCTGCTTCCCTCTCCTCTCCTTGCACTGAGATGAGCAGCAGTAGGGCAGGCAGGGTGAAGGGAGGCGCAGTCTGCTGGTCATCGCCTCCAGTCTGCTGATGGAGGCCACCATGACTCATAGGTGGGCCGGCTCTAGAGGGCAGATTCTGTGCTGTTGGGTCTTTTCCCCTGCAGTTTCACAGGGGTCACTTGAATCATGTGCCTGAGTTCTTCTCGTCAGCCATTGCCCGTGCATTCCAGACTACCTCTGCAGCTTTAAAGACTAAAAACTTGCTTTAAAAAATTCTAGGCTCTGTATCCAATATAAAATTGAACGTTTTGCACAATGTTTGTGGAATATGCACCTGATTGTGGTGCGCAGGAGAGAACATGATACTTGGACTGGGTTCTTACGGTGTGTTGCTGCTTGAGTCTTGGGGCCAGATGAGATGTTATGCTGAACGTGTGGCTTGGCCCTGCCTGGTTGCTCCTTCTTCAGTTAAATAATAGTCACAGGGGCTGAGATTAGGACTGTAGCAAGCAGGTAAGAGGGTATTTGACCTTTACACTTCATGCCACATCTTGATGAAGATTGAACCTGACCCCCCTGCCACCCCAAAAGTTACTGTTAGGTCTGGAAAAGAAGCTTCCAACTAAAGTTTGGTCAGTGCTTCTTGTTGATGCCTGAGAGACTGAATGGTTCAGATCTGTGTTCTGGATTGCAGTCTTCTGTATGGCTTCATGGAATATGGCAGATGATGGGAATTGTAGTCGAACGACATCTGATAACCCCACTTTGAGCACCCCTGGACTGTGGGGTGTGCTTGTTTGTTTTTTAAATTACCTTGTGTTCAACGGTCTCTGGCATACACAGAGACGGGCCTTCTCGGTTGCTGTCCCGAGATCATGGAATGCACTCCCCACTAAGATACAATCCTCCCCATCTCTGGCAATTTTAAAAAAACATCTAAAACCCCATCTTTTTAGCCAGGCTTTCTCAGCCTTTTAAAATTTGTTGGTTTTAATTTTGTGATTGATTTTAAATTGTTGAATTGTTTTAACTTTTTATATGTGTTTTAATTGTTTTATGTTAACCGCCCAGAGACGAAAGTTTAGGCGGTATATAAATGTGATGAATAAATAAATAAAATAAATACAGCTCACATTTAGAAATAAGTTGACTTTTAAAAAATAGAAAAATTCACAGTAATTTGTGTACTGCACCAAGTTTTCCAGCACTTTTGAGCTGTGTGATTCATAGATAGGAACAATAATCATCTCTCTCTCTCTCTTTCTCCTTATGCAACAGAAAGGCAGTGAACACGTCTTCCATTCCTGAAGATAAAATAACGTAGGCTGAGTCCACAGACTAAATACCTCATCCAGTCCCAGAGAATCTGATCAGAATCTTAAAACTCTCAGTACTATGAAATCCTGCTGCAACCTGCATCCTTTTAGGAATCTTTCACAGGTAATGCTTTCTGCTGCACTTGAGGCTTTAGGGTTTTTCAGCTTCATGCCAGGTGTCTTCTCTCCTCCACCACCTACCCCTCCCCTACACCCATGCCTCTTTGTTTAACATCTAGCCTGAAGAAGAGTTCTGGAGAACTTAAAAGCTTGCTCAATATTTTGTGCTATTTTAATTGGTCCCGAGAAAGTTGCCACACTGACTTTTTGGTTGTGGTTGTGGTTGTGGTTGTTGTTGTTTCCTAATGGACCAACTGGTGGTTGTTGTTATTTCCCTAATGGACCAACTGGTTATTCTAAGTGGTGCAGCAGAGAAATGTTTGACTAACAAGCAGAAGGTTGCCAGTTCGAATCCCTGCTGGTATGTTTCCCAGATTATGGGAAACACCTCTGTCAGGCAGAAGCAATATAGGAAGAGGCTGAAAGGCATCATCTCATACTGTGCGGGAGATGGCAATGGTAAACCTCGCCTGTATTCTACCAAAGAAAGCCACAGGGCTCTATGGGTACCAGGAGTCAAAACTGACTTGACAGCACACTTTACCTTTAATGGACCAACAGAGCTACCTACAGTTTTATTCTTATTATTTTTAGTAGGTTTGTAAATATGGAGAGAATAAATATGAATTTTTCACCTTCTCTCATAATGCAAGGGGGATAGGCAGGGCTCAGGAAATCCACTAGTCTACTTGTCTGTGATGAAAAATGATGCCTGTTGGGGGGTGGGGAATCCTATCGAGTAATGTAGTAACGTAGATCGAGTAAAACATTTTTGTCTGGCTGGTGAAGAGATCCAACACTGAATAATAGCTGTGACAACTAGGTCGAACCCCCATGTTCAGGGGCAGTATCTGAATACCAGCCATTTGGGACAAACAAGAAGTTAGGGTTGTTATTGGAAGCATTGGGTCAGATCCAGAAGGGCTTTTCTAATGTCCCTACAAATCATAATCATTGGGAAATCAGTGGCAGCATGGCACTGAATATTGGTTGCTGGGGAGGGGTGTGACCTTGACGCTCTGCTTGTGGGCTTCCCAGAGACATCCAGTTGACTGTTACTGGAAATGAGGTCCTGGGCTGCTTTTAGGAGTCTAAAAGGGAGCCAAAGCAAACAACAGTTGTACAATGTTGCCTGTAGGACTTGGCAGGCCCAGCAGACAAAATGTTCTTTTTCTGTTTCTGTGTTCCCTGTCATAGTAATACATTAGAGCCGCAATAGCATCACACAAATTAAATGAATGCACAACATGTCTTCAAAGAAATGTTTTTAAAGTCACTTAACAATTGTTATAAGCTCCAGAGCACCGTTAATCTGTTGCAGCAAAGTGTGGGAATTGAACCTGGAGTCTGGGCCGTCTTTTGCCCATACAGGGCCCAGGGCAAAGATACGTTCCGGTCCCCCCCTCCCCCCCCCCCGCCATGATGCATCGGCCTTATTCCAACTCTGCTGCTGAAACTAAGAGAGTCTTTGTTGTGGTGCTGGCGTGGGGGGCCCCTCTTAGCAGGAGCCCTGGGGGACTGCCCCCCCCCAGCCCCCTCTTCAGTCAGCCCTGTCTGGAACCTTTTGAAAGGCGGGGTCAGTGGGTGGCCACACGCAAACTCAGGCTGTGTGTGCAACTCAGCACCTCTGAGACCCACAGCTAGGACTGGAGAAGCTGGAGGCTCAGTGCCCAGAATGCACTGCTCTCCTGACACAAGTACTGTCCTTACCCTAATAGAAGATTTGTTTGTTATTTCTCTGTGTAAACTGCCCTGCGCCATTTTTGGAAGGGCGGTATAGAAATCGAATTATTATTATTATTATTATTATTATTATTATTATTATTAATAAGATGACTTTGAATTTAAGAGGACCCCTTTTAAAAAAACAAAAACAGGTTATACCTCTATTTACCTGAAAGGAGCAGGACTCTGAATTTAAGATGGACACCCCTGATCCCATCCCCAATTTCTAACATCATCAAAGAACTTTGGGGAAACCTAGTCTTGGTAAATACGACGTGTATGTCAGGCCTGCCTAATCAGAAGCTTTATGCTGCCAACCAGGCATGGGGCCAACATTGCACCCTAATATTCCTTTCTGGGCCTGAAGGCATCTCTGAGCATGTGCAGCTCCAGATCACTCACCCCTGATAGGCAAGGGCTGTCTTCACACCCTCCAACACTTCGCAGACAAAAATAGGGCACTCGTGCATACATGTAACTGTCCCCAAGAATTGCTTTCCTGAGCACTTTCTTTGCCACTATTGTGCATTGCTAAATGCGGCTCTCCCTCGCTGTTCACTGTGTTAGCAGGGGGAGAGCAACTGGCCCTATCCGTCCCCAGCACAGCATCCTTCCGGTGGCTGTTGGTGTCCATCTTATGTGTGTTTTTTAGATTGTGAGCCCTTTGGGGACAGGGTATCCATTTTATTTTTTTATTTATATCTATGTAAACCACTTTGGGAACTTTTGTTGAAAAGCGGTATATAAATATTCGCCGTCTTCATAGTAAATTATTCTGTTAAGAGCCTGTCTAGGCTTCTGAAAGAAATCCACAATATGTTGTTTCTTGGTTTTATTTAATTTATACTCCACATATAAATTAACTAGGGATACAATTTTTTGTTAAGGGGGAAAAGTAAGAATATTAAACCTCAGAAAGGATCTGATCATTGTTATTTTATTTATTTAATAGTTGTATACACCGCTCAACTCAATTTTATGAAAGGGAGATGCCAAACGGGGGAGAGAACCTCAGGAGCCCTGGAAACGGATGCTTTAGGGGCAAACTAAATTAATTTAGATTTCACTGCCTAGAGATGTACACACCACCTAGAGATGTCAATCAATCATCTTTATTACGGTCAAAGACCAGCACAGGCCTAGAGATGTACATATCAGGCAGTATAAAAATATGATCGATAAATAATAAAATAATTTAACTGCATGAAATGCATACTTGGGCTCCATGTTGCTGTTTTTCTCGCGCAACCTGTGGTGTGCCTCCTGCTGAGAAACCTCTCCCTCAGTCCCTATGCATTCCAGGAATGATGCAAAGCTATTTGCTGTCTCCGTTAGGGATGGGCACGAACCTGTTTGCACAATTGTGCAATGGGAGGCTCTTTTACGGGCCTCCGAACAGGTTCGAACACCGGGGGAGTTCGAAGTTTGATGCCGCGGAGGGGTGCCACTTTAAGGGCAGGGGAGGGTGCACTTACCCCTCCCATTGCTTTCCCCCTGTGACAGGCACACATGCACCCAGCACTTCTGGCCACTTCCGGGCAAGGAGGGGAAAGGGGCGGCAGGGAGGTACACAGCTGCCCCAAAGGTATTTACTGGCAACGACCGCCAGCAGGGGAGAAGCGACGGGAGGGGTAAGTGCACCCTCCCCCGCCCTTAAAGAGGCACCCCCGCCGGAATTGAACCGCCCCTCCCTGGTTCCGTGCACATCCCTAGTCTCTGTAGCACAACAGCAAGGTTTGCGCCACTGGACCGAGGGTGCACAAGACTGAGCAGCTTTGCTCACGCAGCCCCCTTGCATGCACCTTCCTACAATGCCCTAGAGCAGCATTTGTTTGGATGTCAGCCAGTGTCCAAAAACACTGACATCCCTTCTGGTTGGATGAAGAGGAATGGGGAGAGCGATTCACTCGGGGCAGGGATCAGAAAATAAGAAGTCCCTGTCTCAGTGCATGGAGTCCCTGAAGAACAGAGGGGTCAATGGAGGGCTAACTTCTGCTCCTTCTTTCCCCTCCAGTGGGTGGTCTGCAGCGTCCTGCTGTTCTTGGGCCTCTCCAGCTCCAAGCCCACCTACCGATGGCGAGATCGCCAGACCAACGAGATCCTTGTGTGCCAGCAGTGCCCACCGGGGACTGCGGTGGCCAAGCACTGCACAAAAAGTACGCCCACCGCTTGCCAGCCGTGTCCCGAGCTCTACTACACGCAGTACTGGAACTACCTCGAGAGGTGCCTCTACTGCAACAACTTCTGCGACCATCTGGAAGAAGAGGTGCAGCCCTGCAGCGCCACCCACAACCGCGTCTGCCAGTGCAAGCCCGGCTACTACTTTGAGTCGGATTTTTGTCTGCCCCACACCGAGTGCCCCGCAGGGAATGGGGTCACTCAGCTTGGTATGTATTGCAACCCGAATTCCAGAGCTCCGTTCTTGAGTAATGCTCCATTGGCCCCTATTTACTAGGGCAGTTCTTACTTTGAGTCCATGGGAAGCTGCCTTATACTGAGCCAGACCCTTGGTCCATCCCGCTCAGGATTGTCTACACAGACTGGCAGCGGCTTCTCCAAGGTTGCAGGCAGGAGTCTCTCTCAGCCCTATCTTGGAGATGCTGCCAGGGAGGGAACTGGGAACCTTCTGCATGCAGAAGCAGATGCTCTAGGGAATGTACTGAAATGAATGACAGGGAATACCCACTGGAAAGCTCAGATGCATGAAGTGCTATCCTGGGTTGGCTAATATATATATATGTTTGGGTCTCTGAGGCTCGGGTGCGCCCACCCCGCAGGTAGAAGGCAGCCAGTGGATTGCAGGTTCCTGTGGAAGTTAGTGGAGTATGTCCCACAGATACAAGGCATAGGGCCTGAAAACTGAGAGCATGTTTCTAGACATCCTGTTGTGATGGTGCCAATGTCCAAATCAATGGGAAAGTGGACAGAAGGCTCCTGGAGTATATTGGTGCAAACTTGCTTCCATGCATGTGTAGATAATTCCTTCACTGGGCTACATATTTCTTTCTGGCATTCCTCAGGGCGGTCAGAGGATGGTGGCCTGTAGAATGTAGTGTTGGGAAGTTGCCTCTCGCCTTCCTGCATGTTGCCCAACCTGTTAATGGCAACAATTGCCCCCACCTTCTAATGGGGCCTCAGAATTCTTTCCATGGCTATGGATCACATTCTGTTCTGCTTGGTGATTATGCCTTTTCACACACTAGTAAGGCTCCTCTTCAGCTGTTTGTCAGATGATAGGGTAACCTCCCCAACACAACATTTCTTTAACATAAAGAACAGATACCACTTTGATTTTTGAAATGGTACCTTTGCAGAGTCAGTGACTACATCCTTCAACAGTTTGTAGTGGAGGGCATAGACAGCAGCTGACACACTGTGCAACATTACACACGTGGTAGAATGCAATGTTGGTGCAATTGCACAAGAGGGCTGTTGCACAAGAACAAAAAGTACAGAGAGTCATGTGACTCTGAAGTCATTGTACAGCAAGCTCCATTTGCACAATTGTTGTGAGTGCTCTTGCATAACTTTGCAAACATTGCATACATAATGTTGCACAGAATGCCAGCCCTTAATGCTTGCTATGAGAATACTAAATACAGTGGAGACTATACAGATCTCTAAAATATCTGTTTGCATTGGCAGATGAATCATTTAAATAATTGCGGCTGGTTACTCATCGGTGTTAACATGGACTAAGCAGATTGGCTACATTTAATTGGATGCCACCATTGCCTGTTCCTGGCACCCACAATATGGCCTGAGCTGTGGGTCCTCCTGAGCCTCTCTCAGGCCGAGTCAGACCTTGGGGCCCATCTGCCTCAGGGCTGCCTGCTCTTCAGGGCCTTTCCTAGTTCTGCAACTTGGGACCTTTCCTTGAAGATGCCCACAGGGGCGTATCTAGGGTGGGGCAGGCAGGGCACGTGCCCCGGGCACCACTTGAAGGGGGCGCCATTTTTTAAAATTAATTTTTTTTTAAACGGCCACCAAAAACAAAATGGCCACCACACATGCTCAGATGGCCTCTGCAAGGCCTCATGCCAGGCCTCGCAGAGGCCATTTGAGCATGCACGGCAGCCATTTTGTTCTTGGCAGCCATTTAAAAAATATTATTTTAAAAAATGGCCAGCGCACATACTTAAATGGTCCATGTGAGGCCTGACATGGCCTAGGGCCTTAAAGAGGCCATTTGAGCATGTGTGGTGGCCATTTTGTTTTTGGTGGCTATTTTAGGTGGTATATAAATTCATATTTAACAATAAATTTGAGCATGTGTGGCAGCTTCCAAAATGGCTACCACGCCAATCTTTACAGGCCCAAACAGGCCTGAAAATCAGCCCAGGACAGGCTGCGGTGGTGAATTAAGAGGCTGGCGGTGGGAGGGGGAACCTTTGCAGACCCCTCCCCCATGGCCTTTAGGAAGCCCCCCAAAGGGGCTACAGGTAAACACATTTTTTAAAAATTTAATATAATATAAGTCACTGTTCACATATTCAGTTTGGCACTATGTACAGAGAATCAGGGCTTGTGAATACTGAGCTGAAGCTTATGAGCTAGGATTGTATTCATTTGCTCTTACTTTGCTTCTTGTGATAAGTGAGTTAAATGTGATGTCTTAATAATATGGCTATAAATGGTGAGTTTGTCTTTGAATCAGTGTGAAATCCTTAGTATTAAGGCCCACTGGGAGTTTCTTGCTCTCTTTCTCTCATTTTAACTGTCTTTCTGAAACACTAGAATATATTCCAAGCAGTGACACGGTGTACTCTGCATATCCTTTAATTATTTTCAGAGTATCTGGGAAAAGCCAAATTCTCCATTTATTTTTAAAACTTATGTAATAGTGATGCTACAACGCATAGTAGAGAATTAGACAGGCACTTCTGTTTAGTTTTCCAAGTACACCTCCACATAGTATTTGGGTATTTCATGAGCCTCAGCATACTGAAATTTGTAGTTTTCCAGCATTTTTTGGTCTGGCTACGTCCACTGCTAAATAGTTTTTGAAATATTAAAAGATTAACAAGCTTGACTTGTATTCTTGAGCTGATATTATGGTAAAGTTATCTCAAAGATGGGTATTAGATGTTTGGACAGGGGTGCAATTTCAGTGCTTGCCCTAGGCGCTATTTTCCCTAGATACATCTCTGGATGCCTGGGAGTGAACCTGGGGCCTTCTGTATACAAAGCAGGTGCCCTGCCGGGGAGAAGCAGACCTTCTTCTGCAGTGCAGGCATCACAAATCCAAAGGGGAAAGCATTCATGTGAAACTGGTGGAAGGCAAGACTGAGTTTCTAAAACAGCCCAGTCCTGTTGCTTTGATCCCTTAAGGAGGACTCCCTTTGGTCAACCTATTCCATACACTTATATGCTGTCTTTCCTCCAAAGGGTTCAGGCCTGGGGCTGGGACTGTGGCTCAGTGAAAGGACATCCGCTTTGCATATGCAGAAGGTCCCAAATTTAATCCTTGGCAGCATCTTCAGGTAGGGCTTGCAGAGACTCCTGCCCGAAATTTGGAAGAGCTGCTGCCAGAAAGAGTAGGCAATACTGAGCTACAAGGACCAGTGGTCTGACTCTGTATAATGCAGCTTTCTACCTCCCATGCCTGCCCACATGGGATTATCCATTATTTATTTGGCTGATTGATTGATAGATGCCTAATATAAAGCATCTCCAGGTGATTTACATAAAGTATAGTTGGTCATTGCAACAACTTTCTGAGGTTGTCTGGCTGAGAGAGCATGGCCTAGGCCGTGGACTCCATGACTGAACATCGATGCTGAGCCCAGCCCAGGGTTCTCCAACCTCACTGCGATTCACAGGGAAACATAGGAAGCTGCCATATACTGAGTCAGACCACTGGTCCATCTTGCTCAGTGTTGTCTTCACAGACTGGCAGCAGCTTCTCCAAGGTTGCAGGCAGGAATCTCTCTCAGCCCTATCTTGGAGATGCTGCCAGGGAGGGAACTTGGAACCCTTCTGTTCTTCCCAGAGTGGCCCCATTATCCCCTGAGGGGAATCTCTTCCAGTGCTCACACTTCTAGTCTCCCTATCACATGCAACCAAGGCAGACCCTGCTTAGCTTAAGGGGTCAAGTCATGCTTGCCACCACATGACCAGCTCTCTTCCCATAGATTCAAAGCAGGTTCCCTGACTGAACTCTGTGCATTGCTGATCACCTGCCAAGTCTGGCCTTGATCAGAGTCCGAAGTATGAACCTGGCAGAGGAGCATCCGGGGAATCATTTCCTTCCTTTCCTTATCAGGAGCGGGAAGGAACTGTCCACATTCCTCAAAAGGAAAGGAGGTGTCCACTTTCGCCATCACTTTTTGTTCTTGACTGGAAATTCCCTAGCTCCATGGCGCTCTAAGTGAAAGGAGATGCCCTATCTTTTCAGGAAGAGAACAAGGTCTGATTTCCAGTCCTTGCTCAGTCACGAGCTCTCACATGGGCAAGTCCTGTTCTCGCTGGGGTGGGGGCCAGAATTCTTTGAACTGATACATGCTCATCCTTTGTGCTTCGCTGAGCAGCGATGACAAGTTTGGGGGCTGCACAGCAAGTTTCCTTTGAGAAAAAGAGCCCTGGAGATCTATAGTGGTGTTGCAGTGATCTGTTGGTCTGAGGAGGACTCACAATGAAGGTGCAGAAGCAAGCAGACAGGCAGGCTCGGCTAGCCTCAAGCAAATCATCTGTCCAGGGCCCCCAAATCAGCAGTTGTGGCCTTTGTCCAGCAGCCTCCTTCTCAGGCAGGTGCTCCCTGGCACATGATCTGCACATGGCACAGGTCACCTTATGGATAACAGTCCTCTGTTCCTCCCAGTCAAAATTAAAGATGAGAAACGCAGATGAAAGATCCAGAACCCTGGATTGGAGGTTTTATTTTGTGAGTGGGGCAGGGCACTCAGGAAGGCTAGATCGGGGGGAGAGGAATGGAAAGAGAGGACAGAGCTTTGTCCAGGCTCGGTATTTCTACTACGACAAATATTTCAACACATGTTCTCAAAAGAGGTTTAAAGGTAATGCGTGCTGTTGAGTCGGTGTCCTGGCTACCACAGAGCCCTGTGATTGTCTTTGGTAGAATACAGGAGCGGTCTACCATTGCCTCCTTTCTTACAGTATGAGATTAGTCTTTCAGCATCTTCCTATATTGTTGCTGCCCAAAATAGGTGTTTCCCATAGTCTGGGAAACATACCAGCGGGGATTCGAACTGGCAACCTCTGGCTTGATAGTCAAGTCATTTCCCCACTGTGCCACTTAAGGTTTACACAGAGAAATAAATAATAATTAAATAAGGTTTCTTAAAAGGGCTTGATTGATTAAGTGCCATCAAGTTGGTGTAGACTCTGAGCGACCACCTAGATAGATTCTCTCCAGGATGATCTGTCTTCAACTTGGCCTTTAAGGTCTCTCAGTGGTGCATTCATTGCTGTCCTAATCGAGTCCATCCACCTTGCTGCTGGTCATCCTCTTCTTGGTTAGAGTGCTGGCCTAGGACCGGGGAGACACGAGTTCAAATCCCCATTCAGCCATGAAACTAGCTGGGTGACTCTGGGCCAGTCACTTCTCTCTCAGCCTAGCCTACTTCACAGGGTTGTTGTGAAAGAGAAACTTAAGTATGTCGTACACCGCTCTGGGCTCCTTGGAGGAAGAGCGGGATATGAAATGTAACAACAACAACAACAACACCTTTCCCCAGCATCATGGATTGCTCAAGGGAGCTGGGTCTTCGCATAATGTTTGCGAATTATGATAGTTTGAGCCTGGTCATTTGTGTCTCGAGTGAAAATTCTGGATTGATATGTTCTATGATCTATTTGTTTGTTTGGGCTTACAACCTAAACACACACACACACACACACACACACGGGAGACCCCAGCAACAACCACTGGAGGGATGCTGTGATAGGGCTGGAAAGGGATGGTTGCTCTCCCCCTGCTAACTGCAAGAGGATCACCATTTAATCAAGTGTCTCTTTGCTCACTTAGCAGGGGTAGCTGCTTTCTAGTACTTCCCAGAGTACTCCTCCTTGTCCAGCTCTTCCCCTGAGGTAGAGGACTGTTCCTTAAAAGCAGGTTGGATTTTATTTTAACCAGCCTCTTTTCCATGCATTTGATAATGAACTGGATTATGGATTGAGACGAAGAATCATCCCACATGCTCCTGCTGGCTTTACTGCCTTGTATTTCTTGCTTCAGGCCCCTTGGGAATTGCATTTTCCCTGCCTGAAGCCTCGCTTCAGGCCCCTTGGGAATTGCATTTTCCCTGCCTGAAGCCTTGCTTCAGGCCCCTTGGGAATTGCATTTTCCCTGCCTGAAGCCTCGCTTCAGGCCCCTTGGGAATTGCATTTTCCCCGCCAAGGCGAGAGACCTCTTCCATGTTTCATACTCTTGAGACTTTCCCTGGGAACTATCGGAGTGTGAAGGAGATGAGAGTCCTCTGTTACACCTCTCAGCTCACTGCACAGGATTACAGTTGCCAGGTTTCCTTTGGTGGGAGCCATTGCAATCACCTGTGACAAGTGTCAGTTTAGCCCATGTGTGGCTCAGCAACCAGATGTGTTGTTGAAATGCCCCAGGGAGAGCCTTGACAGTTCACTCAGATTAAGGATCAATCTAAGGAAGCCATTGCGTCATAGGCTGAATGTTTATGCTTTGTCCAGCTGTACCCTTTTTGAGTAAGGACAGAGGAGAGGACCTACCTCAGTGGCGGAGTACCCATTTGTCCTGCAGGAGGTGCTAGGTGCTTTGGTTGGGAAAGACCCATGTCTAGAACCCTGGAGCAGCAGCTGCCAGTCAGACAATACAGAGCTATTTGGACCAGTGGTCTGCACCCCACCCCCACCCCCTGGTATATTAGGGTAGACTTGACCCAGTAGGGGAGGTTCTTTTCTGGGCAGATGGAGCCAATAATCAGCCCAGATGAGAGGTCTTAAAGATCAAAGCTTTTATTCTGCAGAGGTACTATTTTGGCTTATGCTCAAAGCAGGACAAAGGACCATTACAGAGAGCATACATTTATACTCTTAAAATTGTTCTCCAGAATAACATGTTGTTCAGCTACATAGCAAATACGTCATCATGACTTGCTAGGATTAGGGAATAAACCACAAACATGCACGCAGGCAGGCAGACAGCCTTATCTCCCTTCTTTTACCCTTCATTTACAGCTTTACTATACATCACCCCCACCCCGGTATGGCAGCTTCATATGACAGAGAGTGTTCACCTGCTGATGTTCTTTCTCCATGGTTCTGTCTTGCAGGCAGCCCGCATAAGGACACCGAGTGTGCACCATGTCCTGCTGGGACCTTCTCCGCATTCAGTTCCAGCACAGATGTATGCCAGCCACACCAGAACTGTTCCATGCAAGGCTTGGAGCTCCTCGTTCCTGGAAACCCATTCCGTGACACCCTCTGCACTTCTTGCAGCTTCAGTAAAGCCAACAATCCCGATGATGATTCAAGTGATGGATCCGGTGAGGAGCTGCATCCAGTCATGCGGAGGCTCAAGGGCCCGACCTTTTGAGCTGGTCTGAAAGGAGCAGTGCAGTTGTGGCATGCCTCCAGTATCATCCTGGGTATTGTAGTTTTGCAGGGGCATTCTTTCGGAAAGCCCTGCCCCTTCACAGAACTACATCTCCCATCCTTGCTTTGAGAAGTATGAGTGAAAATAAGGCCTGGTCTCCCCGAGATGGTCAACTTGAGCTGGACTGCATCAGATTGCAGGCTCACATAATGGGATTCTCCTACATCTAGAAACCACCCCTGGGCACAAAAAACTAGCTTGTCAGGGAGCAGGATTCTTGCCTAGCCTGCCTGCTGACAGGCTAGATTCTAGTGCAGGAACTATTTTTAGACAAAGGAGCATTCTGTTACGTGAGCTTCCACCTGCAGTCGCTGGTGATACCGTCCAAGCATGTCCTGCTCCAGGCGCTGCACAGTCTCTCTGAGGCAGGGGCCAGGATGCCCCAGACCTTGGACACCTCCCAGGGCAACTGGTCAGGACCAAGGACAGAGCCAATCAGCAGGATTCGGAGCTGGCTACCGCATCAAAAGGGGAAGTTGCTCCAGCAGTGACATCTAGCGTACTGTTAGTCAAACACGACTGCCATTACAAATATGCCTATGCTGCTGTTCTTCTGAAGTTCTCGAAGGACTTCAAACCATATAAAAATAATTTTAAAAGGGATAAGATGATTGCCCATCCCCAATGGGCTTGCAGTCTCAAACAGAACTATAAGACAGACACCAGCAGCAGCCACTGAAGGGCTGCTGTCCTGGGACTGGATTGGGCCAGTTGCTCCCCCCCCCCGCTAAATATAAGAGAATCACCACTTTAAAAGGTGCCTCTTTGCTCAGTTAGAAGGCTTGGCCCCGCTCCGTCCAAGAGCAGCCTTGATCTTTAAAGGGGCCTTGCCTGGTTTTGCAGGCACCTACTCTGACAGTGCTGGGCCCCCCAGGGAGTTTTATTTATTTATTTCATTTATATACCACCCATCCCAGAATGGCTCAGGGTGGTTCACATCCAAAACATGTAACGTAAAATAAAAGCAGTTAAAATATGTAATATAAGACTCATTTTTAAAACCAATTAAGTATTATTAAAAGCCAGGCAGAAAAGATTGGTCTTCAGGGCTCTCGCCTCCAAAGTCATTACCCCTCATATACTTGCGGAGAGTGCATTCCACAACCTAGATGCTCAGTTCTCAGAAGACTCCCTCAAAACTGACGATATCAGCAGGGCCGTGTCCTTGAGTCT
Organism: Hemicordylus capensis; assembly: GCF_027244095.1. Taxonomy (NCBI): domain Eukaryota; kingdom Metazoa; phylum Chordata; class Lepidosauria; order Squamata; family Cordylidae; genus Hemicordylus; species Hemicordylus capensis. The sequence goes on from NC_069660.1 coordinate 7,683,582, forward strand.
TGTTGGTTGGGGTACTGACCCCCCCCATTGATTTGGTGTGGGGGTTTCTAATGGCATGGGGTCACCACCAGGTGTCTGGGCAGTGTTCCCTCTAACAGGAATTCCCAGATGTTGTTGACTACAACTCCCAGAATCCCCAGCCAAAAGCCATGGCAGCTGGGGATGCTGGGAGTTGTAGTGGACAACATGTGGGGATTCCTGTTAGAGGAGACACTGTGCCTGGGTTGGTGGTGCCTCCCAGTCTGACGCCTCTCCCGGACCTTCCACCCCAACCCCTACTCCAGGCGCTCCAGGAATCTAAGTCACATGGCCACTCATAGGTTTACCACCTCCGTGAGAATGATACCTAAGCCTGCAACCGCTTTTAAATGTGTAGTGTAAATATTGTCAGGCGGGCCTCACTAGAGCAGGAGTTCCCAGCCTTGAGTCTTCAGTTGATGGCTTACAACTCCCACCAGCCTTAGCCACAATGGCCTTCAGCCTTTGTGACTGGGGCTGATGGGAATTGTAGTCCAGCAACATCTGGAGACCAAAGTTTGAGAAGTCCTGCTCTAGACAGTTGCTGGGGGAGACATAATCTCCCCCTCTAAACGCTTCCTTAGCATGCACTTTGGACTAAGAGCCTGAGTCGCATCCAATTCATTTGCAGCAGTGTGCACCACTAATTTAATATTGAGCAGTACTGACTATTGATATTGAGCATTGGGGACCAAAGGGGCATCCATTTAGATGGGTAGATGGACGGATCCAGATTTCCTGTGAAAGACTATGTAAGCTCATGGCATCGCTGGGCCATGTGCCACTGAGGACATGTGGCTTAAAGCAAGTTCTGCTAGGCTGCCAGATTTCCAGGCCTTAGGAATCCATCTTACATTTAGTCGGACCATTGGTCCATCTAGCCCAGTATTGTCTACACTGATTGAGAACAGCTTTCCAAGGTTTCGGGCATAGGGGCATCCCTACCCCTACCTGGAGATGCTGCCAAGGATTGAACCTGGGACCTTCTGCATACAAAGCAGATGCTCTACCACTGAGCTGTGGCCCCCTCCCCAATATAGCTGATTTAATATGACCTTGACTGGCTGACACAGGAATCGTGCATAAGCCTTGAGGAGCTGTGGTGCATCTTGGGCACTCTATCTCATGCTTGCCTTGATTGTTTCCTGTCCTATGATCTCCAGGATCTGAGGATTGCCAAGAGGCTGTGATCAACTTTGTGTCCTACCGAATCAAATCCCGGCAAAGGCTGCTGCGATTGAGGCGTGCCTTCATCAAGGACGACCCACAGGACTGCAACAGGAGCCACTTGGAGCTCCAGATGGAACTCCATGCCTACCTCCTGAATCTCAAGAACACCGAAGGGAATGAATTTGTAATAAAGAATCTCAGGGAAGTGCTAAACCACACAAGGTTCGAGCCTATACGACATGAAATCCAGAAGCGTTTCCCCTTGGTTTTATAAGGCTCAGTAGATGCCCTTGGACTTGAGCGGTGTTAATTTCCAGAACAAGCAGGCACAGGTCAGAGAATGATGCACAATGACCTCCACACTCATCTTTGCTGTTCTTCCCATCAGCAGACAGGGCTTCCTCTGTCTGGCGTCTCCTGTCATATGCATCAACAATAAGGGTCACAGTCAATGTTCCCTCTAACGGGGATTCCCAGATGTTGTTGACTACAACTCCTAGAATCCCCAGCTTCAAAGGCTTTTGCTTGGGGATTATAAGAGTTGTAGTCAAAAACATCTGGGATTCCCTGTTAGAGGAAACCATGGTCACAGTTTAGATGTAGTAAGGACTTTTTAAATGAAAGGCAAATGTTTTTATATTATCATTTTTAAATTTTGTGTATTGTTGTTGTTCTGTATGAATTTTCATGGGGGGGGAAGAGGGATGCACTGTTTTTTAAATAATGTAGACATTTTGTGCAGCAAAACTGTCCTCTGCACCTGTGAAAGGCAGCCCCAGGGCTGTTATGGAGACGGGGGTGTTGCAAACCTTCTTAAAACAGCACGTGAGAACAGTCCCATTGTTTCCCCTGAAGGAGGCACGGCAGAAATGCCCATGTGCTGTTTGAGGTCACTGTGCAACTTCCTGCCTCCACAACACCAGCGGGGTGGTCTTCCACATTGCCAGTGGGCCGCTAAAGCCAGTATTCTGCTGCCCAGCATGTCAGCCACACTGCTTGTTGAAGCCAACACGGTCAGAGAAGATATTTCAGTCACACGACATTGGTGCGTGGTGGGGAAAACCGAGCTGCCATCATCAAAGCTGGGTGTTTCTATGTCAGGTTCCGGTCAAGCTTTCTTGAGGGTTCCCTTAGCTGCAGCACCTGCACAGAGGTAAGTCTGAGCCATTTCATCCCCGACATTTTTAATGTCCAGTTCCTCTTCTTTCACAGGGCTTGAGCTCCAGCCAGCCAAGCTCCAAGGGCAGTGAGGGCGGCCCCAGTCCTGCTGTTTGGGGCAATCAGGGCACAGCAAGTTTTCAGGGGCAGGCGGCTGCTGCTTCTTCTGACAGCCGGCACTTCTGCACTTCTGGTGCATCCTTCTTGAGGTGGGGGGCTGTAGCTGGGGGCTGTAGCGGCGGCGGAGGGCTCTTAAGCCCCCCCCGCCAAGAATCAAGGGCGGCCCCCTGCTTAGAGGCTGTGGGTGCGGCCTCCCTCAGCGGCGCCACGGACACGGCATAATCAAGCGGCCGCTCCCGGGGGCTGTAGTGGCGGCGGAGGGCTCTTAAGCCCTGCCGCCGGGGATCCGAGTGCGCCACGCATCCACAGAACACCCGCAAGAGACACGGACGCAGGTACCTTAGGGTTTTATTATATAGGATAGACAGTGCAATGCAGGGTTTTTAGAAGGCTATTCCCACTCCTGCCTGTCTACTGGGAGCCCCCCCATCCCACCACATATGCCTTCACCCCTCCCCAGCTCCAGCAGAACTCAGTGGGCAATGCTCACTTCCTTTCTGCGGAGTCAAAAGGGCTGCCCACGTTGTGGTTTGTTTCCAATGGGAGCTGAGATTCTCCAGAGGTTTTAATGCGACTCCCCAGTGCCATACAGTATGCTTTTTCTACCGAATGGCAATTGCTTTTAAGTGTTTTGAGAGTGGGGGAAGGGAGGCAGAGAAAGGGCTGCCTTTTCTGTCGCTGCTCCTGGCCTGTGGAATCCACTCCTGGCAGATATTTGTAGTTTGGGCTCACTGTCGGCCTTTAAGAGAGCCCTAAAAAAAAAGTATTTGTTTGGACTTGCCTTCCAAGATTTTAAAATTGGTTTTTTAAAAGTATTTTAATATGTTTTTAAATGGAAATGGCTCTGAATGGTTAAAATTGTCTTTATGTTGTTTTAAGTAGTGTGTTTTTAAATGGTGTTTGTTTCAATGTGTGTGTGTGTTTTTTAAATTTGTTGTGCACCCCGCAGAGCCTTTGGATCGGGCGGTCTAGAAATGCAATCAATAAATAAAAAGGTCTAGATCCATGAAAAAAGTTCTACAAGTTTTTCAGTTGGGAGACCTTGCAGAAGTCCATGCAGGGGCCACCTCTAAAACCTTTGTCTCTCTAAAAACCAGGAGGTGTGGCATTTGCTAGCCTTTCTCTGGCAGAGCTCCTTTTCCTCCAGGAAGTTATTCACATTTCATGCCGCAGGGGTGGTATCTGAAGAGTGACTCTGCTTTGCAGCAGATTTGCAAGATGTTTAATTCGGGGGATTAAATTGAAAATTCACATAGGCTTGGCTCCTCTCCACAATCCCAGGCAGATCTTTTTCCTGTGTGTTCCCACCGGCTTGCTCTCCAGCCAATCACAAACAAGAGGAAGAGCTGAGAGAGCTTTGTTTGTTTGACAGCTCTTTATGGAAGAGCAGCATGACATGAGTGACTGCCTGCCTTTTATCACCTTATGTCCCGTCCCCCCACAATACCCCAGTCCATTTAAGAGGCATGGAGTTTTCTCTGTGTCATGAAGAAGAATGCAGCCGATGGAATTAGCTTAGGTGACACCGAGGAGAGCAGGCTCTAAACATAATAACCAGAGCTTGGTCTGTGTGTGTGTGTGGGGGGGGGGGGGGCAGTCTGCTTCCAAGCGGCTGCGGGATTCCCTTCTCGTTCCGCCAGGATTCTAACTGGACAAGGGCAGCAGCAAGTAACCCTGGGTGCACTTGCAGCCTGCTACCCTCTTCTTCTGCCTGCGCTCAGACCCACTCCGAGCCTCACCAAGTTTTCCATGCTCGGCAGTTCCCTTAAACAAGGAATTTCTCCCTCACAACCTACCCAATGTCACAAGCACTCAGAGGAAGGTATTACAACAACATTTCCACACACCCAGCACAGCAGCTGCCAAACTCCCCTTCACGGAGTTTTGAAAAGTTTTGAGCATGGCCACTCCACACGTCAAGGGATACTCGGCAGGGAACAATAGAAGCCTCTGGTCTTTTTTCAAAAGCTGGTGAAACTAGAGGATTCGGGCTAAGCCAGAATGTGCGCCCTCCGTTTGGGGGGAAACAGAGTCCTGTCTGTCCTGGTCCCTGATAGCCCACAGGGACTTCAGGATAAATCCAGCTAATATGTGGACTAGCACACTCCGGAGGAGATTCAGAATAAAATCCCTGTGCGTAAAAGCCTCCAGCTCTCTCATTGGGAAACTCAGGCCTGACTCAGTCACGTAGCCCAGCATAGACTCGGTGCCATGGAGGAAGCTGGCCTCTACCGGAATCAAGCAGCAGTATTATGCAAGTATGCTCGACCAGTGGGAAAGCCACCTTGCAGCAGCAAGGCACCCCTACTGAATCATACAGATATTTATAGCCTGCTTTTCAACAAAATAATAATAATAAATAAATAAATAAATAAAGGGTTAAAACAAATCAAAGGTTCACCAACATATTGTGTATTTTAACATCTATATATTTTAAACACTAATCTCTCAATCCCAACCTTGGGTTCTGACAGCCTAGGCCAAATGGTCTTGGGACTGACGCACACAACAGCATCCGGGGCATAGCAAGGTTGGAGTGGGACCCTCACTGCTGATTAACAAAGGAGACTTTCAACTATGCAATGCGATCCGACATACGTTTTCTCATAAATCCTAACAAATTCAGTACAGTTTGCTTCCAGGTAAGTGTGTAGAGAATTGCAGCCTCAGGCAGCAAATCTAACCACATTTAGCGGGAAGTACATTTCACTGAAACCTAAAGGGCTTTGTAATTTTTTGTCACAAAACAAGCCACTTATAGGACTTTTTTTGATGGTGGTTTGATGGTTAAAAAATATTAAAAACCAACAATTTGTCCAATCCACTTCAATTTAAATATACATATTCCTCCCACATCTCTCTGCTCAAAACCAAAGCCCCATGCCCAGTCATTCCAGGTGATCTAAAGGCTGGGGCTGAAATGGTTTTTGTTGTTGTTTTTAAATGAAGGCTAAGGGCAGATTCTTCCATATCGGGGTGGAACTACTTTTTTAAAAATAGTTTTTAAATTATTTTTTAAAAAATTAAAACCAAATTCCACAATCTCTGAATACATATTCAGAGTCATTTCAATCTGCCCTACATCCCCCCCACCTTATAGTAAAGCTCTATGGCAAGCAATCCCTAAATATCCAAGGGCAGGGGGGGAGGATAACCACAAAAAGGAAATCACATCCTACCTCCATTGCTAAGCCTGACGAGTCAAAAAGCTGGGCAGAGCTGTGGTGGGCAAGGGCAGCCAGTGCTGGCCACCCTGCCTGCCTGCCTCCCTCCTTCCTTCCTGCCTGCCTGCCTATCAGCACTCGAGTTCAGGCTTCAGGGAGGCCTGCACAGAGGCCTCTCTGGAAGCCCTGCCCACCCACCGAACAGCTGAGAGGCGGAGACTGAAGGGGCTGCAGCAGCTTGCAGGCTGCTTCACTCCCCTGGCCAGAGCAGGATGGCTAGCTGGAGAGGGGGCCAGCAGGCAAAGCAAGGGGGACCGGCTAAGGGGCCTGGCGGGGGGCCTCCAGGCCCTGTGGGCCTAGAGACATTTGTCTCCCCTTGCCCAGTAGAACCTACGCCCCTGATGGTGTCCCTCTAAGGCACGTGGCTGCACATGCGCATGCACACCCCAAGCCTTCCACACAGTGAGCCCTAACTGCTGCTCACTTCCTCTGCAGCTGCTGCTGCTCCCCCCCACACACACCTTTCCCCATCACCCCTCAGCTCCCCAGTCCACCATTCAGGCTATTGTGAAGGAGGGAATCGTCTCCCTCTGAGTCCTGTTTACTGCCACTTCCACGTGAGATTGGCAGCAGTGAACAGGACTCTGAAGGAGATGATTCCCTCCTTCACAAGAGCCCAAGCGGTGGGCAGAGAGTGGTGAGGGGGTGGGTAGAGGAGGGAGAAGGATGGGAGGCAGCCCCCCCCCCCCGCGCCTGCAGCCCAAGGAGAGAGAATGTTGAGCTGGGAACAGGGGAGATCTAACAAATGTGCATGCTGTGTGTGTGTCTGTGTGTGTGTTTGAAAGAGTGAGCTACGTGTGCACACTGCCTTGATACTGCCTCCAAGAACAAAACTCTTTCCACTCATGGATGATAAAAAATTAGAGGGAACACTGCCGATACATGATGCTGCTGGTCACCTGCTCCATTGGGTCTTTTGCTCTTATCGGGGTGATGTTCCGTGAGTGAGGACCTCTGTTATTTCCCCATTCTCTTGGATGGACCATCATCTGGTTAAGGTAGGATTTGCAGCTGCAATCCACCTCTGTTGAGGTGAAGGACCTATTATGCAGGTCCAACCAAGAAGGTTATTGGATCCAATAGGATTCCAAGAAGCATTGGAAGAGCTTCAAACTGGCTCTGCTGATGATTCTGTCGACGCTCTGGTGCAAACACAGAATGAATAATGAACTCACTAGAGCAGTTGACACAAACACTCCATAGCATCTTCTCCGACCTGCTTCATAATTAGCACCATGGTATTCAGAAGCATTATGGGCACTGAAGTGGCAAGGTAGAGAACTAGAGTACAAGTGGAGAAAGAAGACTTGGCACGAATCCAATAGATTACAACACAGAGCACCTTTGAAGATCTATGCGCTGGCAATACGGGTGGCCAGGGGCGTAACGATAGGGGGGCAGGCAGGGCACGTGCCCTGGGCACCACTCAGTAGGGGGCGCCAAAAAGTGCCCCCGCCTAGCCCCTGCCTTCCCCCCCCAATTTTTTTTCTGAATTTTTTGTGTGTGCACAGCAGGCAGTGTGGGACACATTGAGCAGTCCCCCTCCCCCTCCCCCTCCCCCTCCCCCTCCCTGGGTCTTGGCCGGCGCCACCCCCTCCATTGCTCCTGGGCGCTGCAGTGTGGGCGCTAAAGTTGCAGTGCCTGCCTGCTTGCTGCTTCGGCGAATCGGCGTCGTCAACAGACCTTTCTTCGTCATGCATATCACTCCGCTGATGCTCACTCCCCACCCCGCGGCGCTGCTCCCCCCACCAGTTGCGCATGCGTGCCTGGCGAGGAGGATACGCCGCGCATGCGTCTGGCCTGGCTCGCCGCCTGCACGTGGACTTCGTCTTTGCTACGCGGCGACCACGAGGCAGGGTGGGAGTTGGACCAGAGTGTTTGTGCAGCACATACAGGACAAGGAGCGGAGGAAGGATTCGGCCTGCCTGCCTCCCGCCTCATCACAACGCAATATAAAGCAAGCGTAGTGGACATTACAAGGACAAGGGGTGTGTGTGTGATGATCTCTCTTGTATTTTTAATTTACTGTGTTAACTTGTGTGTCAAGGGGGAATAGCTGGGTGGTCGCAGCTCTTCGCTTTGGCACTTGGGCTGCGAGTGACCATTATTGCTCTCTCTTTCCCAAAGCAGAGAGAGCCTGGGGGCACAACTTGCTAGCAGGAAGGTCCCCCAGCGTGCCTTACTTCCGCCAAAGCCTGCTTGTGTGCTCGGGCCACTGGGGCCAGGCAGATCCCTGGAATTTACATAATAATAATCCATAATGGTATCGATGGGCACGCAGAGAGAAAGCAGGGAGTGGATGCCTTGGGTTGGGGCAGCAGCAGCCAGCCAGCAATGGGGAATCAATCTCGTCTCCGCTTTCTGCTGGAGTACTGGTGGGGGGGCGGGAATTCCTGCCGTTTTGCTAGACAGGAGAGGAGGAGAGGCGCTGGTCAGAGTTCTGAGTAGGTAGCAAAGTCGTCAGAGAAATTTTTGGCAGTTCCCCCACAGGCCAGCGCTGCTTTCCTTTGCTAGAGCTAAGAGCTGTGGAAGCAACGGGCTTCCAACGAGCTTGGCAACGGGCAACTTGTCTCATTTGCTCGACGATGATCAAGGATGCTTCAGTAGCGCTTAATTCGGCTTGAGTATTTGCTGCCTTCTCCTGAGTCAAGCCATTGCTCTGTCTAACCTCAAAGTGGCGACTATGCCCTTGCATATGTAAGGACAAACATCAGGAGAAGGCTGGTGACTGTTGGAGACAGGGTGTTGTTGAGGATGGATCTTTGGTCTGCTCCATCAAGACAATGTGTACAATGTTGAGTGCAATGAATACATGCAAAGGTTGGCACACAAGTTCCTAAACTCCAGAATGTAAGAAGTGCACATTTTCTTTATCAACTCTACCCCTTCTTATCTAGTTTTGTTATTATTATTGAAGGAAAACACGCCATTAACACATGAACAAGTGCTTCTAAATTTATAAAAGATTAGCTAAATTACTCAGTTTTGAAAATGATATGGTTTCCCTATATCACTTATTTGAGAAGTCACATATTTCAAAGTGGCCTACATTTTATCTTGCTTTCTGTTTGAAGAGAATTGGACCTCCCCATGCTCACCATGGCACATTTTCTTGGCATATTTTTTAATTAACTGTTTATTCCTTGGCATTTTGTGAGTGAGACAATAAACAGTTTCTGACTGATCAATAGGTTTAAAAGGGAAATTGAATTTTATGGAGGGGAATTCTGAATCCTATATCTCAAATTTTAATGGGCTAAAGTGTTCAGAAATCAAAGATTCACTGCTGGAGCTTAGATGAGCAACATTAAACATCTTTATGGAGAACTGTATTTGATCATAATTTGTGCCCTCCAAGGATTCAATAAAAAAAGATCTTAAATATTTTAAATTTGCCTTAGAATGATGGCTCTTTACTGGTTTTAAGAGCTTCAGATAGATTTTTCCTTGTTCACAACATGCAAATAAATAAAACACTAGTGCTAGGTGATTTGCCCAGCCAAGTAGCTGTGATTTAATGTTGTGCATAGCTTTCATTTAGCAAGAATTGCATAGTCTCATTGCTATGGAGCCTTTAAGCTTGACACAGTTTATAGTCTCTGGACTATTCTCCAAAGACGATTACTCTCGCGAAATGAAAGCTATACACAACGTTAAACTTCAGCTACTGTGATGCTGCTGAAATCTAGGAGAACCATCTGTGTTGGAACAGATTCCTATGGCTGTAAAGTTGGAAGCTGCTGTTGCGGGGAAAAATCCCTCTAGAATCTACCCTTCCTGTTTGATTCAGCCACTTGCGTTCATCCTTCTATCACTTGGATAGAGAATGGGGCGTCTTGCCAGAACCAAAGAGGATTAGGCTCAATTCTCGCCGATATACTTGTTGTCTTAACTGAATGGAGCCAAACAACAAGGGTGCGTTGCTCAAAGAAAGCGCTTTATTTCATGTCATGAAAGGCACAAGTATCATCAGAGAGCATCTGGGTGATACTGCGCGCCTGAGTCATACAGTTAGGTAGTTTTTATAGGTTTCAAACATACATGCATATCAATAAAGCGATTAATACACGTCATTAGTTATCAAACTTACATATTCTGGAGGTCTCATCTAGAGCCTGAGAAGATGAGTTACTACCTGGCTTTTATGACAACTTTAATCCCTATGGTAGCTCTTCGTACCAGCCAGACCCTCTTTCTGCTGACTGAGGAATTCAGCTAATGGCCTGTGTTTGACCACTCCTGGTACCTGCTATCTCTGGTGGGCCTCTCAACCCACATTCTTGAGAGGGGGGGCTCTTGCTCTTAACTCTGGCCTCCGAGAGGCTTCTCAACTCTGAATAACCTGCTAGCTTTATATTCCATTATATTCCATTATACTTTTGAGTTATACTTTGATACACACTTTTATATACTTATTTGTAGACCTGGATTAAACAATTCATTATCACTGCTGCCTTCTAAATTTTTAAAATTTTTAAAATAAAAGTTTTCTGAAACATGTGTGTCAGTCAGATGTATGTTTGGGGGGGTGGCGGGGGGCGCAATTTCAGTGCTTGCCCTAGGCGCCATTTTCCCTAGTTACGCCTCTGCGGGTGGCAAGGAACTGGTTCTTTCCTGCCTGCGTGGCTTCTGCAAGTTCTTGTCCAGCAGAGTTGTCTAGGTTTGTGAGCGGTCTTACATTTATTTAATAAATTTGTATACTGCCCAGTACCGAAGTCTCTAGGCGGTATACAGCATAAAACAAAAACAAACCAAGAATTTAACAATTAAAACATAAAACCAGATTAAAAGATCCATTAAAAAAACCACCAACTAACTAAAAAGCTTGGCTGAAGAGATGTGTCTTCAGCTGTTGCTAAAAAAAGTCAGCCGGAATGGAGCAACTCTAGTCTCAGCAAGAGGTGCATTCTGTAGTTCCTGGGCAACTAGTTTTTTGTATATATTTTTAACTGGTGTTCTGCTATTGTTAACTGCCCAGAGATGAAAGTTTGGGGTGGTGTACAAATTTGATGAACAAACAAATAAATAAATAAATAAAAAACAAACAAACTATTCTCCCAGTCCTGGGGCAACCAGCTGGGCCAGTCAAACCCATGAACCAACTTGAAGCGGGTTGCAATCGAATCGCTTGCACTGCAAACCAGTTATGCAAATCCGGGAAGCAGCTCTCCAAGGTTTCCGATGTGAGACTTTCCTAGCCCAGTCTGGAGATGCTGCCAGGGAGTGAGCTGGGAACCTTCTGCATGCAAAACAGAGGCTCAGCCCCATCCCCAAAGATCTGCACATTACAGGTCTTTATTGTCATTAGTTGAAAATGATGCAGCCCAAGTTTAAATCATGTTCTGTTGTCTCATTTCTTGTTTATGGGTGTGGCTGTGATACACAATTACATCTGCTGCAAGGTGTGTTAATAAGAACAACATGAGTTTCCAGGCAGCAGTGGTCTTTACACACAAACACACAAAACCTTTGGCCATTGATCTCCCCTAAGAATGGAAAATCTCACCCTGAGCGGTTTCTGGTATTATCTACCTGCTACCTGTGACTCAAAGCCATTTTTCTGTTCCCCTTGGTCCAGTGCCAATAGGTTCCTCGGCACGGCAGCAAGGAGCACGATTAGGTAAGACAAACAACGCCTCTGCTTCCATAAGCATGTGGCTACAGGTGCTAAAGTTAGAAACCTTAATAGCAGCAGCTGCAGGGGTTTGGCAGGCAGTAGTGGTACTGAAAAGGGAAATCGCACACTTGGCAAGCAGCCATACAAAACAAAGTTCAGCAATGCCCTGCCCAGAGATGGCACACACAACCATTTCTAGGCAGCCACCAGCAAACTGGATTCCGGAAACTAAGTGGCTTCTTTCTGGAGTTTATCTTCAGAAAACTCCTTTGCCTGCATTTTACATTCATCAAACTGTAATTACAAATTAAGAATTAGTGTGCCCTTAATTAAGCAAGGGCACATGGGATATGTACAGTTGGCCCTTCTCAGCTGTGGCCCAAAGACCGATGTCAGGATTTATATCTACATGATTTATATCTGCATGACGGGGTCAATTACCCTGTTTCCCCAAAAGTAAGACCTACCCCGAAAGTAAGACCTAGCAGTAATTTCTGATGTACCGCTAATTGCCCTAGTGCGTTTTTGGGGGTCTAAAATTAATATAAGACACTGTCTTATTTTCGGGGAAACACGGTATATATCTGAACTGAACAATATGTCAGTAAAGAAGATGTACACAAGATATATGTGGCCCACGTACTATGCAATGCAACATGCACTTTGAGAAGTTGTAAACATGCAGTTGGACAACTGCGCCTTTGTGCAACTACAATAATTGTGCAAAGTGCATTTACACAGGAGTAATCCCACTGGAAATAATGTGACTTACTCTTGTGTAGATGCAGGTTGCACAAGAGCACAGTTGCACAACTGTGTGCTTGCAATATGCATGCTGCATACTATGTGGGCCATGTGACCAATAGTTTTCTATTGAGAGAGACTGGAATGTTAAAGTTGACTAAATATAGTCATGGGATGTTCTGTCACCGGGGACCACCCTGGGAATGAGTAAGGGAGGCACTACCATTAATAGTGCTAAGGGCATTTCCAAATGAGTTTCCAAAATAGATGTGCCAGGTACTAGCAGAGATATGGGCAGTCCTTCCCTTTAGACCTGCAACAATCAGTTCCAAGAATTTTGTCTTTTTCTTTGCTGTGCCTACGAGCCCTGGCTCTTTCCATTATTCATGTACGAAGGTAGGTTTCCGCCCCCTGCCCCCGACTTAATCCTGCTTCAGATTTAAGAAGCCAAACCCTTCTGGTGAACTGTGTTAGGTCTCTTTTGGCACTTTTACAATCTTATCATACCATCCGGCACTGCAGGGGGCTAAATGTGGTTCTGAGACAGTTTTCAACAGAAGAGTCGTGTGTGTGTGTGTGTGTGTGTGTGTGTGTGTGTGTGTGTGAGAGAGAGAGAGAGAGAGAGAGAGAGAGAGAGAGAGAGAGAATGTCTATGCTTATGCTTATGCGTATAGTGGCTCTTACCTGAGAGCAGAGTGGCCACCTGAAAATATTTATCTGCCATTTACCTCCTCTGCCGGTCTTCTGTAGCCATTTCTCTGACTGCCTCCCTGTCTGTGCCTCTTTCCTACCTGCAGCCTGGCCCCAGTGTGTACTCATGGTGGGCGACAGCACCAGAATTGTGTAAACACCAATAGGAACACACAGAGTTGTTCACATTTGATTATTAATGAGGCAAGAGCCAATTACAAGACTGGTCTTTATTTTCAGAAGGTGGTCAGAGTTTAAAACACCCTGGCACCAATCAGATGGCATCATGCTGATTGACTCCTCAGGCAGCCAATCAGAGTGCCCAGAGGATGGGGAAATCTTTTTCTTTTAGCTACTTCTTGAATTCTGTTCAATAACATTGTAGAACGGTAGAATATTGTAGAACCGGAAAAGGTGCAGAAGAGAGCAATTAAGATGATCAGGGGCCTGGAACACCTTCTTTATGAGGCTAGTCTACAGCATCTGGACTCTTTACTTTGGAAAAGAGGCAACAAAGGGAGACATGACTGAGGTGTATAAAATTCTGCTTGGAGTGGAGAGGGTGGACAGAGAGAAATTTTTCTCCTTCTTTCACAACACTAGAACCAGGGGTTATCCCATGAATCTGAAGGTTGGGAATTTAGGACCAAAAAAGGAAGTACTTTTCCACACAGCGTGTAATTAATCTATGGAACTCTTTGCCATGGGATGTGGTGATGGCCACTAGCTTGGAGGGCTTTAAAAGGGGCTTGGAGAAATTCATGGAGGAAGGTCTATCAATGGCTACTGGTCTGGTGGCTGTGGGCCACCTCCAGCCTCAGAGGCACTATGCCTCTTGATACCAGTTGCAGGGAGCAACAGCAGGAGAAAGAGAGCATGCCCTCAGCTCCTGCCTGTGGGCTTCCCAGAGGCATCTAGTGGGCCACTGTGTGAAACAGGATGCTGGACTAGATGGGCCTTGGGCCTGATGCAGCAGGGCTGTTCTTCTGTAATCTTTTTCAGTTTGTTTGGACATTTGTCTCAAGGGGGATCCTATAGAGATTGCGGAGAAGGAGTCAAGTAGAAAAGGGAGGGGAGAGGAAGGAGAAAATGGAGCGGTTGCTGAATAAATCTTTAGTCATATCTACTTAAGATTTCCTTGTGTGTATGAGGAAAGCAGCTATAAAACACTACTTAGAAGAATCCCATCACCATTTTGGTTAGAGAGCAGGCTGTGTGTCTGTCTGTGTGGCTATTGGTAAGTCTGATCTTTTTCAGGCTTCTTTGGTTTTTTAGAGGGGAGGACTATAACCTCTGCCTTCTCTCCCTTGCTCTCTGATCTGATCTGTATGCAAAGCATTATGGCCCATTCCCAGAATTACACACCATCCAGCACTGGAAGGAACAGCAAACTGCAAGACTGGACAAATTAGATTAGAAACTGGCATATGAAGCCAGAAAGTTATTTTAGGGCATATGCATGGATTTCTGAGTCCAAATTGCTTTTCAAATAATTGCATAAGGGGCCTTCCATGTAGAGAAGGAATGGATTTTATTGGAAGGAAGATAATTTTAAAAATCCATTTGCTATGCAGAGAGATAACCAGGTTTTTCTCTGGATTGTAGCTAGTATTTTTAACATTAATATGTCCACCGGGGGTTAAAGAAACATAGGAAGCTGCCATATACCGAGTCAGAGCATTAGTCTATCTAGCGCAGTATTGTCTACACAGACTGGCAGCGGCTTCTCCAAGGTTGCAGGCAGTAATCTCTCTCAACCCTATCTTGGAAATGCCAGGGAGGGAGCTTGGAACCTAGGTGCTCTTCCCAGAGCGGCTCCATCCTCTAAGGGGAATATCTTACAGTGCTCACATATAGTCTCCCAGGGTGGAAGACTATAAGCTAAGCAGGGTGGACCCTGCTTAACTAAAGGGACAAGTCATGCTTGCTACCACAAGGCCAGCTTTCTCTCTTATGGTTCATTGGGCAAGGATCTCTATAAAAAAATTTGTTGTTTGTTGGGATGGACACCCAGGCTAGGTGGTGGGCAGAGAGTGTCACTCAGCTGTTTAGTAGGCATGGTGTAGGGAGAGGGTTTCCCCATGCATCTTTACTTCCAATGGTGTCCTCTAAGTTACAGGAGATGGTTCAGAGCTGCAGCAAGCATAATGGGAACACCTGTGATTTTTCTCTTATTTATGTTTGCATTTTTGAAATAGGCAGAGCTGCCCTTGTAACTTCAGAATAAGAACATAAGAACAGCCCTGCTGGATCAGGCCCAAG
The DNA here is from genome assembly GCF_027244095.1 of Hemicordylus capensis. NCBI lineage: Eukaryota > Metazoa > Chordata > Lepidosauria > Squamata > Cordylidae > Hemicordylus > Hemicordylus capensis. Next base: position 7,698,585 of record NC_069660.1, read on the forward strand.
GTCCACAAGGTCCAGAAGATAGGAAGGCAAGGCAAGTTCCAGCACCACAGCCAATTCCATGGGACAAGGTGATCCAGGGCATTTATAGGTAGTCTAGACACTGAGCCCTTAAATACCTCTGAGCTTAAACCACTCCTCCTGGGCATAAGCTCCCAGGCTTAGTGGGACAGCCTTCTGGCCAAGAGTCTGGCACTCCTCCTCATAAGAACAGCCCTGATAGATCAGGCTCAAGGCCCATCAAGTCCAGCATCTATCCTGTTTCATACAGTGGCCCACCAGATGCTTTCAAGAAGCTCACGGGCAGGGGCTGAGGTCTTGTCCCCTCTCCTGCCATTACTCCATTGCAACTAGTATTTAGCAGCATCTTGCCTTTGTGGCAGGAGGTGGCCTGTAGCCACCAGACTAGTAGCCATTGATAGTCCTGTCCTCCATGACTTTGTCTAAGCCCCTTTTAAAGACATCCAAGCTAGTGGCCATCACCAAATCCTGTGGCAGAGAATTCCATAAGTTAATTATTTTATTTTATTTTATTTTATTTTATTATTATTTTTTTATTTAACATATTTTTATACTGCCCAAAACTTACATCTCTGGGTGGTTTACAACAAAATAAAAACAGAAAGTAAAACATTAGTTAAAACAAAAACAAAAAGTTTAAAAACATTACAACAATTTAATTTTTTAAAAACAATATTTTAAAACAGCATTAAAACCATTAAAACAATATTAATTAAAAGCCTGGGTGAACAGATGCATCTTTAAAGACTTTTAAAAAGCTGTCAGAGATGAGGAGGCTCTTATTTCAGCAGGAAGTGTGTTCCAAAGCCTCAGGGCAGCAGTGGAGAAGGCCCTTCCCCGAGTGGCCACCAGACGAGCCGGTGGCAACTGCAGATGAACCTCTCCAGATGATCTCAGTGGGCAGTGGGGTTCATGATGAAGAAGACGCTCTCTTAAGTACCCAGGGCCCAAGCTGTTTAGGGCTTTATAGGTTATAACCAGCACCTTGTATTTTGCCCAGAAACATATCGGCAGCCAGTGTAGCTCCTTCAGTACAGGAGGTTATTATGAGATGTGTGAAGAAGTACTTCCTTTTGTTGGTCCTGAATTTCCTGAACTTTCATGGGATGACCCCTGGTTCTAGTGTTGTGAGAGAGGGTGAAAAATGTTCTCTGTCCACTCTTTCTACACCATGCATAATTTTATACACCTCCATCATGTTTCCCTATAGTTGCCTCTTTTCCAAACTAAAGAGCCTCAGGTGCTGTAGCCTTGCCTCATAAGGAAAGTGCTCCAGGAAGGTTGGTATATTTTCATTTGTTTCATCCACTGCTTTTTGTAGTGTCCATTTATTGAGATGAATAGCAATAGCAATAGCAATAGCACTTACATTTATATACCGCTCTATAGCCGGAGCTCTCTAAGCGGTTTACAATGATTTAGCATATTGCCCCCAACATTCTGGGTACTCATTTTACCGACCTCGGAAGGATGGAAGGCTGAGTCAACCTTGAGCCCCTGGTCAGGATCGAACTTGTAACCTTCTGGTTACAGGGCGGCAGTTTTACCACTGCGCCACCAGGGGCTCTGGTGACCTCAGAACAGTGGTAAATATGTTGGTAGCCCTCAGACTTGACTTCTGCTATGTGCTCTATGTGGGGCTGCCTTTGTACATAGTCTGGAAACTGCAATTGGTACAGAATGCAGCAGCCAGGTTAGATCTGGGTCATCTCGGAGAGACCACATTACTCCTGTGTTGAAAGAGCTACACTGGCTGCCGATAGGTTTCCAGGCAAAATACAAAGTGCTGGGCGCTTTCCAGATTAGCCGCTGAACAGTGGCAAAATGCTTCCATTCAGGCAAACCACATTTAAAATGTAAATAGCAAAATGCCCAGCAGGGGGAGCAGTTTCGCAAAAGCTACAACCCAAAAAACCAGCAACTTTTTAACTTTTTAGCTGGATATAAAATGTTCTAGCACTATATCACAGCAATTAAATTTGAAACAAGGCATTGGAAATATGAATGGCACCTTGCTGTCAGCATAGGGACTGCAGTGTCACAACATAGGAAGTTTGGAAGCACACTTCAGAGATACAGAGATAATTTGAAATACCCATTGCAGGGTCTAATCTGGAAAGTGCCCAAGTTATAACCTATAAAGCCCTAACTGGATTAAAGTAAAGTAAAGTGTGCTATCCTATTGGTGTCAACTGCTGGCGCCCACAGAGCCCTGTGGTTTTCTTCGGTAGAATACAGAGAGGTTTACCATTCCCATCTCCTGCACAGTATGAGATGATGCCTTTCAGCATCTTCCTATATCGCTGCTGCCCAATATAGTACCAGCTGGGATTCGAACCGGCAATCTTCTGCTTGTTAGTCAAGCATTTCCCCACTGCACCACTTAAGGTCAGTTAGACCCTGGGTATTTAAGAGAAAGTCTTCTTCACTATGAGTCCCATTGCCCATTGAGATCATCCAGAGATGGTTGTCACCGGCTTTTCTGGTGGCCACATGGGGATGGGCCTTCTCTGTTGCTGCCCCGAGACTGTGGAATGCACTTCCTACTGAAATAGGAGCCTCCCCATCTCTGACAACTTTCAAAAAGTACTTGAAGACTTCTCTCTTCACCCAAGCTTTTTCATCTGTCTCTGGTTTTAAATTGTTTTAAGGTTTTTATCTTTCTGTGTTTTAACCTATTTTATGTCTCTGAAAACCACCCAGTGATGAAAATTTGGGGCAGTGTAAAAATTTGGTAGATATACTGCAGCCACATCAGATATGGAGAAGCAGCAAGTAGGTCATCCAGACATGTGTGATGGAGGCCATAGTCCTAAAAGTGCCTGTTGAAGTCTCCAAAGCCAGGAGCAGGGATTAATATCAGTAGTTGGTGGTAGGTTTTCCCAGGGTCAGAGAGATCAAATCTGTCATTTCTTGCTTACAAAAATGACTCTACGTCACTTATGCAAGAGCTCCACCCTTTAGTGCTCACCCCAGCAGAATTGTGAAGTAAGCATGTCTAGAGATTTGCTTAATTTCTCTTTACATAATACAAGTCACAATGATAGCTTTTTATTGCTATACAAATAGTGGAAATGCCCGGGCTAATTCAAAGTTCAGTGGGTTGTTTCAGTGGACTGCTCTCTATCTTCTTTATATATATTTCTCTAAGGCGAACCTGTCGCTAATCCCGTGTGTGGCAGCTCTCGCGAGAGTTCCTGAGCAGCTGCCAATTAGCGAGGGGACAGGCGGAAAGAAACTGACAAGACAAATTGCTGAAAAAAACAGGCAAGGTTCAGGCAATCAGTGAAGGAAATACCACCCTCCTATCAGGGTTGCCAGCAGACAAGAGTTACACCTAGCAGAGAAACTGAAAGTGCACTATATTAGTAAATGAAAGTCAAATATCAAGGCAACGTGGGCCTTGACTGGTTTGGGTAAGCTGACAAGAGAACAAAGTACACATGATACCAGCAGCAACACTCTTTGCTTTCACCACTCCACATTACATTCCTTTTAGGAAAGGTCATGGAGGAACGAAGTGTTGGGGGTTGTAATTTCTATCCTCCAGTTAATTAGCAGAGCACTATAGAAGCTACCCACTCCAGTTACGAAGCAGTTGCAGAGTTTAGTTTATGCAACTACTTTGAGAAGACTCAGGGAGATTCTTGTAGAACTAAATACTAAGTATTTATTGGTGGAGTACACTTCTGTGGTCGCCAGGAGTCGACATCGACTCAATGGCACACTTTACCTTTACACTTTGGATAGGAAAGGCCTAATCCTAATCTATAGAACTACATAATGAATAGGGAGGGAGGGAGAGAGATGTTCCCATCTGCTCTCTAAGAGGAAAGGAAGGGATTCTGACCCAGCACAGGAAATACCTGAAGAGTCATGTCAGGGGTCATAGAATAGAGACAGGTAGAACAGCTAGGGGGACCCTTACTCACTATCTCTAAAACCAATGCCCCAAGTGGTCATTAGGATAGTGGGTGCAAAAGGTCGATGCACTGGAAGTCCATCTCCAACACTAAGAAGAACTTGGAGGTTCTATCTAGAGGTGTGCATGAACAGTTCATTTCAAACAGGTTCACCTTGAACCAAGCCTGCTTTGGAGGTTCGATTGTGGACTGAACTAGGTCCGGATCGGTTCCTCACTCCTTTACCAAGCTGGTAGCTAGGTAAAGGAGGGAGGAGTGCACTTGGGGGCTGTGGCAGGAGGGTGAGTGGCAGCTATGCTGGCCGCCATGCCAGCTGGGTAAGGAACTAATTACCTCTCTTATCACCCCTACCCAGCTGCCCCTTTCATTTCAAAAAGTCTCCCTCCACTGTACTTGTAAAGAGGAATCCTCACTGGCAGCGGTGTAGCAAGGTTGGAGTGGGCCTGGAGACGAGATTTTAAAATGGGCCCCTCACTGCTAATTAACAAAGGAGACTTTCAACCATGCAATGTGATCTGACATACGTTTTCTCATAAATCCTAACAAATTCAGTACAGTTTGCTTCCAGGTAAGCGTGTAGAGAATTGCAGCCTCAGGCAGCAAATCTATTTAGCAGGAAGTACATTTCACTGAAACCTAAAGGGCTTTGTAATTTTTTGTCACAAAACAAGCCACTTATAGGACTTTTTTGGATGTTTTTTTAATTTAAAAAATATTTAAAACCAACAATTTGTCCAATCCACTTCAATTTAAATATACATATTCCTCCCACAACTCTCTGCTCAAAACCAAAGCCCTATGCCCAGTCATTCCAGGTGATCTAAAGGCTGGGGCTGAAATGGGGTTTGTTTTTTTATGAAGACGAAGGGCAGATTCTTCCATATCGGGGTGGAACTACTTTTTAAAAAATAGTTTTTTTAAATTTAAATTAATATTTTAAACCAGCAAATTCCTCAATCTCTGAATTAAATATTCAGAGTCATTTCAATCTGCCCTACCCCCCCCCCCTTATAGTAAAGCTCTATGGCAAGCAATCCCTAAATATCCAAGGGCAGGGGGGGAGGATAACCACAAAAAGGAAATCAGATCCTACCTCCATTACGAAGCCTGAGGAGTCAAAAGCTGGGCAGAGCTGTGGTGGGTAAGGGCAGCCAGCACTGGACACCCAGCCTCCCTCCCTCCTCCCTCCCTTCCTTCCTTGCTGCCTTCCTGCCTTCCGGCACTCAAGTTCCGGCTTCAGTGAGGTCTGCACGGAGGCGTCTCTGGAAGCCCCGCCCACCTGACAAACAGTTGAGAGGCAGATACTGAAGGGGCTGCAGCCGCTGGCAGGCTGCTTCACTCCCCTTGCCCGAGCAGGAGGGCTAGCAGGAGAGGGGGCCAGCAGGCAAGGCAAGGGGGACTGACTAAGGGGCCTTGGGGGGCCCTCCAGGCCCTGTGGGCCTAGAGACATTTTTCTCCCCTTGCCCAATGGAACTTACGCCCCTGCTCACTGGATTCCCCTTTACAAATATATTGGCCGCCCAAACTGCCGAACCAGTTTGGTCAAATGGACCGGTCAATTTGGAGCAACGTGGTTCGGTTTCAAATTCAAACCGAACTTCATTTTTTGGTTCTGTGCATACCCCTAGTAATATCACCAATGAAAGTACCCACAGACTGGTGTGCCAGTATTATTGCATCAAAGCCTAGCAACAAGCTTTGTATGGCTCTTAGACAACTAAACACAACTGTGCAATGAGAAAGATACATATCTGCAACCAAGCAGACATTGTTGCAGCAATCCGCAGCCAGAATATCTGAGGTTACGCTGCAGTCTAAATAAATAAACTTCCCACTCAAGAATCTCGACCTCTGGCCACCGTTTCAGATGAATTCGGCATTGGTGACATCCTGCTCACCCCATCCTGCTCATCTGTTCTAGCACAATATTTCAGTAGGCAACATCCAGATTAAGTCAGTAATTACCAAGTTCCATTAAAACTCATGGGACTTTAGCAATAACCAAGTTGTCATTGATTTCAGTGGTGCTTATTTATTTATTTATTACATTTCTAGACCGCCCCATCCAAAGGCTCTAGGGAGTGCACAACTATGTGGAAACAGATTATATGGAAGGAAAATTACAGATGTCCTGTAATGACCTGCCGACATCAGTTTTCTGTTGAAATATGATAGTTACCACTCTGTGTCTTTGGAAAAATGCCTTCCTTATGTGTTAGTGTTGCATATGCTTGATTCAAGCTGGAAATAGCTTTTGGAGTTATTAATGTATGGTTTGCTATTTATCAATGGTGTGGGAAATCACTTTGCTTGCTTGACCAAACCGAAACTATTTTACTAGCTTGATGCTAGAAAGCAGAAATGCTTTGCAAGAAGAAAAAGACAACCAATTTAGTTGGCAGGCAGAAAATAGCCAAGCTTTGGGTTTGGCTTGAAACAGAATTAGGGAAAAGGTCCATGGAGATATGAATAATGCTTTAGCAGACAATGGCAACAACTATGCTTTGCTAAAGCAATCTGATCATGCAGGATAAGCATGGTTTGTGTCACTGTAACTTCCTTGTTTAAATACATGCGTGCAAATGTCCAACTAACAGATTGAAATGTTTAAAGCAAATCGAGACAATTATGTACAGTAATTTCCTCTTTTGATAAGGTAAGACTGTGTTCTGAACTTTGCAAAGCGGCCTTTGGGGTCTGGTCAGGTTTGTAACCTGTACTGGCTCTCTCTGACCCATTTTCAACTGAAACTGTCTTTTAACAATACAGCAATACTTGGATTATAATAGACACAGCATGAAGATCACATTTTCTTCCACAATGGCTGATGCTGATAAGAAAAGTTTGTCCACATTTTTTTAGACAAGCAATAGGATTATGCACAGATTATTTAATGCTTTGTATATGGAGGTTCTGTTTTGATAATTGTGTAAGTTTTAGTCATGATAATTAGATGCTTTTACAGTTGCCTCTGAAGAAGAGCATGTGCTTGAAACCCATCAGGGCTTACAGACACAAGTTATTTCCTTATTCAGCACTTTTGGGTTTCCCCCCTTCCAACTCTCTTTGCTGGGGGAAGCTCCCTGCTTGGGAAGATTTGCTAGCTGCCAGTAAGTCTGATCTCTGGCTGGCTTGTCTGGGGGAAGGGAGGATGCAACCCCTACTTTCTCTCCCTTCTGTCCCTCCCTCTTTCTGCCTTCTGCCCTTGCTCTTCTGCTCCCCCCAACCCTCCACCCTGCTTAAAGTCTTCTGCTTCCTCTCTTGCTTTTATGCCCCCCCGCTTTCCTCCATGCCAACAGCTTTGTAAATACCCAGCTCCACTGGCACAAAGGAAAGCGAAGGAGGAGCTCCTGCCTTGGCAACCTGGCACTACCCTGCCCCCACCCCCCACCCCAGGGAATGGGACAAATTGGCGAGGCCAATTCAGTGCAGTTGCAGAGGGAGAGAGGAGTTGGGCTGGTTGTTCCTTGGGGTGAAACAGAAAAGTGAGCAAGAATTAACATGGTGTGGGTGTGAGATACCCCTGCCCCATGCTTGAACTGCAGTGTGTGTGTTCTCTCTTCCCCATGCCTTGGAAGCCTGTGGGGGTTAAACCTTTCCCCCCCTGTGCTGCATATGCATGGGGAGGGGGAGAGAATGGATTAATGCTTTTCTATCAGAATTGGTCCTTTTCTCTCCCTTCTGATTTTGGTTTACCATGTGGTGGCTCTTTCTGGCAATAGTTGCTACATTAATTGCTGAGTTTAATGTGGTATGTGGCTTTTTTGCTTTGTTCTTCTGCCTTGGCCTTGTTAAATATTCTGCTTTTAAACAAAAAGTCTCAAAAGAGTATACATAGTAAAACATTTAAGAAAATGGTTTTCTGCCCCTTACAATTCTGTTGTTGGGGGAAAGAAGCGTGGAGAATCTTACATTGTTCGCTAACTGTTCTGATTGGACCAACCTCCCTAGCTTTATTATGGTCACACACACACACACACACACACACACACACACACACACACACACACGGTGAGTGGGGTCTATGACAACTCGCCACGTTCAACTGGCTGCGGCCAACTGCCTGCCGGGCAATTGGATGCGGCCAACTCATTGCAGGGAACAATGCAACTCCCCCTCCACCCCCTCCCCGCAAGCCTGTCCTGTCACGTTGGCTTTCGATCCAGAGGGGACAAGCGGGAGGGAGGCGAGAGGAAGCTAAATTTCCACCTACCACCCACCAAAGCATGTCCTTCACATTCTGCAGTGGAAGGAAGAATCTCTCTGCATTCCTACCTGTGGGGTTGTGCCTCACAGTGAAATGTCAGGTGCGAAATGTGCCTCACAGTGAAATGTCAGGTGCGAAGCCTGCACCAGAGCTTTAGAGCAGGTGAGCTGCCATTTTCCTCCTCATATTGCCCCTTTGTGGGTCTCCCCAAAGCAGCATCAGACCTTGCTGCTGAATTCTCTTATTAAAGCAGACTGCCTCACGTGTATCCCAGGGATATTAACAGAACACTTGGGGGATCTGGTGTGTAGTTGAATTTTGAATTGTTTTGCAAAACTCTTAGGAGTTGGCCAAGGTGTGTGTGCATGTTATATTGTTGTTGTTTAATTCTCTACAGAAAAGTACAACTCACGGCACCCTATGGCCCAGCATAAAACTGCTTACATGGCAGAGAAGATATCAAGATGCCACGCCAATCATTCACACTGCAGGATTGTACAGACCGTTAGGCTTTTATCTATTAATTTATTTTTGCATGAACAAGAGACTGTGCTGTAGTCTGGGCTGCCATTATCTGCATGCTGAAAACTGGCATATCTCCTAGCATCTTCCACTTATCACTTATCACATAAGCGTATACATGCACATCATCATATTATCTCCCAACACACACTGCAGTTTGAGCATGGGGCAGGGGTATCACACGCCCACACAGTATTAATTCTTGCTCACTTTTCTGTTTCCCCCAGAGGAACAACCAGCCCAACTCCTCCCTCCCTCTGCAACTGCACTCACTTGCTAAGTGGGAGGAAGACTGAGCAGGAGAGCCAAGAGGCCTGGTTGTGGCTGGTGCAGCAGAAAAAATCAAGGTAGGCGAAATGGAATCCAGCATGCAGTCTTCATCAGCTCTTCCTGCTGCTGCCCTCCATCAGCTGCTGGATGGAAAGCACTCCAGAGTCACCTTAAACTTTAGCAGGTCCACAGGGGCAGGGCCATCCCTAGTGGGGTGCGGGGCTGGGGGTAAATCAGCATGTGCGGGGCCTGCTTAACATATCATATCATTACAAAATCATACTGATTTATGACACACAGTGTAAGTGTGATTGAGGTTTTTGGACACGTCCAAGCAGCTTGGACATATAATGCATTTCTAAAGAAATAAAAATACAAAGCACAACACATGCTTCACAGTTCTCAGACCTTCTGGATCACAAATCAACTTGAGCATAGTACATTCACAAACAAACAAACTATATATTTTTTGTTCCAGACGTTTTTGTAATTTTCTGCCATGCAACAAGCCACTTATAGGACTTTTTGGATTTTTATTTTTTTTTTAAAAAACAACCCAACAATTTGTCCAATCCATTTCAATTTAAATATACATCTTCCTCCCACCCCGCCCTACATCTCTGCCCAATACCAAAGCCCTATGGCAAGCCAATCCCTACATATTCAAGGTGGGGGGAGATAACCACAAAAAGGAAATCACATCAAACCTCCATTACTAAGGCTGGGCTGGGCAGGGCTGGGCAAGGCTGGGCACAGGGTCTGTAGAGAGCTCTGGTGCTGGACACTGCCTGCCTGCCTGCTTCTTTCCTGAGCATCAGGCTTCATGGAGGCCTCTCTGGAAGCCCTGCTAAACAGTTGAGAGGCAGGGAGAACCAAGCTCTAGCAGTTTGCCTGGGAGCCTTTCAAGCTGCACACAGACACAAGAGATCGGCTCCAGCTGGGCTGCGGGGAAAGAGAAGTGGCTAGGACTGGGGCAGAGAAGAGGGCAGGCTGCACTGTGCCCAAAGCAGGGCCTGTGCCTGCATGGAGCTCAGGGCTTGGGGCAATTGCCCCAGCTGCCCCGCCCTAAGGACGGCCCTGCACAGGGGGGGCGACCTGCTGTTCAGAATTCTCATTTAAAGCACAGGGAGGCCCCACACAGCTACGATCTCCCCTCAGCCAAGAGGCCCCCTGCACAGCTATTTTTAACCTTAAATGGGGCAGCAGGGAGTGTAGAAACATGGCACTCAGGGCTTAGGAGCGCTGCCCCAACTAGGGATGTGCCCGAAACATTTCGGAGGCCATTATAAAGGTCTCCCAAATGTTTTGGCTCCCGGGGCCGTTTCGGCGCCAGTGGGGGGTAGTTCTTTAAGGGAGGGGGAGGGGGTACTCACCCCTCCCACTGCATTTCCCCCGCTGGTGCCCCATTATTTTTAAGCCCTTCGGGGCAGCAGCGTTCCTCCCTGCTGCCCAAAAGTAGCAAGTGCGCGTGTGCCTGTCACGCGTGTGTGTGCATGTATGGCAGATGGGTGTGCGTACGCAACAGGTGCATGCACGCTTGCTACTTCCGGCCACTTCTGGCCAATGGGGGAAATGGGGAGGCAGGGAGGAATTATTAAAAATAATGGAGCGCCGGTGGGGGAAATGCAGCAGGAGTGGTGAGTGCACCCTCCCCCGCCCTTAAAGAACTATCCCTGCCGGTGCCGAATAACATTCAGGCACATCCCTAGCCCCAACTTCACACACACTAATGGATGGCAATGACTGGGGCTTTGGATAGGGACCCAAGAACATGCATCAATCAGACCTGCTGTTCTAGTCATGTCGATTTCTGCAAGAATGCTACAGCAAATGAGGTCTGAACAAGTCAACGTGATTTGCCAGATAGATAGATACGTATAGAATGAGTTATTGCCATAATGGTAGGTCTACAGTTATTTCATCAGAAGGCAGTTGGCCTTCTTATGAAAGGAGGATATATTGTAATCTCCACATCACTTTCTCTAGAATACATGAAAGTATTAGGTAATCCAGACATAGCCTTGGCAGGAGTCCAGGAATCTGGCAGCCAGATTCAGACTTTAGAAGGCTGTGAAGTAAGTAATAAAGAGGAAACGCATTACCCAGAACTTTTACTTGCCAGAGCTTGGCAGGTTGCATCAATGGGTTTGTTTCTCTGAAAGATCATTCATACGAGATAGTAGTCAACCACTTCTCCCTGGCACAAAGAATTGACCTTGATGCAGATTATTCAGAAACTAAAGTCAATCTGAGGTCATAATTTCAGTCTTAATTGACCTCTGTGTGTTTCGAGTTGCACCAAGTTTGCACAGGATTATGATTATGACCACTTCACAAGCAGCCCACATTTTTCACAGAGCAGTGGAGAAAACAGAGAGAGTCATATAGGCTGTAGGAGGGAGTTCTCCAAAAACCAGAGGCTCCTTTAAAGCACTTCTATCACATAGTGAGAGCAATATCTCTGGCAGGCAGCACAGCAGCACTATCTCCACCTCTCCAGCAAAACATCTAATAGGAAGAAGGCTGAGGATATCTCTCTCTGCCACTACTAGGTTCAACACAATTAGATATGGGTAGTCTAAAAGGGAGAGGTGACTCGATCATAGAGTTCTCATCCTTCATAGTTCCTGTCAGGTCCCTCCTTGCAAGGGAGAAACACCACATCACATAATAGGCCACCACATCTCAGAAAGCACACATATATATATAGTAATAGCAGTTTCTTTACCTTTCATGGCAACGCTGTGGGATACGCTCACCAAGGTCCACCGGGAATGCAGCATGACTGCTTCCCAATCCATTTTAGCAGGAAGCACTCCTTTTGCATCCCTCAGCTGGGCTTGTACTCCCAGGTGGGTGGGTGGGTGGATGGGTCTCTCTCTCTCTCTCCTCCTCCTCCTCCTCCTCCTCCTCCCCAGCCTAGCCTGTTCAAGTCTATGACCTCTTTTCCCCTGGCTTGCTATCTGTTGACTAAATATTCTGCTCCTGACCTACTCCCTTGCATGTCCCTTCCCTTCCCTTCCCAGCTGTGGCACATTAACAATGAATGTCTTCCAAGAATTGATAGGTCATAGAGTCCAGTCCCCTTGGATTCATCCAGCTTTCCTGGCCAGCCTTGCACCCAAGGCTCTCCTGGGGTTCTGGTTGTGGGCACATGACAGTTCCTAGCCTGGTGCAGGGAGAACCTAATAAATGGGCTATGGAGAGTCTTCCCGGTGGGGGCCACTCCCTAGTTCCTGCTTGAGGGCATGGGGATATGTGCTTTTAACACTGCAATGGATAGATTTTTAAAAGTAGGGGGAAGAGAGAAAAGAAGCAATAAGGGAAGAACCACCAGGGAGATCTGAACCCTCTGATCATGAGCCTGGCATAGCTGTACAAAGCTGAAATCTGCTTTCCTGGGTCTTTGGCATGTCCAAATTCCACATCCATTGCTTGCACAACTGTTGTGATCCTTGAACCACCTGTCCTTTCTGCCAATAACTTTTGTTAGATGAAGCTGAGTATCTTGTAACACAAGAAAGAAAACTTCTCTCTGTCCACTTAGATGTTGCTGTAGGGTAGGTATATATTCTATGGCACTCCTGCTGCTAGGCAGAGAATCAAAGTGGTGATTCTCTTATATTTAGCAGAGAGCAACTGCCACATCCAACCCCGGCAAAGCATCCCTTTAATGCTAGTGTCTATCTTGTGTTTCTTTTTAGATTGTGAGCCCTTTGGGGACAGGGGACCTTCTTCTTCTTGATTCACAAACCGCACAAGGCCTCACTAACTCAAGGATGGGGCAACCTCATGCATTGCACACTGCCTGAGAGCATCTGTGACTTCTAAGTAGCGTGTCGGCATTTAGCAATGCCTCTCCCATGATTCTGAGTGGGAGAAATGTCACTAAGCTCTAGTGCTGTCCTGAGGAGCCAGGGAGGCTCTGCAGCAACATGTGTGTGGTTTCCAGATGGACAGAAACAGTGTGGGCACCCCCACCCTCGGGTTAGTGGGTCCTGGCGCAGTATATGAGTCTTTGGTGTGTTTTTTCCTCCCCTTTGTAAACAATGTCAAGCAGTTGGGTTGAAAAGAGGTATATGAATAGTAGCAGTGATGGTATGTATGTATTTATTAATATTTTGTATTTGTGTATGTATATTTGTGCTTATATTATGGCTAGGTCAATGTTGTTCAATTGCAGTACTTCACTGAAACTTCAGCAGTTCTAGTATCTTCCATAGCAGGGGTTTCCAGCAGGGGGCACTAGTACCCCTGGAGGTACTTGAAGGGTTCCTGTGGGTACACGGAACCTTCCTGCCTCCCACACTGTAGCTGTACTCTTTGTTCTCCATCTGAGGATCACCACCTTGGAGCCGACACATCTGCAGTGATGTATCCTCTGCAGAAGGGGAGGGTGGAGACTCTCCTTCTCTGCTCCTGATTGGCTGGCTATGTGCTGGAACTCAGCATATCCCTTCCCTCAGCCTGACAGGCTTCAGGAAATTAGCACTGACTAGGCCCATTGAAATTAATAGGACAAATACATTTCCCCCATTAATTCCCATAAAACTGTCTTAGTATGGGTGCGAGCCAGTGATTGTAGTAGCCTGTCTTCCTAACTGTAACACTTAAATTTGTGTTTTTATGTATATATGTCTATACATATACAATCATCCCTCGCCAGCCGCGAGAGCTCAGTTCTGGGAAAACCTTGCCGTTGGAGAATTCAGTTGGTGAGCCATAGAAATCAATGGCAAACAGGGGGCTGGGGGAATCACGGTTGTGAAAAGACTGCAAAATAAGGTTAGAATTTTTTTTAAAAAAAAAAAACAACCCTCCAAATCCCCCCAAATTGGCAATTCACCAAATTGGTGAAGGGGAGCCCCGAAAATCACCCCATAAGCCCCCCAAATTGCCCCCCAACCCCAAATTGCCAAAAAAACAACAACCCCTGTGGATACTTGTGTCTCATTTGGGCAAGACTTGGAACAATTTCCTGGTCACAGATACTTAAAACCACGATTGGGAAACCTGCAGTGGGCAAAGGATGATTGTACACACACATTACAATGTTACAGTTATGAGAATACATAACTGTAACATTTAACAATTTAAATGTTAGTTACTCCAGTAACTGGCTTACATCTATTTTAAGTGGTTTATTCATAAGCAGTTATTGAAATTAATGGGACAAGTTTATTTGTACGAAAAAACAAACCAACGGATCCGACAGAACAGACCAACAGAATAAACCAAGTTTATTTTTCCTATTAATTTCAGTGGGAGCACCTTTTAAAATTATTTATTTTTTCAGAAACAGATATACAATGAAAACAACACAAAGATCCATCTATCATATTAATTCTCGTAGACGTGCCTGTGGGGACGTGTCCCGGCAACGCAGTGGATTGGCTGGGTGGTTGGAGCTCATGTGTGGCAGGAGGCTGTTGAGCTGAGCTGCTGTTTTTTTTGGGGGGGGGGAATGGCGGCGGGGAGGAGGTGGCGGTGGCAGCCCCAGCCACGCGTGAGCTCCTGCCGCCCAGCCAATCCAGCTGGTTATTGACTCGGCCACTGTGAGGAGACAGCGGTAGCTGCAGGCCTAGCCCGGCCACGGTTGCAACTGGCGCAGCCCGGGCTGGGAGGAGGCAGGAGGCGGGATGCGAGAGCCAGAAGGACAGACTGGCCCTGGTGGTGCCGACAGGGGTGAGTGGGGAACGGGCGGTAACGGCTGGGGGGGGAGGGCAAGAGAGCGCGGGGTGGAGGGAGAGGGGAGAGAGGAGAGACTGGGACATGAGGGAGGGGGAGGGGGAAACAGCTGGCCCCAAAGCACACAGATGCTCTGTGCGGGTTCATCTAGTTATAAAGAAGTTCACAAATTATTAAATTTAAACATGCTACCAAAACAATAATTCTGGAATATATATATATATATATATATATATATATATATATATATATATATAAAACAACTTCATGTAATTTTCCTTTATCCCATTAGATAAAGAACCCATTTGACCCATAGACAAAATCAGATTTAAACTGTATTGCAAAATATAGCCTGCAGTTGTTCAGATCTCTGATAGTTAATCCTAGTTCTGTCAATAAAATTTAAGAATGGTAACCACGTTCTAGAAAAGTATCCATATGGCTAGGATATAAAGTTACCTTGATACATTCTAACTAGATACATGAACCTGGGTATTTTTTCAGCCCCCACCCTCCACCCTAACCCTTCAGATCTCTAGTTCTGGCCATTGCATTGAACGAACAAGACCCCACATCTTTTCAAAAGAAGTTCTAATAGATGAAAGCTGTTTGTTCTTCCAGTACATTGCTATAAGAATTTTTGCTGCTGTTACTAGTTGTACAATCAAGCATTTTACACTACCAACCAGACAATTTCAATGGGCGTACCACCTAATGGCACAGTGGGGAAATGACTTGATTATCAAGTCAGAGGTTGCTGGTTCGAAGCCAGAGGCTGCCAGTTCGAATCCCTGCTGAAATGTTTCCCAGACTATGGGAAGCAGCGATATAGGAAGATGCTGAAAGGCATCATCTCATACTGCGTGGGAGATGGCAATGATAAACCCCTCCTGTATTCTACCAAAGACAACCACAGGCCTCTGTGGTCGCCAGGAGTCGAAACCGACTCAATGGCACACATTTTACCTTTTACTGATGAGTAAATTAGCCTGGATGCAAGCCAGTGACTGGAGTGGCATGTAGTTGTATCATAAGTGTAACATTCAAAGTTGTGTGCACATACACAGACACGCTAAAAAGATACTCTGCTATTTGTCGGATATCTGAGCTGAAGGTCTACGACAGAAGGGGTGCATTTGTTTAAAAAGGTGGGGGACTCCTGCTCTGTGGGGTTAGAAAACCCTGTCACTTTCGTGGGGGACTCAAATCTCTTTTTGCAAATTTTGAGAATAAGATGGGGGTCTTTTTTGGCTGAAGACTGAAAAAGCTGCCTGTTTTGATGCTTGTCTCCCAAAGAGGAGCTCCATTTTCCTTACCAGAAAGCACTTGGGAATGATGTAACTTCAGCTCTCTCTCTCCCTCTCTCTCTCCCTCCCTCTCTCTCTCTCTCTCTCTCTCACACACACACACACACCCTAAAATCTGCAAAACTGTCATGGGTCCCCTATAAATGTTGAAACTCCCTCAGGTTTCACTGCCCACAAAAATTCTGGCAAAAGTGGGGGTGAATTTTGGACTGGTCCTTTATGTGCCAGAGGCCCCTGTGCATAGTATGCTGTACTGTTTTTGAACCAGCCCAAAGAAGATGTGGGCCTGATCTGGGACTGGGAGCCCTAGACTGGAAGCAGTCCAGCTTTTGAGTGCATCCAAGGAAGTGCAGGATGCACTTAAGCTGATAAGCTGATGCAATATGTGATCAGCTTATCAGTCAAAGGTGGGTTAAAGGAAGAAGTCTTTGCATTTGTCTCTCCTAAATATATTAGTGACTCTGCTCATTCTAAGAACAATAGCTGCCATTTCTCCATCTTTGAAGGAAATGGTTTCATCAGTACAGGATAAGCAAGAAGGAACACCTTGCTACATCCAGTTCAGAGACACCAGGAAAGGTCAGCAGAGAAAAGGGCTTTCC
The DNA here is from genome assembly GCF_027244095.1 of Hemicordylus capensis. Lineage (NCBI taxonomy): Eukaryota > Metazoa > Chordata > Lepidosauria > Squamata > Cordylidae > Hemicordylus > Hemicordylus capensis. The sequence continues at coordinate 7,715,122 of NC_069660.1, forward strand.
CTCTAAAAAGTCTGATGCAATCCATAGAAACTCTGCTCATCAGGAAACACGACTGATGTGTACTAATCCTTCTCCATATTTGATTTAAACTATATTTGCATGTTTCAACTGCCACTTAGAGATGTGCTTTTCCTCATGCCTATTCATCATTGTCTGCTGCCATCATAGCCATGATGGCTGTGAAATTGCAGCAATAAATGGGACTGTTTTCGTGCACGGTAACACATTCAGTTACTCTCAGTGGTTTCCCACGTGGGCACTAATCTGGCCGACATCTGCTTTGCTGCGCTGATGCTACAGCAACAGTGGCTTATATATCGCACAGCGCCCTGATGAGGAGGAGAGGGTGGGGTACCCATGCTGGCTCTGTGTGATTCCAAACTCTGTCCTTGCTGCTACCAAGCCTGCAGAGCCTCCATGGCTCCTAAGAATGGCATTGCCGCTGTAGTGACCTCACTGGTCCCATTGGGAAGAACTGGAATGGTGTCACTGCTGGGGTGGTGCAGTTCTTGGGAGACTTGGAGGCTCTGTGAGCTCTGTTGCCGAGTTTGGGGACGGAGTTCGGCAGAGGCGTAACTAGGGAAAACGGCGCCCGGGGCAAGCACTGAAATGGCGCCCCCCCACCCCCCCGCCCCCCAACATACTACATTATACTTAGGTTTTTCCTCACAAGTGCCCGCCGCCGCCAAGCCAGGCCACTGACTGGCCACCATGTGCCAGCAAAGCAATGGGGGGGGGGGGCGCAGGCGGCGTGGAAGGGACCGCTCATGGGGGAGGGGGTGCCGACGCGCTCCCTTGACTGCTGCAGCGCTGCTGCACTGAGCAGGAAACATTTGTATTGACAAAATTTTTTTAAAAAATTTAAAAAATATATTTTTTGTCATGGCGGCGCCCCCCACGTGACCAAAAAAGATGGCGCCCGGGGCACGTGCCCCCCCTGCCCCCCCTATAGTTACGCCTCTGGAGTTCGGAATTGCGCAGCACCTGCATGCACACTTCACTCTTCCACTGGTGGGGCACTGGAAAGAGGGTGTCTTCACAGTGGTGGTGCCCCATCTCGGGAATGCTCTTCCCAGGAAAGCTCACCAGGAGGCTTTACACACAGGGCTTCTGCCCCGAATCTCCTTCAGAAGAGAGTTTGTGCATTCACACACCAGCCAAACTTACCTTGAAGTCCCTTTGAGATTTTTGGACCCACTCAACACACAAACAGGGGTTTGTGATGCAATTTCTAGCTTATCTTAATGTATGTCCGGGTTTTTAAAAAGCTGGTTTTAAGCTACTTTTTCTGAAAACCCGGGAGCAAATGGGAGAGGCAGTGACACACAATCTTTAGCATAAGAGGCATACTTTCTTCAGAAATGCAGATCTAGCTCTGCAGGAGCTCACTCTCTCCCCATCTCCCATTGGCTAGAAGGAAAACATGGAGCATGCCATATGGACTTGTTTCAACACAAAACTGAGAGCAGAGGGGAGGGGCTGCTTCCCTTAATGCCACAAGTGTACTTCGAAGTGGCTTCGCTCAACCTTTACCCTGAAGCCTGAAGCCGAATGCGAATAACTCCCTGGTAGCTATCCTGGAGTCTTTTTGTGTGTGCCAGGCAAAGAACTGTTTATATTCCCAGGCCTTTTGAGATACTTTTATGTACTATTGTCTACTCTGCTCTTTTATTGATCCTATTGATTGTGCAGAGCATCTGTGCCTCTAGTTCTCTCTTTTTCCTCCTTCCTCCTTCCCTCTGTGTTCTCAGCCATCCCCCCTCCCTCTCAGCTCTCCCCTTATTCTCGGCCCCCTCCCTCATTCTCGGCCCTCCTCTCCCCTCCCCCCAGTCTTGGCTCATTTGGGGACTCTCTGCACAGGCTCAGAGAGCCCCCAAATGGGCCAAATACAGCCCGACCAGTCATTTGGGTGGCAGGCGGGCCCATAGAAGGAGGTTTTGCCACCTTCTCCCATGCCATCCTCCTCATGAGTAGGCCGGTTGGAGGCAACGTGTGCTCTCCCGCCGGCTCGCATTGGAGATGGCATGCACTTCCACCAGACCTCGCCCCTGGCTGCCACTTACTCTCCCCCCTGCCCACCCACCTGCCCGCCTCCCTGCCCGCCCTCTCTCTCTGGCCAGCCAGCTGCCCAGCCTCTGCTCCTGCCCGCTGCTTCCTCTCTCCCCCTCGCCTGCCAGCCCACCTGCCTGCCCACCTGCTCACCTTTTTTCCAGGCACCCACTTCTTTCTCTCCTCCCATGCCACCACTTTCTCCCCCCCCCACCCGCCAGCCACTGCTGCTTTCTCTCCCCCTCTGCCCGCCGGCCCGTCCACCTGCCTGCCTGTTCACCTTTTCTTCCCCACTGCTGCTGTCGCTTTCCTCTCCCTCTCCCAGCTGCCACATGCATGAGATTATTCACGGGTACACCTTAGGAAATTATATAAGATAGACAGATTGTTCTATACCTTTTAAAACATGTGAACCATCCTGGAAATCTTAACTGAAGAAGAAAAATGCATTATATAAGCAAGTCATCCTTGGTCCAAATGGCAAATGCCCTAGACTAGCTGTTGGCCTGAGACCAGCCACTTTCTCTCATCAGATCCCCAACATTGTGCTCCCCCACGGCCCACCCACTGACTCACTTGCCAGCCTGATGTGAACTCACAACCTCATGGTTCTGGCAAAAGCACCAGGCCGCCCCCCCCCGCCCCCGTGCCATGATGCCCTGTGTCTTGCTACACATCTAGTGGATACGCATTATCTGTATAACTTTGTGGTTTCCATGCTTTTGCGTTGCTGCTGTTTTGGTTGACTATCACCCAATGTTTGTTTACCATATTTACAAACAACAGTGAAATCATATAAGACGGATGAGTTACGAAGGGTGGCGGGGTGCAGTGGAAATGCCAGTGAAACTTGATCTCAAGGCAGGAGAATCCATCTCGTGCAAAGGGTTTCCATTAACTTCCCTACAATGTAATGGAAAAATTGATGTGCATGGTGTTGACAGAAATATGCACTTGATTACACTTTATGACTGTTCTGAGGAGCAGGGGTGTATCTAGGGTGGGGCAGGCAGGGCACGTGCCCCAGGTGCCACATGAAGGGTGCCCTTTTAAAAAAATATTATTTTTTAAATGACCACCACCACCAAAATGGCCACTGTGCATGCTCAAATGGCTTATGTGAGGTCCTAGGCCGTTCCAGGCCTTGCAGAGGTCATTTGTGCATGTGCGGCAGCCATTTTGTTTTTAGTGGCCTTTAAAAAAAAATTTTTTTTTAATAGCCACCGCACATGCTCAAATGGTCCCTGTGAGGCCCTAGAGGCCAGCGGGGGAAGGGGGAACTTTTGCAGACCCTCCCACGGCCTTTAGGAAGCCCCCCGAACAGACTACAGGTTAAAAAATTTTTTTTAAAAAAATTAATATAATATGTCACTGTACACATATTCAGATTGGCACTATGTACAGAGAATCAGGGCTTGTGAATACTGATCTGAAGCTTATGAACTAGGATTGTATTCATTTGCTCTTACTTTGCTTCTTGTGATAAGTGAGTTAAATGTGATGTCTTAATAATATGGCTATTAATGATGAGTTTGTCTTTGAATCAGTGTGAGATCCTTAGTATTAAGGCCCACTGGGAGTTTCTTGCTCTCTTTCTCTCATTTTAACTGTCTTTCTGAAATACTAGAATATATTCCAAGCAGTGACACAGTTTACTCTGCATATCCTTTAATTTTTTTCAGATTATCTGGGAAAAATCAATAGTGATGCTAGAGAATTATACAGGCACTTTTGTTTAGTTTTCCAAGTACACCTCCACATAGTATTTGGGTATTTCATGAGTCCCAGCATACTGAAATTTGTAGTTTTCCAACATTTTTTGGTCTGGCTACGTCCACTGCTAAATAGTTTTTGAAATATTAAAAGATTAACGAGCTTGACTTGTATTTTTCAGCTGATATTATGGTAAAGTTATCTCAAAGATGAGTGTCAGATGTTTGGACAGGGAGAGCAATTTCAGTGCTTGCCCTAGGCACCATTTCCCCTAGATACGCCTCTGCTAAGGAGTCATATAATTTCTTGTTGACTTCTAACTGGCCAAGATTTGGAGCTTAGTCATCACAGGCCAGTGTTTTGATTCACACTCTTTGTAGTCTTTAATCCTGCTGCGGTTTCTGAGTCATTTGTGAGTCAATACACAGCGTGAGCCTGCAAAAATTAATCTGGGGGTGGAGAAAAACCCATTTCTAATCACCCTGGAAGCTACTTTGATCCTTATTAACTGCCACTCTGCTATTTTAATAGTGGAAAACAGATTATCTGACAGTCTTTAAAGCCTCTGACTAAAATGAGGAAAATTACTCAAAGTAGTCCCATCTCTCTCTCTATTTCTCTAAGGTGTACCCATCGCTAATCCCATGCGTGGCATGTCTCGTGAGAGTTCATGAACAAGCTGCTGCCAGGGGGAAAGGAAAGGTTTGTGGGTGGGTGGGGAAATGGGGGGGAGAAAATGCTGTGAGGGGGCTGAGAACAGAGAGGAAACCGAAAGGGAGGGAGGGAGGGGAGAGAACTAGAGGCGCAGATGCTCTGCGCCTGGTCCAGCTAGTTGAATTTAAAAGGACAAGTTAAGCATTGCCAAGTTAGGCACTGCTCTGAGGAATTTTTCTCATCCTGTCAGCCATCATTTCATTTTTAACCCATCCACTTCATTGGCCTTCTCTTTCTGCACATTGCTCTTGAGCCCGACTCAAATGTGCTCTGAAGAGGTGCAGGGAGGACTGTCCAGGCTGACCCCACTCCTGTCCTCGGTGCATCCAAGGGGAGGACTCCTGAAAGTCTCCACCATGCGAACAAAGGAACAATGGCAAGGAAAGAGCCCTCTGCACCTATCGGTACATGTGTGGGCTGATCTGTGTAGACTTCGGACTGCATGCATGGAGGACAGGAGTGGGGACATCATGTGCAATCCCATCCTCACTTCTCTTCACCGGTTTTTGAGACCAGTTTTGGATTCCTACAAGGCCCTCTGCCTCCTTCACCTCCCCTCCCCACATCTTTGCTGCAGAAGAACTGTAAAGGACAAGGCAAAAGGACAAGGCAAAAAAAGAGGACAAGGCAAAAAGCAAAAAAAGAAAGAAAAAAGGACAAGGCAAAAAGCAAAACATCTTCAGTACACTTTTTCTTTCACTCCTATACAAATAACACCCCACATTTCCCACACACAGACACAGACACTCTCTCACGCTCCCACACACACATTCCCTTGGCTCAAACTTAACATAAACATAGACCTACTTCTGCAACCTCATGTATTCATGTGACATCGACAATGCTTCCATCTTTCTTATTTGCCTGTTCACTCTGTCTCTTTCTCTCTCCCACAGGCAGACATAGGCATGCATATTGCACAACTCAGTCCTTCACAGGAAACGGAATCCCAGATGGCAGCACAGGATTCAGGGGTAAACTGAACCCGGTTGCTAAGGGTGTCTGGTGGGGGGAGGAGAAACGGAGAAAATGGGTTTCATGGTTTTGCCCTGTTCTTTTTAATGATGGCAGGATCCATAAAGGATCCCTAAGATCTTTTCAACTCAGACCCAGGTTCAGGAGGGGAGGGGAGGAGTGTCAGGCAACCCCCTCTCCTTCCTCTTCTCTTCGTGTCTGGCTGGCTGATGCTCAGTGGCATTTCTCTAACTGTTGAATCTATCAGTCTGGCTGAGGGAGGGGTGGGTTGAATTGTGTTCAGTCAACATTGGAATGAGCAAGATTCCACACAGCCATATGAACTGTTTTCACTGTCAGGATTTGTGAACTGGATGGAGCCAAGGTAGATCATGATAGCCACCAAAAGACACATTCTCTTGACTTCAAGCAAGATGAATCGCTGTGGAGGATGCTGCTCCCTTGCTGGCAGGAATGGGGCCATTGAAAGGAAACCACAGGATTCTGTGGGCGCCAGGAGTCGAAATTGACTTGACGGAACACTTTACCTTTATGGAGAGGAGGCACTATGTCTAAGAGAGACACAGAAGAGGGAATTTCAGCAGGTGCAGCCTCCCCACTCCCACCCCTACCCACAAACAAAAGCATAATTCCCACTTCTCTCAAAAGCACAGGAGGCCTCTCTTTCCCAAATGACAGCCCTACCGTGATCCACTTGTGGAATTCTCTGCCACAGGATGTGGTGACAGCCAACAACCTGGATGGCTTGAAGAGGGGTCTGGATAACTTCATGGAGGAGGGGTCTATCAACGGCTACTAGTCGGAGGGCTACAGGCCACCTCCAGCCTCAAAGGCAGGATGCCTCTGAGTACCAGTTGCAGGGGAGTAACAGCAGGAGAGAGGGCATGCCCTCAGATGCTGCCTGTGGTTTCCAGCGGCATCTGGTGGGCCACTGTGCGAAACAGGATGATGGACTAGATGGGCCTTGGGCCTTATGTTCTTAACATCAGGAAGTTAAGAATTAACGTCTCCCCTGTCTTCTGTATGCTTTTTGCCATGTCTTGATATGTCTTTCTAAATGTTAATAATAAATGGACGTGACCAAGATATATGTGTAGTATCTGCCCCAGGAGACTGACACTTCCAGCAATGATCATCTGAGATGACAGATCCGTACCATTTCAGATGTAAAGGACTCAGATCAATACCAATGATATTGTAGCTTATGCAGGCTCTCTCTTAAGGGAATATTGACAATTCTCTTAATATGAGTGACAACGCACATCAAGATGATTTTCTATGCTACACTCTGTTTTCAGATGCAAAGTTGTGACTCATTGCCCTTATGTGAGTCAACAGAACCCACCTGTCCTTTTCATGCATGAACAGGGAAAGTAACGAAATTTTGCTATGATGCACAAGAGCCTGGAAAAGATCATGCAGGAAGCTTTGCTTTGGCACTGCTTGCACTGCACTAATCCCACCTCCTGGGCAAATGTGTAATACCTTACGGAATTTACCCAGATGGTGGAAATGGGGCAAGTTACAAAAGGAGATGAATGGATTGCTCAAATTCTTCCCTGCCTGCCCAGTTTCTCCTGAAAATGCCACACTTCCCAAAACCATTGTTCTTCCTTTGCAAAACTCACTTCCCAGGTAACTGGGGACATAACTAAAAACTGCTGGTAGGAATCACTAGGTATGAAACACCTAAGTATCCTCCTCCTCCCTTGTCTCTCCTGCAAGTGATCTCCAGTCCCCTCACTGGTAGGGACTGCCATCTTGCCCGGCACCCTTCAGGGTGAGAGTCTGGTGTTCTTGCCTGGCTGCCCCTTCTCCTTTTGCCCCCTCGCCCCTGGACTGGTTGAGATGTTGTGGTGCTTTGCACAACCAAGGCCAAGCCCAGGGTGACTTGGCCGTTTCTTCCTGGTTCCATCGGCTGGGCTTTCTGCCCAGGACTTATAAGGAAGGAAGCTGCCAGTGGCAGTGGGGCTGCCATTGGCGGGGCCACCACTAAAGGGGTGACACCAAAAGGGGTCACCCCTTTGGGGAAGTAACGAGGGTGAGGGCCAGAATTTCTGGCCTGTTTTTCATATACAGGGCTCGCCTTTGGAGCTGGATCTTCGGGGTGGGTGTTGAGGGGAGGTTCTGTTGTGGGTGGAGGTTTTGGGTTAGAGGGTTGTTTTTATTGTATTGAGTTGAGCCAGGCCCGTTTGCAGATATGGGCTCTCCTGAGTGGGATACTGCAGGGGGTGCAACCGGTGGTTCTGGGGCAGCTATTGCTGTAGTCGTTGGGAATAGAAGAACTGGCGTAGGCAGAGCAGCTGGCCGTTACAGGGGAAAGGAAACTAGTAATTTAGTAACTGTTTCCACTTCCAGCTGCTCTATCAACTCTCAGGCCTTGGGGAACAGCTGCAATTTCCCACAGAGCCTCGCCTTGCTCCTCTGTAATGCCAGGAGAGTTCAGAATAAGATCGAAATTGTCCATGACTTGATCATGGACAAAGGAGCTGACCTGGCATGTATAACTGAGACCTGGTCAGGGGAGGCGAGTGGTCCAGTGTGGGCTCAGCTTCTTCCTCCAGGTTATTCTGTTGTGGAGCAGGTATGGGGAAGTGGGCGGGTGTGTGTGTGTGTGTGTGTGTGTGTGTGTGTGTGTGTGGAGTGGCTGTGGTCCATAAGAATACAATTTCCCTTACCAGGGCCCCTGTGAGGCAGCTGACTTATATCCAGTGTGTAATTTTTGAAGCTGGCAACTAGGGATAGATTGGGGATTCTGTTGGTGTACCAATCACCCCATTGCCCAACTGTCTCCCTAACTGAGCTGTCTGAGCTGGTCGCGGAGTTGGTGTTGGAGTGTCCCAGGCTTTTGGTGCTGGGGGACTTCAATATCCACTTTGGGGCTGGCTTGTCTGGTGCAGCTCAGGAGTTCATAGCGGCCATGACAGCTATGGGCCTATCCCAACCAGGGTGGCCAGAACCTAAGGGGTATACTCATGGGTCAAATGGGCCATAAACCAGAATTTGGCTTTAAAAAAGCCAAATCTGGCCACCTAGATCCCAACTAGTTTTTGAACCAACTCATGTTGCCGGTCACACACTCTATTTGGTCTTCTGTTCGGATCAGGGGGGTGTTCTGTGGGTGGGCGATCCGGTGGTTTTTCCCCCATTGTCATGGACAGACTACTACCTGGTTAAGGTTGGTATCACGACCACAATCCACTCCTGCAGGGGTGATGGACCAATTAGGATGGTCCGCCCAAAATGGCTGCTGGACCCAGTAGGGTTCCAAAAGAACCTGGAGGGTTTTGAAATTGGTGCTGCCAGTGATTCTGTCGATGCCCTGGTGGGAACCAATGCTTTTCAATATCTACATGAAACCACTGGGTGAGGTCATCAGGAGATTTGGTGCTGGGTGTTATCAGTATGCTAATGACACCCAAATTTACTTCTCTCTTTCATCTGCTTCATCAGGAAATGGTGTTCATTCCCTAAATGCCTGCCTACAGGCAGTAGTGGGCTGGATGAGGGATAACAAATTGAAGCTGAATCCAAGCAAGATGGAGGTGCTCATTGTAGGGTCTCAGAATCTGAGGGATGAGTTACATCTCTCTGTGCTGGATGGGGTCACACTCCCCCAAAAGGAGCAGGTATACAGCTTGGGGGTACACCTGGATCCAGATCTCACCCTGGTATCTCAGGTGGAGGCCGTGGCCAAGAGTGCTTTTATCAGCTTACGTTGATTCAACAGCTGCGTCCATTCCTTGAGGAGGATGACCTCAGAACAGTGGTGCACCAGCTGGTAACCTCCAGGCTTGACTACTATAATGTGCTCTATGTGGGACTGCCTTTGTACATAGTTCGAAAACTTCAGTTAGTTCAAAATGCAGCAGCCAGGCTGGTCTCCGGGGCAACTCAGAGACCTTATTATGCCTGTTTTGAAACAGCTGCACTGGCTGCCGACATGTTTCTGGGCAAAATAGAAAGTGCTGGTTATTACCTTTAAAGCCCTGAATGGCTTAGGTCCAGGTTACCTTAGTGAGCACCTTCTTTGGTCTGATCCCCACGGCACGTTAAGGTCATCTGAGAAGGTCTGGCTCCAGTTGCCACTGGCCCGTCTGGTGGCGACTCAGAGGCAGGCCTTCTCTGTAGCCACTCCTAGACTGTGGAATGCGCTCCCTGCAAAAATCCGTAATTTGAATTCTTTATTAGCATTTAGGAGAGCCCTAAAGACCTACCTGTTCGGCCTGGCCTTCCAGGGTTTTAAAAATTGTTTTAAAGGGTTCTTAATGTATCGGGTTTTAATAAAGTTTTGAATTGGGTCATTTGGGCGGGGGGGGGGGGTGGTTAGCTGTTTTATTATATTTTAAAATCTTTGTTCCCGTTCATTGATTGATTTTAACTGTTTTGTGATATTTGTGAACTGCCCTGAGCTATTCTGTAAGGGCGGCCTAGAAATCGAACAAATAAATGATAAATTAAATAAATCAAGGAAATATAAGGTTAGTTTAATCCACATGACACGTTTGGTTTTGACAAGTTTGCACTGACAAGTTTGGTTTTGACAAGCTGGGGAGGGCTTCACACTCCTACCTTTCTTCTCTTTAAAATGATTCATTATGGAGGAACTTGAGCTTTTGACCAAACTGTGGGGAGCTGTCCTGGCACTTCCTATGACTAGGCAGAATAACTCATGTCAAAAGTTTATACAAACTACATAAATTGGTTTGGATTCAAACGTGTGATTGATAATGTGTCATTGCATAGTGATGATACCCATTCATCCTGCCTCCCTCAGAGTTCCTTCCAGCGTGGCTGGCCATCTGCCACAGTCAGGTTGGATGCTGCCACTTCCAGCCCTCTGATCTCCACCTTAGTGGTGTATCGGGGTACCCTTGACCCCAATAGGGGAGGTTCGTTCCTGGGCAGATGGAGCCCAATAATCAGCCCAGACAAGAGGACTTAAGATCAAAGCTTTATTCGCTCTTAAGGTACTGCTTGGCTCACGCTCACGTGCTTGGGAAGGATGAAAAGAGATGTTGCATTAGGAAGGCAGGGAATTGGCACAAGGGGAAGGCAAGGGTTGAGTCATGTCATGTGCATGGATCTGGGATCTGGGAACTCCCCCACAGCGATGGGGTGGGGAGGTGGAAAGTTCAGGGGATGAAACAGGTTGGGAACCAGCCAGGATCCAGACCCCCCAATGACTCCTTGCTACCAGAACATAAGAACATAAGAACAGCCCTGCTGGATCAGGCCCAAGGCCCATCTAGTCCAGCTTCCTGTTTCGCACAGTGGCCACCAGATGCCGCTGGAAGGCATGCCCTCTCTCCTGCTGTTACTCCCCTGCAACTGGCACTCAGAGGCATCCTGCCTTTTAGGCTGGTGGTGGCCTGTAGCCCTCCGACTAGTAGCCATTGATAGACCTCTCCTCCATGAAGTTATCCAAACTCTTCTTAAAGCCATCCAGGTTGTTGGCTGTTACCACATCTTGTGGCAGAGAATTCCACAAGTTGATGATGCGTTGTGTGAAAAAGTACCAGAACACACACACACACCCCGCCACCCTGCTGGGAGACCCAGAGGATCCCAAGCTAGCACCCTGCCTGCACCCTCCAACTTGGAGAAGCTCCCTGAGGAGTTGCTGGTCATAGTGGAGACCCCCAGCATCCTTGGAGTCAGCAGCTGAAGAATTGGGGGATGGCCCTGGAGGCCCTGGCCCAGTCTGGAACAGAAGGAGTGGCACTTTAAAGAGAAACCAAGAGATGGTGACGTCAGTGCGGCCGGAGCACCGCTCCCCCACCTTCGACGTGTTGGGCTTGCACTTTGGCCCAAACAAAAAACGTGTGCTTTGAGTGTTGGGCTCAGGCCGTTTCAGGGGGCAAAAGAGAGGCAGCCACGGAAGCAGGGGCATCGTGCTTGGAGCCTGGGAACGGTGGGGGCGGCATTGTCCATGGGCCAGGCCCACACATTTTGACCATTCGTACCATCTCAGGTGATGAATATGCTCACAGTGGTCTTGGCAACATCATCTACCCTCCTAGAGATGGGAAAGAGGTGACAGCGGTGTTGCATTTGCGGCTCTCTCTCTCTCTCTCTCTCTCTCTCTCTCTCTCTCTCTCTCTGTGTCTCTCTGTGTTATCACTCTTTCTTTATCTGTACCCTCAAATGACTAGGGGGAAATTGCAGTCCTTTTTACACAGAAGAAAAGATTAGGGTAGCAATGAGCAGGTTGTACTCCGTGGAGTAATCTTTGGAGACATTCCTGCCAATTGCCAGTTCCATTCCTCTGGCATAAAATTTCATAGTGGATTTATTTTCAAAACTTTTAAAACACTGTTGCAAATGAGGTTTGCTTATATGTGAGGACCAGAAAAGCCTGAAAACACCCTGAAAGCAGAACCTCTTGCAATGCTCTCCCCTATTTTCCATTCCTAGGGTGTAGACCCTTTCGAAGATCACAGTGAACAGTCGTCCCCTCAGATGGTACTGACCAGCCCAGCAGTTTTGCCCTTGCAGTTTTGATGAGGCTAAATTGTCATCCCAGCAAAAGGGTCCTGAGACAGTGGAGAGGTTCCTGCAGGCCATCTGAGCACACCCTGATACACTCAGAGCAACGGACTGACTTGGCACACCTAGAGTCCTGCCCACCTTTGTGCTCCTGCCAAAAGTGCTGACTCATCCATTCTGCTCCCTCGGCTCCTGTGAACAACCCACTAATGTATACCTACTTCCCACCTTTCTGAGCCCCTGAAGTTCCACACCTGGATGGCCCCGTGCCCCTTTGTTCCCTCTTGTTTTACTTTGACCCCAAATCCTCCATGCCTCCCCAAGAATAATTATGTCTGACTCCTCCCCAAAGGGAAACTAGAGGAGACGTCTGCTGTACTGGGGGCTAAAGTGTGTCTTTTGTCCTCAGCACAGCACCTTTGGGGGAGGAGGCAGAGAGGAGGAGTGATTGTTGCAGGAGCAGCAGCAGCAGCAGAGCTGAATGCCCACCCCATCCCCCAGTCGAGAAGGAGGAGGCTGATGGGCCTCTGAGCCATTCATTGGGAGCCTGAGCCTCATGGGCCACCCCCTAGTGATGCCCCTGTTACGAGAACCCAGCATTAACTCCAAACGTGGGCCTACTGCTGAATACTCTAGTTAGGAAGTCAGCAGCAGCAGCAAGCAGGAAAGACACTCCAGTGCTTGAAAAGCATTCTTAGCTCTGCAGCACAGAGCATGTAAGGCGGGGAGGGTTGGGGTGTTTCCCCCCACAGTTTGTACTTCTTCTAGAAATACCCTTCACCCTCCAAAAACATGTCCCTGAGGATTGTGTAGCCCTCAGGGATGTATTTTGGGGACACATTTTCACAGGGCGCTTCCCGAGGAAGCACAGACTGGCACAATTTGCCCCCGCCCCGCCGCCCTGCATGCTTCATGGTTCAATACTCTGGAAAGCTTCTGCAGAACAGGTCCATCTTCCTGGCAAGCTGCTGTCCCCTTAGTCAGGATGTCGGCCTCTGGCCAGTATTGCCCTGGATCCCAGGAAAAACCCCAGCCCTTCTGAATCCCACTCTCTGGACTTGGCTTGTGGCACGTGCGGTGCACAAGGCCAGACTGGAACCTGGTGTCTGCCCATGTGATGTTTTGGCAAGTATAGGGCTGACCTTTTGTTTTGGCTGTTCTAGAGTTTGGCATCAGAGAGCTGGCAATCAAAGTGTTCCCTTAGAGCAGGGATGCACAACTCAAATGCCCTAGTGGGCCAGAACTATCCATGACTTAATGCATGGGGACCAGTCAATTTTCAACACATTTATTACATTAAATTGTTAAAAATATTAAAGAAGCTTTAGTTACTTGTTGATCTCCCCTGTTAAGGGACCCGTAATTTTTAACCAAGGATATTGGCCAGAAAATAGGTCTTATCGCTGCTGAGTCAGTGGGGCACCTGGAGAGCATGCCAGCCCCAAATAAATGCTCTTTCCTCTCCCTAAATCACTGTTACTTTCAGGTTGCAATGCTAGTCATGCGTACTTGGGAGTAAGCTTCACTGGGTACATCATGGAACGTATTTCTGAGTAAACATGCCTAGGATGGCACAGTAAGGCAGTTTCCAGCTCCTATGATACTACAGGATATTCCTACCTGGGGGCCAGTAAAAAAGTCCCTGCGGGCCAGATCTGGCCCACAGGCCTTATATTGTGCAGGCCTGCCTTAGAGAAAGTGAGAGGACAGTTGGGACAACAGTTAGATGGGTTTTGAGTCAGGAGACAGAGAGACTCGGGGAAGAGTCTCTCTTAGGACTCAATGTTGGTGAGCAGCTAGGCAGAATCCTGCCAACACACTTTTTGCTTTATCTTTTCAAATGAAGACTTTAAAAGAAAGTCTTTAAAGACTAAGGAAGGAAGGAAGGAAGGAAGGAAGGAAGGAAGGAAGGAAGGAAAGAAAGAAAGAAAGAAAGAAAGAAAGAAAGAAAGAAAGAAAGAAAGAAAGAAAGAAAACTGAAAATTCAGGAAAGGGCCCTGAAATCTGGCTCAAGGGACAAGGCTGTTTCCATTCGGGAACTTTATCTTGTGCCACATGGTTATCATACTTTTTGTCTGGGAAATGCTCCATTTATTGTCTGCATGTGACAGTGCGTGTGTGGCAAACTTTAACTACAGTGGTTTATCTTTAGTTTTTTAAATTGCCTTTGAGATTTTGTGCTGCCACCTTGGAAGTCACGTGATTTAATGGCACAACTAAAATAAAATAATTCAGCAGCACCTTTTCAGTCACAAGTGGATGACTTCATGGTCTTTAGAGAAGCACTGTAGCTCAATGGAAAAACATCTGTTTTGCAAGCAGAAGGTCTCGGGTCCAATTAATTTATTATTATTATTATTATTATTATTATTATTATTATTATTATTATTAATTCAATTTCTATACCGCCCTTCGAAAAATGGCTCAAGGTGGTTTACACAGAGAAATAATAAATAAAAAAGATGGACCCCTGTCCCCAAAGGGCTCACTGACATCTGACATCACTGACAATCCCTGACATCTGCAGATTGGCTGGGAAATGTTGACCTTTTTCTGGAGGGCTCCTGCTAGTAGTCAGTGCAAACAATAAGTCGCCTATGAGGTCTTATTGGACTCAGTAGGATGGAATTAAAGGCAAGGACTATAACATCATTGGAACTTTAAATGCATCATTGATCTGTTTATAGTTAAAACACCCTTTTAGCTATTTAAAGGGTTAGCAACACTTTCTGTTACATCAGCACAAACCAAAGAGTTGAAGGGTTTAAAAAAAATAAATGCCCTCCCCTCCTCTGAAAATTCAGGTAAAAGTTCTGAAAGCCTCCTGAGAGGGCAAGACCCCTTTGTGGTTGGACTGTCAGTTGAAAGTTTCCTATATGGAACCTTTCCTATATATATAGTTGAACCTTTCCTATATATAGGTGTCCCAGTTTGAGGCGGTGGCCAGAGGCACCTTTTATCAGCTTTGGCTGATAGGCCAGCTGCGTCCATTTCTTGAGATGAACAACCTCAGAACAGTGGTACATATGCTGGTAATCTCCAGAACAGATTACTGCAATGCGCTCTATGTGGGGCTACCTTTGTATGTAGTCCGGAAACTACAGTTGGTCCAGAATGCAGCAGCCAGGTTGGTCTCTTGGTCATCTCGGAGAGACCATATTACTCCTGTATTGAAAGAGCTACATTGGCTGCCGATACGTTTCCAGGCAAAATACAAGGTGCTGGTTATTACCTATAAAGCCCTAAACAGCTTGGGCCCTGGGTATTTAAGAGAACGTCTTCTTCGTCATGAACCCCACCGCCCATTGAGATCATCAGGAGAGGTCTGTCTGCATTTGCTACTGGCTCGTCTGGTGGCTACTCAGGGACGGGCCTTCTCCACTGCTGCCCTGAAGCTTTGGAATGCATTCCTTGCTGAAATAAGAACCTCCCTATCTCTGACAATTTTTAAAAAATCTTTAAAGACACATCTGTTCACCCAGGCTTTTAATTAAATATTGTTTTAATAGTTTTAACATTGTTTTAAAATATTGTTTTAAAAATTTAAATTGTTGTAATGTTTTCACTTTTTGTTGTCATTTATTTTAACCAATGTTTTAATTTCTCTGTTGTCATTTATTTGTTTTAGCTAATGTTTTAATTTTTCTATTGTCATTTTTTGATTGTCCCAGAGAGATAAGTTTTGGGTGGTATAAAAATATGTTAAATAAATAAATGAATAAATGCACCTCACAGGAGCTGATAACTAAATAGATTTCTTGATCGATTAATTGATTGATCAAGTGCCGTCAAATCGGTGTCAACTCTTAGTGATCACATGGTTAGATTCTCTCCAGGATGATCTGTCTTCAACTTGGCCTTTAAGGTCTCTCAGTAGTGCATTCACTGCTGTCGTAATCAAGTCCATCCACCTTGCTGCATGCTCCCAGTGACTTTTAAATATATATATTTATTTTTAGCCTCCTTTCCTTAAGGAAAGGAAGTTTATGAGATCACCCAGCTGTGATCTTGTGTGTGTGTGTGTGTCCGTGTGTGTGCACATGCGTGTGTGTGCAATATCAACATTGCAATGTCTGGACTGAATTTGACCAAATTTGGTACAACTGTAGGGACACCTCAACAGTGTAGTGTGTGATAATGTCATCCACCCCAATTAAAGATGGTGTACACATGAACATTTGAGGCGTAAGTGGGCTAACATGTGATCTGCCTAACCAATTTGAACCAAATTTTGAACAGTTGTAGGGACACCTCAGTGGTGTAGTCTGTGATGATGTCATCCACCCCAATTCAAGATGGCGGACACGTGAACTTTCGAGGTGCAAGTGGGCTAACTTGTGAAGAAGGTAATTATCAATTAAAATTAAAGTGAAATGAAAGTAGGCAGATTAGTTCTTATCAGAATGTCTTGTTTTATTGTATTGTTTTGTGTTAAGCTATTGAGTCTGTTAACTGAAAAGCAGTATTTACACATTAATTAAACAATAATAACAACAACAATAACCATGATGGTGAAACAAAACTTTCAGACTGGGAGACTTACAAAGCTGCCTTAATGGCCATGGAGAATGTGCTGTCTCTGAGCCATTATTTATAACTAGTGTTTTCAGGCCCGTTGTAATAACGGGCGCTAGTAGGGGAGAGTTTTCCCCACCTGCCCCACTCCCTCTGGCCTTTGCCCCCCCCCGCCCTCCCAGCTGCCCGAGACCTCCTTACCCGAAGCAGCCCGCGACAGTCGGGCGATCTAAAAGCAGTTTTTGCGAAGAAGAGAGGAGCTCCCGAACAGAGCTCCTCTCTGTGCTAAGCCAATGCCCAAACTGCTGCTATGGACGCAAAGGACGCAATAGGCGTCCTTTGCGCCCAAAGCACCAGTTCGGGAAGAGTGTCCCCCTCCTCCGCAGTCCCGGCTTCTTCAGGGCGGCCGTTTCTGGCCGCCCAAGATGGCTGCCGGGTCCTGCCTGTCATGCCTGCCATGCTCTGTTCTGGGCATGTGCTCCGTGCATGCCCAGAACAGGCGAGGCACAAACGCACGCTTGGTGTCCGTCCACGGACGGACACCAAGCGTTTTATTAGAGAGGATGCCGGGCCTATAAAGTTCTAGAACCTTACAGTAGGGATCTCAAACGTGGGTCTCCAGATGTTGTTGAACTGCAGCTTTGGCTGGGGGTCTTGGGAGTTGCAGTCCAACATCTGGGGACCCTTGCCTTATAGAGATCTGTTGTCTCCAAGCCACACTAAAATCTGACTTGGAAATGATATGACAAAGCTGGAACACAGAACTGATACAGATGCTTCAGCCATGAAAGCATGTCCTCGAATCAAATGCTGTGGCATGTGTCAAATTTTTTTCTTAAGAATATACTGGATACCAGAAAGATTTGCCAGAGCAGGAGGAAATGTCCATTAACACTTGAGACTCCTGCAGGAAATTGGTACTGTCCAATCCTTTCTGGCAAGGCTCTGTCCAATCCTTTCACCCAGGCTTTTAATTAGACTTATAAAATCTATCATTGTTTTAATGATTCAACTTTGTTTCTAATCTGTGTTGTTTTATTGTAAACAGCCCAAAGATGTGAGTTTTGGGCAGCATAAAAAATGCTTAAAGAAAGAAACGATGGAGAGGCGTTAATGGGGGCAGGGTCTTGGTTGGGGGTGTGCTCATGGGGAGAATATTAGTTGAGGCTCTAGGCAAGTCACCCTCTCTCAGCCTCACCCCCATTTGCAATATGTGGAGAATATTGCCTTCTAGGGATGTGCATGGAACAATATTTGTGTTCCGTTCCGAGCTTGGAATGGAACACAAATACCCAGAATGTTCTGTCCGAACGCGCTCAAAACACTCAAAATGTTCCATGTGCCATTTTGGACTCCATAATGGTGCTCTTCTAGTCTCTGCACATGCACGGCCGCCATTTGTGTGGTGGTGCTGACCACTGCCGATGGAACATTCTGCACATCCCTCCTGCTTTACCTTACAAGGTATTTATAAGGCTTGCTATCTGCACATGCAGTGCTTTGAGTACCAGAAAGCTTCCCTTTCCCCACAGCTCAGTGCCTTCTCTTCTGCTGCAAACTAGCAATGGCCAAATGATCCCAAATGAGCCATCAGATGAGCTCAGAAAATAAGCAAAGCTGCTTCCAATAAATAGGAAATAGACTGGCTTATTCTCCAAGGTCATCAGACTTACTTCTTCCACACCTTAGTTCTTGGTGCATTGTGATTGTCATGCGGCACACTGTAGGCATCATAACTGAGCATACGTGGATGTTTAAGACACTTGATTCCACCAGTCTAGAAAACCTGGCCCTATAAGGTTGTCCAGAAAGACATTTGCTGGTGTGAGATATCCTTGTTATATAGGAAGCTGCCATATACTGAGTCAGACCACTGGTCTATCTAGCTCAGTATTGTCTTCACAGACTGGCAGCGGTTTCTCCAAGGTTGCTGGCAGGAATCTCTCTCAGCCCTATCTTGGAGATGCTGCCAGGCAGGGAACTTGGAATCTGCTCTTCCCAGAGCGACTCCATCCCCTGAGGGGAATATCTTACAGTGCTCACACTTCTAGTCTCCCATTCATCTACAGCCAGAGTGGACCCTGCTTAGCTAAGGGGACAAGTCACGCTTGCTACCACAAGACCAGCTCTCCTCTCCTGCTGTTTGCTGTGGCAAACACCAGCTAAACGTTGAGATGCTCTGCAGCACCTGTTATTTACAGAGATGCCTTAAATTAAAGGTAAAAGTGTGCCATCAAGTAGGTGTCAACTCCTGGTGCCCACAGAGCCCTGTGGTTTTCTTTGGTAGAATACAGGAGGGGTTTACCATTGCCTCCTCCCATGCAGTATGAGATGATGCCTTCCAGCATCTTCCTATATCGCTCCTGCCTCCTGCCTCCGATATACAGGTAGTAGCAGTGGGGATTTGAATCTTCTGCTTGTTAGTCAAGCATTTCCCCACTGCATCACTTAAGGTGACTTGTTCTTAAACTACAGGGAGGTTTGATTCCTCCTAAGTCATGTTTTGGTTAAATCTTCAGGAGACGTTAAGCAGCAGAACAAGCTGCCTATAACTGCAATCAGTGAAGGCTGGCTGGGCACCTATCAGGGAGCTGGGGAGGCTGTGAAGTCTCCGCCTTGGAACCTTTTCAAGAAAAAGAGGTTGGACGAGGACATGCTGGGTATGCGAAGGATATCTGCTTGCCTTTGGGCGATTGTCTGAGAACATGGCCAGCTGGATCCCAGCCAGCTCACCATTAACCTGTCATCATCACTGCCATGTAAGAGCAGAGAAGGGCTGGTGGTATTCTCATTGTACAGACGAGGAATTGAGGTCTGGAGAGACATCTCTCACATTTGGTGGTCTGCGCAACAAATTGCCTCTTTGAATTGCCAAAGAGCTCAGCAGGGATGTGTGGGAAAGACACAGACGCCTGTTTTTTAAGAACACAGGATGCTGCCTTATACAGAGTCAGACCCTTGGTCCATCCAGCTCAGTACTGTCTACACTGACTGGCAGCAGCTTCTCCAAGGTTTCAGGCAGGGCTCTTTCCCAGCCCTACCTGGAGATGCTGCCAGGGATTGATCCTGGGACCTTCTGCATGCATGCCAAACACTGAGCTATGGCCCCATTCCCAAATGTCTCTGCTACTATTACTACGAATATTTATATACGGCTCTTATAGAAAGAGGCTCCCAGTCTCTTTCCAGGCACAATTCAAGATGCTCTTCTAAACCTATAAATACATATCAGAATCTAGGTCTGGGGTACTTAAAAGATGGCCTGCTCCCATATAAACTGCCCAGCCACTCAGATCTTCATGGGAGGACCTTCTTCAGAGACCCCTGCCCCCTGTTAGGCAGGTGGCTACCCAGGAGAGGGGCTTTTCCAGGGGCAGTCCCAAGACAATTTGCTCCTGGGAGCAAAGGAGGCTCTCCCAAGACAGGAAGAGCATGCTCCAAGGATGACACTCCGGTCCCATCTACTCAGGTTCACTCCTCACCATACTGAACTGTCTCTTGCACCTCAACCCTAGCTCCCCCCTATCCAACTCACACAGCTGGTGAATGGATTTGCAAGGAGATCCACTGGCTGCTAGATCTCGAAGATGTGGGGAATTCCCTGCCTGGTGGACTTACTCCTGCCAGAATCCAATTAGATGCTGATCCAGCTTGGAAAGGAAAACAGAAAGGGTGGCAGAAATTAGGGGATTTTTTACCCGGCTGGATGCATACATGCGTACATAGAGCACCTATTGTTCTGGGAATGTTGCTTTTCCTTTTGATTCTGTTGCACCCCCTGCCATGCTAATCTTATCGAGCTAGCAAAACTATTTTCTGGCTTGCTTTCCCTTTCTGTTCCCAACTGGTGTGAGAGCCTGGGGTCAGACCTAATATGAAAGCAAAACAATCATTTACCAGTACGGTTTTGTTCATCCCACACATGGCAATAATCGCTTGGGAACTATTGCAATAATAATCCTAAGTGTTTTTACAGATGCTGATGACAGCCTAGACAGTCTTCAGGTCTGCTTGGCTGCCTAGAGGTTCAAGAGAGGCTCAAGTGATGGTTTGTAGGGCTATGAACCTGTTAGATGCAGCTCCGGATGGATAGGTGGGTGCCGTCAGTGCAGTGGAGGCTTGCCCTCTCAATTCCACCCCCCCCCCGGGTGCCTCTGTCTCTCTTTTTCTCTTTTGCAGCCTTTAGGATCAACAAGGAGGCTGTCACACATCTCCATTCCCAATCCAGACTGGAAAGGCATGTGGGGAGATGTTCTCAGTAGCTACCCACAACCTTGGACTTCTCTTACCTTGGATACTCATAAAACCCTGCTGCTGGTAGGCCTGGTCCAAGTCCCCCTCTGGTGTCTGAGGTGGTGTAGTTAGCTGGCCCCAATGCTTATCTCTGCCCCTTGATGATTTCCACCCCATCCCCACCTAATCTCCCCTACATCTCCCACTCGCTTGCTGATCTTGGTGGTGTCCAAAGTACACCACTCACCAATTCCCACCCCTGCTGATTGCTCCCATCTCCACCCCAATTCCTGCCACCCCAATCTCCCTCCTCCATCTCCCCTTACATGATGTCTTGTTTCTGTTCCTGATCCCATCCTGTCTTTTCAAAAGGCAGATGGTGGGGGGACAGAGTGGCAGGAAGTGACTTAAAGATTCCTTTTTGAAAATCGGTGTTAAATTTGCTACTTCCCAGTCCTCTGGTACAGAGCCTGATTGTAGGGATAAGTTATATATTTTAGCAAGGCAATTTCACATTTGAGTTCTTTAGGACTCTTGGATGGCCTACCCTGGCGATTTGCTAGTTTTCAGTTTTTCCAGTCAGTTAGAACATCATCTCTTGTCACTTTTATCTGACTCAGTTCTTTAGCTTTCATCCCCGAAAGTTTTCAGCTGTTCCGGAACCATCGCCTTTTTCGGGTACAGGTATATGCTCAGTATCCTCTGCTGTGAAGACAGACACAAAGAACTCATTTAACTTCTCTGCAACATCCATATCCTCCTTAATAATCCCTTTCACTCTTTGGCAGGTTTCCTGCATCTGATATATTTAAAGAAGTTTTTGTTATTCCCTTTGATACTTGTAGCTAAATGTTCCTCAAACTCTCTTTTTGCCTCCCTTATTGTCACCTTGCATTTCTTTTGCCAGAGTTTGTGCTCCTTTCTGTTCTCTTCATTTGGACAGGCCTTCCAATTTTGGAAGGAAGTCTTCTTCCTTTTTATGGCTTCCTTGACTTTACCTGTTAGCCATGCTGGCATCCTCCTGGACTTAGTGGTACCTTTCCTCCTTTTGGGTATACAGTCTAACTGGGCTCCTAGTATTGTGG
The DNA here is from genome assembly GCF_027244095.1 of Hemicordylus capensis. Taxonomy (NCBI): domain Eukaryota; kingdom Metazoa; phylum Chordata; class Lepidosauria; order Squamata; family Cordylidae; genus Hemicordylus; species Hemicordylus capensis. The sequence goes on from NC_069660.1 coordinate 7,736,895, forward strand.
TTTTGAGTAAACTCCATGCATTCTGGGGCGAAGTGACTCTCCTGATTTTCCCTTTCAGCTTTCTTTTCACCATACTCCTCATTTTGGAGAACTTTCCTCTTCTGAAATTCAAAGTGTCTGTGTTAGACTTCCTTGGTGATTCTCTCCCCACATGTATGCTGAATTTGATCACATTATGGTCACTGTTCCTAAAGGGTCCATGGCACTGACATCACACACCAGGTCCTGGGTGCCACTCAGTATTAAGTCCAAGGTCACCTTCTCTCTGGTTGGTTCCAAGACCAACTGTTCTAGTTGGTGTTCTAGACTCACCCCCTTTTAAAGCTGTTTATGCCAGTGGCCACCACCACATTTTGTGGCTTGAGTCCCATAAATGAATTGCACTGTGTGAAGAAGTAATTCTTCTCTTTCCAGACTGTGCATCTTCCAAAAGCAGTAAAAGGAATTTTCATTCAAACTAGCTTTTGATGGAGAGGGTTAGGACAGAATAATTGTTAGTACTTGGGATGAGGAAATCAGGCTCTATCCCAATATAGAGACACAAGATTAAATACTCAGCATTTTTATAGCACTCTCAGTTATTCAAAGCACTCCACAGGCATTGTTTTTGTTGCAATCCTTACGACAACAGGTAGGGCAGTGTTGTTATCCCCACATGCCAATGTGGAACTGAATTTGAGGCAAAATGACTTGGGTATCCACCTAAGGGATTCATGACAGAGATAAGATTTTAATCAGAGACTTCCTGATTCCTAACTCGGCCTTTTAGATATAGTATCATGTTACATGCAATAAAATAAGTGACTGGTGTTTTCAGATTACACAGAGTTCTTCCTCAAATACAGCAGGCTTTTATTTATTATTATTAATAATAACAATAATAATTATTATTATTATTTTGCATTTATATCCCGCTCTTTCTCCAAGGAGCCCAGAGCAGTGTACTACATACTTAAGTTTCTCCTCACAACAACCCTGTGAAGTAGGTTAGGCTGAGAGAGAAGTGACTGGCCCAGAGTCACTCAGCTAGTATCATGGCTGAATGGGGATTTGAACTCGGGTCTCCCCAGTGTTAGTCCAGCACTCTAACCACTACACCACGCTGGCTCCCATAAAAGCCACTACACCACGCTGGCTCCCATAGCTTTTAAAAGCTATGTTCATGGTATAGGATGCTGTTAACCTGGGCCCCCAGAGGAAAGGATAGCAAATCATTTCAGCATGAAGTAGGAAAAACAAACAAACAAACAAACAAACAAACAAACAAACAAACAAAGCCAGCAAGGGAATAGAGAGCAATTGCCCTCTCCCATTCCATGGACAAGAGCTCACAAGGTCCAGAAGGTGGGAAGGCAAGGCAAGGTCCAGCACCACAGACAGCTCCATGGGACAAGTTGATCCAGTGCAGTTGGAGGTAGACTAGACACCGAGCCCTTAAATACCTCTGAGCTCAGACCACACCTCCTGGGCACAACCTCCCAGCCTTTGAGGGTCAGTCTACTGGCCAGGAGTCTGGATCTCCTTCACAGCCCTGCTGGGTCAGGCCCAAGGCCCATCCAGTCTAGCATCCTGTTTCACACAGTGACCCACCAGATGCCTCTGAGAAGCCCACAGGCAGTGGGTGAGGGCTTTTGTCTGTCTGGAATGTGAGGAATTTCATGTCAGGGAGACAGGATGACCCCTGCTAAAAAGGTATAAAGAGCATTTGGCAGATGTGCAACATAATAAAAACCAGTTGAAACTCTGGGCAAAGCATATGAAGGAAAAACAAGGAGGAGGAGTTGTGCAAACAAAGGTGTTTATTTTGGCTATAAAAGATAATACTGTTAAGTGTAAGATTAAAGAAGCCATGTGCATTGAACAGCTGCAGCCAACTATTAATATTAGGGAAGAAATGAAAGAGGCAATGAAATACACTGATCTATAAAAGGGTTTTAAAAAAATGTTCTGTCGTGTCATCACCTCCTTCCTCTCCCCCAGTTTTTGGATTGGGTATTTAGTTTCAGTTGCTGTATGCTGTATTCAGTTGCTTTAATTTCAGTTGCTCAAGAGTCTCCAGCTGTTTGAGATAGAGCATTGAGAATGATGTTTTAACATATCTTGTCAAGACAATCACCTCAAATTGATCCAGTTCTTCAGCCTCTGAGCCTGAGAAACTCAGTTCTTAAGAGGATATATGATCAGTATCCTCTGACATGAAGACAGATGCAAACAACGCATTCAGTTTCTCTGCAATCTCCTTATTCTCCTCAATAATCCCTTTCACGCCCTCATCATCTAAGGGTCCAACCGCCTCCTTGGCAGGTTTTCTGCTGCTGATATATTTAAAGAAGTTTTTGTTATTCCCCTTGACACTTCTAGCTATAAGCTCCCCAAACTCTCTTTTTGCATCCCTTATTGTCTCCTCTCAGTTCTTTTGCCAGAGTTTATGTTCCAGTCTGTTCTCTTCATTTGGGCAGTATTTCCATTTTCTGAAGGAAGTTTTATTCCTTCCCTGACTCTACTTGTTGGCAATGCTGGCACTTGGTGGTACCTTTCCTCCTTCTTAGTATATATTCTAACTGAGCTTCTATTTTTGTGGTTTTAAATAAGTCCCTTACTATCTGGAGCAATATGACTCTCCTGACTTTCCCTTTCAGCTTCCTTTTCAGTCCCCTCATTTTTCAGAAGTTTCCTCTTCTGAAGTACAGCTTATCCATGTTGGACTTCCTTGGCAATACTCCACTTGCATATAAGCTGAATTGGATCACACTATGGTCCCCAATGGTTCTTCAATTCTTACATCTTGCACCAGGTCCTGGGTGCCACTCAGGATTGAGTCCAAGGACGCCTTCTCTCTGGTTGGTTCTGTGACCAACTGTTCTAAGGCAGAGTTATTTAGTATGTGTAGACATCTGGCCTCTCTTTCATTACCTAAATGTGAATTTACCCAGTCTATGTGTGGGTAATTGAAGTCACCCACTATTACAGCTCTGTCTTTCTTTGACACCTCTCTGATTTGCTTCTCCAACTCCTGGTCACTCTCAGCATTTTTGATCTGGTGGGTGATAGGACGTCCCTAGTAAAACATTTCTTTTCAGCCCTCGTAGTGTCACCTATAATGATTATGTAGAGGACTCCCGTCCTCCTAGGTTTCCTAGCTACTCCACCCCCAATTCACCCCTCTGTGACCTTTCTCTAGAGTTTGTATTCAGGAATTACAGCGTCGCACTGGTTCTCACCATTCCAGGTTTCTGTTATGCCCACTATATCTATGTTTTCATTTGCAACCAAGCACTCCAGTTTGCCCATCTTGGCTGAGTTTTATTTGACCTTTTGACCAGCTGTCATGCATTTCTGTCTGCTCTACTCCTGGTTGTACTCTGTCCCCTTCAGGTTTATCCGAAATGTTTGCACCCTCACACCTTAGGTGATTTTGCTTGCTGAAACAGATACCACCAATTCCTGTCAGCAATCCCCCAGACATCATTTTAAAAGCTGCTCTGCAACATTTTTGATTTTAAGAACCAGCAGTCTGGTTCCATCTTGGTTCAAGTGGAGCCCTTTATACCCTGCCCCTCCAGTGCAATACTGCTTGGGGCAGCTTACAACAATAAGATAGACACAGATACAAATAATAAAATTAAATTAAAAACAAAAAGGAAAAAAGGCAGATTAAAAATAATTATTAGTTTCAAACTAAAACTGAAAATTATAAATAGCTAACGAAGCTAAAGAACCTACCAGGTATAACAAAATAATATTTATATTTAAAAAGCCTCCTTTAAAAGGTGTGTTTTAAGATTTTTTAAAAAACACCAAGGGAGGGAGCATGGCGAAGCTCTTCAGGTAGGGCGTTCCAAAGCCGAAGGGCCACAACCAAAAAGGCCCCGTCTCTAGTCCCCGCCAACCGGATCTCTGCTAGTGGCAGGGTCATGAGCAGGGCCTGAGATGATGATTGGAGGGCCCTGGCAGATTCATATGGGAGAATGCAGTCCAACAGTTACCCCGGCCCCAAGCCGTGTAGGGCTTTAAAGGTCAATACCAGCACCTTGAATCTAGCCCGGACGTGGACCGGTAGCCAATGAAGCTGATGCAGGATGGGTGTAATACTACCCTGGGGGTCTTCGTCCTGGATTTCAATATGCTACCAAGCCTAAATTCGGCTTTCAGGAGTTTCTGACTGCATTTCCCAACATCGTTGGTGCGCCAACGTGCACCATGACTGCTGACTCCTCCCCAGCACTGCCTAACAGCCTATGTAGATGCCATGAGACGTTTGTAACCCTTGCACCAGGTAGGCATGTCACCATGCAGTCTTCATGCAGGTCACAAGCCCATATCTCTATGCCCCTACAATCAAATCACTCTCTACTAGGAGGTCCCAATCCACTGGAGGAATATCCTCTGTGCGGGAGGCTATGGTTGCATCACCCAAGGATGGGGTCTCTTCTAAAGGAGCATTCCCCACTTCCTCAGAATGATGTCCTCCTTCCACAAGACCTTCATTCTCCATGACAGCAGAGGAGCTGTCTGCCTGGGAGTGGGAGGTTTGTAGCACATCCCTGAGGGTCTCACGCAGACACCTCTGCCTCCCTGAGCTTCTCTTCCTTGGCTTTGAGGGAACAGACTTGTTCTTTGAGAGCCAGGAGCTCTTGGGACAAAGCACACACCCACAATTTCTGCCCCTCAGGCAGATAGTCATACATGCAACACTCAGTGCAATACACTGGGAAGCAACCCCTCCCCTGCTGGCTTTCCACCTTCATAACTGGTTTGAATGGCTATTTAGAAAGTATAGAGCTTGTTTACTTGAAAGCTAGGTCTTAGGTGCAGTTGTCAGCTAATTAAAGGTTTCAAGCTCTGTCCTCTAAGAAAATTATAAAAGTGGTGTAGTACTCAACTTCTCCTTGTCTGGGTGTCTCCTTTGTGATAAAGGGGGGCCTTTATTTTCGTGATAAATAGTGACTGCTTGTGTTCCTCCCTGCAACTTCCCCGCTAAATGCCTGCTAAACTCCTGCAAAACTCCTTTGATATCTGTTGGCAAACCCATTAGCTTTTCCTGGGAGAAAAGCTCACCTGGTGTGGCTCTTGACTTCACTAGAGCTCCTTCCTCTTCCTCCTCCTCCTCCTCCCTACCTGATCCTTTTCTGACTGTTGCCAGCGCTGACAAGCAACTATCAGGGAGTGCAATGGTGTATGTACATAAAAAACCGGAAAAGAAATTTTGAGATGTAGCTTTGGCAACAAATTCCTTCCAACTCTACAATTTAGATATTCCTCAGCAATTTTGGTTCTTGTTTTTGTCTTGTTTTCATTTTTGAAAATGAAAGATGAAAATGAAAACGAAAAATACACCTTACATGATATGAATGTTTTCGCTCATGGCTTACTCATTCTAAGGTCATCTGAGTCCCCACAATTAATGCCAGACTTTCTAATTGTGGATCTTGGAGGAAGCGGTTGCTTTGGTGCCTTCGCTCTCACCAGTTATTTTATGTGGCTTTTTGAAAAGGTTAAAGGAAAAAATCCTTTTTGAAAAGCTCTGAAGAACTTCAAACAAAGCTTCTGTTATGCAACGGCTGGCTGGCAAATGCGAGGGTTTCCCCGTCTCCCATTGTTCTTTGTCTGATATCTTATTTAACATTTGCTTTTATTCTTTGAATACACACCTTAAGATATCTACTCAGAAAAGTGCCATAATAATAAGTGACATTTAGGAACTAGGGAGCTACCTTAGACTGAGTCATGCCCTCGGTCTACACTGACTGGCAGTGGCTTCTCCAAGGTTCCAGGTCCCCTTAGCCAAGCAGGGTCTGCCCTGGTTGCATATGAATGGGACACTAGAAGTGTGAGCACTGCCATTAGGGGATGGAGCTGCTCTGGGAAGAGCATTTAGGTTCCAAGTTCCCTCCCTGGCAGCATCCCCAAGATAGGCCTGAGAGAGAGATTCCTGCTTGCAACCTTGGAGAAGCCGCTGCCAGTCTGTGAATACAATACTGACCTAGATAGACCAATGGTCTGACTCAGTATATGGCAGCTTCCTATGTTCCAGGCAGGAGTCTCTCCCAGCCCTACCTGGAGATTCCAGGGACAGAACCAGGGACGTTCTGCATGCAAAGCAGATCTACAGCTCCGTCTCCTAAAGGGAATGACTTACAGCAGACAGTACTCACATGAAGTCACCCATCCAAATACAAACCAGACAGACCATGCTGAGCAAAGGGGACAATTCATGCTCACTGCCGCAAGAACATCTAGCTCAGTATTGCCCACATTCACTAGAAGCAGCTCCTCCAAGGTTTGAGGTGGGAGTCTCTTCAAGCCCTACCTGGTAGGGATGTGCGAACGGGTTAGAATTTGAACTCCTTCAACATTGAGCATGCCCGGTTCGATGGTTCGATACTAGCCATCCTTGAACTGAACCGACCCGTTTGGCCCAATTTCGGACCGAACAACCCCCGGTTCAGGGGTTCATGTATTTTTTTTAAAAAAATTGTAAACTTTTTTTTTACTGCAATAAAACTCACTGCTGCTCTGCCAGCTACCTGCCACCATGAGGACTAGAGTAGTTGTACACCACCACCAGCATGGCTGCAGGCCACTGGGAGGCAAATGTATGCCCCCTCTGCCCCAGCAACTCCACTGGTATGTATCACTGCCCTCTAAAGTAACTCAGGCACCTTTTTGGTAGTAGCGCCCACTCTGGAACGCCCTCCTCTTGGCAAAAGCGGCTCATCCTAATGAGCCGCGGTATGAGTGCCAAAAGGGGCACAGCTGCCTCTGCTTCCTGACAGCAGCTCGGATTTCTAATCTCTCTCCTATCCTGCTGAGAGCTGTGCTGCCTGCAGCCTGGCCATTCATCAGGTTAACTGTGCAGCTCTACCTGATGAATGGCCAGCCTGCAGGCAGCACAGGAGAGAGAGAGAGGAGCTACCAGAGTTGCTGCTGAGAAGCAGAGGCAGCTGCCCTCCTTTGGTTCCCCCCCCCTGGCTCATTGGGACAAGCCAATGCTCTCTCTGGGAGGTCCAGCTAGCATCCTCCCTACCCATTTTTTGATGATGCGCAGAGACCTTTTTATTTTGACAAGAATTCTCATCATGTGTTTTAGAGGTTTTATTGTTAGAATCTCTTTCCCCTGAGTATGGTACAGTATTAATGTTTTCCTTGATTGTTTTTTTACTGTATATATATTGTTGCACACCATCTTATTTTAGAAGATGTCTGGGGCATACATTTTAAAAATAAGCAAGGAAATAAAAAATGAACATTTTAAACATTCTCTGTAAGTCCTGGAAGCTCACAGGTCTTTGTTGGACCATTTGGGGGTTAAAAAAATAATAAATCGCAAATGAACATACTTCTGCATACCTAGGGAATTCCCTGAATATGCAAAACCACTCCGTTCTTTCCCAGGGGTCCCATTTTGCTTGCAGATTCATAGGACTGAGATGATCAAAACCTCAGAGTAGAGGAAAGGAGAAGCTAGAGCTGTTTTTAATGGACTGGGTCAAGATGTTGGAAGTGTTAGGAATTTCCAAAGAGAGAGTTCTCTGAACTGGGAAGGATGAGGGTGTCATTCCGTTCTGTGCATTTACAAGAATGTAAACTCCATAACGTATATTTTATTTCTCTTTCTTCCATCCTGTTTGAATGAACTAATTTTGTAGGAACATATGCTTTGCATTCAGACAGCCCCAGGTTCAGTCCCTGGGATATCCAGGTTGGATGGGAGAGGGTCCTGTCTGAAACCCTAGAAAGCTGTTGCCAGACCAAGGGTCTGACCTGGTATGAGGTAGCTTCCTATGCTCCTATCTGATCGCAACCCTGTGTGAAATGAGTTCTCCATGAAGCAGTCAACTTCCCATAAGTTTCATGTGCAATGGATGTTTGAATGTGCTTCGTGACATTTATTTATTTATTTATTTGATTTATATACCGCCCTTCCGAAATGGCTCAGGGCCTACAAAATTAGTTCATTGAAAGCCAGAGAAGGCTTGGACCAGAAGACCTGGATTCTGTCCAACAGGCACACCTCTCAGCCATAGTTGTGAGGAAAAATTTAAGAATGTAGTACACCGCTCTGGGCTCCTTGGAGGAAGAGTGGGATAAAAATAATGTAAAATAAAATAAAAATAAAGGATGCCCATTGGTCAGTGACGATCTCTCAGCTCATCCCATCTGAAAAATTGATAAAAACTGCCCTGCTGGATCAGGCCTATCTAGTCCAGCATCCTGTTTCACACTGTGGCCCAACAAATGCCTCCAAGAAGCCCACAGGCAGGGGGGTGAGGGCTTGCCCTCTCTCCTGCTGTTGCTCCCCTGCTACTGGTATTCAGAGGCATCTTACCTCTGAGGCTGGAGGTGGCCTATAGCCCTCCGACTAGTAGCCATTGATAGTCCTGTCCTCCATGAATTTGTCTAAGCCCCTTTTAAAGCTGTCCAACCTAGTGGCCATCACCACATTCTGTTTTAGAGAATTCCACCATTTAATTATGCGTTGTGTGAAAAAATACTTCCTCTTGTCGATCCTGAATTTCCCAACTGTCAGTTTCATGGGATGACCCCGGTTCTACTGTTGTGAGAGAGGGAGAAAAAATTCTCTTCTTGGGGGACCCCACTTGTGAAAGTGACTGGGGGACCCTCCATTGTGAAAACTGTCCATTTATTCCTACCCTCTGTTTCCTGTCCTTCCACCAGTTACCAATCCACACATAAACTTGACTGCTAAGTTTACACAAGAGCCTTTGGTGAGGAACTTTGTCAAAAGTTCTTTTTGGAAGTCCTGGTATACTATGTCAACCAGATCACCTTTGTCCACATGCCTGTCAGCACTCTCAAAGAACTCCAAAAGGTTAGTTAGGCACAATCTGATTTTAAAGAAAACATCAAATGAGTGTACTCATGAATAAGCTTTGCAGTGTTTGTGTTGCTGTTTCTGTGTACAATTGCTCTTCTGTGAATCAGTATAGATCCCGCTTCCTCTGTTTAGATAACCTTTCTTCTCTGGGCTGCAGAGGCGCAACAGCATTTCCAGTTATCATTTCCTAGAACGAAATCCTGGCACATCTTGAAGCTCTGTCCCCATCTGAGGGCACATACAAGGCCAACTCCAAATTGAGGAAACCCACCATTGTTGGGGGGCTCCCAGCAGTGGCACGTAGTGGCAGTTGTTGCAAGGAGGGTGACACAAAGCTGGGGCATTGTGGGGGGCTCAAATGATGCCTTCAGCTGAGCTGCTGCTGAGATGAGCACTAGGGAGATAGCTTAAAGGGGGCCCAGTTGTAGTGCAGGCATCAGTGGTGGTCCTGGGTCCTCCCCAGCATTTGCCCGGGGGTGCCATTTGCTGATGCCAGCCCATGACATGAACTTCCACTCACTGGGCTCCTAAGTCAAGATGCCATTATTCCAACATTGGTTGCAAATCCTTAACTCTGGATAAAGTTGCAGGACAAAGCTGCAATGAGAACTGGATATATACAACATGAGATATAGCTCTAGGCTGTTTGGGACAAGGACACGTCTTCCATAGGAGTCTGCCTGAACATGAAGATATTTAGAGAGAGCCGTGCTCCAGGTGCCACCATTAGCTACCTGGGACAGGGCCTTCTTAGTGGTGGCCCCTTAATTATGAAGTGCCCTCCCCCAGAGGTCTGCCTGGCCAGTTTATTGGCTGCTTCCTGCAAACTGTACAGTTCTTTTCAGGCAATCTTTGGGTGCCTGATTTGCGGCTGGCTGCTGCTATAACTTTGGATCCATTTTCTTTTTATGGTTTTAAATAGAATAATGTGATTATGTTTTATCATTTGATGTTTGTCATTTTGAGTACAACTCTGCAGAAAAGCAGTGCATACTTTTAACATATGGTAATAAGTAAAATAGCACCCTAGAAGAAAATGAGTTCATTTTGGAGGCATTCTTATCCAAGCTAATCACCATGAATGCCTACCATGTCCAAGTGATAACGAAGCTGAAAAATGACTTTTGGCTCCGGAACAGCATCAAGGGCTGCATCACTGACGATAGCAAGAAAAGCATTAAGGTAGCTTTTGTGAAGTGTCTCACTGATCAGGGAGCCTAGCATTACTCTTTGACTCAAGCATGAAGTAGCTGGGAGTGATATGAAACAAAACCAGGAAGACGCACTGACCCCAAATTGCTCATGACAGGTCAATAAGGATATGAAAAATATGTAGAATTAGGTCATCCACTGTCATGAAATACCAAAGCCAATCACCCAAGCCATAACAAGAACTGTATTCATTTGGCAATTCTAGGAAACGTTACAGCATGCCCATGACCTTCACTTCTCCAGCTGCCCCACCCGTGGCCATCCAAAGAGGGCTTCCTGCTCCATAGATAATGCTGACCCCCCTCCCTTTGCTGCCCCTATGGCTAGAACAGCCTCCCAAAGCACCCACAATGCCACTTCTCTTCCTTCCTCCAAACCCCTCTTCAAAACCCACCTTTTCCAAGGGGGCCCTAGTCCCCACCTCTACACCAGGGGTCCCCAGGCAGTGTGAGGCGACAACTCTCACCCTACCCAGCCCAAATGACGGGAATTACCATCCAAACACATCTGGGGACGTCAGCTTGGGAAGCCCCACTCTACTCTAACCAAGCGCAATTCCATGCCATGGAACACACTTTCCCTTCCTGTTTTCATCACTTGCACCCATTAGCTTTCTCTGGCTCCAGGGTCAGCTCTAGGTTTCAAGTGGACCCTTCCTACCTGGATGAACCTCAAAGAGTCACTCTGCCACCAACCAAGACTGAGGGCAGAGAGGTGGTCTCAGGGATCGGGCCCCAGGGCCCCTCTGAAGCTCCCAGCTCCTTGGCAGCTGACCTCTGACACCAGCCCTACCTCCCCCTGTCACCTTCCACGTGTCACATTTTGGTTTGTAAGCTCCTTAGGGGCAGGGACCTTTGCTTTTGTAGCCAGGCATCAGCAGTGTTATAAATGAATGAATGAATGAATGAGCGGGCTCATATTATCCAGTGTTTGGAGTGGGATTATCAGGAAAGGGGTGGAAATCAGCACTGCAAATACTATAACACCATTACACAAATCTATGGTGCAGCCTCATTTGGAGTACTACATACAGTTCTGGTCACCAGATGTCCAAAAGAACATTGTAGAATTAGAAAAAGCGCAGAAGAAGGCAACCAAGATGATCATGGAGCTAGAGCATCTTCCTTACGAGCTAAGGCTAAAACACTTGGGGCTTTTTAGTTTAGAGAAGCAAATAATGGGAGACATGATAAAGGTTGATAAAGTTATGCATGCTGTGGAAAGAGTGGATAGGGAGAAGTTTTTCTCCCTCTCTCGCAACACTAGAACTAGGGGTCATCCCAAGAAACGGATTGCCAGGAAATGTAGGACTGACAAAAGGAAGTACTTTGCACACAGCACACCCTTCATCTATGGAATTCTCTGCCACAGGATACAGTGATGGCCACCAGCTTGGATCAATGCATGGAGGAAAAGTCTATCAGTGGCTACTAGACCTGATGGCTCCAGGCTACCTCCATATTCAGAGGCAAGATGCCTCTAAATACCAGTGGCAGAGGAGCAGCAGCAGGAAGAAAGGGGGCATGCCTTCATCTCCTGGTAGTGTGGCTTCCTAGATAGGTCTTAGGTCTGACCCAGCAAGGCTGTTTTTATGTTCTTCAAATGCTGGCTCAGCCACAGAGCTCACTAGGGATGTGCCCAAATAATTTTGGTCCTTACAGCAGGTCCTTACCTGCCACTGTTCAAACTGTAGCACTGTCCTCCCCCAAAGGTTACACGTGGCCTTTCGGGAAGGACAAAGCCACGACTGGAACAGTGGCGGGGCAGCAAAGGAGCAGGTAAGGACCTGCATGCCTCATTCTTAAACCTACTATTCGCCCCCTGCCAAAACGTTTTGGATGCAGCTGCCTGAATAGTTTCCGTGCCTCTCCAATCAGCTGCCATATCCCCTGCTAACTGAGCAAAGAGGCCCCTTTTCAAAGCAGTGATTCTCTTTATTGAGCAGGGGGAGAGCAACTGGCCCTCTCCACCCCCAGCTAAGCATTCCTCCAGTGGCTGTTGCTGGTGTCTGTCTTGTGTTTCTTTTTTTAGATTGTGAGCCCTTTGGGGACAGGGAGCCATCTTTATTTATTTGTATCTATGTAACCCGCTTTGGGAACTTTGGTTGAAGAGTGGTCTATAAGTATTTGCGTCTGTGCCATTGTCCTGTTCTCCACCTCCACACCCCTGCCCCCCGGCAGCTGCCCATAACGATTTGAGCACATCCCTAGAGCTCACCAGGTGGCTCCAGGCCTACCCCACATGCCTAATGACTATGGAATCTATCTATCTAATTCTCTTACGGCCAACCCAAGAGAGAACTACGTCCGGATGCCTGGAACCATGGCCTCGCGAGGGAGCGGTGGCAAGGGAGGAAGGCAGAAATCGGTAGAGTGGGGGGCGGGGCGGAGGAAGAAAGGAGGAAAGGCAGTGTGGAAAGGAGAAACCGGCAGCGAAATGACGAGAGAGAGAGAGAGAGAGAGAGAAGGAGGGAGAGAAGGAGGGAGGGAGGGAGGGAGGGGATAGTTTGTTCGGGAAGTCAAGGCCTGCGGGAGCCAGTGAGAGGGGCTGTTGCTGGGCCAAGGAGAGAGGGAAAGCGGCCGAGGGAAAACTCGGGGCGGGCAGTTAGGAGGTGGCGGCGGAGGCACCGGCAGTCTAAACCGCGACAAGGAAGAAAGGCAGAGTTGGGCGAGTGGGGGGAACAGAGCAAGAGATAGAGAGGGGGGGCGAGAAAGGGTGGGGAGAACAAGTGAGAGAGTGGGGGGATGCCACAGGCTCAGTTCACTACTGCACAGATGCTCTGTGCGGGGTCAGCAAAAACCCACAAAGTAAGTAAACTACCGCACAGATGCTCTGTGCGGGGTCAGCTAGTGCATTCATATCGCATGAGAGGACACATGCTCCCTAGCTGTACTTCCATGCCTATTGTTTCTAGGAGGTTTCCAACCAGCTGCTCTTGACCAATGGGCACCATCATGTCCTTTCTGCATCCCCTCATTGTCAGCAATGGACTGTGCAAGTGGTCTCCCCTCTTGCCCATGGCTCTCATCCCCTCCCCCCTCAGACCTGATCTAAACGCTCTCCATGCCTACTCTTGATCTCCCAAACCCTGCTTTCAATGAAGAGCAGCTTCTGGGTTCTGCCAGAACTTTGAACTGGGCAGAAGAATGGTGCAATTTGTATGCTCATAGATGTCTCTAGAGAAGAGGTCTGCACACCAGAGCCCACAGAACACCTTCCTCACAGTCAGTTGCAAGAGAAACCATCTGACCGAGTGGGGAACTCCAAGATTCTCCCTGTTCTCTCGCTCCTGTTGGCAGAGAAATGATCTATTTGTTTTGGATTGTTGCAGCGTTGGTGAAGTGAGACTCTCGCACAGAAGCATGTTTGTTCCATGTTCTGCACATATGCTCGCAATTCCCGAACCGACAGCCAATTTGCAGAGCCCAGGCTGGCAATAAGAGCTCACTGATGTTTACACATGAACATCCAGACAAACAAGTAATATACATACGGGAAGAAGCACCCCTGCAAAGTCTTGCTGGAGAGGGCAGCAGCAGCAGCACAGTCAGGTCTGTGTGTACTCTGGGCTTGTTCTCTCTCTCTCTCTACCCCCCCCCCCCCGCCACACACACAGAGGCCTGAACTGGCTACCTGAATACCTAGGGAAGAGATCTTCTCAGCTCATCACAACCATTTTTCAGTGACCCAAACAGAACGTTGCCAGGTATCCAACAAATCCACGGTGGCTCTATACTGGGACCTGTAACCACATTTTACAAACCAGGTGAATTCAGCTGTGGCTTGTTTGCCAGACAGGCCATTGGTGGCAGTTTTCTAACCAACATGCTGCAGAAAGACAGTTGCACATGACAGGAATGAGTCACCTCTCTTCATTTCCAGGAGACAGTCCCTGCAGTGATAAGGAGCTCTGCTGAAGTGTACAGTTCAACTGTATGAACGGCAAAATCGTACAGAGGGATATGAACCTTTATTGGATAATAATCCCTGCAGGGAGTCTCTGGCTCTTGCAGATGCACAGAGCATGTCCGCTCCCAGCTATCTTCTCCATTTAGCTGAGACAACCAGAGGGGAAGGTCTTCTGAAGGCAGCTTTCTTCTAGCACACAGCTCCCCAGGGAAGCACTCACCCCACAGCCACCTACAGCTTTCATCTCTGCCATACTGTGGACAGAAAACCAACTGGAAATAAAAACCACAAGTCATCTTGGACCCTGGATATTAATGTTATCAAGAGTAGAAACCAGACCACTAGCCCCAACAGAGGCCCTTATTCTCACCACAGGGCTGATGAGACACTTAACTTGGTTACAAAGGAACAGCCACCTCCCACTTCCAGCCCCACTTTGGCCACAGTTATTGATACAATTCAGGATGAGAAACAACTTCCAACAGCAACTGGAATGTGAGGTTTCCAGATCCAATCACCCGTATCCATTCGATTAGTCACCCCAAGAAACTTCAGCAACACAGAGGACACCTGAGCCCTGGGGGCGCATCAATGCACCGGCAGAGACGCTCAGTCCCCTCTGCGCGAAGGAGAGATCACTACAGAAAGACTTCAGCCAGAGTCCCTTCACTGCCGAGGACTTCTTTTGCAAGGCAGCAAAAGAGGACAGGCATGACTCCAACACACGCAAGCGAAGGAAGAGCCAGGAGTTTCTGGAGATTTCCTGGTTGGGGGTGGGTGGGTGGGAGGGAGGGAGGGAGGGGGGGAGAGAGAGAGTGTGTCTGTGCAGGACAATGGTGTCCGGAGGTCAGTTCCTCAGTGGTTCTCTACGTGATGTCCTTCTGCCTTGGGGGGCGGTGAATGTTCCTCACCACGCACTTCACCATCCACTCGATGCCCTCGTTCACTCCTTTGCTAAGAAAAACACAAGAGACAGACCGACCATTGCCCACTGCTCTGGGGCCTTGGCAACCCCTCCCAACCCCCTCGAGGCATCTCCCACAGGGCCCCCCTGTGCAGTGTGTGGCTGCTGTGAGCATGCCTGTGCACAGACACATACGTCTCTTGCTTCAGGGTCAAGCTACGAAAAGGGCACTCAATGCACATTCCTTCACTTTAATTGCTGCCCTCCGGCCCCTCCAGCTTCCTCCTCAGCCAGCTCACACAGGAGATCCTGCAGACAAGACCACTAAGTGATCCTAAGGCCCACCTGGAGAATTTGTGGCCCAGATACAAACTGGCTTCAGCCAATATACAGCAGCAGCAGCAGCTCAGCACTGAATATTCACTTCGCAGCAGGGACGGGGCTCAGTGGTAGGGCACCTCTTTTGCAAAAAGAAGCCCACCACCCCAGGTTCCATCCCTGGCAGCATCTCCAGGTAGGGCTGGAAAGAGATTGACCTCCAATGCCCTGGAGAGCAGAAACGGCTGTTGCTACCACTCAGTGTGGTTGATGCAGAGCGAGAATGAGCAATGGGCTCAGGGGAAAGTAACTTGATCTGTTCCACAGAAGTGTAGGCTTTAGGCCAAGCTGACTTGCAGCTATAAAAACTTCATTACACCGTCAAATCCTCCCGTGGTCACTGTACAACAGCGTACCAGGACTGGCGTTTCCTCCGGCTTTCTGAATGCGAGCCTGGAATGTGGCGTCCCTCACGCAGACAACCTGCCCATAATGTTTCCGCCTGCCCGTAATATCCCTGCCCACCACGTTAGTGCCAAGATGCACCCATGACATCAACCTCTCTTCACTTGCTGCATTTCATGAGAACGCTGGTGAGATGTCTTCCTGCGCTTACCCAGTGAGAGCAGAGCAGGCTTGAGTCAGGCAGTCTCTCTTTCCAATTTTGTTGATGCAGTCGCTAAATGCCGTCTTGATATCAGGGATTGATAGGCAGTTCTACAGGAGGGAGGAAAGGCATCAGAGACGGGGCTGTTCCCAAGAGCACAGGGGCTACCAGCCATGTGTTCTCCTCGGCCGACTTGCCATGGCTGCAAGTGGTGAACTCCACTGCTGTCTTGGGAGTCCCTCACACACAGCATGAAGGCAGAAA
Organism: Hemicordylus capensis; assembly: GCF_027244095.1. Classification (NCBI taxonomy): domain Eukaryota; kingdom Metazoa; phylum Chordata; class Lepidosauria; order Squamata; family Cordylidae; genus Hemicordylus; species Hemicordylus capensis. Next base: position 7,752,948 of record NC_069660.1, read on the forward strand.
GGAGGATCTTAAAAAGCCACCCAGTCCAGTCTCCGTGCTTTAAGAAGCAGGTGGGCCAGACACCTCCACCAGCGAATGGAGAGATCTTCTTGACAATTCCCCCACAATTGTTCAATTCTCCCCCAGGACTCCTCTCATCAACATCAACATCCCTAGGGGCCTCGCCAAAGCACAGAATAGGAGTCATTCATCTTTCAGAAGTAACACAATCACACAAGGCACTTTTCCAGCCAGCATGGCCACAGTGGGGACTTTATTCTAGCATGTCTGTAAGCCACCTTTTGCTACATGAATGCCTTTAAGAGCTTCTTACTGAAAAGCCTTGTATGAATGTTCTAAATAAATAAATAAAAGAGGCACAGCTCTGCACATATACCACTTTTTAACAAAATATTAAGAACACAAGAACAGCCCTGCTGGATCAGGCCCAAGGCCTATCTAGTCCAGCATGCTGTTTCGCACAGTGGCCCACCCGATGCCTCTGAGAAGCCCCCAAGCAGGAGATGAAGGCCCTCTCTCCTGCTGTTGCTCCCCTGCAACTGTCATTGAGAGGCATCTTGCCTCAGAGGCTGGAGGTGGCCTATAGCCACCAGACTAGTAGCCATTGATAGACCTGTCCTCCATGAATTGGTCTAAGCCTTTTAAAGACATCCAGGTAAACCTGGCAAACTGTTCTCAAAGCAGTTTACCAAGCGAAAGGTGGCTTGCAGACATGCTAGAATAAAGTTGGTGCTAGGGCTGTCTGAGGCCCCCCCCCATAACACCCACTGCCCCCGCCTAGATGGCAATGCCTAGGGCAGAGCTTCCCCCTGCCACACAGCTCCTCCCAGACAGAGCTGGCTTAATGGCAATTAGAAGCCTGACATAGGCTTGATAGGGATACTTTCCTCCCTTGCAGATCTCGGTGGCAGCTCTCATTGCCTTGACGATAGCTTAGAAAGTCTCCCCTGGAGCACAAATATAATCCTCAGCCAGCTGTACAACGACCCTGCAAAGTAGTCCACACATTTTTATTGGGGTTGGTTTCTGGTGGCTGCAGTTACATTGCCTGGGAGGTTCAGCTGGCATGGTGGGGAGGGTTGTCATATTGCACAAAGTTATTCCTGTCTCCCAGCTTGCGCCTTCAGGATGAGCACTTGACCTCTTCATCCTAATGTCTTGATGCGTGATGTAGCAGCCCAGCTTCTGAAGTACCCTTGCCACCCACAGCAAGTGCAGCTCAGGTAACAGCAGTGTTGGGTGTCCAGTTATTATATGGCATGAACAGAAGGGACCGAGATGGAACAAAAAAGGCTTCTACGTGCTGACTATGCCTAGGCTATAGATAGTTATATACCGCTTTTCAGCTGAAGTTCTCAAAGCAGTTTTCAGTGGTCCTGCCTGTCCTCAAAGACTGGCTCACAGTCAAAAGAGAAACATAAACGGTAGACACCAGCCACAGTCCCTGAAGGGACCCTGTGCTGGGGTTGGGTAGAGGCAATTGTGCTCTCTCTGCTAAATGTAAGCAAGACCATGCAAATGGCACCATGCACATCTGCCTGGTCTTGCTTACCTGTGCGTGCTGGCACTGCGTGCGAGTACGTGGGATATGTGCCGCCCCAGCAGGAAGCTGCATGGGGCAGCAGAGAGCAGGCAAGGACCTGCTCTCCTCTTTCTTAAAGCTGAACCTGTGCTCCAACCTCTGTTCATGCACATCCTTAAGCTGCAAATATTGCAGTGGTCAAAACCAGGTAGCCATGTGGATCCATTAGAACAGGGCTTCCAACCTTGGGTCCCCAGATGTTGGACTCCAACTCCCATCATCCCCCGTCAAAATGGCTGAAGGCTAGGAATGATAGGAGTTGTAGTCCAAAGATTTCTGGGAACCAAGGATTGGAAAGCCTTGCATTAGGAGTCACAGGGACAGTCATACATCACACATATGGGGACAACCAATCCCTCAGTGTACTGTGTGATCTTTAGAATTACACAGAACTCTTCATTGGAGTGGGGTGTTAAAAAAAAGTGTTTCTGGGAGAGAGACAGATCAGCTTAACTCTTTCCCCTTGTAGTCCCAGAGGGAACTGTGCTAGTTTGCCTCTACAGACTAATGAGTTCAAACCTAATTAAACTACATCAGCTTCACTGAAACCAACTAAAAAGCTGGTTTCACTGAAACCAATTTAAAAAAACCTCCCTTGATTCTACCAACCTTGGTAATTATCAGCCTGTTTCAAATCTTCCCTTTTTAAAGCAAGGTGATAGAGTGTGTGGTGTCTGTGCAACTGCAAAAGGTCTTGGATGATACGGATTATCTAGACCCTTTTCAATCTGGCTTTTGCCCTAGGTTTGAGACTGAAACTATCTTGGTCACCTGGGTGAATGGACCTATGCCGGGAATTAGGCAGGGTTCTGTCTAGTTCTGCTGGACTTAATGGCATTTGATACCATCGACCATGGTATCCTTCTGGACCACCTCTTGCGTATAGGGTCAGGGGTGGTACATCGGAGTGGTTGCAATCCTTTCTTGGGGAGAGGTTCCAGAAGATGGTATTGGGGGACTTCTACTCAACTCCTTGGCCTCTGGGGTCCCACAAGGCTCAGTATTGTCCCCCATGTTATTTAACATCTACATGAAACTGCTGGGAGAGGTCATCAGGAGGTTTGGACTGAAGTGTCATCAATATGTAGATGACACTCAGCTCTACCCTTCTTTGACATCAGATCCTAGGGAAGCAGTGGATATTCTGAACCAGGGGCTGCAGGCGGTGGTGGGCCAGATGTAGGTTAGCAAACTGAGGTTAAATCCAGCAAGACAGAGATGGGAAGAGGGAAGATCTTGGGCTGGCAGTGACTGTGTTTCTGCTTCTGCCCTACCTTTCTTCAGGTGTGTTCAATCTATGGGGCTGACTCTGCTGCTTTAAAGCTCAGGCTGGGCCAGGGCCTGAAGAAGGGAAGAGGGAAGATCTTGGGCTGGCAGTGACTGTGTTTCTGCTTCTGCCCTACCTTTCTTCAGGTGTGTTCAAGCTCAGGCTGGGCCAGGGGCGTGAGCCTCTTGGCGTGAGCTGAAGGGCGAGAGCACAAGGGCTCTCGTCCTTGTGGCTCTCAGCCGTGGGGTGAGCTGCCTGGGGCCCTGAAGATCTTTTCCTTCTGCCCTGAAGATCTGTCTTCCCACAATCAAGAAGCTAGCAGGAGATCACGCAAGTCTGGTCTTGGTTTTTTATTAAGCCAAGAAGCCGTGGTGGTTTATTCTGGGGAGATGTGCCGGGGGAGCGAAAAAGTGGGTCTGGAGTGGGGGCGGCAATATCACGGGTAGCGGGCAGAGGGAGGTATGGCGGTGGGAGTTGGGCAGGCCGTTACAGGGGAAATCGGTCCAGGCAATTGAGGCCTGTTCCTTTTTCCGGCCCTTCTCCCAACCCTCTGACCCTAGGGAGCTCTGGGAACACTCCTTCGAGGATTAGGGTGCTGCTGCTGAATGCCAGGTCAGTTAACACAAGAACATCTCTTATCCACGATCTGACTGTGGATGAGCGTGCTGACCTGGTATGCGTGACGGAGACCTGGTTGGATGCGCTGGGCGGGGTCGGTCTCTCTCAGCTTTGTCCTCCAGGTTTCCAGATCGTGCAGCAGCCCCGCCTCGAGGGTCGGGGAGGAGGCGTTGCAGTCATCTTTCGAGAGACTCTCCCCGTTTCCAGGTGCCCGGTCAGGCAATCTCAGAATTTCGAGTGTTTGTCCTTGAGGGTGGGCCTCCGAGATAGGCTGGGGATTCTGCTGGTGTACCGACCACCCCGCTGCACTTCAGTCTCCCTACCTGAGCTGGCGGGGGTGGTCTCGGAGGTGGCCTTGGGTTCCCCCAGGCTTATTGTTTTGGGGGATTTCAATGTCCACGCTGAGGCCCCCCTAGTGGGTGCGGCTCAGGATTTCATGGCCTCCATGGCAACCATGGGCCTGTCTCAATTGGTATCGGGCCCTACCCACGTGGCGGGACACACTCTGGATCTGGTTTTTGCCGACCGGGAAATAAATGATCTGGAGGTGGGGAAATTTGAGACCACTCCCTTGTCATGGACAGATCATCACCTGGTGGGGTTTAGTTTGACTGCTCCGTCTACCCTCTGCAGGGGTGGTGGGCCGATTAAGATGGTCCGCCCCCGGAGGCTTATGGATCCGCTTGGATTTCAGACGGCCCTCGGGGAGTTTCCAGTGTCCAGAGCTGGTGACCCTGTCGAGGCCTTGGTTGATCTCTGGAATGGAGAGATGGCCCGGGCTGTTGACACGGTTGCCCCCAAGCGCCCTCTCCGGCTTGGTGGAGCCCGTTCGGCTCCTTGGTTTTCCTCGGAGCTTAGGGCGATGAAGCAACTCGGGCGACGGCTGGAGCGACGCTGGAGGAAGAGTCGTCACGAATCCGACCGAACACGGGCTAGAGCCCATTTTAGGGACTATGCCGTGGCGGTGGGGGCGGCGAAGAAATGCTTTTTCTCCGCCTCCATTGCATCTGCTCAGTGCAGACAAACAGAGCTGTTTTGTGTGGTGAAAACCTTGCTCCACACATCCCCCCAGACAATGGGAGAGGAGCCATCTACAGCTCTTTGTGATCGGTTTGCCTGTCGCTTTGCAGATAAAGTCGCTTGCATCCGTGCTGACCTGGACTCCAGAGTTTTGGCAGTTCCGGCAGACATGCCTTTGGTACCATCTGGTCCCGTTGTGTTGGATTCTTTTCGGTTGGTGTGGCCTGAGGATGTGGACAAGATCCTGGGCAGCGTGCGGGCGACTTCGTGCGCTCTTGACCCTTGCCCTTCATGGCTAATAAAAGCTGCCAGGGAGGGGACAGGTAGATGGCTGGAGGTGATCGTTAATGCTTCATTAAGGGAGGGCAGGATGCCATCGTGCCTTAAGGAGGCGGTGGTAAGACCTCTATTAAAAAAGCTCTCCCTTGATCCCTCCAACCTGGACAACTATAGACCTGTGTCTAACCTCCCCTTTTTGGGCAAGGTGATAGAGCGTGTGGTGGCGTCCCAGCTGCAGAGGGTCTTGGATGATACGGATTATCTGGACCCTTTTCAATCTGGCTTCCGCCCCGGGTATGGGACTGAGACTGCCTTGGTCGCCCTAGTGGATGACCTACGCCGGGAACTAGACAGGGGGAGTGCGTCCCTGTTGGTTCTGCTGGACCTCTCGGCGGCGTTCGATACCATCGACCATGGTATCCTTCTTGGCCGCCTCTCGAGTTTGGGAATCAGAGGCACTGCGTTGCAGTGGTTTCGGTCCTTTCTTGAGGGGAGGGTTCAGAAGGTGGTGCTGGGGGACTACTGCTTGGCCCCGTGGCCGTTGGCCTGTGGGGTCCCGCAGGGATCGGTCTTGTCCCCCATGCTGTTTAACATCTACATGAAGCCGCTGGGAGAGGTCATCCGGAGATTTGGACTGAGTTGTCAGCAATATGCGGATGACACTCAGCTCTATCTCTCCTTGTCATCTGATCCTAGGGAGGCGGTGGATGTCCTGAATCGGGGGCTGGAGGCCATGATGGGTTGGATGTGGGCTAACAAACTGAAACTGAATCCGGATAAGACGGAGGTACTGTTGGTCAGTAGGAGAGCCAATCGGGATGAGGAGATTTTACCGGTTCTGGATGGGGTTGCACTCCCCTTGAAGGAGCAAGTTCGCAGCTTGGGGGTACTACTGGACCCGGCTCTGCTTTTGGAAGCTCAGGTGGAGGCGGTGGCCAGGGGTGCCTTTGCACGGCTTCGGCTGGTGCGCCAGCTGCGTCCCTTTCTCGAGAAGGCAGATCTGGCCACGGTTACCCACGCCTTAGTCACGTCGCGGCTGGATTACTGTAACGCGCTCTACGTGGGGCTGCCCTTGAAGAATATCCGGAAACTGCAGCTAGTGCAAAACGCGGCAGCGAGGGTTTTATCCAGAGCTGCCCGTTGGGAACATATCACCCCCATTTTGAAAGAGCTGCACTGGCTGCCGCTTCGTTTCCGGGTCCAATTCAAGGTGCTGGTTTTGACCTTTAAAGCCCTAAACGGTTTGGGCCCGGGGTATCTGAGGGACCGCCTGCTCCCAAGGGTTGCTGCCCGCTTGACAAGGACATCTGAGGGGGCCCTGCTCCGGGTGCCGACAGTGAGGGAGGCCCGGCTGTCGTGCACTCGGGACAGGGCCTTCTCTGTTGCTGCCCCCAGACTCTGGAATGCTCTCCCAGTGGCCATTCGTTCCTCGGACTCCATCACGGCTTTTAGAAAGCTTTTAAAGACTTGGCTTTTTACCCAGGCTTTTACATGATCGTTTTCTACTGCAGCTTCTTTGTGTTTTTATTTGTTGTATTGTTTTTATGCCTGTTTTTATATGTTTTTATATTTTTAACATGATATTTTTATTGTCTTTTTATTGTATGTTTTTAACTTTTGTAAACTGCCTTGGGGTTATCTTTTTAACGAAAGGCGGTATATAAATGCAAAAATAAATAAATAAATAAATAAATGCTGCTGGTCAGCAGAAAAGCCCATCAGGATAGGGTGATTCAACCAGCTCTGGATGGGGTTGTACTCCCCTTGAAAGAGCAAGTGTGCAGCTTGGGGGTGTTGCTGGGCCCAGCTCTGCTTTTGCATGCTCAGGTGGAAGCATTGGAGGCCTTTGCACAGCTTTGGCTAGTGCACCAGCTGTATCCTTTTCTCAAGAAGGCAGTTCTAGCCACAATTACCCATGCCTTAGTCATGTTGTGGCTGGATTACTGCAATACGCTTTATTGCCACCCTTGAAGGGACCACCCTTGAAGAATATTCAAAAACTTGAGTTGGTGCAGAGTGCAACTGCCAAGGTTCTCTCTGGAACTGCTCACTCAGAGCATATTACACCTATTTCAAAAGCGCTGCACTGGCTGCCAATGGGTTTCCGGATCCAATACAAGGTGCTGGTTATTACCTTTAAAGCCCTTAATGGTGTGGGTCCTGGATACCTGAAGGACCATCTGCTCCCAAAGGTTCCTGCCCGCCCAACAAGGTTGTCAGAGGGGCCTTTGCTTCGTGTGCAGACGTTGAGAGGGGCTAAATGGTTGTGCATGTGGGAACAACCTTCTTGGTTGTTGCTCCCAGGCTCTGGAATGCTCTCCCAGTGAATATCTGCTCTTTGACAACTGTGCTGCTTTTAAAAAACAACTAAAGACATTTTTATTTGTTCAGGCTTTTACCCCTTAGAGACTGCTTTCGGGCTTCTGTTTGTCTTTTTTTATGGTTGTTTTTTCATGTTCTATGGTTTTAAAGTTTAACTGGTTTTAAGGTTTTAAGTGCTATTTTTATGAAGCTTTGTCTATATACTTATTTCTCCAAGATGTGCCGGTTCAAATGCATGGCGGAAATCTCGTGAGCGTGGCAGAAATCCCATGAGAGCTCCAGACAGAGCTCTCACGCATGCAATTGGCGACGGCGGCAGCAACCAGTTTGGGCGGGCAGTGGAGCCACACGGCAGGCAGGAAGCGGCTGGCTGGCTGGAGGACTCCGGTAAGTGAGGGAGCTTGCAGCCTGATTGAGGAGGCTTCGGTGCTTGAGGGAGCAGGACGAGCAGAAATGCACGACTGGCCGATGGAGGTTGCTGCTGGACCCGCACGGGAAAAGATGGCTGCTTTTGAAAAGAGACTGATGGTGGGTGGACATAAGAGAGGGGAGGAAAGCGAGGGGTGGGGGAGAGAAAACGCTATGGAGTGTGAAGTTTGTGGTGGGAAGAACAAGCTGGGGCTGAAGCGGGAGAGAGTCAGGGGCAGTTATAGAGGCTGAGATGAACGGGCAAGCAGCAGGAGGGTGGGCTGCATGGCCACAGCTGCCAGGTGAGAGGATGGGGGGACACAAATGGGCAAGGGGTGGGGATGGGCAAGTGAAGTCTCTGGAGGGGAGGCCAAAGGCGGAGTACACTGCCACACGGGGTCAGCTAGTTGTATTTTATTTTTTGTATACTGCCTTGGGATGTCTTATGAAAGGCAGCATAAAAATTAAATAAATAAACTCCATGTCCTTGCCTGGAAATGTTGTTCTTCCTTCTTCAAATATTCAGCCAGAGGCCAGAGTTCTGTGTAACTCAAACTCTCTCACATTGCATGGTCAACTTTGAGTCAGTGTGGGATCAGACTGGCATTTGGGAGACTCCAATTAAATTCCCACTCAGTGGTTAAAGTCACCAGATGGCTTTGAGTTAGTCAATCTCTTACCCTAAACTACCTAACAGGGCTGCTGTAAAGCTAAAACATGGCTGACCACATACACTGCCCTGAGTTCCTTGTAAGAAGAGTGCAATGAGGAATGCCCTAATTAAATAAATTTTTTACTAAACATTACACGATCTCATGGTTCCCTAAGGAGTCGTGGAGAGCCAAAAGATACACAGACAGAGAATGAAACCGCCAGAGCAGGGGGGTGGAATGACATCACTGAACCGTGTCACTATTGGCCTGACAGAAGTCCAGCAGGAACAGCAACAGGAAGCAAGAGATTTCCACATGGACTTCCTGATGTAATGTTTATACAGTCAGCCTTTGTACTGGAAGGTTGTGTCCTTAAAGTGCAGACAGAAAGAAATGGATGCCACATGCCTCTTCCTCAAGGGCACAGGTGGTTAACTCCCTTGAGCATCTAGACAAAAGGACAGATTTGAGGGAAAGAAAGCTTCTACTCCCCAGGGTGGTGAAGGAAACATTATTTAGCAGGTGGAAAGACAGGTGACTGTGTTGGTCCATTAGAAAATAAAATCAAAAAGACACAACAGGGTTTACCTTTATTAAGGTAAAGTGTGTCATCAAGTCAGTGTCGACTCCTGGCAACCACAGAGCCCTCTGGCTGTCTTTGGTAGAATATAGGAAGGGTTTACTCTTGCCTCCTCCCACGCAGTATGAGATTATGCCTTTCAGCATCTTCCTATATTGCTGCTGCCCGATATAGGTGTTTCCCATACCAGCGAGGATTTGAACTGGCAACCTCTGGCTTGTGAATCAAGTCATTCCCCCACTGTGCCATTAGGTGGCTTTATTAGAACCATCTAAATTATCATACTGTAGGCAGCACCCACAATTTATCACTAGCACAATGTGTGCCAGCACAAGGCACTTTCCCCACTCCCTCTCCAAGGGTCAAGCAAACCCATGGCTGTCTTGACGCTCCCAAGGACCCTGCCCACATTGGACCCTGCCCACATTCTCAGGCTGAACAAGCTGGAAAGAATTCACCCAGAACAAATTTGCAATGAGGTAACACCTGTGCAAATCTGCATGAGATTAACACCTTATTTCACATACATATACTATATCATTCCATCCTCAAAGGGGATCCCTGAGGCAGCTAACACCAATCATAAAACCATAACCCCCTGCTAACTGGGCAAAGAGGCACCTTTTACCATGGTGATTCTCTTTATTTAGCAGGGGGAGAGTAACTGGCCCTGTCCACCCCCAGCACAGGACCTCCAGTGACTGTTGCTGGTGTCTATCTTGTCTTTCTTTTTAGAATGTGAGCCCTTTGGGGACAGGGAGCCATCGTATTTATTTATTTATTTATTTATTATTTCTCTGTGTAAACCGCCCTGAGCCATTTTTGGAAGGGGGGTATAGAAATCAAAACAACAACAACAACAACAACACAGCAGCAGCAAGAGCAGCTGTGATGGTAAGTCTCCCAGAACATCCTGCTGGAAAGAATGTTGGAACAATTTGTCTTTTAACCAATGCCTAAAGGCACGGAGAGGGAGCCCGCTGGAACTGAACCCTGCGGCCAGCTGCAGCAGGGAATGGCTTCACCAAGAAGACTGCCCTCCACACAGCACCTACGCATCCCCATCAGCAGTGGGATGTGGGGAACATAGATGGAAGCAGTCTTGTAGACAAAGGTGTGAACTCATTTAGGGATTTCAAGGTCAACACCAGTACATTGACTCAGGGCTGAAAGTCTCAGGAGCCCATGGAGAATGGAGCTGTACATGTGTTGTAGGACTCAAGCTTCTGAGATTGAATGGAAATGTATACGTGTATGTCAGGGGTTCTCAGACTTGGATCCCCAGATGCTGTTGGTCTTTGGCCATTGTGGCTGGGGATTATGAGAGCTGAAGTCTAACATCATCCAGGTACCCAGGTCTGATAACCCCTGATGTATGTATATATGCATGGCTATCCCACTGACAAATGAGGTGTGGTTGATTCAGATGTGTGAAAGGGCCTTCCTGTGGGAAGCTCTGGGACTCCTTGCCTAGAGAGGCTCATCTCAACCCCTCTCTGATTTTTTCCTCATCATGTCTCTTTCAACAGTTTTAATTATATTAAAAAAATATTTAAAAATATTATTAAAATATTCACTCCCTGGACTTGAATTGGATTGTGAAATATCTGCCTCTTCTCATACTTTTTTTAAAAGAGAGAAAGAGAGAATGAACAAGAACACAAGACAGAAATCTTTCTATGAACTGGAGTGGAAGTGGGAATAGGAATACAGGAAGCTGCCATATACTGAGCCAGACCATTGGTCTATCTAGCTCAGTATTGTCTTCACAGACTGGCAGCGGCTTCTCTAAGGTTGCGGGCAGGAATCTCTCTCTCAGGCCTATCTTGGGATGCTGCCAGAGAGGGAACTTGGAACCTTCTGCTCTTCCCAGAGTGGCTCCATCCTGAGGGGAGTATCTTACAGTGCTCACATGTGGTCTCCCATTCAAATGCAACCAAGGTGGACCCTGATTAGCTAAGGGGACAAGTCATGCTTGCTACTACATGGACAAAGAAATAACGTGTCCAAAGTGGTTTGGACTTCACTCCACAGATAACTCAGGATGACAGCTTTCTGGCTTAGTTATCTTTTGTAGCTAACATTCAGCTATCAACATACCAGAAATGCTCAGAGTTGACAAACAGGAAAGGAAACCTTGAAGAAGGCAAAAAGTTCAGAATCATGGCCAAGTCATTTCTCATCATCTTCTATGCAATCCAGGCTACAAAATGCCTTGTTTGGGCAGCATCCTTTGTCCATCCACCAGACAGCCAATCCACAGCCCTGAGAGACGTGAAGTGAAGCAAGTCCACTTGCAGAGCAGAAGTCCAAAAAAGAGCAGTACCCAGCACAAGAAATGCAGCACTTGGGGTACGTCAGCAACAACATTCTTGATAAAATAAATAGCAGAGGTAGCTGCTTTCGTCTGTTGCAATGGAAAAAATTCAAAGAATCTCTTTCGCACTTGCAAAACTAAACAGATGAAGTAAAACTAATACTAAACAGACACATTGCCTGGTTAAAATCCAAAGCATTTCTTGCGATGGACTTCACAGAGGCTCCCAATGTTTATCATCATCTTCTGGACTCTGGTGTCCTAATATGTAAGACCACTCTGTTTGCTAAAGCTGCTGAGAGAATGAATAGAGAGGCACCTTTTAAAAGTGGCGATTCTCTTTATTTACCAGGAGGAGAGCAGCTGGCCCTTTCCAGCCGCAACACAGCATCCCTCCTGTGGCTATTGCTGGTGTCTATCTTGTTTATTTTTTAGATTGGGAGCCCTCTGGGGACAGAGAGCCATTTAATTTATTTATATCTACGTAAACTGCTTTGGGAACTTTGGCTGAAAAGTGGCATATAAATATTCATCATCGTCATCGTTGCTGTTGTTTTGGAGAGCAGTGCAAGCATGCGAGACGTTCTGATGCAATGCTCAAATGTCACAAATTTGCCTTTCCTTTGATAGCCTTGCCTCCCCTGCCCCGCCCTGCATCTCTGTTTACATTGCTTTCTCTTTGTGTGCACGCATTGGCCAACTGAGGATGCACCTGAGGCAGTATGTAGTCCACAAGTGCTCACCAACCTCAATACATCTGTCTGCAGGATTCCACCTTTCTGCTTGTGACAGGGAATCAGCTGCGGCTTCTGGTGAGTGTGATTAGTCCCGGGTGTCCTCCCAACCTTGGAGCTGCTGAGGGGGACAGGGGTTGCCCCCACAGGTGCACGGTGACCCAGCTCTGGGAATGAGAGCAAGCCTGGGGGATTGACAGCCGTGTGGTCAAAAGGCACACGCAACACTTGGGCAGTGCGGGGCCAAGCCAACAAGCCCCTTTCCCCCCACTTCCAGATCCAAGCATGAAGCTGGGGCTTGCTCCTTACTGTGCATGGGACAGAGGCTCAGTATACAGGAACCAGGAATAGGGGCAGAGTCTTGGCAACTACCATTTCGGGATTGGCTACCAAGGCCAGTCAAACACTGTGAAACCCTCTCTGTTAGCCTTTTAAAAATTATTATTTATTTAAAATATTTATACCCCGCCTTTCCAGTGCACTACTGCTCGGGAGAGCTCACAACAATAAGATACACACACACACGAGTAGGCACCACAAAAATCCTACATAGTGAAACCAGCAAATATTCATTGTGAGCTTTTCCAGACTGCAAACTTTACTGCAGGCGGGCGGGGAGTGGCTTAGCGTAGCATGAGTCAAGATGAGAGTATATAAACTGCCTTTATAATCATGTAAGTGTAAAGTAAATCAGGACCATTCACATTGCTGCTGCCTCCTATTCCCTGCCTCCCTCCTCAGCGCCAGCCCAGTGAGTCACCTGCCCAGCCTATTGCTGGTCTGCCAAGAATGAACAAGAGAAGGAGCCCCCTCTGACCTCTCATCTTGCTCGTGCAGGAGAGAAAAACTGCTCTTCCCCGTTTGCCAGCGAGTCAAGAAGCTGGGGGGGGGGGGCCTCCTTGTTCGCTCACTCACTTGAAAGTGAAAAGAACAACAAAGTTCCTCATCAAAGACGCTTAAGAAAACTTAGCAGTCATGGGATAAGGGGACAAGTACATGTGTAGATTGCTAACTGGTTGAAAGACAGAAAATAGAGGGTAGGGATAAATGGAGAGCTTTCACAATGGAGGGAAGTAAGAAGTGCGGTCCCCCAGGGATCTCTACTGGGACCGGTGCTTTTTAATTTATTCATCAATGATCTAGAAGTAGGGGTAAGCAGCGAGGTGGCCATATTTGCAGATGACACCAAACTCTTCTGGATAGTGAAATCCAAAATGGATTGTGAGGAGCTCCAAAAGGATCTCTCCAAACTGAGTGAGTGGGTGATAATGTTGGCAAGTGTAAAGTCATGCACATTGGGACAAAAAACCCCAACTTCAAGTATATGCTGATGGGATCTGAGCTGCTGGTGACTGTCCAGGAGAGGGATCTTGGGGTCGTGGTGGACAGCTCGTTGAAAGTGTCGATTCAATGTGAAAAAGGCCAATTCCATGCTAGGGATCATTAGGAAAGGGATTGAAAATAACACGGCTAATATTTTAATGCCCTTATACAAAACTATGGTGTGGCCACACCTGGAATACTATGTATAGTTCTGGTCACCACATCTAAAAAGGACATTGTAGAACTAGAAAGGGTGCAGAAGAGGGCAACCAAGATGATCAGGGGCCTAGAGCACCTTTCTTATGAGGTAAGGCTACAACACCTGGGGCTACTTAGTTTAGAAAAAAGACAACTGTGGGGAGACATGATAGAGGTCTATAAAATCATGCATGGTGTGGAGAAAGTGGATAGAGAGAAATTCTTCTCTCTCACACATAACACTAGAACAGAGGTCATCCCATGAAATTGATTGCCAGGAAATTTAGGACCAACAAACGGAGGTACTTTTTCATACAACACATAATCAACTTGTGGAATTCTCTGCCACAAGATGTGGTGACAGCCAACAACCTGGATGGTTTTAAGAAGGGTCTGGATAACTTCATGGAAGTCTGTCAATGGCTACTACTCAGAGGGCTATAGGCCATCTCCAGCCTCAAAGGCAGGATGCCTCTGAGTACCAGTTGTAGTGGAGTAACAGCAGGAGAGATGGCATGCCCTCAACTCCTGCCTGTAGGCTTCCAGCGACATCTGGTGGGCCACTATGTGAAACAGGATGCTGGACTAGATGGGCCTTGGGCCTGATCCAGCAGGGCTGTTCTTATGTTCACCCTGGCTGGCAAGCCAGCGAGGGGCTGAAGTGGTGAGGAATGAGGTTGGGTAGGAAGCGGAGGCCAGAAGTGGAGGAGGCGGAGGAGGCTAAGGCAGTGAGTGGGCACCTGTCCACGTGGGGCAGAAATGACCGCGTATCCCACAAAACTGTTTTAAAATGTGCAACTTTTAAAGGATGTATTTACTATGCACTAAGGGCAAATTGCCAAGAAAAAAGCTGAATAATGCAGCTGGCTATATGAACAACACCTTGCTGCTGCCATACTGAAGTTGTGGTAAACTCCTGATTTGTATAAATGTGCCCTTACCCTAACCATAGGGAAATGCTGTAAAACTGCTGTTTGAGGAAGACCCATGGGAGACAGGGGAAAGAATCTGAGAGCAGACTGAAAAGAGAAAGAAGAAACGCGGAAGTTTGCTGGACAACCTCGGAATCAAGTGACTGGCTCCATCTAGAGGCAATGTGCAGCACTGCAGCCATCACAACGTTTGGTTTGGCTACCAAGACCAGTCAAGAACTTTGGACACCACCACCCCAATTATGGGGAAGCAAACCCGAATCTGTCACCAAGCACAGCAAGTCAAGCCAATCTGAGCACTCTGATGAGCTTACCCGAGTTTGCAAACTTGTTTGTGTCTCTCTCTTGCACGCACACCCACACACCCCTTTTGTACATATTAGCCACTTCACAGATGCGCCTTAAAAGCGCACTGTGAAGCAGGCTTAACCAATCACCATTATTTGGGTCTGTGGGACAAATCCCCATGTCCTCGCCCCTGGGCCTTGGCCAAGTTGCCCAAACACAAACAACCCTGAGTTGTTTCTGATCTTTATGCTGCTGAGTGGGACGTGGCTCATGCAAAATAGGTATCGCAAACACTACAGCAAACACACAGAGAAATATATTCTAGAGACATCTCTGGCATGGCACAGAGGGTACGAACTGATCATTACTGAGCTCCCATGAGAGCAAATACATCCTCCTCCATCCACAGCTCTGTCCTGCCTCTCTTGCTGCTCCCCATATTTGGAACTCTTTGTTCAGCTCCTTCTCAGTGCAGTGAAACACCATTTAAAAAAAAGCCTCTTCTTCATTCCTTAAGTGACCCTGCTGCTCTACCTTTCCACTCCTCAACCCCCCGCAAGGGGCTCGCCTGCTACTCAAATCATAACTCTGACGGCAGGACCTGTGCCTTTCATTTTATATACAAGGCCTCATTGTTGCAGGCACTCTATAATCTAAAAACTATCAGTGGTAGAGCACACACAGGTTAAAATCTTTTGGTTTTTGCTCCTCACAACTATTTCCGCTTTCTAGATGGGGAGCAGCAGCTCCATATCTGCATGGTCACTGCTTCCTGGCATGCATATGATTGAGCAAATGTAACCACCAACATATGACTTCTAGACCAATTCTTCTATGGAAGTTTTGGGTTATTTGAAACAGCAATTTGAGCCTCTGGTAGAAATGACATTTGAACCCAGGACTCCCAAATCCAAGTGCACTTCTACTACTACAGATATTTATATACTGCTTTTCAACAAAAGTTCTCAAAGCAGTTTACATAGAGACATAAAAATACATACATAAAGATGGCTCCCTGTCCCCAAAGGGCTCACAATCCTGAAAAGAAACCTAAGAGAGACACCAGCAACAGCCACTGGAGGGATGCTGTACTGGGGCTGGATAGGGCCAGCTGCTCTCGCCCTGCTCTATCAAGAGAATCACCCCTTTTAAAAAGGTGCCTCTGCTCAGTTAGCACCTCTCCATTTGCTGGATCACTAGGGCTCCATGAAACAATCTGCATCCACACACTGTCCGTAAAGCTACAATGGCCTCTCAGCCATGGACTCCAGGGAATCCGAGACCCAAACATCCACAGTGATGCAAGAGAGTTATACAGAGAGAATGACCCAACTAAGAACCTAAGAAGAGCCCTGCAGGATCGGTCCAAGCCCATCCAGCCTAGCACCCTGCCTCACGGAGGTGCCAACCAGGTGCACTCGTGAGCCCCACAAGCAGGGGAAGAGGGGGCAGCTGCCCCTCCCTGGGCACTCCCTGCCTAGGGCCTGGTGTTCAGGGGCATCATGCCATCTTGGATCGGAGGGATGCATATCGCTCCCAAGACTTTTGGCTGCTTAAAGCCAACCCATGCCCTGCCACAGGGCTGCCGACTGGATCGCAAAAACAAAGGCAGTGCGGGACTAACCAGACACCCCCAGCAACTGCAAGCAGATAAAACCCCACAACTGACATAATGGGAGTCAAGCCTGAAGCCCCCTCCCACCCTGTGACACCTAAGACTTGTCAGGACAGGCTGAGGAAGGCTGCCCTAGCAGGCACTAGATTCCTGGGCAGCTGCTGTGGCTGCAGGGACCCGCCCTGTCTCGGCAAGCAAGCCCTTCCAAGAGGGGACTGGCAGAGAAGCCCGGCTTTCACATAACCAAGGAGCGGCTCAGAGACCAAGTGAACAGAAAGCAGAAGTACCACAACAGAAAGGTTAGGGGTTCCCCACTCACAGTTTTCACACCCCCGGAGAAATGACCATGTATATAACAAATAGGAGCATCACCATCTCTGGTATTCAGTGACAAGCGGAACATAGCATCCCCATCAACACAGTGGCTGACATCCTGATTACTGAAGCACACGTGTCAGGAGCCTCTGGTGGGGACATGCCAGGAGCTCTCGCACAACTCCCCCCCGTGCGCCTGTGTGTGGCTGTTGTGCCACAAGGCTGATACTTCCCAGCACTCTTTGTGCTCCAGAAGTACTCTCTGTACAATGGGAAAACCTGTGGTGTGTTTTCAGTCTTGGAGGGTGCTTCTGAAATGTGAGCAGTACACTCACAAGTAGAAGCCCTGCAGCTTCTGCAGCACAAACAGCATGTACTGGGGGCAGTTGTACAAGGGCTCCTGGTGTCTCCCCGCAGGGCCTAAAAACACGTGTGTTTCAGTAGTCAAGATGTCAGTGAGTGTTCCCTGTAAAAGGGATTCCCAGATGTTGTTGTCTACAACTACCAGCATCCTCAGCTGCAATGGCCTTTGGCTGGGGATGCGGGGAGTGGTAGTCAATAACATCTGGGAATCCCTGTTACAGAGAACACTGATGTCAGCCACTGACCTGTTGATGACCTAGGACCGCAAAGGGGATGGAGAATGGCTAGAACACAATGGACATCTTTGCTGGGGATTGTTGATGCTGCCGACATCTGTATTTCCCAATTTGAAACATGAGCCTTGGTGGGCTTGCAATGCTCGACCCAATATAAGGCAAGTATTATGGCTCCAAATGTGCTTCTCTGGCTTGGATAAGAAGCTGACATTTGTCATTAGTACTAGGAAAACTACATTTCCCGCCACTCCTTGTGCTCGATATGCAGCCACAGATGTCAAAAAGGGTAGGAGGAAGAGAGATCTCGATCCTTTCCTCCATTCTATTGGTCCTGGAGAAGGAATCAAGGTAAAGGGAGCTGGTCTTGGGTAAACAGAATGAACTGTTCCCTTTGCTAAGCAGAGTTTGCCCTGGTTTGTATTTGAACGGGAGATATGTGTGAGCACTGTAAACTATTCCCCTTAGGGGATGAGGCTGCTCCAGGAAGAGCACCTGCCTGCTTGCATGCAGAAGATCCCAAGTTCCCTCCTTGGCAGCATCTCCAAAACCGAGCTGAGAGAGACTCCTGCCTGCAACTTTGGAGAAGCCACTGCCAGTCTGTGTAGACAATACTGAGCTAGGTGGATCAAGGGTCTGACTCGGTAGAAGGCAGCTTCCTCTGTTCCTATGAGGGGGTTGAAAGAAGGGAGGCAAGTTGGCCGGCAGGTGGCTGAGGGAGAGTATGGACCCTGTCATTCTCCCACTGACATCAATGGAGACAGGTTAAGGGTCTGAACCAGGCTCTGAATAAGCCAAGCTATTTTCTGAGTTTCAAGATGATTCTTCTGTTTTTCTGAGCTAAATTCTAAGCATGACTGGCGAGTTCTCATCAGAAGCTGATTTTGGATATGAGCTCTGGAAATGGTTGATAAGGGGTTGAGGGAAGAGCAGAGAGAAAACATGACTATACCAGCCCTACAAATGGCCTTGTTTGGAATAGGCACATTTCTAGGTAAGGCTAATCATAACAGAGTGTGACAGGAGTTTTCTCAGGAATTTCAAGCCACAAATAGCTGCTCCTGAATCACTTTGTTGTATCATTCATAGAAGGGCATGGGTCATTTTGAACCACAATAATGATCTTTTCTGCTTTATACAGAGTGCATGTGACAGCTCCAACAAGGAAAGGAGTATTTTAAGTTCAGGCTTCCTGTACATCAGTGAAGCATGAAGTTCACAACAATTACTTATTGTAACAGGAATACCACAGAAGCAAGCAGGAAGGGACAGGGCAAGCAACACTGATTACACTGTAAATCAGAACTGAAAGTAGGGGTGTGCACGGAACCGCAAAACTGTGGTCCGGCACTGGGGTGGGGGTAGCTTTAAGAGCGGGGGGCGAGGGCTTACTTACCCCTCCACTGCTTTCCCGCTCTGGCACCGCAATTGTAGGAGTAATTGGGGCGGCAGGATACCTCCCTGCTGCCCCTTCCCTGCTGTTGCTGTAAATAACTCCCAGGAGTCCTTTGCGCGCACACACATCGTGCGCGCACTTCACGTCTCTGTGACGTGTGCACGCACAAAGGACTCCTGGGAGTTTTTTACAGCAACAGCGGGGAAGAGGCGGCAGGGAGGTATCCTGCCGCCCCAATAACTCCTACAATTACGGCGCCAGAGCAGGAAAGCGGCAGGAGAGGTAAGTAAACCCTCCCACCGCTCTTAAAGCTACCCCCCACCTGAACAAGACCGCCCAGGTCCGGAGGCCTTTACAATGGCCTCCGGACCAGTCCGGGCCCATCCCTAACTGAAAGTGACTAGGCGGGGAACTAATTTTATGCAGACAATCCTTAGCTCACCTCTACATCTTGTTTGTTAGCAAGAACCAACAGCGGCACACCTTCCAGGACTTCACTGGTCACCATCTTCTCTGAGAGGAAAATGAAAGAGGTAAGAGAACATGAGAGACTGAAAGGGAGAGCCAGTATCAGTGTGTCACAACTAAAATGCTTTGGCAATGAGAATTAGGAGACATGATGGCATGCATGCCACTAAGAACATAAGAACAGCCCTGCTGGATCCGGCCCAAGGCCTGTCTAGTCCAGCATCTTGTTTCACACAGTGGCCCACCATGTGCCTCTGGGGAGCCCACAGGCAAGAGGTGAGAGCTGTTGCTCCCCTGCAACCAGTATTGAGAGGTATCATGCTTCTGAGGCTGGAAGGGGCCTACAGCCACCAGACTAGTAGCCATTGATAGACCTGTCCTCCATGAATTTGACTAAACCCCTTTTAAAGCCACCCATGCTGGTGGCCATCATCACATCCCATGGTACTGTGAAGAAGTACTTCTTCTTATCAGTCCTAAATTTACCGGCTTTCAGTTTCATGGGATGATCCCTGGTTCTAGTGTTGTGAGAGAGGGAGAAACATTTCTCTCTGTCCACTGTCTCCACTCCATGCATAATTTTATATACTTTGATCATGTCAGTGGTGAGTGACATGAATTGGATCCCTAGCATGGAATTGGCCTTTCTCACCACTGCCACGCACTGAGTCGACACTTTCGATGAGCTGTCCACAATGACCCCAAAATCCCTCTCCTAGTCAATCACCGACAGCTCAGATCCCATCAGCATATATATACATGGAGTTTTCTGACCCAATATGCATTACTTTACAGTTGCTTACATTGAACCACATTTGCCATTTTGTTGCCCACTACCCCAGTCTGGAGAGAACTTTTTGGAGCTCCTCACAATCTGGTGTGGGTTTCACTACCCTAAATAGTTTAGTGTCATCTGCAAATTTGGCCATTTCACTGCTTACCCTAACTTCTAGATCATTTATGAACAAAAGCACTGGTCCAAGTACAGATCCCTGGGGGCCCCACTTCTTACTTCCCTCCAATGTGAAAACTGTCCATTTATTCCTACCCTAACCTCAGTTTCCTGTCCTTCAACCAGTTACTGATCCTCACATGAAACCGTCACCTTATCCCATGACTGCTAAGTTTGCTCAAGAGCCTTTGGTGGTGAAGTTTGTCAAAAGCTTTTTGGAAAACCAAGTATACTATGTCAACCAGATCACCTTTATCCACATGCCTTTTGACACACTCAAAGAACTTCAAAAGGTCCATGAGACAAGACTTCCCCTTGCAGAAGCCATGCTGGCTCTCTTTCAGGAAGGCCTTTTCTTCTATATACTTAACCATTTTGTCCTTAAGTATGTTTTCCGTCAATTTATCTGGCACCAAAGTTAAGTTAACCGTAATTTCTTGGATCCCCCCTGAATCCCTTCTTGAAAATCAGAGTTAGGCTGGCTACTTTCCAGTCCTCTGGTACAGACCCTGATCGTAGGGAGAAGGTACATATTTTTGCTAGGATATCTGCAGTTTCACATTTGAGTTTCTTCAGAATTCTTGGGTGGATGCCATCTGGCGCTGGTGATTTGTTTATTTTTAGTTTTTCAAGACAGTTTGGAACATCTTCCTGCATCATCTCAGCTTGGTCCAGTTCTTCAGCCTCTAAACCTGAGAAGCTCAGTTCTGAAGAGGGTATATGGTCTGTATACTCCACCATGAAGACAGATGCAAACAACGCATTCAGCTTCTCTGGAATCTCCTTATCCTCCGTAATAATACCTTTTGTGTCCTCATCATCTAAAGGGCCAACCTCCTCCCTGGCAGGATTTCTACTTGTGATATATTTAAAGAAGTTTTTGTTATTCCCCATGACACTTCTAGCTATATGCTCCTCAAACTCTCTTTTTGCATCCCTTATTGTCTCCTTGCATTTCTTTTGCCAGAGTTTATGTTCCTTCCTGTTCTCTTCATTTGGGCAGGAATTCCATTTTCTGAAGGAAGTCTTCTTCCCTTTTATAGCTTCCCTATTTGTTAGTCATGCTGGCGAACGCCTGAACTTGGTGCCTTTCCTCCTTCTTGGTATACATTCCAACTGAGCTTCTATTATTGTGGTTTTAAATAAGTCTCATGCTTTCTGGAGTGATTTGACCCTTCTGACTTCCCTTCAGCTTCCCTTTTTACCAGTCACCTCTTTTTTGAGAAGTTTCCTCTTCTGAACTTCAGTACATCTGTATTGGACTTCTTTGACAATTCTCCACTCGCATATATGCTGAACTGAATCACACTATGGTCACTGTTCCCCAATGATTCTGCAACTCTTACATCTCGCACCAGGTCCTGGGTGCCACTCAGGATTAAGTCCAAGGTTGCCATCTCTCTGGCTGGTTCCGCAACTAACTGTTCTAAGGCACAGACATTTAGCATGTCTGGAAATCTGGCCTCTCTTTCATTACCTGAATGCGAGTTTACCCAGTCTATGTGAGGGCAGTTGAAGTCACCTATTATTACTGTTCTGTCTTTGCAATCTCTTATTTGTTTCTCCAACTCCAGGTCACTCTCAGTGTTTTGATCTGGAGGGTGATAGCATGTCCCTAGGACTCCTTTCAGTCCCCGTATTGTTACCCGTAATGATTCTGTGGAAGACTCCAGTCCACATAGGTTTGGATCAGTCAAACTTTCTGGTAGAAAACTCCCATGCATACTCCAAGAAAACAGCATTTTGAGCAAAACAGAGTAAGGGTGGTGTGCTGAAGATTAAGGCCCAAGCAATACAACTTCCCTGCAGTGACAACTGTGGAAGATATTTTCTTTTAAATACACCTGCTGTGTTAACAAATCCAAACAAACAAACAGGCTGGTTCAGATACAATCATTTTATGACTCCTGAGGAAGTGGACAAACTGCTTCGGACTGTACGTCCTACAACCTGTTCTCTTGACCCTTACCCAACTTGGCTTATCTCATCTGATAATCATATTATCAGAGAGGGTCTTGTAAATATTATAAATGCTCATTGTCTTATTATTAGACCACTAAACTACACTAGAGCCCTCAGAGTTAACTTATTACAGGCCTGTTTCTAATTTTCCATGGTTGGGCAAGGTAGTTGAGTGGGTGGTGGCCTCTCAGCTCCAGGCAATTTTGGATGATGCAGATTATCTAGACTCATTTCAAACTGGCTTTTGTATGGGCGATGAGGTTGAGACTGCCTTGGTCGGCCTGATGGATGATCTCCAACTGGCTATTGACAGGGAGTGTGACTCTGCTAACCCTCTTGAATCTCTCTGCGGCTTTCAATACCATCGGCCATGGAATCCTTCTGGACCACCTGAGGAAGGTGGGATTGGGTGGCACTGTTTTACAGTGGCTCTGCTCCTATCTCTCTGGCAGATTCCAAACGGTGTCGCTTGGAGACTGTTGTTCTACTAAGTGAGAATTAAAGTGTGGAATTCCACAAGGCTCCATACTGTCTCTAAAGCTCTTTAACATCTACATGAAACCGCTGGGAGAGATCATCAGGTTTGGTACTGGGTGTTATCAATATGCTGATGACACCCAGATTTCCATGCCGACTTCTTCAGGAAATGGCATATCTTCCTTAAATGCCTGTCTGGAGGCAGTAATGGGCTGGATGGGGGATAAGAAACTTAAGAAAGTTGAATCCAAATAAGATGGAGGTACTGATTGTAGGGGGACAGGACCCAAGAGATGGTTTATATCTACCTATTCTGGATGGGGTTACACTCCCCCTGAAAGATCATGTACATAGCTTGGGAGTGCTCCTGGACCCAAAGCTCTCCCTGGTTTCTCGGGTGGAGGTGGTGGCCAGAAGTGCTTTTTATCAGCTTCGGCTGATACGTCAGCTACATCCATTTCTAGAGGCGAATGACCTTAAAACAGTGGTATAAATGCTGGTAACCTCCAGGCTTGACTACTCTTAATGCACTCTACGTGGGGCTGCCTTTGTACGAATTGGTACAGAATGCCTTTCTGTACATTTGGTACAGAATGCGGCAGCCAGATTGGTCTCTGGGACAACACTAAGGGACCACATAACACCTTGCACTGACTGCCAATACGTTTCCATATGAAGTACAAAGTACTGGTTCTTACCTATAAAGCCCATAACAGCTTAGGTCCAGGCTATTTAAGAGAGCGCCTCCTTTGTCATAAACCCTGCCACCTGTTACGATCTTCTGGAGAGGTCCGGTTATGGATGCCACCAGCTTGTTTGGTGGCGACCTATGACTGGGCTTTCTCTGCGGCTGCCCCAGGGCTTTGGAATATGCTCCTTACTGAAATAAAAGCATCTCCTTCTCTGTTTGTTTTCCAGGAAGAACCTCAAGACTCTCCTGTTTATGAAGACTTTTAATTAGAATTAATTTTAATAATTTTAAAAACTTATTTTAACATATCTATTTTATTCTGTTTTTATTGTCATGTATTTTAATTTGTTAATTTTAAATATTTTAAATTTTGTACACCGCCTAGAGCTGTATATATCAGGCGGTATAGAAATATGATAGACAGACAGATAGATAGATAATCAGGGATTAAGAGATGTTGGCTCAGTTCACCAGCCAGACAAAATATTTTACTCATCACATGGTTCCTTGAGCTTTGTTGGTACAATACTTGTCAAGATGTTTTTTTCAACTCATCATGGACAAGTAGACTAGTGCTTTTCCTGAGCCATTGATATTTCAAAACAAGACAGGCTCTGCCAATGGATACAGATTAAGATGTTAGTTTATTTTCAAACTTTGAGAATAAGGCAGGATTGCCTGGTGCAAAGCCATGATCAGAAGAATCATCCTTTTGACCCCCGTGTGTCAAGAGGAGGGGAGACTGCACACACCCTAGGCTAGGAGATACCATACAGAGTCAGCAATCGATCCTGGCTCTGTGTTACCTCTGAACCAGTCTATGTTTTTTCTGTTGCTATAACTGAGATCACAGAGAAGCCTCCCATCCCTGTACAACTACTTTCCCCTTCCAGTGTGTTACAGTGAGCACACTCCCACTGCAAATGTTAACTTTATTTTTTTTTTTTACACCCTGCTTCTATTTTTTGTGGAGCTGGCAAATCATTGTCCTTACTCCATAAGAGAATTAACCTGTTACTGTTTCAGCAGAGGACTCTGGGAACATTAGTAGGAATAGTCTGATTATTTGACAGTTGTATTTAAGAAACAAGCCCCATACTCAATTAGTCCTGCTTACTGTAAATAGTTACACTGACAGAAGCAAGTGCATCTTTTTATACACACACTTGTCTATTTAGAGAGCTCTCATGGATCATCTGGGCTCTTCACAATGCCAAAGCTGAGTTCTGAAGCACTGAACAGTGCCTGCCATCAGACAAAGGAGAAGGCTCTGCTTTTCCCAAATAAACTATTTTTTAAACATCTCCCTCTTCTAGGCCAGTTCTGTGAAAACTCACCAAAAGCTCGCTTAGATTCTGAAAGCCTCTCTTCATCAGTGGAATCAATAACATAGATGACACCATGGGACTCTGCATAATACTGAAAGGAGAACACAGGAATTAACCCACCAAGGAGAAGTGAAGATTCCTTTCCTCTAGTGATGTGTCATGGAATTACAGGGCCAGAAAGGCACTGAGTCCAACTCTCTTTCAGAGACATGACTTTTCATACATCCACAGACTTTTCATAAATCCACTGAACTGTGGTCCCATCCCGTTCTTAGAGGAAGAACTGAATGTAAACGTAAAATGCTTAATATAATTTATTTATTCGATTTCTATACCGACCTTCCAAAAATGGCTAAGGGTGGTTTACACAGAGAAATAATACATAAATAAGATGTCTAAATAAATAATATAATATAAATAAATAATATAATGCCTTTATAGAGTTGGAAAATATCAGTTATTTCAGGTCCCAGGAGATCTGAACATTAATATAGCCACAAAATCTTTTTCTAAATGTAACACAGGAAAACATGTTCTGTCATTAGAACAAAACTTACAGGGATAGTAAAACAATACCTTTATCAGAAAAACAAAAAAAAAATGCATTTTTTTTAGCATCAACTGGCCCTAATAAAGGTATTATTTTTGTATCCCTGTGAAATCCTTTTCTGTTCTTGGGGAAATGGTTTAACCAACAAACAACAACTATTTATATATCACTTTTCAACAAAAGTTTCCAAAGCAGTTTACATAGAGAAATAATAAATAAATAAGATGGCTCCCTGTCCCCAAAGGGCTCACAATCTAAAATGAAACATAGGGTAGACACCAGCAACCGTCACTGGAGGTACTGTGCTGGGGTTGGATAAGGCCAGTTACAGTACTCTCACCCTGCTAAATAAAGAGAATCACCACGTTAAAAAGGTGCCTCATTTTAGTTTCGGATTCTATGCCACAGTCTTCTGCCACTCGTAATACTGCAGTCCCAATGTTCATATAAATGCAATCTTAAACCACCAGAGATATGCACTGTCCCAAAGTAATTTGTGAGATTGTACTGAGATGGCATTTCACTCTCCTGGGCCAAGCCACTGCAGTATCTGAGTTTTGCTTGGCTGTTTCAAGACACTTTACATGTAACACGTTTTATCCTTCCGAGGGAGGGAGCCTGCAGCTCAACGGCAGAAGACAGGCTTAGCGTACACAAGGTCCCAGTTTCAAGCCCTGACCTCTGACTGGCTCCTAAACCCTGCAGAGCTGCTGCTAGTAAGCACAGATAATCCTGAGGCAGGCAGGTGGACTGGCTCCATGTAAAGCAGCTTCATATGTTTGTATATGTATAACCTGGGTTCTCTACACTGACTGGGTATCACAGCTGACACTTAGAGATTAGCTACGAGCACCTACCTTATCCCAGAGAGACTGTAGTTCCTCTTGACCTCCAAGATCCCAGAACATAAGCCTGGCTTTGCCCACATCGATAGTGCCAACTGGAAGACAAGCAGGCAATCTAATATGGACATCTTTGTATAAAGACCAACCTAAGTACACACATGCACAGTTACCCATGCAAACCTTTAGAGCAACTACAAATAGATACTTTTGACAGCTATTTGGTCTCTCTTTTTTAAACTTAAAGCTCCCCCACCAAAGCAGTTCATCTTGTCTTTTCTCTCCCTTCAACAAACGAGATCTGCTTACTGTTTAAGCCCACAGTGGTTGTGATTTTCGATAAACTCATTCCTTTGTAGCTCTTGTTAAATCTTGTTTTAGTCTGTTCAAGGAAGGTCTGAAAGGTGAGTAAGTGAGAAGAGAATAAAGCAGGTTAAGGTGCTTTGTGGAAAACAGAAATCTTACTCTGAATCTTGGAAACCAAGTGTGATAAATCTGCAAAAAGGAATTAGGTTCCTCTAGCTAATAACCCAAAACTTTGTGCTCAAATAAGCAATTTGTATAATTCAGCAATTCAGGATCTGAAGCCACAGACTGAAGCTGGTTTGTATGCCAGAGCTTGAGGAAACAATGGCTACACATTAGATCTGAAGCCCCAAATTATGGCTTGGGATGCTGCTCCACCCTTGGAGGTAGCTGTTTGGGACAGCATCAAGGGATCTATCAGAGAAGGCGGGGGAAGAGAAAAACCATACATTCCAGAGTTTGCATGTACATCTGGAGCAGAAACCACATTTTGGTGTTACATCAGAATAAACCTTTTTGTCATTTTCCAGATACTTCTTCTGCAAAAATCTTACACAAATGTGTCAGAACTCAAAGGAATCAAGGGCCAGGATCTTTACATGCTCTTAGAACGCAAAGACATTGGGGATCAATGTGCCAGACATTCTCACAGATTCAAACCAATAGAGAACCTAGGAAAGGTGGACAAGTGACCAGGCCACCTACGGACATTACTGTACAATTCTTTTAAAAGGATTTATCCTGCTAAAATTAAATTAGCGTGAATGTAGCTCACTTCATCTAGCATAGGCAGCTCACTTCATAGGTCTTGACAAGTTTTCTTTGGATTCAGAAGCCAGTCCAATTATTTAGGAGTCAGAAAACAGATACTTGACAAAATTACCAATGGACATTGTGCAGGGGGGTAAATGGATTTCTCCTTACCCTCCCTCTGCACAACATCCATTGGTAATTTTACCCCCTTTACAAGTAAAAGAACAAAAATCCCACAGTTAAATTTCTAGATGCCATGGCTTCTTGGTGTCTGAGATGTGTCAAGCCCTGATCCAACACATCTGAAATCACTGTTATATCTGGGAAGAAACTAGCCAATGCAGCAGAAAGAGAAAAGAGGGGCCCTTGTTTGCCCACCACAAAAATCAGCACTGGTACACACCGTTTTCCCAGCATTGTCCAGTCCAAGGATCAAGATGCAATATTCGTCCCGCCGAAACATGTACTTGTACAGCCCAGACAGCAGAGTATACATCCTGCTCCTACAAACAAAACAGCAGATACAAGACTGAAAGAAATGAGCTCCTTCCCCAGCTCTTTCTGTCATTCTTGGCACAATTTGAGAAACACCAGAGCCCTTTTACATGTTACTCCACTTACGTGGTAGCTGCTTGTCCATAAGTAACTCTTACATACTTGGGGGTAATAGTTTAAATGGCCCAAACACACAGATCTGGATCACAGTATTGGGATCAGAGAAAACTCTGCAGGAAATATTCAAACAAACAGGTTCAAACCTTGTTGATGGGTTATTTTAACATGATCCTAGACTTGTAAGGAACTCTAACAGGCCTCCTTTCATCCCCCAGGTCCCAGTGATTGTTCCAGAAATAGTATCTCTGGACAAGTTTTTTTTAATTGCATATATTTTTGTAAAAACAAACAAAAAAACCTTCAGAAAACAAATAATAAAAGGTCAAAGAAGAAAGGAGCTCTTTTCCAGGATCTTCTCTTTATCAGAATTTTCTCCTGCCTTGTTGGGACAAGACTACAATCCTGATTGCTGTAGCAGACATGAGGAAAAGATGCACAACTGGACCACTGGAACTAGAGTGAAAGATGTAGGCAAGGGATGTTGCCTAATGTCCTGGTTCTCTTACAACTATCAGCAAAACCTCCAGGGCTGGATCATGCAACCCTGAGCCAAAAAAGCAGAACTGATGACTCTTTAACACAGTGCCATCAGTAGGTTGGAGGGCATATCATGGAGCCATTTTGCTGAACTGAAATAGAACTAGGTTTGGTTAGTGCCTGGATCCCCAGAAGGATCACTTGGGAACCCCATGCATGTGGCCTTGAGTTCTGTGATGGAAGAAAAGAGGGATATACGTTAAAATAACAAAAATCAATATACATGGGGCTTTACAGAAATTGAGAAGGAGGGAGTTCCATGCTCCAAAGAAGAGTATGAGATCCATATGTGGATGCATATGGCATAATCATATAAAGCTGCCTTATACCAGCTTGGGCCATTAGTGTCTGAGGCAGGAGTCTTTCCTATCATCTGGGATCCTTTTAGCGGGAGATGTCAGGGCCTGAATCGGCATGCAAAGCATGTATTCAGCCACTGAGCTATTGACCCTAGGCCAAGGGAAGGAAATGCAGGACATATGGATGTTAGCAAATGCTGTTGCAAACACTTTAAGGTCTCTTTTGACAACAGCTCTTTTGTCCATGTTAATCCCCAGCTATATTTGGTAGTAAATAAATTCTCCGGTTTACAGGCTATGTTTTCAAAACCACACACAGAGAACAATGATGAGAATAATGATACGAGCATCAAGTATCTGCAGCTGGTGTGGTTTTTCGATAAAGTATATATACTGAACAAAGGCAGAAAAGTCTATGTGATTGCTTTACTTTCCTCATACGTAACTATATTTGGCATCTACTGAGAACAGTAAAGATATGCCTAAATTCAACTTTCTAAGAGTGTTTTCTTTAACTGTATACAAAGACAGGGAATGACATTAAAGCTTTAAAAAAAAATTAGGAAGTGAGATATATCTGAATGAATACCAAGCACAACCAGCCAATCTATTTATACACAGTGAATGCAAACTTGAGATAAGCAGATTAGTCACTGAAAAAAAGATTTAGTGTAGGTATCCAGACTATATTGTTTGCCTAACTAGTTACATTCTGCTGAGGTTTCGTCTCAGTCTGACAATGTAGTCTTTGAATAACTGGTTTAGATTTCCTGCAGAGGAAAGGCAGCCGTGCCATGCCACACAAAACAGGCAATGAAACAGATGATCCTAAAAAGATTCTACGACCTGATAAAGAGAGATCTGAAGCGCATGCACAACTGTGTAGATTCAGTAAGGGTGTTGCTTGCCAGTTCTGTTTACAAAAGACAGCTGGCAGGGGTATAGCTATAATTGAGCAGATAGGTTCAAAGAACCCGGGCCCCCATGCTCCTGAGGACCGCCCAGCTCTACCCCTCCCTATCTTCTTCATTATCTCCCTCACCCCAGGGGCCACCAGAGGAAGGGGTGAACACGGCCCCTCTCGCCTAGCTATGCCCCTGACAGCTGGTTAAACAAAACTCTTCCCCCGCATTGCATCCAGCTCCTAAGACAACAGGCAAGCATTCAATCAATACTAATTCTTACAGTTAGTACTGCAGTGCAGCTCACAGCACAATGTTAAAAAACATCCAGTAAAAACACATAAAACACAGCAAACAAATCACAAAACAAATATACAAAATACAACACAAAACATTTCAAGAACTTTTCTCTAATCCATTTTAACATCAGTTTTAAAAAGTCTGAGTGAACAGAAAGGTCTTCACCTGTCATCAAGTAGAACAAAGTGATGTAAAGACTTTAGAGCAGGGCCTTCCAACTTTGGGTTAAGACCAGCCCTGCTGGATCAGGCCAAGGCCTATCTAGTCCACCATCCTGTTTCCCACAGTGGCCCACCAGATGCCTCCGAGAAGCCCACAGGCAAGAGGTGAGGGCATGCCCTTTCTCCTGCTGTTGCTCCCCTGCAACTGGTATTCAGAGGCATCCTGCCTCCGAGCCTGGAGATAGCCTATAGCAATCAAGACTAATAGCCAGTGAAAGACCTGCCCTCCATAAATTTGTAGAAGCCCTGTTTAAAGCCATCCAAGCTGATGGCCTTCATCACATCCCATAACAGATGGCCAACTGCTTTTGGAGCCTTATGGAACTCCATACTTCAGTTCTCACTTTGCAGAGCAGCAGTCTCCAAGCAACACCATCTAGAATCTACCAGAGAGTTAGGAACAGAACCACTGTAAAACAGTGCCACCCAATTCCACCTCCCTGAGGCAACTCAGGAGGATACCATGGCCAATGTTATCCAAAGTTGCCAAGAGGTCCAAAAGCAGTGTTCCCTCTAACAGGGATTCCCAGGTGTTGTTGACTACAGCTTCTAGAATCTCCAGCTGCAATGGCTTTTGCTTGGGGATTCTGGGAGTTGTAGTCAACTACACCTGGGAATCCCTGTTAGAGGGAACACTGTCCAAAAGGATGTGGAGATAATCCATCAGGCTGACCAAGGCCGTATCAACCCCATAACCCCAAAGCCAGTTTGAAATAGGTCTAGATAATCTGTATCCATCCAAAACTGCTTGGTTGTGGAAAACAGCCAAGAACCAAAATTTCAGCAAGACAATAGGGATGTGCATGGAACCAGCTTGGAGGCGCTTTATGGGCCTCTGAACTGGTTAAAAGAACCAACGGTTCCTCTGGCTTGATGGTAGCGGGGGTCTATCTTTAAGAGCAGGGGAGGATGCACTTATCCTCCTGCCGCTTTCCCCCATCCGGAGTCTGTTTCTCTAACAGCTAATCAGGGTGGCAGCATATGTCCCTGCCACCCCATTGCCTGGATATGGCTATAAGTTCCAGATGCTCTTGTGCGCACTGCCTGCACACATGCTGGAGCACAGGCGTGTCTGGAACTTCCTGCCATATCCAGCCAATGGGGCAGCAGGGAGGTACGCTGCCACCCTGACTAGCTGTTACAGAAATGGACACCGACAGGGGAAAGCGGCAGGAGGAGTAGGTGCACCCTCCCCTGCTCTTAAAATGGCACCCCCACCACTTTCAAGCCTCTCCCCGCAGTTCCGTGCACATCCCTGCAGGACAAGCTATTTTGCTCAAGTGTGGGCAGATGGCCATTGCCACACTTCATGACTCAGCGATGCGTTTTAAATTTATAAAGCAAGACTCTGTAGTCAGGATCTCTTTAACAGTAAAGACATAACTAACACATGTTCACATTCCTGAGTATGCACTCTTTGTTCTAAAATAAAAATATGAATCGGGATGCCAGAATAACTTTTGTATACAAAAAGAACATTAATGGCTGAATTAATCCCGCCATGCCTGGTAAAAATAGTGTGCTATCAAGTCAATTCCGACTCCTGGAGCCCACAGAGCCCTGTGGTTTTCTTTGGTAAAATACAGGAGGGGTTTACCATTGCCTCCTCCCACACAGTGTGAGATTATGCCTTTCAGCATCTTCCTATAGCGCTGCTGCCCGATATAGTACCAGTGGGGATTCGAACCGGCAACCTTATGCTTGTTACTTAAGCATTTTCTTGCTGCGCCACTTCACTTAGAAGGTGCCATGCCTGGAATGGACCTATATTAACTGCCAACTGGCTCTAAAGATTCAGCTTCCACTGAAACAACACTTGCCATTTCAAAGCAACAAGGCCTAGAAATGAACTGATGCAACAAAAGAAAAGGGAAAGTATTCTTTTGATGGGAAAACTGCTGTGAATTGCCCTTGCCTACAAGCTTTTAAGTGGTGAACAAATGACCATCTGTTGTGGGGGTTGTTTATTTATTTATCTTCTAAATATAATTCTCTAAGACATACCCATGCTAATCCCATGCGTGGCAGCTCTCGCGAGGGTTCGAAGAGCTGCCGGATAGCCATGGGTGAGGGCAGGAGGGAAGAACATAGTGGCCAGAAAGCAGCGATGAAGAAGGAGAAAAAGTGGGCCAGTGGTGGCAGGGAGGGTGTGGAAGCGGGCGGTCAGGTGGCGGGGAGAAGCGAGTCAGCCGGCCCGGCAGCCTAAAAGTGGCGGCGGCGGGAGAAGCCAGCTGGCCGGCCAAAAAGCGGTCGGGGAGAAAAAGGTAGTGGTGGCAGTGGGTGAGCAGGCTGGCAGTGCAGGTGCTCTGCGCCTGGCCCAGCTAGTTTTATTTAACATGTTTATATATCACCGGTTACAGAAGTCTCTAGACAGTTTACAAAAAAGTTCTAAGTTTGGAATAGATTACCTTATGAAGCAACTCACTAGATCAGGACTGTAAACAGACACTCACCTGGCTTTGGCAAGATAAGAAGATTTACAAAAGTTGGGTTTTCCCCTCTTCTAAAACTACAAATTCTTATTATAGGTCTATGTGGTCAAAAACTTCCCAGTGGCCTGGTATCTTTTGTGGACTGATGGCAATGCAACAGATCTTCTGCCTAATCTCTAAGAATGACATCTAGCAGAGTTTGTTTGAAGAGAGACAAGGCTTTTGAAAAAATGCACCTCCCATTAGGGATGTGCATGCAACCACAGCAGGGAGGCTTGAAGGTGGCAGGGGTCTATCTTTAAGAGCGGGGGAGGGTGCACTTACCCCTCCCACCGCTTTTCCCCTGCTGGCATCCGTGTTTTTCAAAGCCCATTGGGGCGGCAGCATACCTCCCTGCCACCCTCATCTTCAGGATATGACCAGAAGTCGCTGATGCGCCTGCTGATGCGACTTCTGGTCATATCCGGGAAATGAGGGCAACCGGGCAGCATGGAGGGGGGGAATGGGGAAAGCAGCAGCGGCCGGGGGAATGTACCCTTCGAACTGGAAGAAACGCCGGTTCCGTGCACATCCCTAACTCCCACCATCCCTAGCCACAAAGCCCTTTGGCCCCTGCTCTAAATAAGCAGGTCATGAAGAGGGTGATGACTCCCACTACGTAGGGGCTCCCAATCTTTATATGTGTGTGTTTGTGTGAGTAGCATGAATTTAACAACAAGCTGCAAAGATAAAGACAAACATTACAGTTCTAGAATCAAAAAGAGTAAACCTACGACGTAAGGAGTTCCCAATCTTTACTGTTGTGGCTGGAGATGATAGGAATTGTAGCCCAACACCATCTAAAGACCCAAGGTAAGGAACCCCTTTTCCAAGCACTGCTCTACATTGGTGTGTGAATATACTAACTTGGTTCATTTGAGAATTTTAAATGACATTTCCTGTTGAGAAAGACCAAGCTTCTCCCAAAAGGCATCAGAAACCACAGATTCCTAACAGGGGCTTATGGAACAGCCTACCCAGTGAAGTTCCCTTGGTTTCATCACTTTGTTCTTTTAGATGCCAGGTAAAGACCTTTTTGTTCACACAGGACTTTTAAATTTGGGTTTTCAAATTTGGATTTTCAGATTTGTTCTCATTTTTAACTAATTTTAAAAGTTTTAAAGCTGTTTTGTATTGTATTTTGTTCCCCCCCCTTTTTTTGGGGGGGGTCTATTATGACCTAATGGCACAGTAGGGAAATGACTTGACTAGCAAGCCAGAAGTTGCCAGTTCGAATCCCTGCTGAAACACCTATATTGGGCAGCAGCGATATAGGAAAGATGCTGAAAGGCATCATCTCCTACTGCATGGGAGGAGGCAATGGCAACCCCCTCCTGTATTCTACCAAAGACAACCACAGGGCTCTCTGGGCACCGGGAGTCGACACCGACTCAAGGGCACACTTTACCTTTACCTGTTATGATTAAATGTGTTATGTGTTTTTATGGTATGTTTTAATCCTCTGTTATGAGTCACCCAGAGAACAATGTGTTATGGGGCGGCTTAGAAACGATGTTTATTATTATCATTCTCCAGGTCTGGTCCCTCAGATGATGTAGGACTACAACTCCCATCGTCCCCAGCAGAACCCCTCTCCTCCTCCTCCTCCTCGTGGACTTTCTGTCTGTCTCTCAGGAGCAGCATCTGGAGGCCTCTCGTTTCCCTGCCCGCCCTTCCTCGTTCCGCCTCCGCTGGATAACTGCTGCTGAGGAGGAGGAAGAGGCGCCGCCTCCCCAACCCCAGCCGACAACTCTGGGGCTCGGGCCTCCGCACCTCTCCCCGTCCGACCTCTGCTCAAGCAGGGACAGAGAGAATATTGGGTGCCGGCCGGCTAGGCCAGCCCCGGCCAAGGGCCTTCCGCGCCGCCCGTCCTACCTGTCTCCTCAGCGGCTCACACGGCCGCCTTCCTCACGACCCCGCCTCCGAGAAACACCCGCGCGGGGTATCCTGGGATGCGCAGTCCTCCCCCGCGGCGCGGAAGCCTGCCTTTCCCCTCCTTCTCAGGCGTCGAGGGAGGAGAGCACTACCACTCCCAAAGTGCACCGCGCTCACCCTTCTGCGCCCGCTTCCGCGAATGACGCTTCCTTACTGCCGCTGTAGCACCGCTTTCCCCATTTAACCATACTGAGCATGCTCAGATGCACAGTGTATGACTCGTTGATGGATAGGGCGAAGTGATACTTCTGTACCGCCTGGGACCACCAGAAGAGGGAACCATAGAGAGGAGGGAAAGAAAGGTTGGAGGAGTCAAGATGGCGGGGCTTGTTTCCATGGGCCTTTCGACTTCCTGGGCCCTGTCTAGGAAGCTGGGGAAAGCGTCTGTGGTTGCAGAGTGAGGCGGAGCCAGGGAAAGAATCATGGCTGCGCTGAGTGGCGGATAGGAAGGGGAAGTTTGGCGGCGTCAGGTAGGGGAGGTTGTGGATCTCTCTCCTTTCCCCCAGTAATAATAGTAATAATGATGATAATGATGATGATAATAATAATAACAACAGTTAGTTATGCGGTATATGCACTGGAAACAAGGATTTGTAGTCCTCTAATGGGATAGAAATACCACACTTCAAATACAATACAACGAATATTTATTTATTTATTTATTTAATGCATTTCTATACTGCCCCAAACGTGAGTTCTCTGGGCGGTTTGCAATAAAAACAGCCAATAAAAGATTAAAACATTTCAACAATTAAAATTAAAAAGTTTAAACTATTAAAACACAATTAAAACAGTATCTAATTATACCACTTTTCAACTAAAATTTCCAAAGTGGTTTATTTATTATTTATTTAAAGTATCTATACCCCACTCCTCCAGTGTATTACTGCTCAGGACGGCTCACAACAATAAGATAGACACAAGATACTATAAAAGTAATAAAATTTAACTAAATTAAACAAACAAAAAAAGTCAGATTAAAAACCACAATCATTAGGCTCAAATTAAAACTGAAAATTATAAAAAGCTAAAAAATCTGCCAGATATAACAAAAAAAAAAAAGAGAATCAAAAAGCCTCCTTTAAAAGGTGCATTTTAAGATGATTTTTAAAAACACTGAGTGATAAATACTATTTATTTATCTATTTATTTATTTGCTTATTTATATGTAATGTAAATGCTCTCTGCCCCCAAAGGGCTCATAATCTTCAAGAAACATAAGGCAGCCACCAGCAGCAGCTACTAGAGGGATGCTGTGCTGGGGCTGGATAGGGCCAGTTGCTTTCCCCCTGCTCAGTAAAGAGAATCACCATTTTGAAAAGGTGCCTCTTTGCTCAGTTAGCAGGGGTAAATTATATCAGAGAATTATTATTATTTCGGAGAATATTATTTCAGAGAAAGTAATTCTGGTAGCCAGATAGATTTTGGTATTTTTGATGCAACTGACATATTCAACACGAGGTTTTCCTTTTTAATCTGCTTTATGATGTAAGCCACCAAGAGGCAGAAGTTTGGGGTGGTCTACAAATTTGAAAAACAAATATTTCTGTCTTTCCCTCGCTCACACACGTGCTATAGGAAAACAAATACATGAAATATGAGGGCCGTTTTATGTTCAAGTGACTCGGGAAGTTAGGTGAAAGCCCCAAAGCTATACACTAAAAATATTTCAAGAACCTATTTCAAATCCCTAGTGGCATGCTGGTCTTGTGGTAGCAAGCTTAAATTGCCCCTTTTGTTAAGCAGGGCTCACCCTGGTTTGCATTTGAATGGGCAGAAGGTTCCCAGTCTCCTCCCTGGCAGCATCTCCAAGATAGGGCTAAGAGAGACTCCTGCTTGCAACCTTGGAGAAGCTGCTGCCAGTCTGTGAAGACAGTACTGAGCTAGATAGACCAATGGTCTGACTCAGTATATGGCAGCTTCCTATGTTCCACGTGAGAAAATAAAAAAAGATTTGACATTTTAATGCTAAAAGGCAGATGGTATGGATATGAGTGGACGTTTATTTTCTTAGCATAAAACGGGAAGATTGGTAAGCACAGGAATCTCAGTAAAAAGCACCTAGGAAGTCTTGAAATCTGTGGCCCAAACCATCGCCTTACCTGTGAGGCTCACAGCTATGCATGTATGGGAGACTTATATGGGAAGAGGGTAGATATCTCCCTTTTCTTCCCCCTGCCCCAATAATAATAGTTAGTAATGTGGTCTATAAAGTGTTGGAAGCTCTTCACTACCATTATCTAATCCACAACAACCCTGTTACGTAGGCCAGCAGGGATTGTCAAATTTCCTGAGGAGGGATGCAAGCGCCAGAGTTGCGGGGAAGACCCTGGCTGAGCTTGGTGCCTCAGGGTGGAACCTGGTGGGCCGAGGGAGTGGGGTGCAAGGCTGCTCAATTTTGCCCTTCCAGCTCTTTTTGGACTACATTTCCCAGCCACTGTAGCTAATAGCCAGGAATTATGGGAATTGTAGGCCAACATCTGCAGGAGGGCCGAAGTTGAGCAGCCCTGGTTAGAGTGAACAGTAACACCAAAGTACAGTATAAATGACAAAATAAATGTGATTATTGTTTTCATTATC
Source organism: Hemicordylus capensis (assembly GCF_027244095.1). Classification (NCBI taxonomy): domain Eukaryota; kingdom Metazoa; phylum Chordata; class Lepidosauria; order Squamata; family Cordylidae; genus Hemicordylus; species Hemicordylus capensis. The sequence continues at coordinate 7,789,580 of NC_069660.1, forward strand.
ATTGTAAGCTGCTCAGGGAGGGTTTTTTGTTTTTGTTTTAAATGGAAGAGAGCTTGTGGAGGGTCTTCAAATCTCTGCCCAGCCCTGAAACTCACTGGGTGCTTCTGGACCAATCCCTTCTCTCTCAGCCTCACCTACCTCACAGGGTTGTTGTGAGGTTAAGCATAACCAGGCCCTTGAGGAACAGCAGAATATAAATATGGTCGATGGATGGATGAATAAAAATTACCCTGCTGCCCTCACAATCCTGGCGCCTCACCCTGAGATTTTACTCTTTCCCTTAGTGATCCTGAAAAGGAGACTAAAATTCAGACTCAGGCCCTGAAGCTTCTGCCAAGCCTGAGGTCAGCAATATTTGTTATTCCTCCAGCTGCAAAAGGGGAGCTGATGCTGAGGCCTGGTGACTTGCCTAAGGGTGCCCAGTTCATTCAAGACAGAGGTGAAATGTGAGCAGAGGGTGCTTGGCTCATAGCTCAGCCTGACAACTTCTGTGCTTCTGTCACTCTTAGTATTCCTCATCCATATTTGTCCCTGAAATGGCAGGATGTTGAAATGGGTAAGGAAGGGCCTGGCTGGTGGCTTTGTGCCCCAAAGCATAAGACGAGTGTATAGGTGGAGAGTATGTCGATTTTGTTTCGTGCTCTCTGTTTTCTTTCTTTGGTCTGAGTTGCCATCTGCTCCCCCCCCCCCCTCGCAGGCCTCCATGTTTTTAACAGGTATGTAAGCAGAAATAGAATAGGTCCACTTTTATGGAGCTTTTTCACAGAAAAGGTTTTTGTTGCTGAATTTCTGCTTGTCTTGCAACTTTTAAAGGCACAAGAACTTTACTGAAAGAAGAGAAGTATTGCTAATTCAGTTTGTTGCTTGTGTTGCCACCTGTTCTTTACTGACTCCTGTACCATTAACAGCAGCTTGACTGCCAAAATTAATTCCCTTCACTTTATGCAAGAAAGAATTTCATTCATTTAGTTTCTGTATGTCAGGATGCTGCTATGGTACACGTACAGGACAGGTTAAAAAAAAAGTTGGTGACTTTATTTGTACCGCACAGTACAGCCTTTGCAGTTTAGTACAAAATGATCTCTGACTTCCTTATGTGGTTCTTGTAAATTGTCTTCAGATGGAGGCTAATAGTGAAGCATATGTTACTTCAGGTGCATATCTGTGTATCAAGAATAATAATGGCTTACTTGTTTTAGGGCTCTGTTGAAGAACCTTGCCCACCTGTATCCAGATTTACGTGTTGTGGTCTTTTGTTTTTTAATGCCTCTAATGCATTTTTGTAACCTAATCTAGGTCTGCTGCAGTGATTTGAGCCCAGCTGCTAAAAAAAGAAGAAATTACCGGACAGTTGCAAACATTTATATGATTTTGGATGAGCATCCATTGTCCTATTTGCCCACAACCTGATATGCTGGAAATGTATTGAATTCTGAGAAGAGCTGGCACTCTTCTCCTGCAGCAATGGATGAGGAGAGTCTGGAAGCAGCGATACAAGCCTACAAAGCCCAGCTGCAGCAGGTGGAACTGGCTTTGGGAGCTGGGCTGGACGCATCACAACATTCGGATCTCGTCCAGCTGCAGGCAGATTTAAAGCAGCTGATAGAACTTACGGAAGCCAGCCTTGTGTCTGTGAAAAAGAGCAAGTTCTTTGCTGCTCTGGACCCCGGGACGCTCTCTGCATCTCCATCTGCTCATCAAGAACGAGACAGTAGCGAATCGGGCAACTTGAGCAATGATGAATATGCGGCTTTTAAAGAAGCTATTGCTGAAATTGGCAGAGAGGACGAGCCTTCAGATGTTCCGAGGGCAGACGGAGAGGCAGATGGAGAGGAACTAGAAGAAGAGGAAGAGGAGGAGGAGGAAGCCGGTGGGATGAAAGTGAAAGCTCCGTATTACAGTTCTTGGGGCACTCTTGAGTACCACAATGCCATGATCGTGGGGAGCGAGCGTTTAGAAGATGGAAGCCCAGGAGTCAGAGTGCTCTACCTCTACCCCACTCATAAGTCCTTGAAGCCCTGCCCCTTCTTTTTGGATGATAAATGCCGGTTTAAAGAGAACTGCCGGTAATTAGACTTAACTACTCCTGAGTGGGTAAGGGGTGGAAATAGCCAAGATCCCTACAGTGTGAAGGTGGTCCGCATAAGAAAGAATGTGCTCTTCCTAATCTGCCCACTGCACTCCAAACTTAATATTTGTATCAGACTTGGTAGGACCTTCAAAGCTGTGCCCAGTTTCTGTTCTCCCCACTTTGTCTTCAGTTAGGGTATCCCTGCACTTGAATCTTATGGCTTCCTTTTGAAGAAACTCTGAAAAACATAGTTCTGTGAGGAGGATGAGAGATCGCTGGCAGAGAATGTTAAGGTTGCTCACAGAACTACAGTTCTGCAACACTGAAACTGATTTCCAACTGTACTTTTGGTTTAAAGTGGGGAAATTAGCTTGGCTAGAGGGAGCAGTTAAGTTCCAGTATCAATTCTGAGCAAGTTCGGTGTCTTAGAAAAGATGAGGAGGCAGAAATACAGTTTAACTGTTCTATTAAGGGTATATGGGGGTACAGAAAGCAAAAGTTCAGTTAGGCAAGGCAATAAATCTTAGCTGATATTCTAGGCAAGAGTAAGTCTGGCAGTGATTTAGCTAGAAGGCCTAATTAGAGATCGACCATAGGAACAGCCCTGCTAGATCTCTAGAGGAGAGCCAGCGTGGTGTAGTGGTTAGAGTGCTGGACTAGGACCGGGGAGACCCGAGTTCAAATCCCCATTCAGCCATGAAACTAGCTGGGTGACTCTGGGCCAGTCACTTCTCTCTCAGCCTAACCTACTTCACAGGGTGGTTGTGAAAGAGAAACTCAAGTATGTAGTACACCGCTCTGGGCTCCTTGGAGGAAGAGTGGGATATAAATGTAGTAGTAGTAGTAGTAGTAGTAGTAGTAGTAATAATAATAATAATAATAATAATAATAATAATAATAATAATAATAGATCAGGCCCAAGGCCCATCTAGTCCAGCATCCTGTTTCCAGATGCTGCTGGAAGCCTACAGCAAGGAGTTGAGGGCATGCCCTCCCTCCTGCTGTTACTCCCCTGCAACTGGTACTCAGAGGCATCCTGCCTTTGAGGCTGGAGCTGGCCTATAGCTCTCTGACTTGTAGCAGATGATAGACCCCTCCTCCATGAAGTTATCCAAACCCCTCTTAAGGCCGTCCAGGTTGTTGGCTGTCACCACATCTTGTGGCAGAGAATCCCACAAGTTGATTATGCATTGTGTGAAAAAGTACTTCCGTTTGTTGGTCCTAAATTTCATGGCAATCAATTTCATGGGATGACCCCTGGTTCTAGTGTTATGTGAGAGGGAGAAGAGGTTCTCTCTATCCACTTTCTCCACACCATGCATGATTTTATAGACCTCTATCACGTCTCCCTACAGTTGTCTTTTTTCTAAACTAAATAGCCCCAGGTGTTGTAGCCTTGCTTCATAAGAAAGGTACTCTAGGCCCCTGATCATCATGGTTGCCCTCTTCTGCACCTTTTCCAGTTCTACAATGTCCTTTTTAGATGTGGTGACCAGAATTGTACACAGTAATCCAGGTGTGGCTGCACCATAATTTTGTATAAGGGCATCATAATACTAGCAGTTTTATTTTCAATCCCCTTCCTAATGATCCCAAGCATGGAATTGGCCTTTTTCACAGCTGTCGCAAATTGGGTTGACACTTTCAATGAGCTGCCTACCACAACTCCAAGATCCCTCTCCTGGTCAGTCACCAGCAGCTCAGCTCCCATCAGCGTTTACTTGAAGTTGGGGTTTTTCGTCCCAATGTGCATCACTTTACACTTGCCAACATTGAAATGCATTTGCCACTTTGTCTCCCACTCCCCTAGTTTGGAGAGATCCTTTTGGAGCTGTTCACAATCAGTTTTGGATTTCACTACCCGAAAGAATTTGGTGTCATCTACAAATTTGGCCACCTCACTACTTACCCCTACTTCTAGATCATTGATGAATAAATTAAAAAGCACCAGTCCCAGTACAGATCCCTGGGGGACCTCACTTCTTACTTCCCTTCATTTTGAAAACTCTCCATTTATACCTACCCTCTGTTTCCTGTCTTTCAGCCAGTTAGCAATCCACACATGTACTTGTCCCCTTATCCCGTGACTGCTAAGTTTTCTCAGGAGTCCTTGATGAGGAACTTTGTCAAAAGCTTTTTGGAAGTCAGGTATACTATGTCAACTGGATCATCTTGATCCACACACTTGTTGACTCTCTCAAACAACTCCTAAAGGTTTGTGAGTCAAGATTTCCCTTTGCAGAATCCATGCTGGTTCTCTCCCAGCAGGGCCTGTTCTTCTATGTGCTTTACAATTTTATCCTTGAGGATGCTTTCCATCAATTTGCCTGGAACGGATGTTAAGCTAACGGGCCTATAATTTCCAGGACCACCCCTGGATCCCTTTTTGAAAATCGGTGTTACATTTGATACTTTCCAGTCCTTCGTTACAGAGCCCGATTGCAGGGATAAGTTATATATTTTAGCAAGGAGGTCGGCAATTTTACACTTGAGTTCTTGGAGGACTCTTGGATGGATGCCATCCAGCCCTGGTGATTTGTTAGTTTGCAGTTTTTCCAGACAGTTTAGAACATCCTCTCTTGTCACTTCTATCTGACTCAGTTCTTTAGCCTCCATCTGCAAAAAGCCTGTTTCAGGCACAGGTATATGCTCAGTATGCTCTGACGTAAAGACGAACGCAAAGAACTCATTTAGCTTCTCTGCAACCTCCATATTCTCCTTAATAATCCCTTTCACTCCCTCATTGTCTAATGATCCAACCTCCTCCCTGGCAGGTTTCCTGCATCTGATATATTTAATGAAGTTTTTGTTAATCCCTTTGATACTTTTAGCTAAATGTTCCTCAGACTCTCTTTTCTCCTCCCTTATTGTCACCTTGCATTTCTTTTGCCAAAGTTTGTGCTCCTTTCTGTTTTCTTCATTTGGACAGGCCTTGCAATTTCGGAAGGAAGTCTTCTTCCCTTTTATGGCTTCCTTGACGGTACCCGTTAGCCATGTGGTCATCCTCCTGGACTTAGTAGTACATTTACTCCTTTGGGGTATACAATCTAACTGGGCTTCAAGTATTGTGGTTTTGAGTAAACTCCACACATTCTGGAGCAAAGTGACTCTCCTGATCTTCCCTTTCAACTTCTTTTCACCATACTTCTTATTTTCTGTGTTAGACTTCCTTAGTGATGCTCTCCCCGCATGTATCTTTGATACATGCAGGGAGAGAATGCATGAATACATGAAAGAATCATGTACACGAATACATGAGAGAATCATTGGTGATTCTCTCCCCGCATGACCAGCTTGGCTAAGGTGCGTAGAGCAGAACCTGGCTTCAGGCTTGCCGTGGAAAGTGCTTGAAAGCGAGGAGGCTGTAAAGGGTGGGATGGGGTGAGGAGGCTTAGAAGAGTTCACCTATCCTTCCTAGTTAAGGTTCTATGTTTGTTGCCTGTTAGCTGATGTCTCCTCGCGAGGAACAGGCAGAAAGGTGGGGAAGAGGAGCAAAGGGCTCCAAATCGCTTGTATGGGAGTCTGTAGGACAGTGATTCTGAAATCTTGGGTTCAGGACTCTGAGGCTATGTGTCTTGCTAAGGCCAAATATACTCAAAATCATACCCTGATGTGGGAACTGAATTGATCAGGGGCTTTCTCCTTCCCTATAGGGTAAGGAGAGTCCTGCAAGACAAGACAAAGAATTCATTGTTATTCGAGTCTAATCACTCGGGATGTAGCTTGCCCAACAAAGGCAAGGGTAAAGTTATGTAGATGTGTGGTACGTGTTGAATAGAGCTGCTGGACTAATAGTCTCAAGAACAGGATGCCTTCCAGGTGTACAAGATTGCACATCTCTGGTTTTGATGCGCTCATTTCCCCGAGTCCTTGCCAGCTCAGTTGTCAGGAAATGTGCTGCTTATCTGTGTGCCTCCCAAGGAGTGCTCCACTGTTACTTTTTGTGAAAAGGGAGGATTCCTTCCCTGATTGCACCTTTTGAAATGGGGTCTACTCACGGGCTACTGCCTTAAGGGGCATCCCATTCAGTCTTCACTATTCTGGTCTTGGGGCACGTTGTCCCTTACTTTGCTCATGCTGAGTGACCAGCTGTGGGTCTTGTCAAACCCAGGCAGGTGAAAAGTTCACCATAGAGACCATGATCCTGCGGTCTCGGGCTGTCTAGCCATCCAAAGTACTATAGATAGAGGGGTGCTCTCTGGGCTACCTCGAAATCGAGCTGTCTGGCAGCAGTTGCCAGCTTGTAGGCTTGTGCAGATATTTGGCTCGTATAGTCAAGTAATTTGCACAGCCCCACTTGCACCATACAGAGTCAACTGCTCCCACCACTTGCCTCCGCACTGTGCTGTACCCAGCACTGGTGGAGCATCTTAAAGAGAGATGGAACTGTGCCCAGCCCCAGTAAGATCTGGGAAGGCATGTGGGGAGTAGGAATGTGCACAAGCCGGTTCGGTGCCTCCTCTGGGAAGCACTGAACCGGCTCGGGCACCGGGTTCCAACCGGGGTGGGGAGCGGTTCCCTTAAAAAGCAGGTAAGCAGCTCCTGACCTGCTTGCCTGCCGCCCTGCCATTTTTCCAGTGGCAGCATGTGCTCTCCCAGTGGCTGTGTGCGGCTGCAGCGCTGTTCCCTGCAGCCTCCATGCGGCGGTGGTGGCATGCACACGCGCCGGCCATTTGCGTGGTCAGCATGGTGTTGCTGAGCACGCAAATGGACGGCGCACATGCAGGCCGGCCATGTGCATGCTGACACCGTGCGGAGGCTGCAGGGAACAGCGCCGCAGCCGCGTGTGGCTGTTTGGATAGCGGGCACTGCTGCCGGAAAAGTGGCAGGGCGGCGGGCAAGCAGGTAAGGCGCTGCTCACCTGCTTTTTAAGGGAATCACTCCTCACCCTGCTGGTGGCCACCCGAGCAGCTGGTGCACATCCCTAATGTGGAGCGCTAGGAAATGGAGCCCTTTCCGGCCCTTTCCCCAATGCAAAGGTGAGTGGCGGATTATTTGGGAAACACCAAGCAAACATGTATTGCCGTTTGGAGCTGAATATTTGCACAGGCCTGCTAAGCTGGTCTCAGTTTCCACAGGCAGGCTCAGACTGCCTCTCCGTTAGATAAAGGTCAGCCAGAGTGGAAGAACCTTGGGTATAGGCATTCAAAGAGATTTCTCACTCCGTAAATCTGTGTCTGGGCTATACTATTTCAGACTTAATGTTCCTCCATATGAGAATACTCCCTGCACATAGAAAATTAACATCAGGAAGAAGTTCACACTTTGTTTGCAAGGAGGAAGGATTCTTTATTTGCCAGAGTTCTTCTGATCAGTTCTTCCTGACTGTGCCTCCTCCCGGCAGATTCTCCCATGGCCAAGTAGTATCCGTGGAGGAGCTGCGTCCCTTCGAGGAACCGGACCTCAGCGGCCTGGCTGTCGGCTCAGCCTGCCTGGCAAGACATCAGGATGGCATCTGGTATGCTGCTAAAGTCACTGGTAAGGCTCATTTCACAGCATCCCTTTTACTAAATGTTAAAGGGTGACGGGTGGCTTCCGAGATAATTCTGTGTTTGTTTTCGGCTAATAGCAGGTGGGCTGTTCCTTAGCTCTGGGGCCTATGCCAACTGGCCATTTTGATACAGGTTTTTGCAAGACCTAACTGGAGGGAATCCAGAAGTAGAGTATTGTATAATCCCACTGAAGTATTCATTGCAACTTACATGAGAATACAAGGCAATTGCCACATCCCAGATTAATGTGATATTTTTCCATCAGTGCAGCCGCCATGATTAAGGTATTTAAGTGAAGTAGCTTATCGGACCAGCCTCTTAGTGGGGAGTTACCAGGAAACTGCATTTAATATTTCAACTTAATATTCATTTTCATTAACTTAATGAAAAAGCTTTGATAACTGCGTATAGTATGTGCTTTGAATTATAGGCAAGCTATTTCACTTTTTCTTCCTCAGATATCGACAGTGGTTACTACACAGTGAAATTCGATTCGCTGCTACTGAAGGAGGCTGTAGTGGAGGGAGATGGCATAATGCCCCCCCTGCGTAGTGAGGAGAGTTCTTCCTCATCAGAATCAGAAGATGAAGAAGTGGATGATGCTGGATATGCAAAAGGTGCATCTTTTAGATGGGGAGAGGGATTCCTAGATGTTGTTGACTACAACTCCCATAATCCGCACCTGCATTGGCCTTTGGCTCTTGCAGCTGGGAATTATGGGAATTGTAGTCAACAACGTTTGGGAATCCCTGTAACACTAGTCTCCACCCCATGAGTGTTTCTCATAGTTTCTCCTTTTAGTCAGAGCTGCTCCTTTCACTTGGCAGAACTTGATACTTTGGGATAATGGACCATTATTGTGTTGATGGTGGAAAGAAATTTGCAGAACCATAAAATATAGGAGGCACTGTATATAGAGAAACTGAACCCAGTTTTGGTTTTGGCTATGAAATTCATTAGTCTTTGACTGGTTGACAAGTCTTTGATTGTTCCTGGTTGCAGCTGTTATGTTGTCCCCCTAACCCGCACCCTGCTCCTTTCTCCCTGCCTACTGCTTACCTTGTGAGAAAGGAATTTAAGCACTGCTGAGATATTTGATATGTGTAAGCAACTGAGGATGGTGTGTTGACATTGAAACGAGTTTTGTTTTTAACTTGTTAACATCTGGTCAATGTTGGGTATTTTATCTCTTGTGTAATAAAGAGGTCTTGTTGGAAGAATGAATGGACCATCTCCATCTTCTGAGCTCTGTTCTCTTTGGAAATATTGGCATGGCAGAAAGCTCTGTGGTGTGTTTGCCTAGGAAATGGCTAATTTGTCAAAAGAGAACCTAGAAAGAAGAGGCATATTTCATTCTACATGTAGAATTTTTTTTTTAATCTAGTAAATTGGCTTCTCCAGACTGTAGTAACTAGTTTTCACGTTGAAACTTGATGAAAATAACACATCTGCCAAAGGAGCAACAGGGTCCTTGGATGCTAAGAGGCCTGTCTTATGTTTCTTTGCAGATTGTGAGCCCTTTGGAGACAGGGAGCCATTTTATTATATTTATTTATATCTACGTAAACCGCTTTGGGAACTTCTGTTGAAAAGCGGTATCTAAATATTCATCGTATATGTATTCTTTTTAGCCCCCCTCCCTTCTCATTGGTGTGGCCTGTCTGCAAGTTCTTCTCCACCTCTCCCTGAACCTTCGATAGCTTTGACAAGAGGGATGGATGGATGGATGGATGTCTGGCCAAATGGAATGGTGTGTGGTAGTGAAAGGTGGAGTCCTCAGCAGTTGGGGGCTGGGGCAGGTTAGCCCACGGGCTAGGAATAGCTGCCAGTCTGTTTTAAAAACCAAACCCAGATATTCAAGTGGGATTATGATGGTACTTCATGAATTCTGAACAAGGTTTCTTGGACATCAAGGCTGCAAAAAGTGGAGAGGGGGCCTAGGGTGTCCCAGTTAGGCTCAGCTTCCAGCCCCCGCCCACTGTTTCATTTCTGCAGCCTTGCTGGCTTCCTCCTCTAAACTCCTCTCTCTCTCTCGTATTGTTGCAGTCATTGAGTCAGGGGCTCCAGAGAACGGAGGAGGACCCTCTGCCTGCAGTTCCTCCTTCGGCTGCTGGGAGGCGCACACACGTGGCATTGGCTCTAAACTCCTCGCTCAGATGGGATACGAGTTTGGGAAAGGTAAGCACACGTGCACAGTCAGAATGGGGATATCCTCACAGGATATGCAGGAGTAATTCCTGTAGCTGTGCCTATTGATTTTGTTGACTCCAGATACAATAAGGTATCATTTCTGTAGCTGAAATAAAAGGCAGAAAGCTAGGCAATAGAAACATAAAAAATGTGGGGCAGCAGTCATTCTTTGGAAAGATGCACACTCCTTGCTAAACTCGTTGCACTCTCCTTGCTTTTCCCCTCTGAGTCTCTGTAGAATTTCTCCGGGCATCATACAGGCCTGTCTGCTTTGCCACATGTGTGGGTTGATGGTACTAGGAAACAAGAATAGCCATCTTCTGCTTTCCTGCTGGGTGTTCGTAGAAAAGAAAGGATTATTTCTTTGGCGCCTCTCTGGAGTCCTTCGTTTGAGGGATGACATGGGGAAAATATGCCGCTCTGGAATCTGTTCAGTGAGTGGAGGTCTACACAATTTGCGGGAAATTCCAATATTTAACGACATATCGGGAGCTCCCTCAAAATGGAGACACACTGGAAAAGGACACTACAAAGCTAATATAGTAATACTGACATCAAAAAAAATTAGGCAGACAACCTCAGGAGAGGTAGTTAAGTCCAATCACAGAGCAGAGCATCAGTGGCCAATCAGAGAGCTAGTTCACAGTTTCATTGAATTCAGCAACTTATTAACTGTGTGCAAAAGGAATAACACAAATATAGTTATCACAGGCCAGAACCAGCCAAACCTGTTTTTCCTTCATGAGGGATCCCTTCCCCACTGGGTCTGGCCTACAAATGAGCTCAGCCAGTGAGCTTTGGGTGCATCTGTATTCCAGTGCTCTTGTTTTCAGTGTCTCAGTTCACAGCCTCAAGTGCCAGGAATCGGGACCTTTGAGAAGCGTATAGGCTTCTGCACACCTTTGCTCTTCCTCTGATGTGGACTACAAAGCTGGAATTCTCTGCAAAATGCTATGGAAGATGGGAGCCTTGCAGGCTGTGCATGGGGTCTGTGTGGCATGTGGAGTTTTGGTGCACCCAGGCCCATTGCATTGCCAGCAATAGCCATTTTTAACCCCCTTTTCTTTCCTTCCAAAATGGCTGTCCTGTACACCTGGAGAAAATTAACCCATTTGTTTCTTGACTGGTGAAGACTTGCTGTGACTCAGCTAGGAGGAAACCCTCTTCTGCTATGTTCCATGCTGTGGCACTAGTAGGAGGATCTGAAGATGGGAGATCATTAGGGGAGGAGAGCAGGTCTTGTGTTAGCAAGCATGAATTGTTACCTTTGCTTAGCAGGGTCTGCCTTGGTTTGTGTCTGGATCGGTGACCGCATGTGAGTACTGCAAGATACTCCCTTAGGGGATGGGGCCATAGCTCTGCGGAAGAGCATCTGTACGCTTACATGCTGAAGGTCCCAGTTCACTCCCTGGCAGCATCTCCAGGTAGGGCTAGGAGCGACTGGCTGAAACCTTGGAGAGCTGCTGCCTGTCAGTGTGGACAGTACTGAGCTAGATAGACCAAGGATCTGACTCAGTATAACGAAGCTTCCTATGTCAGCAAGAGGGCCTTTTATTTTATTTATTTATTATTTATTCGATTTCTATACCGCCCTTCCAAAAATGGCTCAGGGTGGTTTGAACAGAGAAATAACAAATAAATAAGATGTCTCCCTGTCCCCAAAGGGCTCACAATCTAAAAAGAAACACAAAATAGACACCAGCAACAGTCACTGGAGGTACTGTGCTGAGGGTGGAGAGGGCCAGTTACTATCCCCCTTGCTAAATGAAGAGAATCACCACGTTTTTACAGCTATTCTGGCTCAGCTGTGGTTCTCTCCACCATTTCAGGTTTGGGCAAGAATGCAGAGGGCCGAGTAGAGCCAGTGCTGGCTGTCGTGTTGCCGAAGGGCAAATCCTTGGACCAGTGTGCCGAGATCCTCCAGAAGAAGAAGGAGGGGAAGCGCGACCCAGCCAAGCCCAAAAAGCGGCGGGCGAAAGGAAAAGGTGCCACCCGGCCCTCTGCTCGGAGCCCAAAGCCCTCGCATAATGTCTTTGACTTCCTTAATGAGAAACTTCAGGGCAAGGACTCAAGTGAGCAGGAGGGAGGGCTTGCGCCTCTGGAGAGGACCAGCAAGGAGATCTACCATGCCAGCAAGAGCACCAAGAGAGCGCTGAGCGTACGCCTCTTCCAGACCGTGGAGAAGATTGACCAAACACAGAAGGATATCCGAGGGATCCACGAGGCCCTGGCACGCAACGCTGGACGGTAATGGGGCTCTCTTCTGTGGCTGGCTGGGTCATGAGCCATCTGGGAGGAGCTTAAGGATCCTGTATGTGGTATTTGAGAGGCCTCTGCAAAATTGGATTGGTAAAATTGGAAATGGTCCAATTTTGCCCAAATCGGAGGAGTTCAGAGAGAGTCCGAACCCAAACTGCCACAGCCCAGTTCAGGTCGGACTTTTCCAACTCCGTTTGGAAAATATAAGACCGTCTTGAAGCTCCAAGTGGTGGCAGGAATCTGCTTCCCCTCCCCTCACCCCCGATCACACCTTTTGGCACCTCTCTGCCCATTACTTTGTGGCACATCCCTGTCTGCCTGCTTGCCAACCTGCTCATGCACTTATTTTTTAATTTGTAAAAGTATTTAGCCTTTAATTGTACTCACAACTTAAGAGTGAAAGCAAACGATTCTCAAATGTTAGGTCACTTCCCCTCAGATGCTCTGCTGTTACATAATTTCCTCTGTGATTCCTGTGTGTTAGGTCATTTTCCCTTGAGATTCCCTGATGTTATGTTATTTCTTTTGTGATTTTCAGGTGTGTAATAACTTTCCCACCACATTCTCTGTGTGTACAATTTCTTGGTTACTTTTAAAAATTGATTTAAATCAAAGGATGGTTGGATTCACTTCTAATTACATACTCAGAGTCCACCCACCCCTGCCTCCTTGTGTGCCAGCTTTGAGAACTTCTGGAGTGGCCGGGGTTATTTTGGCCAAAAAAAACCCCTTTCCCCATAGATTTCTATGGGGACTCCCCCCCGCCCCCCAATTCCCCTCACTTTCTGAAGGGTCCAAAAAGACCTGAGCGGATATTTCAGATTCCGAATCCGATCCAAATTTGATTTTTTTCAGTTGTGCACAGGGCTACTATCTGATATAGCAGGGTTTCTCAGATGTTGTTGGGCTTCAACTCCTGTAATGACCTTCGGCTATAAGTACGTAACAAATTTACTTGTTTGGCCTGGACTTCCAAGGTTTTTAAATTGTTTTTAAGTATTTTTAATTGGTTTTAAGTGCCTCTGAACTGTGTTAAATTTTTTTAATATATTGTTTTAAGCAGTTTGTTTTAAATGTTAGCTTTTTGTTTTGGATGAGGCGGTATAAAAATGTAGTAATAATAATAAATAATATTGTGGCTGGGAATGATGGGAGTTGTAGTCCAACCACATCTGGGTACCCACGTCTGAGAACCCCTGTGACAGCAGAGTATCCATTCAGGCAGGGCTCAGCAGAGCAGCCAAGCCATTATTTGTGGTCACCACTGACCCTATGTACACACAGGAATTGACAAGGGTGTATCCTTTTAAAATAATTTTTAATCATTTTTTAAAATCAGATGGCTATAGGCCACCTCCAGCCTCAGAGGCAAAATGCCTCTAAAGACCAGTTGCAGGGGAGCAACAGCCGGATAGAAAGCCCACAGGAGAATGCCTCCTTCACCTCTTGCCTGTGGGCTTCTCAGAGGCATCTGAGAATGGGCCACTGTGTGAAACAGGATGCTGGACTAGAGAGGCCTTGGGCCTGATCCAGCAGGGCTGTTCTTAGGTCTCTCTTGAGTCTCAGAGCAGGCAGAATCTGTGTGAGAGCTTGTGTTCCTTCTATCTGCTTCAGGGCCCACTTTCTGACTGATTGTGGGACACTTTGCTTGGGTCAGCAGATGCATTCACTCCCTGAGGCCCCCATTAAAAATTTCATCACTTCAGGTTGGCTCTGGGGTTTGTGGCACTCCTGATTGCAGCCCTGAGGTGGCAGGATCCTGCACTGGCCAAAGCAGAAGTAGTGCTGGTGCTGTGCCACATCTGTGTGTTTTGGATCTAGAAGGAGAGCGAGCTCACTCTGGAGGGGAAAGAAGGTTGCTGAGGGAGGGAGCCAGACACACAAGCCAGGTATCCTGTCCATTCCACAGTCAGGGACAGACAGCTGCCTTCAACAGAGAGGAGCTCTCTATCATGAGCCTCCAACGGCTGGCTCTGGAGAGGGACAGGCAAGTGTTAAAAAAGCAGATCTAGGCTACGTTGTCAGGATGAAAGATGTGCATGAATCAGATTTTACAATTGATTCATCAAAACAGCCAGCTTGGCGGGCTGTTTCAACAAGCCTACTTCGAATCACTGAAAATCGATTTGAGTGCCTTGAGTGCCATTTTTTCCAGTGGGAGCGGGGGGAGTTAGACTACCAATTGGATATGGTGGGTAGACCAGCCTTCCTGCCCAGACTTAGCACATCGGTCTGCCTCGGAGGGTTGCTCTACCCGGTAGACCAGTCCTCCTAGGTGGGCCGACGCGCTAAGTCCAGAGCGGAGGGCACGTCTACCTGCCAACCCCAATTTGTAATCCAGCCTCTCTCCAGAAAAACGGCCTGAATATGCTTTACCCATGTGGTGCATTTTGCATGCTGGCTTTTGATTTTTCTTACTGGCACCAAATCTGGCCTTTCTTGGCATGGGGTTTTGGATTGGAGCGGGAGTGGCATATGAGTCTCCCAGGTTTGCTGATATGCGTTTGTTCTTTTCAGGCCCTCTTCGTTTAATTTTCTGAATCTGTCTTCCAGGCACACCGTTGCCACAGCTCAGCTGGAAGAGAAGCTGGCCGGTGCCCTCAAGAAACTGGAGGACCTGCGGGCTCAGGAGGCCAGTCTGCAGCGAGAGCAGAGGAAAGCCGACACACACAAGAAAATGACCGAGTTCTAGTCTGCCTCCCCGGGTGGGGCGTGGGGGGGGGGTCTGGCTTCCAGTCCTGGCTGCACTGCTCTGCGGACTCTGAAGCCAGCCCTTCTCTCCTGGCCCTTTGTCATCCCAGTGCAAAGCTGGGCTCCAAGGGAGCTGCTGGGTCTGAACTTGCCTGGCAGGGCATGAAATGGGGAGCCCAGCAAAGTGGGTGGTGTGGCCTTTGGCCTTTACCTTTTTATTCATGGTCCCCTTTATATGGAATCCACTGGGCAAATGCCGCTGTCAGCCACTGGCCAAGTTGCAGAAAGGAGTTTTCTCGGTGTGGGAGCAGCTGCCAGGCCTCTGCCCCATTCGTGGATCCCTCCTGTTCCCAGGATCCCTCTTTAGGTTCTTGGGAGTGGATTTTTCTTCCCGTGTTCTCTTGTAGCTGTGATACACTGAAGCACTATAACCCTGGCCCAGAGTAGCAGACAAGATGAGACGACTCTCTGATGCTCCCAGGACTCTTGTCCAGGTGGTAAGAGCTGCTACGTGACTGTATTCAAGATGTGACTTTTGTATTGCATCAGCTTGTCTATTAGCATGGGGCATAGAACTTCCCATTAGGGATGTGCACGAACCGGTTTGGCGGTCCTTTTAATGACCACCGAACCAGTTTGGAGGTCCGGCTGAACCGGCAGCGGGGGTGGTGGCTGTTACCTTTAATGTTTGGGGAAGGTGCTCTTACACACACACACCCCACCCAGCTACATTTCCCCTGCTGGTGCTGTGCTTAAAATCAGTCCCACAGGGTGGCAGCATACCTCCCTGCTGCCCTGGTATGTGTCAGACCAGAAGTGGCCGGTGCGAGGGCGTGGCATCGCTACTTCCCAGTGCTGCACACTGTAGAGCTCTTAACAACCTCCCCGCAGCCTACACACACACGCCAGCTAGAAATCCATATAGCAGGGGTTCTCTGGGGACTTGGACTACAGCTCCTATCATCCCCTGCCACAATGGTCTGACCATTCGGACAAGGGATGATAGGAGCTGTGGTCCAGCATTATCTGGGGACCCGAGTTTGAGAATCCTTGCCATGAAATGTTCACCATGTTCCTACTGGCCACATAGCAACCATGGCCTGGTTATTTGACTGTTCTTGGGGGTCATGCGTAGTTTGACTCTGCAAATTTCAGTTTTCGTTTATAAATAGCACCAGAGAGCAGAGTGGAGAATCTGGATTGGATTGTAGCAGGTAGGGCAGTTTTTATACTTTGCCCCTACTGCGGTTCTGATCCAAATTGGGTCTCTCCATGTGTGCTGTTTACACAGGAAGACAGAGACATGGAGAGTCAGACCACATATTAACAGCAACAGGTAGTTTGACCTACATGTCCCTGGGCCCCTGAATGGGTCCCCCAACAATCTCATCATGTGCAATGCTGGCTGAGTGTCGCCTTCAGTCGAGTGGTGAGCCAATGTTCCCGCAGTCTGAAAACATCCTGAAATGTGGAGAGTGGGGGTTCTTTTGGTCTCTGCAAATGGAGAAGTGGCCATGCTGTTCCCCAACCCTGAAGCACGTCTCTTCAATCAGAGTTGAACTGCAATCGAAGAAAAGCCACTGCAGTTGAGCAGCAACTGCTTGCAGCCCCAAACAGAGATGATATCAGAGAAGAGGGTGAACCATTTGATCTCGGAAAGGCTGCTCTGCTGCCTGTGGCTGTGGGTAGGCTTAGGCATCTGTGTCGCTTCCTGTATACATTTCCTTTCAGATTGTAATTAAGCTTATTTTATGTTAAAGAACAGTCATCTGGTATACTCTTTCTTCTTGTTTCTGTCTTCAGGAGCTTTGCACAGCCCAGACTGTCCTAGAAATTCTACAAAGCCCATCCATATGTGAGCATGTACATTGGTGCATGCACATGCATTACCAAAAAAGGCTTTTCCCTTGGTGTTGGATTGGCAAAGTGTAATTCCCTGGCAAGGAAGACTCTTGGTTTCTTCAGCTGTGGTTTTATGTGCATCAACTCTGTCCCTTTGTGTGTATGCATCCACATGTACACACAGGTATTCCCAGTTCACTCAATCAACTTTATTATGGTCAAAGACCTGCATAGGTAATAATACAGTAGAATAGAGTATTCCCAGTTCAGATCTCACCTCTGCCAGGAACTCACTAATGCAGTGGGGTTCCCAAGCTTAATTCCCCAGGTGTTGTTGGACTACAAGTCCCATGCCCTTTGGCCATTGTGGCCGGGGATGATGGGAGTTGTAGTCCAGCAACATCTGGGGACCCAAGACTGGCCTTAAGCACCATCTCAGTTCCCCATCTGCAATTTGGGCATAATAATGCTTGCTTTCCTTCCAGGCTTCTTGTATTTCATCGAGATACTACTTACGAAGCACACTGCATGCTCAGGAAGCACTGTACAAATCATGTTCCACATTTACCTGCTGGGTAGAAAACACTCAGCCCTGTGTTTTAAAAATGAATGCAATATTATTATCCTCTCATTTCAGCTGAAAAGCAAACTTAAGTTATTCTTCCATAATTCGGCAGAGTTAGCTGAAGTTTGTCATAACTTTGACACCACGAGTTGCAGAATTTCTTCTTCTTGTCCAGAAGCTAGTGGGGTAAGTGAGGGTGTTCTCATATTATGGCTGCAATCCTTGGCTTTTATCTGGGAGCAAGTCCCACTGGACTCAATGGACTTACTTCCAAGTACATGTGAAAAGGATAGGGCGGCCAGGTTGTCCACATGACACATTCTGAGGATAGGCACTCTGCAAACTATGGTGTGTGTATATTCCCCGTGAAACATTTCTTTTGTGATGCCTGAGAGGACTGCATAGAATATTTAAAGCACCGTATTTTCTGTTTTTCTGGCTTCCTCTTCATGTTTAGCAAGTTCCTAGTTCTCTTGACAAAATGCAGAGCAAGAATGGGATTGGATGAAGCTGTAACCATCAGGGGCCTCAACTCTCTCCTGGGTTGGTCCCTTTGACCCTACACATTTCAGCTGGGTTCAGATTACTTGTAAATTCAAAAAACGTGGCTTGTTTACCTAAACCATGGTTTCACATTAGGTCTGAATCTAAGCTTTTCCACAAATCTAGTATTGTATGGATCTGAAACCATGGTTTGAAGCTGGTTTGCAACCCAGAGTTGGTGCGAACTAGTTTCTCATTATGTCTGAATTTTCAGACAAGTGACTAGACCCCAGTTAGGTCCATTGCTTTGCCTCAAGAGGCTGCTGCACCATAGATATGGGAATAGGCTTATGAAGCTGAGTCCTGAGCAGACGAAAACTAAAAGCAGACCAGAGGCTCTAAACAACAGTTTGCCCTTTATCAATCTAGATGCTCAAACTATGGAGTGGGTTCTTCTTAGCTACTGTTAGCACAGAACATGTTATGTCCGAATTCAGCCTTAGTCTCCCTTATGATATTTTGCCCATCCATCAGTTGTGCTTCCTAGAGAAAAACCAAGATCTGGAAAGAAACCTCACACTTTGCAGTCAAAACTAAGTTTTAAATTTGGCTAAGAAGTCTTGTGCTTCTTTGGTACAAGACCTTGAGGCCATTCTCATGAGCGTGCGGAACCGGTCTAAAGGAGCCCCGCCCGGTGTTGCTCACTCGTGAGAACCAGCAGGCTCGTGGGTGAGCCCAGTGGGTGCACGGCGGCAAGCCCGCCTATTTGGCCCCCCACTTAAACTAGCTTAACGGAGCGAGTGCTCCGTTAACCTCTTTTTTTCTGGCCGTGTGTCACACAGAGGACACACTCGGGGAGGGGGTATCCCAGAAATACACAGCACACTTGCGCGGTGTATTTCTGGGGCTCTGTGAGGCAGGGTGCTGCGCAGCGGCACTTCCCTGCGCCCGACCCCCAGAGCTGCGGCCAGCTCGCTGGAGTCACCACTGCTCCTCTGTGTGGGCAGTCTGCCCACCTGGTGACGGGTGAATAATCATCTGTGGGAAGAGCAGGTCAAACCCACTCTCCCCGCAGATCACCTCTAGGCATTTCACACTGTTCATGTGAAGTGTCTCCTTGGATGCTTTCAGAGCAGAGTTTTATCCTTCTCATCAACTACTTGTGGTGAGTTAGACTGGATGACCTTCTGTGGCATTTCATGTAATTGGATAATGAAGTGTCTTGCTGGATCAGAACAAAGGTCTATCTAGTCCATCATCTTCTTTCCCAGAGTGACCAGCCAAATGCTTCCAAGAAACCCACATACAGGAGGGCATGAAAGCAGAGCCCTCTCTGGTTTGCTCCCACACAACTGATGTTTAGAGAGACGCTGGAGGGTTCAATTCAGCTCACATATCTTAACTGCCACTGGTGGGCCTTCCCTCTATGGGAGAAAACCATAAGAGGATGGTCCTGCTGAAAAGTTCCCTAAGGGGAAGTGGATCACACCCCGTCCCCACCCTCCGCGTCTTGTTTTTCAGCTTTTGGTTTTGCAAAAGAACACGCAATTGGGTGGTGTGAGCAGGAAACAAGCTGCTCTCTCACTGTGTATTGTCTCTGCTCGGTGGTACCCACATGCTTGAGAAAAGCAGCAGAGCACAAGAGCCACAGGGGTAGGCAACGGCCACAGGAGACAGATGCGGCTCTCCTTTTTGCCAGAAGGGAAGGGATCTGAAGGCCTAGCCATCTGATCATCGGATTTCATTCCCTGGGATAGATCACAGGGATGCACTTCTCTTCTTAGTTCCTGAAATACTGAAGTAAGTGCTGTTTTACTTAAAGCCTGCTTTAACCTGCATGAGTAACCTGAAGCATGGTGACTCCCTACCACAGCTTCAACTCTAGGCACATTTGCTTGAGAATAAATTCCATTCTGGGATGTATTTCCAAGCAAACATGCATAGGATCATGCTGTGCTTACTGGAAGTATTCGAAACATTATGGAAGGGAGACAAATTGAGGTACCGTGCCATGGGAGTAGCAGAGGCAGGCTGCTTTGTGAACTGGACAGAAGGCCGTGGGAACAGATCCATTTGAACCGAAATACAGTGGAGAAAAAATTGGACTATCAAGGCAGGGTAGGAATAAATGGACAATTTTCAAAACGAAAAGTAGTAAGAGGAGGTGGGGGTCTCCTAAGAATCTATATTGGGACTAGTTTTGTTTTGAAAATTTGTTCATAAATGATCTACAAATTGGGGTAAGCAGCAAAGTGGCCAGATTTGCAGATGACTCCAAACTGTTCACAATGGTGAAATCCAAAATTGTTTGAGAAGTTCAAAAATTTCCATTTTCCAAGATGTGGGCAACAAAATAGCCAATGTGGTTCAGTATGAATAAGTGAAAAATGATGCACATTGAGGTGAAAAATCTTAGCTTCACAGAATCTTCACAGATGACGGTGACTGGCCACAAGTGGAAGGTCATAGTGGACAGCTCACTGAAAACATCAACTCAGTGCACAGCAGCTGTGAAAAGAAAATTCCTTGCTACAAATCATTAGGAAGGGGATTGAAAAGAAGACTGGTGTGCCCACGCTTGTAGTACTGTGTGTGATTCTCATCACCATATGTCAAAAGGGGTATTATAGAACTGGAAAAGGTTCAGAAGAGGGCAACCAAAATGATCAGGGGTCTAGAGCACCCTCATTGGGTAAGGCTACAAAATATGGAGCTTTTTAGTTTAGAAAAAAGGAAACTATGGGGAGACAATAGTGGTTTATAAAATTTTGCATGGTGTGGACAGAGATAAATTTCTATCTTTCACAACACTAGAGCCAGGGATCGTCCCACAAAACTGATGGCCAGAAAAATTACGACAGACAAAAGGAAGTACTTTTTCACACAATACACCATCTATAGAATTCTTTGCCAGAGGATTTAGTGACAGCCACAAGATTAGATGGCTTTAAGTAGGGTTTAGACACATTCTTGGAGAAGGTCTATCAATCACTACTTGTCCTGATGGCTATAGGTCATCTTATTTATTTATTACCTTGAGTTTCAGAAGCAGAATGCCTCCAAATATCAATTGCAATGGCAGGCATGCCTTCACCTTCTGCTTGTGGCTTCCCCGAGGCATCGGGTGGGCCACTGGGGAAACAGGATGCTGGCCTACATAGGCCTTGGGCCTGATCTAGCAAGGCTGTGCTTATGCTTATTAGCTAATTAAACATTTTAAACTAGTAAGTGAGGACTTTCATTGACCGGGCAAAGTCATTTTGCATGGAAAATATTATTTACAGCTTCCCCTCAGCATATCCTGGAATAAAGGATAGTTCATTCAGCTACTTTAAGTAGCAAGATCGTTTATGCAAAATTTGGTATCTGTACCTAACAGGGAAGTATGACCTTTTGCACAAATCCACAAACAAACTCTTCATAATATGTAATAGATAAAATTTGTATATTTGTAAGAGAATTCTTTATTAATGTGCTTGCAAAAGGGAAGTAAAAGAGCAGTTTGAAATGTGTAGGATGTCAACTTAAAACATGATTCATTTTATTTAATAATTACCATATGGTAAATTTGAATCTGAGAAAGATCATGGGCATGATGTCATTTGTTAATTATTGATTTGATTAAGTGCTAAAAATCTGTTCAGAATAACAATTAAAATCTAGTTATTATATTTAGAATTTCTTCTTTAAAATACCAAAGCAAGCAAACAAACAACCTTTCCCCCAGGTTGTCAAATGTAGTCCACTCAGCTAACTTCAGTGCAGGATTGTGTATGCAAAATTTGTTATCTGTAGACCATCAGGAAGTATAATTTTCTAAACACACCCACAAACTCTATACTGTATATACATTATTGCCTCTCTCTCTCTCTCTCTCTCTCTCTCTCTCTATATATATATATATTCATATTCTGCTTCTGAAACTCAAGGTGGCCTATAACCATCAGCTGTCTCCATTCCTTGAAGAGGATTACCTCAAAACAGTGGTGCATCAGCTGATAACGTCCAGGCTTGACTATTGCAATGCGCTCTATGTGGGGCTGCCTTGGTACATAGTTTGGAAACTTCAGTTAGTTCAAAATGCAGTAGCCAGACTGGTCTCTGGGGTAACCCAGAGGGACCATATTATGCCTGTTCTCGAGCAGTTGTATTGGCTGCTGATACGTTTCCAGGCAAAATACAAAGTGCTGGTTATTACCTTTAAAGCCCTAAACAGCTTAGGTCCGGGTTACCTTAGAGAGCGCCGCCTTCTGTATGATCCCTATTGGACGCTGAGGTCATTCAGAGAGTCTGTCTTCGGTTACCACCGACATGTCTGGTGGCAACTCGGAACCGGGCCTTCTCTGTAGCTGCTCCTGGCCTATGGAATGCACTCCCGGCAGATATCTGTCGTTTGGGCTCATTGTTGGCCTTCAAGAGAGACATAAAGACTTACTTGTTTGGCCTGGCCTGCCAAGATTTTAAAATTGCTTTTAAGTATTTTTAATTGGTTTTAAATGGCTCTGAACTGTATTAGATTTGTTTTTCTATTGTTTTAACCTGTTTGTTTTAAATGCTGTTTGTTGTAGTATTTTACCTGTTGTGCACCGCCTAGAGCCTTTGGATGGGGCAATATAGAAATGTAATAAATAAATAAATAATATGACTACAACCATTAACTGAAACAGAAAAAGTATGAAGGAATTGGAGCAGTCAATATATTTTGAAAAGTGTCTTTATCAGGGGACAGAGTTGGCATCAGAACCTGTTTTGGAGTTCAGTTTCTTGGCTAGCACCTCGCTTCTGTGTAGTCAATGCCCTCCAATGCCAGCCTGCCTTTACTTTAGCAACTCAGCGTTGTTGTTGTTGTTGTTGTTATTATATTAATATTATTATTTGCAGCTTCTCATGTCAAAT
The DNA here is from genome assembly GCF_027244095.1 of Hemicordylus capensis. Classification (NCBI taxonomy): domain Eukaryota; kingdom Metazoa; phylum Chordata; class Lepidosauria; order Squamata; family Cordylidae; genus Hemicordylus; species Hemicordylus capensis. Next base: position 7,812,069 of record NC_069660.1, read on the forward strand.
GAGTAACAGTTCCAGAAAATTTGAAGCTGTGGATGGGTGGGGAAAAGGAGACACTTTCTTCCCCGCTACCTATTTCTTTCTAGAGGAAAATGAAAATAGTGCGAATGAGAAAAATAAAAACCTGCCTAATACGAATTTTATTATCAGCTCTAGACTTGCTTTACTGCTTTAGGAGTATAAGTGCATTGTTATATCTTAGCATAGGGAGAGAATGATGGGAGTTGCAGTTCAACAATATCCAGGGCCCCAAGGTTGGGACTCCCTGTCTTAGTACATAACATGATGCTGTTTGATATAATTTGACGTTAAAAAGAATAAAGGCTTTTGTTCAAACAATAAAAATAAAATAATACCAGTAAAGCTAGTTCTAGGGATGGTGCTTGCCAGTTGAGAAAATGGGGGTGTGAGGTGAGTTGAGAAGAGAAACCATCAGCATAGTACGAAACAAAGGAAGTCTTATTATCTGACTTTAGAGGCTCTGTACAGTCACGTCTCCACACAGTCAGCATTGCAACAAGAGAAAAATCTGCCGTGCCTGTTCGTGAGAGATGGCCGTAGGATGAATGTGTGTACCAAACTGCACCAAAGATCCATTTTTGAAACTCCTTCCAACTCTCCGGCGGGGCGGAGGGGGGTTCCAGGTTCTGCCTCCTGCTGAACAGCAGTGAAGGACTGGATACGAGCTAACAAGCTATGTATTAATCCAGGGGAGACAGAGGTACTGCTCTGGTCAGTAAGTTAGTCAATTCTGCTTTGGGTTTGCAAGCTCTTCTGGACAGGGTCTCTTTGCCCTTGAAGGATCAGGTCAGTAGTCTGGGACTGTTCCTAGAGGTCTCGCTCATGGCTATGGCCAGGAGCGTGTTTGCCAGGCTTTGTCTGGTCTGCCAGCTGCACCCTTTCCTGAAGAAGGCAGATCTGTCTGCAATAACCCATGTTTAGGCATATCACTCCTCTAATGCCCTCCTCTGAAGACTGCATCCAGAAACACTCTGTGGTACAAAAATGCATTAGCTAGGCTCCTTCTCAGGCTTGCTGGTCCCAGCACAAGATTCAGTGCTCTCAGATCTTCATTGGCTTCCATTACATTTCTGGGTGCAATTCAGGTTGCTGGTATAAAGCCCTATATGGTTAGGGGCCTAGAAAGCTGAAGGCCCACCTTCTCCCACATGAATCTGCTCCTGCACAGCATTGGTTGTTGAGGGCTCCTCTCCACATCCCATTGCCTATGGAAGTTCAATTGGTGGGGATGTGGAATTGGCCAGTTTCAATAGTGGTACCCGGACTGTGAAATTCCTTTCTCTGTGGGGCCTTGTCGGTCCCATAGCTACTGACTTTTAAGCAGGAAGTAAAGATGACCTCTTTTTCACTTGATTTTTATTGATTTTTTGGCCTCAGGAGTCTGTACCTCTAGCTGTCTTATGGTGGTACTAGCTGAACCCGCACAGAGTATCTGTGTGGTAGTTTACTTACTTTGGGGTTTAGTTGGGAGAACTCGTTTGGCTGGTCCTCCCTTTTTAGCTGTGCATTGCACCATGTTCCCCTCTCCCCCCACCCCCAGCTCTCTCACTTGCTCTGTCCTCTGTCCAGCAGTAGTTTACTTACTTTTTGGACTTTTGTTCCAAGAATTTGGTTGATTGTTCAGTTGTTTCTGAGTTGTTGTTGTTGTTATATGGGTGATGGGGTTTTTTGGCGGGGGGTGGGGACTGCCAGCAGCTGGACAACACAGTATTATTTTTTTTTTTAAGGAGTGACTGGGAGTGATTTTTTAAAGTTTTTTTGTTTTTTGTTGTTTTTTGAGGTGTGGGGTGCGACAGAGTGGCTGTGGGGGAGGCGGCCAGGGAGCGATGGCAGGAAGAAGGCCAAGAGCCCTCACACGGCCCTCCCCACTGCTGCTTGCAAAGCAGGTAACTGGCCCCAGCCACCCCCTCGTACCTGCTCCTACTGCCCCAAGGTTGCCGGCCGATTCCCGCCCCAGCCACTCCCTCATTCCTGCTCCTGCTGCCTTTCTTCCTCTGTTTCTTTTCCTTCCCTGTTTTCTTCCCTCTGAATCCTTTCCTTCTTCCTCTGTTTCTGTTCCCCAGTCCTCTGTCCTGTTTGCCATTCCCCAAGTCCCGCCAGCCTCCCTTGCTGTGGCTCCCTCCCCAGGCAATGGTTCCAGGCATCCGCACGGCTCCGGACGCCTCCCGGATGTAGTCCTCAACTCGGTCGTCTATAAGTGAATTAGACAGACAGATAGATAGATAGTTCCAGTGTTTTTAAATATTTTGATTATTATCTCTGTTCCCTCCCACTTTACCTGACGTTTTATACCTATTCTTATATGTTGTTAGCTGCCTTGATTGTCCCTTGAATGAAACCGAAAGAATGTAAATGTTTTAAATTCTCAGGAGTTCTCAATCTGAGTCCCCCAGATGATGTTGGACTATAGTTCCAGCCACATCTGGGGACCCAGGCTGAAAATATTTGAATTAACTGACTAAAGACAATCAGTAAATTTGATTGGGTGGACAGAATGAACAGAGATAATTTTTTCTCCCTCTCACACAGCACTAGAACCAGGGGTTATCCCATGAAACTGAAGGTCGGGAATTTTAGGACCGACAAGAGGAAGTACTTTTTCACACAGCACATAATTAATCTATGGAATTCTTTGCCATGGGATGTGGTGATGGCCACCAGCTTGGATGGCTTTAAAAGGGGCTTAGACAGATTCATGGAGGACAGGTCTATCAATGGCTACTAGTCTGGTGGCTGTGGGCCACATCCAGCCTCAGAGGCAAGATGCCTCTCAAAACCAGTTGCAGGGGAGCAACAGCGGAGAGAGGGCATGCACATACCTCTTGCCTGTGGGCTCCCCAGAGGCATCTGGTGGGCCACTGTGTGAAACAGGATGCTAGACTAGATGAGCCTTGTGCCTGATCCAGCAGGGCTGTTCTTCTGTTCTTATGTTAACTCTTCAGTAGTGTTTAACATATCACACAAAAATAAGATTCATAGTTGTGGGGAAAATTAGCTACATACAAACTTGCATCATGTGATTTAATAATAATATCCTTGAAAATACTGCACACACTCCCAATGGACTTTGGAGAATTGAAGCACTCAGTAATCAGAAAGTTTCTCAAAGATCAATAGCTTTCAGTTCTTAACCTTCATTTTTATATCCATGGACTCTAGAGAACTGAACATAAAAAAGAACATAAGAACAGCCCTACTGGTTCAGGCCCAAGCAGGCCCATCTAGTCCAGCATCCTGTTTCGCACAGTGGCCCAACAGATGCCTATGGGAAACTCACAGGCAAGAGCTGAGGGCATTCCTCTCTCCTGCTGTTACTCCCCTGCAACTGGTACTCAGAGGCATCCTGCCTTTGAGGCTGGAGGTGGCCCACAGCCCTCCGACTGGTAGCCATTGATAGACCTCTTCTCCATGCTTTGCACAGATTGAAACCAGCTTCTCTATTATTTCAGATGTTAGTCTGTTTCTTGCTTTGGCTTGGCGTGTATTTCTAAACATAGACCAGTTTCTTTGACATGCTGCAGAAGATGGAGAATTTGAGAACTGTACACATCTACAGTTAACTTAAGTGGCGCAGCAGGGAAATGCTTAACTAACAAGCAGAAGGTTGCCGGTTCAAATTGCTGCTGGTACTATATCGGGCAGCGATATAGGAAGATGCTGAAAGGCATCATCTTATACTGCGTGGGAGGAGGCAATGGTAAACTCCTCCTGTATTCTACCAAAAGAAAACCACAGGGCTCTGTGGGTGCCAGGAGTTGAAATCAACTTGATGGCACACTTTACTTTGCTTTACCTTTACACATCTACAGTGTTTAGAAACTGTAGTCGCTTAACGCTGTGGGCAGATAAAACACTATTTTGAAACACTGGATGATATTCACTATAAACTCCTGTAAAGGATTCCTTTTGAAGGATAAAATAGTTCTTTAACTTTAAAAAAAACACTGAAACAAATCCACAGAAACAAGCCACCACCACCCCTCCATTTTTCCTCCTTACATCCCATGCCTTCTGCTTTTTCTATGTAGACACAACACTTGTCTAGGAGGAAAAACTCATGGGATGTGTAAGTAAATCTGTGACAATTCCACAGATATGTTTTCTGTCAAGCCTAGATTTGTGCATGTTGCAAACTCCAGGTGTGTGTGGTTGATGTGTGATCTGCATGACTGCTGGGGCTGTTGCATTTTCTTTCCGTAAAGAGGTGGTTTTCTGCAGATGGTGCTCCTGGCAATAGCCTCAACTTTGAGATACCAGAGTGAGGCCCCCTTATTGTGGGCTTAAGAAAATTAATTTTTATTACATCCCTAAAATATATTAATATAGGACCCAAGCCCACTAAACTTGGGTGTACGTCCCATTTGAACAAGTTAGTTGCAACCAACTTTAGCTAGACTGGGGTTAAAGATTGTGGTCCCCCACCCATGATTGATGAACTCCCACACCATTCATCCTCCTGTTTCCTCCCACAAGGGAAAAAATGAGGCTAAGAGGAGAACTCGCAGTATGCCTTTTCTTGGAGCTACATTTTTGTGAACTCCACAAAAGAAAATGTAACAGCCCCAGTCACGCAGATCATTATTTAGAGTAACTCCTGAGTAGCCCTATTGAGTAGTTTAGTCTGGATATGTGCCAGAGGAATAGTAGGCACCTTAAGTGGCTCAGCAGGGAAAGACTTGACTAACAAGCAGAAGGTTGCTGGTTCGAATCCCCGCTGGTACATCTCCCAGACTATGGGGAACATCTATATCGGGCAGCAGCAATATAGGAAGATGCTGAAAGGCATCATCTCAGACTGCACGGGAGATGGCAATGGGAAACCCTTCCTGTATTGGGCATCAATAAAATTACAACACATTAATGACAGAATGACACACTATCCGGGACAGCACAAATAATACAACAATATCTTTAATTTTTCTTTAGTTATGCTAGGCCAGGGCTACACAACTCAAATGCCCTGGTGGGCCGGAACCATCCACAACTTGGCATGCAGGGGCCGAGGTCAAATTTTTAGCACATTATTACATTAAAATTAAAAATATTATTAGTTACTTGTGGATCTGTTCCCCCTGTCAATGGACCCATAGTTCTAAGCAAGGATAGTGGCCAGAGAATAGGTCCTGTCCCTGCTCAATCAGTGGGACCGCTAGAGTGCATGCCAGCCCCAAACAAAGGCCAAGTCCTCTCCTCTCCCTACATTGTTGTTGCTTTCAGGCTGCAATGCCAGGCATGCTTACATGAGAGTAAGCCTCACTGGGCACACCATGGAGCATGTTTCTGAGAAAGCATCCACAGGATGGTGCTAGAAGGCAGTTTCCAGCTCCTGTGATGCTGCAGGATACCTGGGGGGCAGTAAAATAGTCCCTGTGGGCAAATCCGGTCCCCGGGCCTTATGTTGTGCAGGCCTGTCCTAGACCCTTGGAAAGGGCCCGATAATTAAAGAACCAAATCCAGTCAATAATGTCTGGTAGACTATGTGTAAATAGCATCATCATCATCAACAACAACAACTTTATTTGTTAGCTACCCCATAACAAACTGTTCTCTGGGCCACTTGCAACACAACATTAAAACTTGAGATAAACATGCAATACATTATATCATAACAGACAAAAAGGGGGAGAAATACAAAATACAATACTATATATATACACACACACACACACACACACACAATTTTAAAAGCAGTTATAATCAGAATAAAATTTTAGAAATTTAAAAAGCCTGAGTGAACAAAAAGTTCTCTACCTGGTGTCAAAAAGAACAAAGTGACGAAGCCAGGCAAACTGCACCAGGGAGGCGATTCCATAAATCGGGTGCAAGCACCGAAAAGGCCCTCTTCCTGGTAGCCACCCACATCAGCTCATTTGGCTGCGGTACCTGGAGGAGGGCCTCTAGGGCACTTTCCGGATTAGACCCTAAAACGGGTTCAGGATGTATCTCTGTCCTGTGTTGTGACACTGCAGTGCCGATGCTGACCGCAGGGAGCCGTTCATATGTTGGATGCCTTGTTTCGAATTTAATCACTGCAATTTAGTGCTATGACATCATTTATCCGGCGTTTAAAAAGTGTCATTTTTCCGAGTTGTTTGTTTTCGCAAGACTGCTCCCCCAGCAAGTTTTCCATTTTGACTGCAATTTGCCTGAACAAGATATTTAACCGCTTTTAAGCAGCTAACCTGGAAAGCGCCTAGGCTGCAAAAGGTGCTTCCACAGAAAACCTGTTTGTTTTTAAGGTCATGCAAGAATCCTTGCTGTTTTTGAGAAAATGTGCGCCTAGAACTGGGCTGCAACATGTACACACGTGCTGCTTCTGGCACCATTTGGGTGCCTGGAAACCCCCATTCGTAATCTGAAAGGCTGGTGCCCTAGGGAAGAGTCGTGTGTTGGCTCATGAGGCGGCAGCGGCGGCGGCTGCACATGCTTTATCCAGGTGCACACCTGCAAGCATCCGCTGCTTAGTCAGCAGCACAAAACTCTGCACTTGGCAGTGCTGCTGGGGGATGGCAAACCACTGGCAGGCATGCAAAGCAGGTGGCTTTGAACCCCGCTTCCTCCTCCTCCTGCAAAATGAGAACAGAGGAGAGGCCCAAGATCAGGGGTAAAAGGCAGAAGTTACAGACCAGAGAGCCCAGCTCCAGTCCCTGGTGGCAGCTGCTCTTCAAGGGATCGCAGACAGCAGGTCTAAGGAAGAGACTCTACCTGCAAGCCTAGGGCAGAGGTTCCCAACCGTGGGAACGATGGGAGTTGTAGTCCAACAACGTCTGGGGACCCCAGGTTGAGACCCCTTGCCTCCCAGGGTTGGTTCAAGAACTGGGTCATGGAAACCTATGTGAAGCAGTCTGCAATGCATACTCCACAGGTGCAATACAAATGCTGCGTGTTGCTAAGAAGATCAACAATACAATGCAATTCAGGGAAACATCACAACAATGCAAAGGGGAAAAAACAACCACATTGAAGTCACTAAATCCAAAGAAGTGGCAGCACCAGGACCTCAGTTCCTGCACACCCTTATTCTCTCGGCTCTGAGCACCTCCAGTCTCAGTGGCTGACTAGGCTGGACCCCTCAGCCCAAAAAAGGAAGGAGCCAGGGGCGTAGCTAGGGGGGAGGGGGCCTGTGTTCACCCCTCTCCCCAGCAGCCTCTCAGAGTGAGGGAGATGATGAAGAGAACAGGGAGGGGTGGATCTGGGGCGGGGGAAGCAGGTTCTTTGAACCCATCCGCTCAGTTAGAGCTACACCCCTGGAAGGAGCTGCATTAACTAAGTAGGTTAGTCAGCAGCTGGAGGGCAAAGTGGCACTCCTCTGAGACCCAGATTTGTCTCTCCCATGTCTTGCACAGTGCATGTGCGCAGAGAGCCCTTAAAAGGACTGGAAACGGCCCGATCTGTCATTTGGGAAGCAGGCAGTTTCGGGAAAGGAGCTCTTGCCACCACCTCTGCCTCCCCCGCCTTGGTCTCCCCTTGGGTGGCCAGCCCAGCGCCCCTGTCCCCGCCATGCAGCAGGGGATGGGGAAAAGGTTTTTTTGAAATCTTTTTAAAAAGATTTGGCAGACATGGGGCAGTGGCGGGGCTCTGGAGGTGCCCCCCCCCCAGAGACTGGGGGCCACAGACCTAATCCCCAAGGTCCGTGGCTAAATTTGCCTCTGCTGAACACTTGTACGTGTGTTTGTGTGAACGACTGTACCCGGGTTCATTTTAAAAGTGAACCTGGCTCCAGGGCCCTCAAATGCATGGTACAGATAGGAGGTGTCCTGCTTTACCACAGAACACGTGAATGACTGTACTCGTTTGAGTGCTGAACATAACATGACTGCACCGAGGATGTTGACAGCACTAGGAGAGATGTGCCCCAGATCAAATTTTTAGTGTCCTGGTCCTCCTGATAATCTCGGAACACTGATCCTTGATGTCACTCTGCCGTGCACACTGTGTGGCCACCTGCTTTCTCTGCAAGCACCCTCCACCCCACAGCCCAATGGCAGCAGGCAACAGCTGCCTTACCGTGCAAGAATGCTGTCCCAGCTGAAGCAGGAAGTTCCTGGAGCACCACCTGCACGTGCAGCCAAATGCAAGCGCCGGTGCCTTCCCCTCTCAGCTCCTTCCACCACCGCCCCACCAGGCAAGCGGTAGCTTGGAGAAGGCGTGCTGCGTTTGCCCCATGACTTCCACTTAACAATGGAGGGGTGGTTAGCCTTTCTTCCTATACCAATTTCCCATTTGTGGCCCGGTGCCTAAGTACCTAGCAACACCCTTGAGTTAGGCTCAGGCTGTCCTGTTTGCTCAGGCCTTTAGCAGGAATTAACATTTAGCCTTTGTAACTACTGTTTTATTGGTACTGGGGTTGCTTTTGTGTGCTTCAGTCGTCTCTGTTGAGCAAGGACTGTCCCACTCACCTGGTCCATGGCCCTGGAAAACCACAGCCCCTGAGTTTGCCTTTTTCTTCATATTTTGTTAGTGCAAGTTGCTGAAGTGGACCTTTGTTGGAGATTGGCTCCCTCCCTTTAGTCCCTAGAAATGAACACTCTCTCTCTCTCTCTCTCTCTCTCGCTGTCTCTGCATGTCATGTATCTTCTCTCTAATGCACATGTATGTCAATGCACACACATTAATTCGAAGGCATTGTATAGTGCACAGCTTATTTTGAACGGTTGGGAACAGACTATAGGGCAACTATCTTCTTGGGACTTTTGAAACAGTACAGGGCAAGCTATTGCTAAATCAGTAGGTACAGCAGAGTAGGGACCTGTTAGGGAGTGGTGGAAGCCGCCATATACTGTCTAGCTCAGTACTGTCTACATAGATTGGCTGTAATAGCTTCTTCAAGGTAGCAGGCAGGTGTCTCTCTCAGCCTGATCTTGGAGATGCCAGGGAGCAAACTTGGAAACTTCTGCATGTAAGCATGCAAGTGCTCTTCCCAGAGCGGCCCCATCCCCTAAGTGGAATTTCTTATAGTACTCACACATGCCATTTCCCATTCAAATGCAAACCATTTATTTTCCCAGGCTTTTAATTAGATTTATAGTTTTAAATAATTTTAATACTGGGTTTTAAATGTTTTTAATCTTTTAAATGATTTTAATTGTTCATTGATTTGATGTTTTAAATGATTTTAATTGTGAATCGCCCAGAGACACAAGTTTTGGGCAGTAGAGAAATATTTCAAATAAATAAAACCAGGGCAGACCCTGCTTAGCAAAGGGGCATTTGCTAAGTCTGTTTATCTATTGCCTGTAACTAGGTCTCAAGGCAGTTTACAACTGAGTTAAAGAAAATCTATAAACATTAAAATCAGTTAAACAATATCAATCAGAATTAAAAAATCAATTAAAAGCCTGTCTGAACAGGTGTGTCTTCAATGCATTACTGAAGGCCATCAGAGATGGTACAGCTCTAACTTCGACAAGGAGTACATCCCACAGCCCTGGGGCAACTACAGAAAAGGCTCATTGCTGACTCAACACCAGATGAGCCAATGATAACCATAAATGAACCACCCCAGATGATCTCAGTTGGCAGCGCAGTTCATGACAAAAAAGGCATTCTCTGAAATATCCTGGGCCCAAGCCATTAAGGACTTTATACAGGTAGGTAAAAACCAGCACTTTGTATTTTGTCCGGAAACATATTGGCAGCTGGAAACCTATCAGCTATCCTGTTTTATCCTTTTAAAACAAGAGTCATATGGTATCTTCGAGTTACCCTGGAGACTAACCTGGCTGCTGCATTTGGAATCAGTTGTAGTTTCCGGACTACGTGCAAAGGCAGCCCAACATACAGCACATTGCAATAATCAAGCCCAGAGGTTACCAGCATGTGCACCACTGTTTTAAGTTCACTTTCTTCCAGAAAAGGATTCAGTTGGTGTATCAGCTGAAGCTGACAAAAAACACTCCTGGCCACTGCCTCAACCTGAGGTATTAGACAGAAGTTTGGATCCTAGAGAATTCTCAGACTGCACACTTGTTCTTGCCAGGGGAGTGTAAGCCCATCCTGAACAGGCAGATCTATTCCAGCTTCTGGATTATGGCTTCTTCAATGAGCACCTCTATCTTATTTGGATTCAGCTCCAGTTTATCTCTCATCCAACCCATTACCGCCTGCAAACAGACATTTAGGGAAGTTAGATCATGAAACCGATATGAAGAGATAGATTTGAGTGTTGCAGTGCACTGATAGTACCCTGCACCAAATCTCTTGATTTTCTCCCCAAGCAGTTTCATGTAGATGTTAAACAGCATTGGAAAAATTGATAGGCTTGTCCTCCAAGTGTGGGCACCTTTTGCCCACTGGTGCCCCCCACTCATCCCAGTGGCAAAGAGTCGCTACAGGGTGGCCAATCTGATTTGCTTAGACAAATTCTTGGACTCCCTGGGGTTGGTATTTGCCCCAGGGGCATCGAAGGGTTCAAGTCCCACACGGCTCTCCCTAACTGCTATTTAAGGGATTTAAAAGAACACTGCACCAGGGCCAGCTACATGCTTAACATAATGTGCAATTTGTTGGGGGTTGTAATTTTTATCCCCAGATTAATTAGCAGAGCACTAAAGAAGCTACCCACTCCAGTTACAGAGTAGTTTGCAGAGTTTAGTTGTTGCTGCTATTTAGAGAAAATACATAGAGATTCTTGCAGAATAAAATACTAAGTAGATTTATTGGTGAAGTACACCCTTGGATAGGAAAGACCTAATTTTTAATCTAAAGAACTACATAATAAATAGGCAGGGAGAGAGATATATGTTTCCATCTGCTATCTAAGAGGAAAGGAAGGGATTCTGATTCTCACAGGAAATACCGAAGAGTCATATCAGGGGTCATAGAATAGAGACAGGTAGAAGAGGTAGGGAGACCCTTACTCACTATCTCTACTCCCAATGCCCTGAGTGGTCATTAGGATAGTGGGTGCAAAAGGTTGATGCACTGGAACTCCAACACAATCTGGCTCTAAAAGACCAGAGGATGAGCAACAGCCTGGGGTAGTAGCAGAGTTAGGTTTGAAGAGTTCAGGTGGACTCACAAGTGAGAAACTGTAGCTAAGCATTACACTTAGATCAAACAAAGGACTTATTAGAAGCAGAATATGCTGCATCAGAGAGGAAGAGGCCTTTGGCTATTGTGGCAGGGGGTGATGGGAGTTGTAGTCCAGCAACATCTGGGGACCCAAAGCTGAGAACCATTACATTGGAAATTTGACTGCAAAAGTTTAAGGACATTTTTCTCTAACTTGCTGACTGACAGATGTTAGGAACACAGGCACATAAAAAACTGCCTTCTACTGAGTCAGACCCTTGGTCCAGCTAGATTGTCTACACAGATTGGCAGCGGCTTCTCCAAGGTTGCAGGCAGGAATCTCTCTCAGCCCTATCTTGGAGATGCCAGGGAGGGAACTTGGAACCTTCTGCATGCAAGCATGCAGATGCTCTTCCCAGACTGGCCCCATCCCCTAAGGAGAATGCCTTACAGTGCTCACACATGTAGTCTCCCATCCAAATGCAAACCAGGATGGACCCTGCTTAGCAAAGGGGACAATTTATATTTGCTACCACAAGACCCGCTCTCCTCCCTTCAAGAAAGCCTCACTGTGTGCTTAAGATGAATTCTTCCACTCTACTGTGTAAAAAGTGCTGCAGTGACGTCATGGAGTTCTACATTGCCAACTGCGGTTAAGTGTGCGCTCTCGCCCTTAACCTCAGCTAAAGGCCGGGCTTCAAAGTGGGGATTAAGCAGGAGGCAGCACTGGGATCCGTGCGGGGCTGCACAACCTCACTTCCAAGCCTAACTTCATGGTCTTAAGGGCTAGAAACTTGTCTTTTTAAAAATATGACATTAATTTGCCGTGATGCTGCATTCTGCAACTAGTCCTGCTTTCTTTGCTTCTGCGGTTCGTTCACAGAAGGGACACAATCCTGCCTGTTACTTGGTCACCCTCATCGCTGTGGGTGAGAGTTTGGGTGGTTAGGGCTTCTGGATGAAATGAATTATGGGACAGGTCAGCTCAGGGGTTCTCGGTCCCCCAGATATTGCTGGACTACAATCATCCTTAACCACAATGGTCGTTGGCCATTGTGACAGGGGATGAAGGAAGTATGCAACTATGGAACCCAAGGTTAGGAACTCCTGCTCTAGTCTAGACAGTTGCTTGTAGACAACAGGTGTAGATCTCTATAAAAAGCAGGTGTTCTCAGACTTGTGCCCCCAGGTGTTGGACACAATGATCAAAAACCATTTGGTGGCAGATGTTGGGAGTTGTAGTCCAACACCATCTGAGGACCCAAGGTGGTGAATTCCTGGGTTAGCTGACCAACCCAGGTTCTCAACCCTGCTCAAAAACTGTGCTAACTTGCTGCTGTACTCCACATTTATATTAGCCACGATACCAAAACAGAACCTCCAGGTTACAAGGCAGTATACCTCTGGATGCCAGGTGCTGGGGCAAACAATAAAGGAGAGCTGTGGGCCTCCACACCATCCAAGGAGGACCTCTGGCTGCTCGCCGTTGGAAACAGATCCCTGGGCTGAATGGAGCCTTGGTCTAATTCAGCAGAGCTGTGGCTACATTCATACATCCCTGCAGCTGCTTGGCGTAGATGGTATCGAGGGTTAGGTGCTCGGAAGAGCATGAGTTTGTTTGCAGCCACTGGTGTGGTTTGGCCTTTCGGCACAGCCTCCTCCCTCCGTACGCTTCGTGCTAGTTTGCAGCGTGAGCAGCAGCAGAGACCACACCAAGATGGTGGTTGGCAGAGCACGTACAGAGCGACAGCTTCTTGGAGACGCAGCCCCTGTGGCTCAGAAGCACAGGAAACCCACGGCGCCAACAGAAACCCCAGCAACTGGGGCCTAGGATGACGCTCACCCGGGTCTTCAGGGGCCTGCGAGGAGCAGCCTCTCTGCCTTTGCTGCTGACTGTGCTGCTGATCGACCTCGCAGCAGCCAGTGCTGAGGGGAAGTTTTAGATTTGGATCTCGATGTGCAAAGGTGAGGCTAGGGGCAGCCCAGTGTCTTGGAGTGCCCGAGGTGGTGGCAGTGCAGAATGCCCCCTTGTGCCACCCTCCACGCCAAAGGCCCCTGCCAGCACCTTGCGAGTGTGTGGGCAGAGGGGTGGCTCAGGGGCAGAATGCTGTGCCCCACAGGAGCATCTCCTCCTGCTGGCACTGAATGCCCCCCTCAACCGATGCCGCTGACCTGACTTCTTCCCCTTCTCCTTCCCCTTCCTCCTGCCAGAATGGAGCAGAACAGGGAGGAGAGGAGAGGAGAGGAGAGAGCTGTGTCACTCCCTCACCACTCTCCTCTCTTCTGCTGCTCCCTCTCGACTCCCTCCCAGCAGGAGCAAGAGCAGGAGGTGAGGGGCTGCGTTTCGTACCAGCCAAGGGGATGGGTATTTGGCATGACGGTGGGTGTGTAAGGGGTATCTCCTGTCCACTGCCACCCCACTCCCCTTGAAATCTGCTGCCTGGGGGGTGACTTCCTCTGTGCACCTCATGTGGGGGCCGCCCTGTGTGAGGCCCATCTTGAGTCAAACCCACTTGTAAGTGTTGTTATTGCATCCTAAGTCAAAGAAGCAAATGCTAAGCTGCCCAGTTCACTGCTTTGCACCAGGGGTTTCCAAAATCCTTTCCTAGTAAGGTACCCCCTCGCTTGCTACATCTAGCTTGATATACCCTCCGAGTCAAGCACTAATTTGCCTGTGGCAAGCAAGTCAAGAACAGCAGTGGGGATCAGCTGTTGCTTTATCCCCACCCAGCCACAATGGCCTTGGATGATGGGAGTTGTAGTCTAACAACATCTGGGGACCAGTGTTACCTAATATTCCCAGATATTGTTGACTACAACTCCCAGAATCCCCAGCAGTGTTCCCTCTCACAGGGATTCCCAGATGTTGTTGACTACAACTCCCAGGATCCCCAGCTGCAATGGCTTTTGCTTGGGGACTCTGGGAGTTGTAGTCAACATCATCTGGGGAACCCTGTTAGAGGGAACACTGATCCCCAGTCAAAGGCCATGCAGCTGGGAGTGGTGGCAGTGGTAGTCAACAACATCTGGAACTCCCTGTTTGTACGCATTAAAGTATTTCTTTCCCATCTTTCAGTTCCATAGTGAAACCCCCAAGGCAATTACGAACTTCCAGAACATGATGGAAATCTTCAAGCAGTGGGTGGCGGACAGCAGGTTCCCCTTTCTGAGCACCGCGTCCCTGGTTGGTGTGGCAGCTTGTCTCTTGGCCCTGTGTACAGTCTGCAGAAGGTGGGTGCCTGGGGCTCTCCCCCCACCATTAAGTAGGGGTGTGCACACAATTGGCTGGCCCGGTTCAGTTCGGTCATGACCTGGCCACACAGGGCCCATTGCGCATGCGTGGCAGCCTCCAAAATGGCCGCTGTGACGGGGCAAGGCCCAGATAGTGCTTACGATCACCCGAATCGGGTGCTTTTATACATAAGGAAGGCCGGCGGGGCGAGGGAGAACATCCACGGACACACACCCACACCCGCGGCCTCAGAGAAGCCCCCCAGAGGGGTTAAGTACAATATATATATATATTTAAAAACCCATGAACCGCCCTCCTGAATGGCCAGGGGTGGGTGGGTTTGGCCTGATGTTGAGCTGAACCAGGGTGGCAGTGGGAGTGGGGGTTGGTTCGACATCGAACCATCAAACCAAACGGATTCTACTTCAAACAAGTTCAGAATTGAACCTGTTTGCACATCCCTACCATTAAGTGGTGGTTCAGAGCCACCTATTCTGTGGGTCAGTTCTGGCCCTAAGTTGTGGGGCTGGGGTTGGGGGGCGGAGCAGAATCCTGCACTGAACCCCATACCAGGTTCAGCAAGGCAAGAGCTCAAAGGGAGAGCGGTCCAACCAGCAACGGGAAGGGCCTTGTAGGAGCTGGGACCCCCACTCCTTCCTAGAGCTTAGGCTGGCCCTGATCCAGACCGAGGGCCTGAGCTGGTCTCCCCCTCTGCACTCGTAGGCCCACTGGGAGGGAGACTAGGAAGAAACAGCAGCAGCAGCAACAGCTGTGTGTTTCAGTGGTTTGTTTTTCAAGCTCTGAACACGATACATTGGATGGTAACTATTGTTGGTTAAAGAATTAACAGACAACAAACATTGAATTATGGCATAAGGGGATGGGGCCGTAACTCAGTGGTAGACCATCTGAACATTTGCATGCAGAAGGCCCCAGGTTCTATCCCCGGCAGCATCTCCAGGTAGGGCTGGGAAAGAAGACTCCTGCCTGGAACCTTGGAGAAGCCGCTGCCAGTCTGTGAAGACAATACTGAGCTAGATAGACCAAGGGCCTGACTCAGTATATGGCAGCTTCCTATGTTCTTATGAAGTAGCAGTATGTCCCTTAAACTATTACTATTACTAAATAAGATCAGATTCCTCTGGATCTGCTAGAGGAATTAGGTGAGAGGCAGTAAGGTGAAGTGTGCCGTCAAACTGATTTCGACTCCTGGCTCCCACAGAGCCCTGTGGTTGTCTTTTGGTAGAATACAGGAGGGGTTTCCCATTGCCTCCTCCCACGCAGTATGAGATGATGCCTTTCAGTATCTTCCTATATCGCTGCTGCTGTATATAGTACCAGCAGGGATTCGGACCGGCAACCTTCCGCTTGTTAGTCAAGCACTTCCCCACTGCGCCACTGGTGACAAAAGCAAACAAGGGCTGGCTACGGAGTCCATCAATAATGTGCAGATCTTTGACCGGTGAGCAGCTGGTCAAGGAGACGATCAAACTTCCATGCGTTTCATTCCTTCCCTTCTCCACCTTTCAGGAGAGACAAAAACAGGACAGCTCCACAGGATGGCACGGTGCTTATTGAAGCCGTAAGTGAACTTCTTGCCTTTCTGCTTTCCTAATGAGTAGGGGAGGGAACCACCGTTCAGTAGCAGAGGGCATGCACAGCAGCTAGAAAGTCCTATCTCCAGTCCCGACTCCCCAGCATCTTCAGGTAGCAGGGCTGGGAGAGAGTCCTGCCTGAAACCCTGGAGGGTCACTGCCAGGCGAAGTAGGCAATAATGTGCAAGAGGAACCAGTGGCCTGACTCTAAACAAGGCAACTTCGTCTATGCCCGTCCGTGGCTAAGTCAGAGGCCCGAAGCCACATGATAGCTGGGAGAAGTCAGGATAACTGGATGCTGTTAGCAAGAACTGGGGGCAGGAGGTAATCAAATAAGGCCAGAGACAACCTGAGGATTATAGGCAGCAGAGATGGGGCAGAAGGTTGGTTGGCCACCTTTTTTTCTTGGAAAGGTTGCTGTGCCTTGAAACAGCTGCATAGGGTTGCCAACTTTTTATTCCTCCTATGCCTTTAATGCAGGGGTTCTTTTGTACCTGCAGACACACACACCCCAATCCTTAAGTAATACCCATAGACTCCCCCACCCCACCCCACTGCATAATGTATTTTCATAAGGTTGCAGTAAAAACTAGGTGGGGCAGGGTGGTGGGAGGGAACGTACTCATCGCCGTTATTTGCAAGAACCTCCAAGAAGCGGATGAAATTCAGTGTAGCAAGATTTCCCACAGGCCACCACAAGGACCCCAGGTGAAGAATCCCTGCTTTAACAGGAGCTTGATGTACAGTGTGGTGTAATGGTTAGAGTGTTGGACTAGGACTGGGGAGACCCAAGTCCCACTCAGCCATGCAACTCACTGGACCAGACACTTCTCTCTCCACCTAATCTTCCTCGCAGGGCTGTTGTGAGGATAAAAATAGCCATATACATGGCTCTGGGCTCCTTGGAGGAAGAGTGGGATATAAATAAAGGATTTCCAACCCA
Source organism: Hemicordylus capensis (assembly GCF_027244095.1). NCBI lineage: Eukaryota > Metazoa > Chordata > Lepidosauria > Squamata > Cordylidae > Hemicordylus > Hemicordylus capensis. Next base: position 7,828,870 of record NC_069660.1, read on the forward strand.
AGATGGTCCTAATATGTATTTGGACTACAATTCCCATCACCCCTAGCATGACAGACAGGCAGATGGGCAGATGCATACCCCAGAACCTGAGTTGGTTGGTGTGGTGTCCATTTTCGGCCAGAGCTGCTTGCCTGAGTGTGAACAAGGCCCAAGAAGGGTCCCTCCTTCATCCTGAGGAGTTCTTCCCTCTAGGGGAGGGATTCCCAACCTTGAGTTCCCCAGATGTTGCTGGATTACAAAGCTCATTATCCCCAGTCACAATGGCCTTCAGCTGGGGATGATGGGAGTTGTACTAGTCTAGCGACCTCTGGGGTCCAAGGCTGAGAAGCTAGGATTCCTACAAGGCTTTCTGCTCCCTTTATTTTCTGCCGCTTCCAGGGATTCAAGGAAACATCCCAAAGAACCAGCCACCCAAGCAGTGTTCCCTCTAACAGGGATTCCCAGATGATTTTGACTACAACTCCCAGAATCCCCAAGCAAAAGCCATTGCAGCTGGGGATTCTGGGAGTTGTAGTCATCAACATCTGGGAACCTCAACAACATCTGGGAATCTCTGTTAGAGGGAGCACTGCTGCCAAGCTGAGAGCCTTGCTCAGCTCCTCTTTCCTCCCAGGCCAGTGATGCAGAGACTCTCACCACCACCACCGGCTTCCCTTCTTCTTTTGCAGTCCCTCTTGAGACAGACAGAGCATTCTTCGCCGAGGGAATCTGCCCACAACCGGCACAAACCCCACAGGGTGAACTCCAAGGGAAAGAGTAAGTCACTGCACATTTTCCAAGCACGCTGGCGTCTTTTTTTTTTTAACTTAAGAGTCCAACTATTATTTATTTATGTATTTATTTACATTTTATATTCCACTCTTCCTCCAAGGAGCCCAGAGCGGTGTACTACATACTTCAGTTTCAGAGTCACCTAGCAAGTATCATGGTCGAATGGGGATTTGAACTCAGGTCTCCCCGGTCCTAGTCCAGCACTCTAGCCACTACACCATGCTGGCCAACTAGAGGGGCTAACAAGGAAGATTTGGGCAGGCTAGAGAGTATGGGGACCATTCGTGTTGGAGATGGACTTCCAGTGCATCAACCTTTTGCACCCACTATCCTAATGACCACTCCGGGCATTGGGAGTAGAGATAGTGAGTAAGGGTCCCCCTAGCTGTTCTACCTGTCTCTGCTCTATGACCCCTGATATGACTCTTCAAGTATTTCCTGTGCTGGGTCAGAATCCCTTCCTTTCCTCTTAGAGGGCCGATGCAAACAACTCTCTCTCCTCCTATCTATTCGTGATGTAGTTCTATAGGGTTAGGGTTAGGTCTTTCCTATCCAAAGAAGTTATTCCTACGATCAGTGGAAAGCGGGCTAAGGGAGCTTCTCCTGCTTTCCATGGATCGTGGGAACCACCGGGCCTGCAGGCAAGTCCGGTGCTCCCAAGGCGGCTAGCCCGCCTAAAGCGAGCACTCCGTTAACCACATTCCGTTGCTCGTGTGTCTCTGCTGCGTGTGGCGACACATGAGTAGACGCCCAGCTGGGGTTCTCTCCAGGATGGCCTGCGCACTTGCGTGGGCCATCTTGGGACTTCTGGGGGCCTTGCAGCCCCCGATCCCCGCAGCCCTTGCCGGCTCCATGATGGAGCCGGCAGTCGTGTGGGTGGTCGGTCCGGCCGCCCAGGGCTCTGCTGTCAATAGTCTGTGGGGAGAGCGGGCTAAGCCCACTCTCCCTGCAGACCACATGGAGGCGCTTCGCAGCAACTGTGTGAAGTGCCTCAAAGTGCCTTCACCTATAAATACTTAGTATTTAGTTCTACAAGAATCTCCACGTGTCTTCTCTACAGAGGCGTAACTAGAGAAAATGGCGCCCGGGGCAAGCATTGAAATGGTGCCCCCCCGCGCCCCCTGCCCCCCCCCCCACATACTACATTATACTTAGGTTTTTCCTCACAAGCGCCCACCGCCGCTGCCAAGCCAGGCCACTGACTGGCCGCCAGGCGCCAGCAAAGCAATGGGGGGGGCGCGGGGGGCGCGGAAGGGACCGCTCATGGGGGAGGGGGCGCCGACGCGCTCCCTTGACTGCTGCAGTGCTGCTGCACTGAGCAGGAAACATTTGTATTAACAATTTTTTTAAAAAAAAAATTTAAAAAAATTTTTTTGTCATGGCGGCGCCCCCCATGTGACCAGAAAAGATGGTGCCCGGGGCACGTGCCCCCCCTGCCCCCCTATAGTTACGCCTCTGCTTCTCTACAACTAAACTCTGCAAACTACTCTGTAACTGGAGTGGGTAGCTTCTTTAGTGCTCTGCTAATTAATCTGGGGGCAAAAATTACAAGCCCCCACAATTAGCTGAGTTATCAATGCAGGTGTCTGTGGATTCACTCATATGAAGCTGTCTTTTACGGAGTCAGTAATGGCTCTATAAAAACATTTTTACAAAAAATACTCAAATTTCCTAGCTAGATAGATAGTGGCACATTTAATATAGGTCCTGTAAAAACTATTATTTAAAATCAGAAAATGCACACCATTACTCCCTAAAAACCTGATAAAGTTAAAATACAACCCTACAAAATCCCGATGTTGTACAAATACTAATATGTTGTAGCCAAGGTCCAACCTTGTGTCTAGAATTGTGATAAAATTCCAGAGGAGATAGTTCATCTGTTGAAAGAAAAAGATTGGCATCCTCAAAATAGCCCAGAAATGTCCACATACTAGTAATATTCCAGAGGTAAATAGTCCATCCATCCCAGAAGAGAACAGCCACACACAGCATCTCATGCGTGTCTGAGATGATAACAGCTTCCTGAAAGGAGTTTCTTCCAGATTCGAAAAGCCAGCCAAACATGTTTTTTGACCCACAATGGTCTTCTTCAGTGACTATTATTACAGAGTATACAGTAGGTGTCCTCATAATAATTCCTTGATCACCTGATTTTCAAAGATGAGAATCAAATACAGTACAATATTATCACTAACCTGATATTATCACTATTACAAGCAGATCTATACTCTGCAATAATAGTTACTCCTTCTGGTGCACCACTCGATGGCCCTGCCCCTCTGGCAGCTGTGCACAGGTCACAATTACAGCTCTGCCCTTCCTGGGTGAGTTGAAAGTTCTCTAGGGTGCTTTCCAGATTACACCCTGCAACAGGGTCATGGTGGATCTCTGAAGAGTGCTTCCACAGTTCCCGTGTTGTGACACTGCAGTCCCTATGCCAACAGCAGGGTGCCATTGATATTTCCAATGCCTAGTTTCGAATTTAATCGCTGCGATATAGTGCTATGACGTTGTATATCCGGCGTAAAGAAGTTGCTGTTTTTTTCAGGTTGTTAGTCTTTGCGAGACTGCTCCCCCTGCTGGTTACGTTTTGAAAGTGATTTGCCTGAACGGAAGCATTTTGCTGCTGTTGAGCAGCTAAACTGGAAAGCGTCCAGGGCAGGAGTTCCCAACCAGCTGTGCTCCTGATGTTGCTAAACTACAACTCCTATCATCCCTAGAAATGGTTTATTGTGCCTGAGGAAGATGGGAGACGTAGATCAGCAACATCTGGGATGGAAGCATTGGCTGGGAATCCTTGCTCTAGGAGAGGATTTTTACTGGTGCTTGTTGGATTTTGAAGTGGGGGGAGTGCTCCCCTCCACCTGCCCCATCATCCCAGCCTGATTTAGGAAGAGCTGCTGCTTTGTTTCCATGGGGATTCCCCTGTGAGCATCTAACCTAGTCTGCACTAAGGGATGGGGGATTTCAGTCTGGGTGCTAACCCCCACTCGTCCTTGTCCTAGCCCATTCTAGAACCTCAGAAGAACCCTGCTGGATCAGGCCCAAGGCCTCTCTAGCATCCAGCCTCCTGTCTCTCACAGTGGCCCACCAGATGCCCCTGGGAAGCCCACAGCCAGGAGATGAAGGCGTGTCCCCACTCCTGCAGTTGCTCCCCTGCAATGGGTATTCAGAAGCCTCCCTTCTCTGAACCTGGAGGTAGCCTGCAGCCATCCAGACTAGTAGCCATTAATACACCTGACCTCCATGGGTTTTTCTAAGCCCCTTCTAAAGCCACACAAGCTGTTGGCCAGCAACCACATCTCATGGCAGAGAATTCCACGGATTAACTATGCGCTGTGTGAAATTCTTATTTAAACAAACCAAGAAATGGTACAACAAAAAATATCACAGTTTGTTACCTTTTGGAATTGTTATTCAAGCAGTGCAGGAAGAAACCACACACACACACCAGTTCCCACTCTGCAGCAGACAACAGATAAATCCACCCAGCTGAATTCCCCTGCTAACTGAGCAAAGAGGCACCTTTTTAAAGTGGTGATTCTCTTGATTGAGCAGGGGGAGAGCAACTGGCCTTATCCGTCCCCAGCACAGCATCCCTCCAGAGGCAGTTGCTGGTGTCTACCTTATGTTTCTTTTTCATATTGTGAAGTGAGCCCTTTGGGGACAGGGAGCCATTTTATTTATTCATTCGTTTGATTGTTTATATCTATATAAACCGCTTTGGAAGCTTTTGTTGAAAAGTGGTCTATAAATATCCATCGTATTCGCATTCACCCCCCTCAAGTCTGAACATACAGACCTGAAAGCAGGCTTTTACAAAGGCACTTTGGTTGCAGCAGCTGATGAACTCCTGGAAAACAGGGAAAGCAGGAGCCAAAAAGCTGAACCAAAAGAAAAGGAATAGTAGGCTGGTGCAGAAAAATATGCATTTATTGCAGAATCCCAATGTCTTTCAAGCCATATGCTCTTCCTCAGGGGAACGAAATTAAGAAATAGCAGCGGTGAGGCAAGATATATCTTTTGGAACATGGTTATTTTTTAATTCTTTTCCCCTGATAAAGAGCATACACTAGATCAAAACGCATTGGGATTTGGCAATATATGCATATTTTTCTGTACCAACACACGATTCCTTCTTTTTTGAACCCCTGGGAAAGCCAGATAGAACCTCCCAAAGAAGATGTGATCCTCCCTCATCATGGTTCTTGTGTTCTTCCCTCTAGCTCAGCGACCAACCAGTATTAATATCCCCTACTCACTGAACGAAGATGATGGGGCCGTGTTGAGCTCCAGCTTCCTCATCCTTCCTCAGAGAGATCTGCCTCAGATCCCACCAGCAGGTCCCCTGTCCCCGGACCAAACTTACTCCAACCTCAGCTTCCTAAATCCAAATCAGGAGGTCCTTTATGAATCTGTAACGGTGATAGAAGATGAAAGGGAATCATCCAGCCCAAGAGTAGAGGATGCTGTCCCTAAGGCCAGAGAGGACCACACTACTGGAGGAGAGTATGCCCGTGTGCTGAAAGTGAGGAAAAAGGAGAACCAACCTGAGGTGGAGCCTGGGACCTCTCAGGCCACAGCACTGCAAGAACCCTCCATATTGGGAGTGGCTTTGACTCCTCGTCAAACCGTGCAGGTATTTATTTTATTTTTTAATGGTTAAATGTGTATACCGCCTTTCATTAAAACAATCCCAAGGAGGTTCACACACAAATTAAAAAACAAGACTATAAAAATGACACCATTAAAAAATTAAGCCAAAATATAAAACAGATCTTACTAAAAATATTTAAAATGCAAGCGTAAGAACTGTACAAAATACAAAGAAGCAGCAGTAGAGACAATCATATTGGGTAATATGATTGGGTTAAAAGCCAAGATTTAACACGGTTTCTAAAAACTGTGATGGAGACCGAGGAGCGAATAGCCACCGAGAGAGCATTCCAGAATCTGGGGGCAGCAACAGAGAAGGCCCTGTCCTGCATGCACGACAGCCGAGCCTCCCTCATTGTCAGCACCTGGAGCAGAGCCCCCTCAGATGACCTCGTCAAGCGGGCAGCAACCCTTGGGAGCAGGCGGTCCCTCAGGTATCCTGGGCCCAAACCGTTAAGGGCTTTAAAGGTCAAAACCTGCACCTTGAATTGGACCTGGAAACAAACTGGTCACCAGAGGTGTGAATTCTCATTCTATCATAGCAAATGAGATTTTTTTCAATTAAACAACTCTCATGACCCCACTTTCACTTTTTCACACTTTCCTTTACTATGAATAATATGAGGAAGTAATCACTTTAGCACACTTCACCTTATGAAGACAAACCTCATACAAATAAATTCACCATAATTCACCCCTCTGCCCAATCACTCTTAAATTGGGGATGGGTGGTAGCCTCCAGCCATCAGGCACTATCTACCAGCCCACCCCACTCCTTTGGGGCAGATCCACTTTCTGCCCCCAATCTGCCCCAAAGACACCCAAACTTCAAAAATTCTCAAAAAATCAGCCCTCTGCCCAATCCCCCTGAAATTGGGGTGGTAGCCTGCACCCATTAGGCAATACCACCCAACCCCACTATTCTGCCCCAGCCCCCACTTTCTGCCCCAATATGCCCCAATCTGCCCCAAAGACATGAAATTTTCAGAAATTTACCAAAAATCAGCCCTTTGCCCAATCCCCCTGAAATTGGGGTGGTAGCCTGCACTCATTAGGCACTACCACCCCACCCCACTCCTTTTGCCCAAATCCCATGCTATGCCCCCGAACTGCCCCAAAGTCACTAAAACTTTAAAAATTCACAAAAAATCAGGACTTTGCCCAATCCCCCTGAAATTGGGGTGGTAGACTCTACCCATTGGGCACTACCACCCCACCCCAAAATTTTGCCCCTGGGCCCCTTTTTACCCCCCCGAATCAATTCGGATTCGGATTCGGATTAAATCCGAATCCGAACCGAATCAAGGGTGATTCGGGTGACCCAGATTCGGGCACAAAACAGAACGGGGGTGATTCGGCTCGGGTCCGAGCCGAATCACCCGAAAATCCGAATTGCACACCCCTAAGATTTTGATCTTCTCACCCACTCAAATGCCTTCTGATAGCTCCCTCTTTAGGATTGCTGTTTTCCCCACAATGCCCCAGAGACTGTATAGTTCCAGGGTATTCTAGGGAAAACATGGTGGCTCTGCTGGAGGTCACCATTTTCCCTCCAGAATGCCCCAGAGGATGTGCCAACCTGGGGTATTATGGGGAAAAGAATATGGCACCCACCAGCTGCCAATAAAAGCTCTGATTTTCTTTTTAAAATCTAAATGATTTTTTTTTAAGCAGAAGGAGGCTGCTATGCCACAGGTAAGCCTCTCCACCATATTGGCCTTAACAAAATGCATGAAATGTTTGCTGTTTGCTTTGTTCAGGCAGGATCCTCACTGCATTCATTTTGTAGCCAATGGAAAATGAACTGAAGGGGCCTGATTTCCGCCCCCCCCCCCATCATTCCAAAATGAATGCACATGTGTAGACCTAAAAATGTAAAGCATGAATGAAACGAAGAGGTGCCATTCAATTGCAGGGGTCCCAGAATAAGAATTGGGCGATGCTTCCTGCCAAGTGTTATCCTGCTGGCTAGTTACGGTTTATTGATGCATAATGTGAAACAGCCCAGTATATGTGACTCATGTGCACCATGTGAGAGCATTAGCTGGGCAGGGCATGCAAGCTTTATCCCAAGAACTTTGAAGAAATCAACCCCACCCCCCCTGCCACTAGCCATGAAGCTAATACTGGTGGGGGGAGAGTGTGTGTGTGTGTGGGGGGGCAACCTGATGCTCTCCAGTGATTGCTAGACTACAATTCCCATCTACAATTCATGATTGCACAATTCCCATCTACAATTCATGATTGTACAGTTCCCATCTACAATTCAGAATTGCCACTCTGATCTGTACAAACATCTGGGCATCATAATGCAGATCTTGTGTTAAACAACAACAGATTCTGTATAGTATTCCCAGCGTGCGCATCATCAAAGAAGATAAGCTGCTGCGTTGCTTTCACTGGTTTCTATTTCTCTTCTCCGTAGGTAGAAGAAATGTACTCAGTCGTGTGTAAGGCAAGGAAAAAGAAAGCAAAGGATTCTGAGGAGCTGAGTGAAGAGAGAAGACCCACAGTGGAGGCCGGCCAAGGAAATGGCCAGGGGGCAGCTGTGCGTCCGGAATCATCAGACGGCCGGGCAGGATGCCAGTCCTCGCTTTCTGAGCCTTGCTATGAGTCTGTCAACTGTGAATCTTGGGTGGGCATGGTCAGGAATGGGAAACAAGCCCCAGAACCAGCTTATGAGCCCATGGATATTCACTGGAATAAGCCGAAGAGAAGAGGGAAGTCCAAGCTGAACACCCCAACAGAGAATCTGTACGAAAGCATCGAGAACATCGCATTTCAGTTTCAGAACCGACATGGGGCATCAACTTTTGAAATGTGACTCTGTGGGTTTGGTTCACCTCTTCACGGGAATGGCCCCTGGTTGCTTGAACGAACGAATGAATGAATGAATGAATGAATGAATGACATTGTGAAATTTACTAAATGAGATTCCATGTCAGCGGTCAGAAATTGACAAATACTGATGGTCACTGCCTGTTAGCTGTCAGATGCCATTAAATGTTGAGTGCTGCATGTCAGCTAATGTTAAATGTTGACTGCCCTTGCAGAACAGTCGGATGTCAAATGCTGGCATTTGGTACTGAATGATTTGCACTTTCAGCAAATATTTGCCATCAAAATTCAAAAAGGAGAATTTGGGACTGGGAGAAAATATTTTTGGGCTCACTGCAAAGACACTTTATTAACATCATCGCCCTTGTGCCATCCTGATTGTTTAGGCTCCTATCCCCATGTAATAAATTAGGGGTTCCCAAGTGTATGGTCCTCCAGATGTTGCTGAACTACAACTCCCATCACCCCTAGCCAGAATTCATTGTGGCTGGGGATGATGTAGTCCAGCAACGTCTGGAGGACATTCGCTTGGAAACCTCTGATCTATGGGGTATGTACAGAAATAATACTGATGCAAAAGAACACTGTCCTATTTAGTCAGTTCTCTCTGTTCCTTGATCTATATTCCTGATATCCCTTTAGCTCAGAGCAGATTTCTGCCATGCAGGATGTATTGTGATTTCTACTAGAACCTGAAGTCCACCAGTCCTCGGGGTGGGGCTATAACTCAATGCTATAGCATCTGCTTTGCATGCAGAAGGTCCCAGGTTCATTCCCTGGCATCTCTGGGTATCACTAGGAGAAAATCTTGCCTGGAACCCTGGCATGTCACTGCCAATCAGTGTAGACCAGGGCTGGCCAACTTTGGACCAACTTTGCTCCTCCATCTTTTTTTGGACTACAGCTCCTATCATCCCCAACCAAAGTGGCCATTGGTTAGGAATTATAGGAGTTGTAGTCCAACATCTGTAGGAGGGCCAACTTTATGCAGCCCTGGTACAGCCAGTTCTGAGCTAGATGGACCAATGCCTGACTAGGTATAAGGCTATCATCCCTATCTTCCTTAACTAGAGCCAGATGCAAAATGGTGGCTCAGGAGAGTGGACCAATATGAAGAAGGAACAGGGGGTGTCTCTAACCAGATACCCAGGCCAGGAAATTGTTTGCAATACGAGAACTGAGCTCACGGTCCCTTCACTCCAAATTCCACTCCTAGTCCCCTCCCCACAAGTTTTCTTAATTTCATCACCCTGGTTTATGGGGGTGCAGGGGAGGAAGGAGCCATTTTGTTGCTGCTGTTGTCAGATAATTGAGAATCAGAAATCCTTGCTCATTTCTGCAAATCAGTGGATCCGGGGCTGCCTTCTTCCTGCCCTCGCAACATCTGCTTTTTAAACATTTCTTCACTGGTTTCAGGGGGAGACAGTGGACTAGTGAAGGCGCAACAAAAAAGCCAGACTGCCATAGAGAGAAGAGAAGAGAAGAGAAGAGAAGAGAAGAGAAGAGAAGAGAAGAGAAGAGAGGGATCCATAATTTGCAAGAGCTGCCAAAGTGAAACACCAAGAGCAGGGTGATGTTTTAAATGGGTGATTTTGCAGATGATTGAGTACTCCCTGCAAAGACTGAGTACAACTATCAATGTATTGTTGGTACAAAAAGCACCAGTACATAACAGCCCTGCTGCATCAGGCCCAAGGCCTATCTAGTCCAGCATCCTGTTTCACATATTGGTCCACTAGATACCTCTGGGGAGCCCACAGGCAAGAGATACTAAAGTCATGCCCTTTCTCCTGCTGTTACTCCCCTGCAACTGGTACTCAGAGGAATCCTACCTTTGAGGCTGGAGGTGGCCCATAGCCCTCCAACTAGTAGCCGATGATAGACCTCTCCTCCATGAAGTTATCCAAACACCTCTTAAAGCCATCCAGGCTGTTGGCTGTCACTACATCTTGTGGCAGAGAATTACATAAGTTAATTATGCATTGTGTGAAAAAGTAGTCCTAAATTGTCAGTCCTACATTTCTTGGCAATCAGTTTCATGGGATGACCCCTGGTTCTAGTGCTTTGTGAGATGGAGAAGAATTTCTCTCTATCCACTTTCTCCACACCATGCATGATTTTATAGACCTCTATCTTGTCTCCCCACAGTTGTCTTTTTTTCTAAACTAAAGAGCCCCAGGTGTTGCAGCCTTGCTTCATAAGGAAGGTGTTCTTGGTGCTCTTGTAAGGATGCACTATAGAGCACCCACATTTTGCATACTATGTACAGTTCTGGTCACCCCCTAATTTATTGTTATTATGTTATTTATTTATTCAGTACCAACTACATATGTGGCCCTTTATAGAGGGGATAGACACCATTCCAGAAATGACATCCTAATGCTGGGAAAGGTGCAGAAAAGGGCAACCCAAAAGACCAGTGGTTTGAAGCCTTCCATGCAAAGAACAGCCTAAAGCAGGGTTTCCAAAGTGTGGGTCCCCAAATGTGGTTGAACTACAGGCACAATGGCTGAAGTGGGTTCCCAGATGGATCCTCTTTGGCTATTGTGGCAAGGGAGAGGGGCGTACCTAGGGTGAGGCAGGCAGGGCACATGCCCCGGGCGCCACTTGAAGGGGGGCACCATTTTTAAAAATTGGACAGCAATTTTCCCCTAGATATGCCTCTGGCAAGGGATGATGGGAACTGTAGTCCAACAACATCCAGGGACCCAAGTTTGAGAACTTCTAGCCTAAAGCATTGGGTTTTTGCTTTGTTTTGTTTTAAATTAGAAAAATATAGCTAAGAGGAGGAGGGCGCATGTTGAATAATACAAAGTTGGTAATGTTATGATTGAGTCATGCAGAGAGAAGGCCGTCATTCACCCTCTTAATATAATTAGCTGGGTTTTGTTTCCTGCCTGCTTGCAAATCCGGGTGGGTGCTAATTTGGGCAGCAAGTGATCCCAAATGGCTGGCAGCCTGGTTTTTCTCCCCTGGTTATTGCTGCCTCCTTAGTTAAAATTGGTGGAGCCAGGTGGAGACATGAAGGTCACTGGAGAGCAGGCCACAATGGCAGAGCGGGGGTGTGTGTGTGTCCGAATGGAATGAAAAGGCTCCTTAATCGACCTCTGTGGGAGTGAAGCAGACCTCGTCGGGTGAATTGGTGTGTCTGGTGAAGTCTGTTAAATAGGCGTAGATGATTTTCATTTTGCCTGTATCGTGGGAAGTCCCTCTTGGCAAAGCTCCATAAACTGCAGCGTGACAGGCAAAAGTTCAGTAGGCGAAGCTTTTTGCTATTGCTGCTTTTTTCCCCTGGCAGGGTGCTTAAGCCCTTCATATCTGTCAGGCAAGCAGAGAAATTAGTAGCTTGGTCCCTTCCCCACAACTTATCAGGCAACTGTCCAAGGCGCAGGAGCCTCTGAGAAATTGTTTTTGGCAACCCTACTAACAGGAGGCATTGGGTTGTCAACTTTTTTTTTAACTGGCCCTGTGCCTATTTCTTCAGCAGTATCTTAACATTCATAACTCAAGCAGGTTCAGTTTTTCCCAGCCCTGCTAACTTCAGTATGTGAGGTTGCCATTAGAGGCCTCTCCGATAAAATAATTTTTTTAAAAAAGCGGGGGTGGGGGGGTGCCCCCTCCCAAATATGCTCACCCTGATACCCACCCCAATATGCCAACATTTTCACCCCTCCCCGCAAATCCTAGTTCCCCTTGCCTATGTGTGCATGTTGAGCTACTGTGGATTCGGAGTTGCCGATTCTGTGCTGGGTCTGTAGGCTCCATTTCTCCTGCCGGTGTGCCAGCGAGAGATCTTGTTTTCTGAAACGTGTCTCTGATAAATTACGGTTTCGACTTCTGACTTTGGGGGCAATTGCTGAGAAGGCTGTCTCCTGCATGGAACCCCCCCCCCAATCAAAATCAGAGGGCAGGGGAATAAGGCACAGGGCTGAGTGACCAGCTTTCTACTGCCATGCACCCACGGGTCTGGCAATAAAAGGGCAATCACACCATCCCAAGAGAGGGAGCAAGGATGCACCAGCATTCCCTGCTATAGTCCCTGTGATGGCTGAGATGCGAAGGAGGAGTATCCCAGCAGCATCTCCCTTGCCCATAAGAACAGCCCTGCTGGATCAGGCCCAAGGAGACTGATCTAGTCCAGCATCCTGTTTCACCCAGTGGCCCACCAGATGCCTCTGAGAAGCCCACAGGCCCAGAACAACTGGTCCCAACCCTGAGCCTTGTCTAACTGGGCCATCACCCTTTTGCAGGAACAGTGAGGAATACCTCCAACTTCTTCCAGAAACAAACAAACCCTGTGCTAAAGATTAAAGTGTCAAAAGTATTGCTTTACGGATCAAGACTTAAAAACATTGAAGGAGAAGTCGCCAGGACGTGGGAACATTTGTGGGCACATCAGGCAGGCGGCCACTAGAGGGCAGCACGAGACCTGCTGAGGCTGGGGCCTCACAATCCTGAGAATACTTTCATATCCTTGAATTGTAAATATATAGTATACATAATGAGCATTTTTATATTGCTTTCTGAGCGTTCTGAGCATGTGTCATACAACATCACACAAGCCAGGACAGCTGCTTTTAGACTGTAAGCCTGCAGGCAGGGATTTGTGTTTTTTGTGCAGGCAGTGCCTAGCAAAGGGGTGGCGGTGACCAAATGGAGGCTCCCCACTTGCTCTTGGACTACTAGGATTGTGGCTGGGGGTGATGGGAGTTGTAGTCTCACCACAGCTGGAGAGCCTCCGGTTGGCCATCCTGGTCTAGCCCATGATTGGTCACTCTTATGAATCTCTGAGCAAAATACAAAGTGCTGGCCATTGCCTATAAAGTCCTCAGCAGCTGGGGTCCAGGAGATCTGAGAGAGTGCCTCCTTTGTCATGAACTCTCCTGCAGAGGTCCAGTTATGGCTTGCACCAGCTCACTTGGTGGCCACGCAGGGCCAGGCCTTCTCTGTGGCTGCCTCGAGGCTCTGGAATGCACTCCCTGTTAAAATCGGAGTTGCTGCATCTCCGGCTGTTTTAAAAACCTATAAGATGCACCTGTTCTCTCAGGCTTTTAATTAATTAATTTTGAATTGCTTTGTTTCCTATTGTGGAATTGTTTTAATAGTTTTATCCTGTTTTATATTTGTTGCATTTTAAATTATGTACACCACCAAGGGATACGCCTGCCAGGTGGCATAAATGATGACAATAGGACCCTTACAAGAACTCTGCTTAGGGCCATATATATCATCCGTCACATTGCAGGTGGAAGGACTGAGACTGCAAGAGCTTGCCAAAGCCGACTTAATTGGCGGTAATGGCAAGGTCTGATCCGGGGATTTCCCCATTTGGAGCTCTGTTTCCATTTGCTAGAATAGTTCTCTCCAGGGTTTCCTTTTTTGGCTGCGTTTGGTGCAGCCGAGGGTGGGGATGTCTGTCATCTCCATGGTTGGAACTATTTTGAAATTTTCTTTTCCCATATTTATTTACTGCTTTTTATTAGAGGTGCTTGGTCGCCGTCGTATATCTTACAGTAGTACACCAGGGTGGCCAGCCTGAGGCTTGTCAGCTGTAAGGCCGCATTCAAGATGTTTGATGTAAGAATATGACCTCTTTTATCGATTCTGCACCTTCTGACTTGTTAGTTCTGGTAGTGCATCTGTAAGATTGGAAAAGGGTAAATAAAAAGCAATGTTAAAATATAGTATCAGCCTTGTCCCCTTTTGTCTCTAGTCAACCTATTCTAAAAGCAACCAAGAATGCCACCCACCCCCTGTGTTGCCAAGGTTTTTTTCCTAGCAAGACTCCTGTGTCTTTATTTATTTTCATTATTTATTTATTTCAATGGATTTTTATACCGCCCCTATCCAAAGTCTTGGGGCGGTTAACACCAGGTTTAACACCTGCATGACACACACATTCATCAGGTGAACTTTCATTTATTTAGTTAATTAATTTATAAGTAACCTTTCAGTGAAAACTCCCAGGGGACAACTAGATAAATAAACAATGAAATTCCCAAGCAAATTCCCAAGAAAATGAAATTCCCAAGCTCTAGAACATCACTGCAGGGAGTCGATGAACACAACACAAATACAATTGGCTATAAAGCATCGCTGGAATGCTTCCAGGAAATGATGGGCAAATCATAAAGCATTCACCTGGAGCATTTTCAGACAGCAGGGCGCTTCCCAGTTTAGACCCTGCAACGGGGTCACATCGTATCCCGGAAGTGTGCTTCCACAATTCCTGTGTTGTGACACCACAGTCCCTACGCTGACAGCAGGGTGCCGTTCAGGTTCCCAATGCCTTGTTTTGGATTTAATTGCTGCGATATAGAGCTAGGAGGTCGTATATCCAGCGTAAAAAAGGTGTTGTTTTTTCGGGTTGTAGGTTTTTGCGAGACAGCTCCCCCTGCAGTTTTTACATTTTGAATGTGATTTGCCAGAACAAGGCGTTTAGCCGCTTTTGAGCGACTAATCTGGAAAGTGCCCAGACATTACTGCAGGTTTTCTGCAAGGCTTTACTGCGAACCAGTAAACTGGTTGCATCTGAAAGGGAGACTTGATGTGTGAGCACTGGAAGAGATTCCCCTCAGGGGATGAAGCCGCTCTAGGAAGAGCAGAAGGTTTCAAGTTCCCTCCCTGGCAGCATCTCCAAGATAGGCCTGAGAGATATTCCTGCCAGCAGCCTTGGAGAAGCTGCTGCCAGCCTGTGAAGACAATACTGAGCTAGATGAACCTATGGTCTGACTCAGTATATGGCAGCTTCCTATGTTCCTATTCTGGAGGAGATGCAAACTAAAAGCCCTGTGTGGAAAATATCCTGGTGCCAAAAAACAGCTCAGGTTGGCACAAGGCAAACTTTTCTGGGGCACGATATTTTAATATCTGGGGCACCACAACTCAAAAAGCTCTTTTTCCCCACTCACAGTCACCTAACCCAAATGGCAGAGGCCTGCATCTAAGGTTGATGAAGAAGGTTTGCTCAGGCTTCTCCCATCACTGCCCTTGTAAGCCAGGAAAGACTCCCCAGGTGTTGGAAGTTAAAGGACTTTGTGCTGTCTCTTGTCTCAGACAGTGGAGGACAGACTAGTGAGTCAGAGGGCTAGAGGGTCAGGACATTGGTCATCACTTCTCCACTGCTCTGACACTATCCCTTTGGATATATAGATTGCTAATCTCAGGGATTAACTTCCTTCCTCTCTCTCTTCCCTACCTGCCCTTTTACCTTGCAACATGGCAAGCTCCTCTCCCTGCACCATGTGTGCAGAGAAGATGCAGAATCCATCTGCATCCAGCTAGCTAGCTAGATTAGAGATCCTAACTCCTCACTTTCCTATCTAGAATGGAGTTCCTTAATAAATGCCTTTTATATTGATTTGAAACTATGAACTGGCTCCAAGTTACTTTACTCTCAGCATACATGCATGCCTAACTAAATTCTGCTGTGTTGTGCCTCTGTGCACTCTACTATAATGAGAAAAGGATTCTCTCACCACAGAGGATTTCCAACACCAGGTACATTCCTCCTAGTTATTCAGCAGTTAAAGGCAAGGGAGTACTGCCAGAGGGAAAAGTTGGCAACCCTGTCACCTTCCAGAAAAAAACAACCTGCTATTCTCCACAGGATGGCTTGTTCCAAAAGGAAAACAGAGTGTCAAAGGTGCCCTTACTGATGGTCATATTTAACTCAGTGCTGTCAAAGCTTCACTGGTTTTCTGCAGACCAAGCTGCTGCTAAAGGTAAAAGAAAAGGTCAAATCTCTTTCTTTCTTTCTTTCTTTCTTTCTTTCTTTCTTTCTCTTTGCCAGTTGGCAGCTTTGCTTGGCTCCTCTCCCATGAACAACATTCTGACACAAAATTTTAAAAAGGGTTTTAGCAAGCAGTTACTCATTTTTGACATTTTAATTTCTGCACATATTTGTAGTTAGAAAGGATAAATATGCATTTATACAAATGTTGTGAGGCAGAGCTAGCCAAAGATAAGGACTTCTAAGGCCCTGATTTCCCTGAGAGAATATCTAGCATGTACATGTACTTCAACTGGTCGCTTAAATCAGTTCAGTTGGCCTAGAAAGTGTTTAAGACCACCACAATCCTTTGCATGTCTACTCAGAAGGATGTCCCACTATGTGCAATGGGTTTACTCCCTGGTAAGTATGTTCACGGTTGCAGCCTAACTGGCCAATCCTCAGTTTAGTCAGTGTCCTGGTTACACCTGTGAGATGTCAACCTAATGTAGTTGGGATACTATAGCACAGGGGGTCCCAATCCTGGGTCCCCAGATGTTGTTGGACCACAACTCCCATCATCCTCAGCAACAATGGCTGAAGGGGAACATAGACACTTAGGAAGCTGCCATATACTGAGTCAGACCATTGGTCCATCAAACTCAGTATTATCTACCCAGACTGGCAGCAGCTTCTCCAAGGATACAGACAAGAGTCTCTCCCAGCTCTGCCTGGAGATGTCAGGGAGGGAACTTGGAACCTCCTGCATGCAAGGTGCTCTTCCCAAAGCGGCCCCATCCTCTAAGAAGAATATCTTACAGTTCTCACACAAGTAGTCTCCCATTCAAATGCAAACCAGAGTGGGCCCTGCTTAGCAAAGGAGACAATTCATGCTTGCTACCACAAGACCAGCTGGAGACCCAAGGGAGTCTCACCGCAGTCCAGCACAAGCACTGTTCCCTCTAAATGGGATTTCCAGATGTTGTTCACTACAACTCCCAGCATCCCCAGCTGCAGTGGCCTTTGGCTGGGGGTTATGGGAGTTGTAGTCAACAACATCTGGGAATCCCTGTTAGAGGGAATGCTGCACACAAGAGAGACAGAGAAAACAAGAGCTGAAAAGCCTCACCAGCCGCTTGCAAAACACTCCTGGGCGCTTTCCAGGTTAGCTGCTCAACAGCAGCAGCAAAATGCTTCTGTTCAATCAAATTGCTTTCAAAACATAAACAGCAGGGGGAGCAGTCTTGCGAAAACGAACAACCCCCCCAAAACAGCAACTTTCTTTACACTGGATATAAGATGTCCTAGCACGACATCGCAGCGATTCAATTCAAAACAAAGGCATCGGAAATGTGAACGGCCCCCTCTGTCAGCGTAGGGACTGCGGTGTGACAACGCGGGAAGTGCGGAAGCACACTTCTGAGATCCATTGTGACCCCATTTCAGGGTGTAATCCGGAAAGGGCCCTGGCAGCACCACCAGCATGCACCACTCACAGGACGCCCTGTTGATGACATCCCCCATGTGGACCACCAAGCATGGAAGGAGCTGATGATAGCCACACGTGGCAACGGAGATGCCCCCATGATGTCAACTCACCACACACACACACTCCCCTGCAGGGGTTCCCAGCCTGTGCGGTACTCCAGATGTTGCTGAACTACAACCCCCACCATCCCCAGCCACAATAAATTGTAGCTGGGGTTGATGGGAGTTGTAGTTCAGCAATATCTGGAATGCCGCAGGTTGGGAACTCTTGTGCTGCTGCAGTATCTGCTGCGTTGACGGTAGCAGCACAAGGAGAAAGAAGGAGAAGACCCCTGCTTTGGGAGTGGGTGGGCAGGCAGAACGAATTGAGGGGCCTCCCCAAGGCAAGGGTCCAAGTGGGGAAACAGCACCCACCCAGCCCTGCACAGAGACCCAGGATGGGAGTCTGGAAAGCCAGGTTTGAGCCCAGCCAAGGGAAGTGGTCAAGTCAAAGCCAGATCCAGCTTTTGGATGATTAGCTGGAGGGGAAGAGGAGGTCCACAGCATGGCTGAAGGACCTGCAGTGAGGTCTGGATGATGTCGGTCTCTTTCCTAAGTAGGCCTTCAAGCCTCCATGGCTTCTGTGAGTCACTGCCTGGCCCTGCTAGGGGGTGGCAGTAGCCACGGCCAAGCCAGGGAATCAGAGACAGTGATCCAACTTATCATTTGGTGACTTGGCCACTAGAAGGAGGCTGGAGTCTAGTTTTGGAGAGCAAGAGGAAACCGCACAAAGCAGGAGGCTATTGCAGAAGGAATTATGGGGGTAGACCACTGTTCCCTCTAAAAGGGATTCCCAGATGTTGTTGACTACAACTCCCAGCATCCCCAGCTGCAATGGCCTTTGGCTGGGGGTTATGGGAATTGTAGTCAACAACATCTGGGAATCCCTTAAATTTCGAGGGAACACTGGAGGAGAACCTGGTCTTGTGGCAGCAAATATGAATTGCCCCCTTTGCTAAGCAGGGTCCACCCTGGTTTGCATTTGAATGGGAGACTACATGTGTGAGCACTGGAGATATTCCCCTTAGGGGATGGACCTGCTCTGGGAAGAGCAGCTGCCTGCTTGCATGCAGAAGGTTCCAAGTCCCCTCCCTGGCAGCATTTCCAGATAGGGCTGAGAGAGACTCCTGTCTGTAACTTTGGAGAAGCTGCTGCCAGTCTGTGTAGACAAACAATACTGAGCTAGAGGAACCAGTGGTCTGCCTCAGTATAAGGCAGCTTCCTCTGTGCCTAAGAAGAGGGAGGGAGGTGGCCGCCAAGGGCCAGCCAAAGGACTCCACACGTGCACGTCCTTCTTCTAACCCAACATGCCACTGCTCAGAGCACAGAAGTTCAGGAGGAGAACGGCCAGCCGGCTGATCGGAACAAATTGGTTTTGTTCCAAACAACTGTTTCTGTGTGCGCTGGAAAGCTTCTGAAGTGGAGTCTTAGTCAATGCTCATCTTGTGACTCTGTGAATCACTTGCGGGCATCCTCATGCTCTGTGGAAGGTCAGCAGGGCGAGGAACCCCAAACTGCTCCTCCCTCTAACTGGGATGGGGAGGAGAGACATTTAGCTATGGGGCAGGAGGAGGCCTCAGAAATATGGGCCGATAGACGTTAGGTCCGTCTGAAGGACACTGGATAGTGGGCATTGCTATCCGTCAGTATCATGCAGTGGCTGGACTAAACCGGATACTTGCGTATATCAGTAGCAGATCAAGCCGGGAGGCGCCACAGTATTATTATTATTATTGGTCTTGTCTTGTCTTATTAGTGTAGCATTAGTAGTAGTAGCAGCAGCAGCAGTAGCCATTCATCAGGACATTTTCCAGATTAGACCCTGCAACGGAGTCGGGACGTATCTCGGAAGTGTGCTTTCACACTTCCTGTGTTGTAACACCGCAGTCCCTATGCGGACAGCAGGGTGCCGTTCACATTTCCGATGTCTTCTTTTGAATTTAATCGCTGCAATATAGACCTCGGACATCGTATACCCAGCATTTAAAAAGTTGCTGGTTTTTTCGGGTGGTTCGTTTCCGCGAGACTGCTCCCCCTGCTGGTTATATTTTCCATGTGACTTGCCTGAACGGAGGCATTTTGCTACTGTTGAGCAGCTCGTCTGGAAAGCGCCCAGGTACTGCTGGGCAGTTAACCGCGCAGCTCTACCTGACAAATGGCCAGCCTGCAGGCAGTGTGGCTCTCCGCTGAGAGAGGAAGGAGTAAGCAACCTGGGAAACCTGGGAAGCAGAGGCAGCTGTGCCTCCTTCGGCACACACACCTCACGGCACCTTAGGACAAGCTACTACGGATGCTTATGCAGCATGCCCTCTGCCCCCACAATGTTCATCAGACCCCTTTCTCTCTCTCTCCTCTTCCATTATCTGTTACAGAAGGCTTCTCTTCTTCTGCATCAGGGGGCCCTGGAGAAAGGGCTCCCAACCAGATGCGTTCTGACCCCTGGACTTTCTGGGCCGAAGTCCAGGGATTCCACACCCCCTGGGGTCCCCCCAATCCTCCTGAGTCTGTCCTGGGTGGTGTGGGGGGGGCCACACCACCACCAGCCCGCACTGCACTGGGCAGCTGAGCATGGCTGAGACCTGAGCTGGGTGGCCGGGCATGACCTCTGCTTTGGAGACAGAGTAGGGATTAGGGAAATAAATGTGTGGGGTGGGGATAGGTTAAGTTGTGTGTTGAAATGTTGCCGCTACTGCATAGTTGCATCAATATACCTGTTTTATATCCTTACATTCTTGTGAGTTCAGTTGCAGTTTGTGCCCTCAAGAACCCACGTGTTAAAAATACTGCACGTGTCATGGCGTGTGTGTCTGTAAGGGGATGATGCTTAACTTGCAGCCGGGGCGGGGTGGGTTCCAAGGCCTTTTGGTCCGGGCTCCAAAATTACCTAAGTGCACCTCTGCTCAAAACCTTGGGTCCCTAGATGTTGTTGGACCAGGGGCGGAGCCACCATTGGGCCAACGGGTTCAAAGAACCCAGGCTGCGCCCAATCTTTGCGGCCTCGACATGCCCCCCGCGTCTGACGTCAGACACGGGGATGCTGGTTTAGCTTCCGAGCGGGGGCCACGCAGCCTCTTCGGGAGCTAAACTAAGGCTGGCGCTGCGTTCGCAGTGCAGCCAGGAGCAGCTCTTCCCTCCTAAGGCAGGGAACAGCCGCTCCTGACTGCGCTGTGAACGCCAGGTGTGCTTCCACCCTTCCTGTATTGTGACACCGCAGTCCCTATGTGGACAGCAGGCTGCCAGTCACATTTCGGATGCCTGGTTTCAAAATTAATTGCTGTGCTATAGTGCTATGATGTCGTGAATCCAGTGTAAAAAGGTTGCTGTTTCTTCGGGTTGTGAGTTTCCGCAAGACTCTGCTCCCCCTGCTGTTTACGTTTCAAATGCGATTTGCCTGAACAGAAGCATTTTGCTGCTGTTGAGCAGCTAACCTGGAAAGCACCAAGGTGATATACAAGTGGTGTGGAAAACTTCAGCTGAGTGCTTTCCAGACGAGCTGCTCAACAGCAGCAGCAAAATGCCTCCGTTCAGGCAAGTTGCACTGAAAACGTAAACAGCAGGGGGCGCAGTCTCGCAAAAACTAACAACCCAAAAAAACAGCAACTTCTTTATGCCAGATATACAGCGTCCTAGCTCTATATTGCAGCGATTAAATTCGAAACAAGACATTAGAAATGTGAACGGCACCCTGCTGTCCACATAGGGACTGCGGTGTCACAACACAGGAAGGGTGGAGGCACACTTCCAAGTTCCAACGCAACCCTGTTGCAGGGTCTAATCTGAAAAGTGTCCTGCTAAATAATTGTGTCATCCTGCCATTAAAGGCCAGTGAGCAGGGGCAGTTTAAAAAGTTGGCAATACTAACTTTCCACTAATATGGCAAATGAGGGGAAGGGGACCATGGCTCAGAGGACAGAGCCTGTAGAAGCGCCGAGAGTTCCTCACATCTTCGCTTAAAATATGGATCTTGGGTAGGAGAGCTGGGGAAGAGTTTTCCCTGAATCCCTGGAGAGATGCTGCCGGACAGAGTTGGTAGCCGTGAGCCTAGTGGACAAACAACCTGACTCAGGAAAGATGCAAAGTGTTTGCTAGTAGCGGCAGAGCGTGTGGAATAGGGATGAGACCCCATGACAGCTGCACGTCCTCAACATTTGAAGCACAGTTCATAGGGTAGTAATGGGGGTGGGGGAAATTAACTACGATTTCCCCCACTCTTCCATTCAGATCCCAGTTTCTCCTGTCTGGGGGCAGGGAGAGAGAGAGAGAGAGAGAGAGAGAGAGAGAGAGAGAGAGAGAGAGAGAGAGAGATGGCCAGTGGGGGGGGGGATTAAAATTAGGGGTTCTCCAACTTGGTTCCCATGTGTGGATGGACTACAACTAACATCTGGGGACCAAGTTGGAGAAGCCCTGGCTTAAAAGGAAGAGTGCCGGCCTCCATGGTTCTGTGGCATTGTGTGCAGCACCCTCTTGTGAAATGTCTTTATTTGCTGCAGTTGCGTAATATTTAAATCGATTTTTTAGAGAGCCAGGTCAGCACTTTTCGCGTTAAAGATTAAACAAGATTTGCAAGAAGAAAAAGACAAAAAAGAGCAGCCTGGGAGCTGACACCCCAGGCTGGCTTGAGAACAGCCCAGACTTGTTAGTGTGATGATAATTTAAGGGAAAGGGGAAGACTAAAGAAATAATTAAAAAAAAAAAAAAAAACAGGAGGAGGAGAGGGGGAAGGAAAGGGCAGCGTTTGGGGCCAGTGACAAGTCACTGTCTTGTTAACTCTCCCCCCACGGTCCGTTTCCTGAACACTCCGCTTGTCTGCCCCCTTTCCCACTCCTCTGGACCCCAGCTTTGTCCCGCAATATTTTGATCGCAGGCAGCTGGCAGACGTTGAATGATGAAACACTTTACGAAAAGTAGTGGATTTTTGTGTAAGACTGGGGTGGGCATTAAAAACCAGAATTCAGTGGAAACCCAGATTTAATTGCCACATATGATGACCAGATGCAAAAGGAGAGGCGGCTTTTCGTCTTTCATAGTTGCACAGGATCTGGCACCATCACTTTCCCAGCACTGCAGTTAGAGAAATGCAGCAGGGGAAGTTTTTTCCTGGAATGGAATGGAAACAAGCGGACAGGAAGAGCTTTCTCTGCTAAATTTCTGTGTATCAGGGTGTTGTTAAAGGAGCATATCTTTTTTTTTTAAGCAACTTTATCATCTTTCCCTCCATAACAAGGTTGCCACATTTGTCAGAAAGCATCAAAAGTACAATTTTAAAAACCCAACTTTTTAAAAATTGGGATTGGGAAGGATTTGGTGGCTGTTTCACACATTTCCCCCTGATTGCGTTCGTTGTACACAACTGTTGTATATTAAGGCCTGCTGTGGCTTGCATTTCTTCCTGCTACTCCACATTGGAGATACTTCCTGTTGGCGAAGAAAAGCTCACACAAGACTGAGGGTGCTGCACCAGGCAAAGTTTGTTCTAAAGAGAGGTGGAACCCGACAGTGGGTGCTCCTGGAGAACGTGGGGCCCCCCTCCGTCCATATACTTCAAGGTTAAACCCAGAGGCCCACTACTACTCCCTCGAGCTCTCAAGATGGTCCAGAAGGGAGAGGAAGGCGTTTACTGAGCCACATACAGAAAGCCAACCTAGCCATTCAGCAGCACTGGGGCCAGAGAAAGGCTAAGAATTTGAGCGCGGGGTGGGGGGGTGGGGAGAGAAATGTTGACTCATTTCACCAGACAGACAAAATATTTTACTCATCAAATGGTACCTGGGCTCCTTGGAGGAAGAGCGGGATATAGAAGGTAGTGATGATGATGATGATGATGATAGTACATTACGTGTCGGGCTTTTTTTTCATTCATCAGGCATCATTTTTCACTTGTCACAGATGAGTAGGTTAGAGGATTTCCTGAGTCCTAAATATGGGGCTTTTAAACAGTGACACCATAGCTGCGAGGCCCGGAGAGAAACACCAGAAAAAATGGTAAAATTCATTAAAGCAATCTTCCTGCTTAGATAACTGAGCAGTTTATATCTAGCATGACACTTTTCCTACATCCTGGACTGGATGTCCAGTTTCTGGACTATCCAGGCCAATGCTGGATATATGGCAACAGTTCTCCATAAGCAGTTATTAAGGTGGTCACTTCTGATGCTTCTTTTACTCCTGTGCTTTTAAAAGCAGCCTGGAACACTGAAATACAGTAGCCCAATTCAGACATTATGCTGTAAGGGTGTACAGATAGCTGCACACATGTCTGGTTTTGTTTGTTTGTTTGTTTAACATATTTGTATACTGCCCAAAACGCAAGTAGCATAATGCATAGCATAAATCCTTGGAAGGATTTAGTATTGGCCCTGCCAGTGATCCATCCTGTTGATACTCTGGTGGAGAATTGAAACAGCAAACTCATCAAGACATGATTGCAACTCAGCATCCTCTCCGACCCACTTCAGAATCGGCCCCTTGGTGCATGGAAGAACTATGGGGGCTGAAGCGGCAAAGTAGAAGACTGGTGCGTAAGTGGAAAAGACTTTACTCGAATCTGGCAGATTACATTTGAAGACCTATGCTCAGGCAATACGTGCAGCAAAGAAGCAATTCTTTTCTGCCAGTATTGCACCCACAAGCTCACATCCAGTGGAGTTGTTCAGGGTTATGAGAGGGCTAGTACATGCCCCTCCTCACTGAATCAGAATTTGGAACCATCAATTACCCGCTGTGACATTTTTAATGAGTTTTTTTGTGGATAAAATATCTTGTATTCAGGCCGACTTAGACTCAGACCCCACAATTACTGCAGTGTCTGATATTGAGGTGTTCAGCAACTCCTCTTATGTTGTTAGGCTGGATCAGTTCCAGTTTGTGACTCCTGAGGATGTGGACAAGCTACTTGGAACAGTGCAGCCTACCACCTGTTCTCTTGACCCTTGTCCGACATGGCTAATACTATCTCTGGCAGGGAGGTTGTTGTAGAAGGTAGAAAACCTAAATGCTCCTCTGGGGGAGGGCAGAATGCCTCCTTGCCTTATGGAGGCAATTATCAGACCTCCTGAAGAAGCTTGGGTTGGATTCCTCAGAGTTAAGCAACTATAGGCCTATCTCCAATTGACAGACCTTGCCCAGACAAGGTCTCTCTAGACCTGGTGGTAGCATCCTAGCTCCCGACAGTCTTGGGGGAAATAGATTATTTAGACCCATTTCAAACTGGCCTTTGGTGGGCTATGGGGTGGAGACTCCCTTGGTTGGTCTGATGGATGATCTTCAATTAGGAATTGACAGAGGCAGTGTGACACTGTTGGTCCTTTTGGATCCCTTGACGGCTTTCGATACTATCAGCCATAGTATCCTTCTGGAGCATCTGAGGGAGTTGCGGGTGTGGGAGGCATTGTTTTGCAGTGGTTCCACTCCTACCTTTCGGACAGATTCCAGATAATGTCCCTTGGAGACTGTTGCTCTTCAAAATCTGTACTTTTATATGGTGTCCCCCAGGGTTCCATACTGTCTCCAATGTTATTTAATATATACATGAAACTGCTGGGAGAGATCATTAGATTTGGTGCAGGGTGTTATCAGTATGCTGATGACACCCAAATCTATTTCTCCATGTCAACATCATCAGGAGAAGGCATTACTTCCCTAAATGCCTGCCTGGAGGCGGTGATGGGCTGGATGAGGGATAACAAACTGAGACTGAATCCAGATAAGATGGTGATACTTATTGTGTGGTGTTGGAACTCGGATTTTGATCTGCCTGTTCTGAATGGGGTCACACTTCCCCAGAAGAAACAGGTAAGCAGTCTGGGGGTGCTTCTGAATCTGAACCTCTCCCTGGTGTCCCAGGTTGAGGTGGTGGCCAGAGGTGCTTTCTTTCAGCTTTGACTAATATGCTAAAAGTGTTCGTTTCTTGAGACAAATGACCTCAGAACAATGGTAAATATGTTGGTAACCTCCAGACTTGACTACTGCAATGTGCTCTATGTGGGGCTGCCTTTGTATATAGTCCGGAAACTGCAGTTAGTACAGAATGCTGCAGCCAGGTTGGTCTTCAGGTCATCTAGAAGAGACTATATTACCCCTATACTAAAAGAGCCACACTGGCTGCCAATAGGTTTCCAGGCAAAATGCAAGGTGCTGGTTATAACCTATAAAGCCCTAAACAGCTTGATTGATTTATTGATTGATTTATTGATTAAGTGCCATCAAGTCAGTGTCGACTCTTAGCGACCACATAGATAGATTCTCTCCAGGATGATCTGTCTTCCACTTGGCCTTTAAGGTCTCTTCAGTGGTGCATTCATTGCTGGTGTAATCAAGTAAGTCCATCCACCTTGCTGCTGGTTGTCCCCTCCTTCTTTCCTTCAACTTTCCCCAGCATTATGGACTTCTCAAGGGGGCTGGGTTTTCGCATAATGTGCCCGAAGTATGATAATTTGAGCCTGGCCATTTGTGCCTTGAATGAAAATTCTGGATTGATTTGTTCTGTGATCCATTTGTTTGTTTTCCTGACTGTCCATGATATCCTCAAAAGTCTTCTCCAGCACCAAAGTTCAAAAATGCTTAGATTTTGAACCTAAGTTCAAAAACCAGCTTAGGCCCTGGTATTTAAGAGAATGTCTTCTTCGCCATGAGCCCCAACAACCACTGAGATCACCCAGAGAGGTTTGTCTGCAGTTGCCACCGGCTCGTCTGGTGGCTAAACAGGAATGTGCCTTCTCAGTTGCCACCCAGAGATTCTGGAATGTGCTCCGTACTGAAATAAGAACCTCCCCAACTCTGACAACTTTTTAAAAAGTCCCTAAAGACTCATTTTTTCACCCCAAAATTGTTTTAACTGTTTTAAGATTTTTGTTTGTTTGTTGTAATTATGTTGTTGTAAACTGCCCAGAGATGGAAGTTTGGGGCAGTCTACAAATCTGAGAAACAAAACAAACAGATAAATAACACGTGAATGACCGTACCTGTGTACAGATCTGTATCTGTGTACACTGTACATTTGTTGTACAAGTGCTGAGCCCAGTGTGTGACTGGGCCTAGTGGCAGGTGCTTCTCTCCATCACTTTATCTTTATGCCAGGAAAAAAATACTTCCTTGAAACTGACCTACCTACTAGTTACTGAGCTGTGTGCAATCATTGTAGACAATTTGAATTAATTCTACCTATGGAAAGATATGAAGTGAGCATCCTGAGAGGGTTGGTCCATCTCAGACTATTGGTCTACCTAGCTCTGTATTGTCCCCAGATGTTGCTGGGCTACATCTCCCATCATCTCCTGTCACAATGGCCAAAGCCATTGTGGCAAGGGATGATAGGAGTTGTGATCCAACAACACCCGGAGACACGAGCTTGGTCTACACTGACTGTCAGCAGCTCTGCAGGGTTTCAGGCAGGGGTCTTTCCCAGGCTGACTAGAGATACGAGGGGCCGGACCTGGGAGGACCTACTGCAAGCAAAGCAGTTCCCCTACCACAGCACTGCAACCCCCTAGATTGTCTTCCGTGTTTCACATTGAAAGCTAGAGTGGAAAAGCCATCCAGATGTAGACCGGAAGCGCACTGGGATTATATCCCCCTCGGGGTTACCTTGAGAAGGCAGGCAAGAAGCAGCAGCAAGAGACCATGGCTCAAAAGGAATGGATGGTGGCAGGCTTGTCTTTCATAACCCCTGCTAACTTGGCAAAGAGGCACTTTTTAATGTGGTGATTCTCTTTATTGAGCAGGGGGAGAGTAACTGGCCCTCTCCACCCCCAGCACAGGACTTCCAGTGACTGTTGCTGGTGTGTATCTCATGTTTGTTTTTAGATTGTGAGCCCTTTGGGGACAGGGATCCATCTTATTTATTTATTTATTTATTATTTCTCTGTGTAAATCGCCCTGAGCCATTTTTGGAAGGGTGGTATAGAAATTGAATAGATAGATAGATTGATAGATAGATAGATAGATAGTGGCATGGGAGGCAGAAATTCAGCAGGGAAGCTTTCTGTATTATTATTAATTTAATTATTTAATTATATGTTATTATTAATTTAAACCCTAACCCCTGCTAACTGGGCAAAAAGGCACCTTTTAACGTGGTGATTCTCTATATTTAGCAGGGGGAGAGTAACTGGCCATATCCACCCCCAGCACAGGACCTCCAGTGAATGTTGTTGGTGTCTATCTTACGTTTCTTTTTAGATTGTGAGCCCTTTGGGGGCAGGGATCCATCTGATTTATTTGTTATTTTTCTGTGTAAACCGCCCTGAGCCATTTTTGGAAGGGCGGTATAGAAATCAAGTGAATGAATGTATATACTGCCTGACTCCAAAGGCTCTAGGTGGTTCACAAAAATAAACACAAAAAAACCCGAAATAAAACAAGCTGTTAAAACAATTTAAAACATTCACAGAATACTAAAAGCCTGGCTAAAAAATGTGTCTTCAGGGCTCTTTTAAAAGCAAGTAAAGATGTTAAACTATGAAGGTCTACAGGGAGTGCATTCTACAGCCCAGGAGCGACTTCAGAGAAGGCCTGCTCCCAAGTCACCGCCAGATGAGTTGGCGGCATCAGGAGACAGACCTCTCTTGATTGCTGGCTTTAATGTGCGGTGGGGACCATCCAGGAGAAGCTGCTCTTCCAGGTAACCCAGTCCTAAGCCGTACTTTGTATTTTGCCAGTGGAAACCTATTGGTAGCCAATGCTATATTAGTATTACTGCATCTCTGGGAACAGCTGCACTTTTAAAGGCACAGGAGTCCAACCAGACAACAAGTTTCGGTCTAGATCACAGACGTTTCATATTTTTCTCTGTCTTTACTTGCTGCTGAAGGTGTCCCTCACGCCTCTACGAGAGCTCACTTAAAGAGGCTGTTTAGATTTATCAGTCCAAAATGGGTTGTGTCCTCCTGGAAATGCGGGTTAGTCTCCTAGAACTCAAGGTCTGGCTTTGGATCTGCTTAGGTTTGCTTTGCTGCCTTTTTCCTGTCCAGACTCATTCATATCAAGAAGGTAACTGAAGCTTTTTTCTTTATGCCGAGAAAAAAATTCACCTGCTTTAATTTATCCATGTTGGACGGCTATTAAAATCTCAACAGCAGGGCCAGTTTTTACAGAAAGTGGCAGTGATGGCCCTGGAATGCTGGGATGAATCCAAAATCTGTGCTCCATGAACAGTTAGAGCTTTCTTTTGTGGAAGGAGAGTTCTGCTCATGGAAGGGGTCCTTCAGCTCTTTCCATTCACAAAGCAAAAACTTTGTGAATCCAACCTGCTGGAGGGATATTAATGAAGAACATTTCACACACAGAGCCAAACTGTAGTGATGACGGCTGGGTTAGATGGGATTAGCCAAATTAATGGTGGAGGAAAGGTCTAGTGGCGCTATTCAGCCATCATAGCAAAATGGAGCCTCCATGTTGAGAGGCAGTATACCTCTGGAACTTGGTTGCTGGTAGAGAAATAACAGTGGGGAGGCCTAAGGCCTTCACTGGGCTGTCCACTGTTTGGAGCAGGATGTGATAGACCCTTGATCTGTCCCAACTGGGCTCTTTTTGTGGGAGCAGGAATAGAGGCACTGTTTGGGGTCAGATGCTTCCCATAAAATAGTAAACATGAACAATAAGAATTAAACAGTAAGAATAAAACACGGGCATCATTCTTTGTAAAATACTTTTAACTGTATTGGTTTTTCAGAAAGTTTTTGCCAGAACCACATACCAGCATAATTCACTGATAGAACAGGAAGTCTGCATTGAAAGAAAGAAAGAAATCAAATCAATTTTAGCTCTAGTCCCAGTAGAATTTGTATAATAGGAAGTTAGTAAGGCCCAAAAGAAGCATATTTAGATGGTGGGTGGTGCCCTTGAGTGGCTTTGTATGTCACTGGCAGCAAGTGCATGCAATTTACTAATAAACGTTGATAAATATATTACTCCTTCTCCGTTCCCTTCCTTTGCAAAAAATCAGGTTCATGCTCTGGTCATCTTTTGCCTGGACCTCTGCATCCGTCTCCCCCAGGGGTGACCCAAAGTATTGCAGTGCTCAAAGTCAGGCGCCAAATGCTTTCTTGCTCCACAACCCTGGGGGGCAGGGCAGCCCCCTTTCAAAACCACCCCTTGCAAGCTTTGAACATGGCATGGGGGGCAGTGGGGGGGGGGGTTTCAGCAGCCTCCTCCTGTCCCCTTGTGCTTCTTGTGAGCATTGTAAGGATCGCAAGGAGAGGTGCTCCTCCCTCCAAAGCTTGCAAAGGCCAGATGGGTCCTGAAAGGCTACTCTGATGGCAGCAGTGTGTGTGTGTGTGGGGGGGAAGGATCTTGTTACCCTGATGCTGGTACCCCAATAACCTGAGGCAACCGCCTCACCTCATGAAGGACCGTCCCTGGTCTCCTCTGTAGTCTTTCATTAGCCCAATTCAGACATTTTGCTGTATGAGTGTTCAGATGTCTGTATGCTCATGCACATGTTTGTGTGAATGACTGCACCTGTGTTCATTTTAAAAGTGAATCTGGAACAAGGCCCTTCAAATGCGTGGTACAGATAGGAAGTGTACTTCTGTACCTGCACAAACGTCTCGTCCATAACGTCAAAATCCTCCATGGCCGCCATCACCATCTCCTCCTCTCTCTTTTCTTATATCTCAATGCATCTCTTTGTCCTTCTAGCTCCACCAGCCTCCATTACCTGAAAGTCTCCTGCTCCCTAAAAACAGTTCTGTCTTTTCCCCCTTGCACCCCTTATGCCTGGGACCACCTTCTGAGATCCTTTCATGATGCAGCCTCCCCTCATTCCTTCCTATCTCTTTTCAAATCCCACCTTTTTCATGCGGCGTTTGGCACAATCCCACATTTGTCAACATTTGTTGATGTGCTATAAATGACATCCCTTAGAACATTTTACCAAATTAGTACTGGTATGATGAACATAGCGCTAAAACATAATTCTAAAATGGGTAGTCAAAATATCCATCCAGAGTAAGAATAGTGTCTAATCTGGGAATGTTTTGACGGGTTTTCTAAAAATTCTGTTGGCCCAAACCTGGTGCACCTTCCATGGGAAGATATCCACAGAAAGGTTATCAGAGAAAGCTTTAGTAGAGATGAGTTTAAATTCCAACGGTAAAGGAACTGGAAGCAGAGTCAGGGTGGTGCACTCAGAAGATGTTCCCTAAGACCTCTAAAATCTATACCTACACCTTGAAGCAAAGGTTCTCAATCCTGGGTCTCCAGATGTTATTGGACTACAACTCCCATCACCCCCAGCTACAACAGGATGAAAGGTGTTGTCACCCAACGACATCTGG
Source organism: Hemicordylus capensis (assembly GCF_027244095.1). Lineage (NCBI taxonomy): Eukaryota > Metazoa > Chordata > Lepidosauria > Squamata > Cordylidae > Hemicordylus > Hemicordylus capensis. Next base: position 7,859,650 of record NC_069660.1, read on the forward strand.
GGACCAGTGTTCCCTCTAAGAGGGATTCCCAGATGTTGTTGACTACAACTCCCAGAATCCCCAGCTGCAATGGCTTTTGCTTGGGGATTCTGGGAGTTGTAGTTAACAACATCTGGGAATCCCTCTTAGAGGGAACACTGCTGGGGACCCAAGATGAGAACCCCTGTGCTTTGAATGAAGTCAGAAACTACCTGGCAACTACTGCAGCTGCTGTGGTAAGCCCTGGGCAATAGCTGGGAAGCTCCATTTTGGCCAATATGTAGTTTACATTTTTGGTGATAGTGAAACTTCTGGAAATGTCACATGGATGTGTTAAAAAAAAAAGGCTCCATGTATTCTAGAGCAGGGGTTCCCAACTGGTGGTACTCCAGATGTTGCTAAACTACAACTCCCAGTATCCCCAGCTACAATTTATTGTACAAGAAGAACAAGAAGAAATGAGGGCTCCTACTACAACAGTCACTCATGCCTTTGTTACTTCTTGTTTGGGTTACTGTAATGCGCTTCAAATCCCTGCTGGTACTATATCAGGCAGCAGCGATATAGGAAGATGCTGAAAGGCATCATCTCATACTGCGCAGGAGGCGGCAATGGTCAACCCCTCCTGTATTCTACCAAAGACAACCACAGGGCTCTGTGGGTGCCAGGAGTCGAAATCGACTTAACGGCACATGTTACCTTTAATGCGCTCTACCTAGGGTTGCCTTTGAAAATGATTCAGAAGTTTCGACTAGTCCAGAATACAGTGGCCCGCCTCCTCGTGGGTGGCCGTAGATTTGATAGTGTCACACCTCTTTTACGGTCGCTGCACTGGTCGCCTGTTCACTTCCGGGTCCAATTCAAAGTGCTGGTTCTCACCTACAAAACCCTTATGGGCTTAGCACCTGTATATCTCCGGGATCGCCTCTCTCGGCCAGTTGTATCCTGTCCTGTGAGGTCTTCTCAGCTGGCTCTCGTTAGTGTCCCGGGCCCTGGGGTAGTGTGTGGTGGTGGTGCGTAGTGCCTGGGCCTGTAGGAGGGCCTTCTCTGTGGCCAACCCTCTTCTTTGGAACACTCTTCCCTCCCCCCCCCGATTCATTCAACCCCCTCCTGGCTGCTTTTAAGGCCCTCTATAAGACCCACCTGTTTCGCCAGGTGTTTGCCCTTTAATTAATTATTAGTTGTTAATATGAATTGTTATTGGTATTTTTGTGGTTCACCACCTAGAGTCTTTGGAGGAGGCGGTATAGGAGAAACTACCAAAGGACTAAATCCTAACTACCAAACCCCAACGAGGCATGAGTAGCACCTCTGAGCATGGAGGAGGCCCATTCCTGCAGCTCTGTCAGTCCCTTTCCATGTGAGCTGGGGGTGCCATGGAGCCAGCAGGCACTTCTCCCAGCGTGCTCTCCTCCTGTCCTTCCAAAGGCCTTGGTCACAGCAAGAGAACATCACGACCCCCAGCAACAATATTAAAGAGTCGTCGATATTCAGCAGTAATTTTTAAATTATATTTTCAAAAGCTTTTAAAATGTTTTGTATTGCCTTTTAAAAAATGTCATTCTAATTTGTTCATTGTCTTTTACTAATTAATGGATTTAATATAGCACCCAGTCCTTAATTAATTAATTAATTAATTAATTTTAGATTTTAATTAATTAATTAATTAATTAATTAATAGATTTAATATAGCACCCAGTCCACACGACTCAGGGCGGTGTACAAACAAGAACAGCATCTGAGATTTGAAAAACAAACAAACAAAAATTAAAGGGCAAACGCCTCCTGGCGGAAAAGAAATGTCTTCAATAAAGTTTTAAAGGCTGAAAGGGATAAGGCAGACTGAATCTGATCGTGGGGGGGGGGTATTGTGAGGGGGCAGCAACAGAGAAAGCCCTTCCGTGGGTCCTAGTACTATGGACCTCTCTGAGACCAGGGACCGAAAGAAGGGCAACCTGAGAAGTTCTCACAGGACAGGACAGGACTGGCCAGGAGAGGCAGTCCTGAAGGTAAACAGGCGGTAAGCCCTGAAGGGTTTTAAAGGTGAGAACCAGCACTTTTATGTGTTTCTATTGGATGCTTTTTAATGTTGGGTTGTTGTGAGCTGCCCAGAAAACAACTTGTTATGGGGCAGTTAACAAAGTTTTTTTCAAATTAATTATTATTATTCTGATCTACTCTGCATTACAATAATCAAACTGGGAAATTACAAAGGCAGTTATGAAAATGGCTGCAAATCAATTAGCTAGGAAAAGTGGTCACTGGCACACCAGCTGAAACGTGATTTCCAAAAGCACTCTTAAGAGTAAATTCTGGACATCCACATTCCTGCAGCACCCTCTGTTTGCAAACTGGAGCCTTAGGGCGTAATGTAATCCCTTCCAGAACAGGCAATCCTCTTTCATGAGGATTCAAAGGTTTCCTCCATCATCTATATACGTCCGTCTGGACTGAGTTTGAACTGATTCACCTGGGTGCTTTCCAGACTAGACCCTACAACGGGGTCAAGACGAATCTCGGAAGTGTGCTTCCACACCGCAGTCCCTATGTGGACAGCAGGGTACCATTCACATTTCCAATGCCTTGTTTCAAATTTAATCACTGCAATACAGAGCTAGGACGTCATATATCCAGCGTGGAAAAGTTGCTGGTTTTTCAGGTTGTTAGTTGCTGCAAGACTGTTGCCCCTGCTGTTGACGTTTCAAATGTGACTTGATGAGCAGCTCGTCTGGAAAGCACCCTGCATTAAACTGGCAACTGTCTCCAGACACCTGTCCTGGGAATCCCTGCTGTATCAGGCCACATTGTGAAGTGGAGGAAATGTTCTGTGCTGGGAGTATATAGTCCCCCTCGATGGCATTCTATAGCTGGCATTGCTGATGGGCATAGCTGGACAAACGCTGGGATCTGGGGTTCAAAGGGGAGGTTAGCAATGAGGGCAGCAGTGGTGGTGGGGGGAGCATCTGGAGATAAGCCATTCCCTTGACTTGGGTGCTTCTCCATCTTTGCTGATCAAGGGGGTGTGAGCAGAAGGTCTGTTTATCTTTTTTAAAGGAGTCTAAAAAAAAGCCTCCCCACAGTAATGTCAGGCTGAGGTTCCTTTAGTCAAGGGTCCCCATGATTTTGGAGCAGAGTCCTTAGCATTCCATACCAGAGATGAAGGCAGCAGCAACAGACTCCTTTACCTGAATGGTGGTAGGTAGCTTAATTCTGCTCCTGGTAAGGTACTGACATGGGCCCTTCAGAATCATTCAGTCAAAGGTCCCTCAGGAACTGGGGGAATGGGGAGGAGTTGCTGAAACAAGAAAAGCCATCGGCTCTGGGCTCAGTGAAGGAATTGGTCTATCGTACTTAGATAAAAGTTATTAATTATTAACCCACTTGTTCATGAAAGAACTGCAGCCTGCAGCCAGAACATGCTGTTACCAATGCTGTGCGTTGCACTTTTAAAAAGAGACATGCAAAGTGCTTTACAATCTTCTTCACAACAGGCCTGTGAATGAGGTCAGTATTGTTGACTACCAGGTCCAAATCCTGATAGGGCTCCTATACCTTTGAGGGTATGTTGGGTGCATGAACACAGGCAGGAGAGAAGCCATTAAGGACGCTCTGTTCTCCCCTTACATGCCAGTAATTCTGGAGCCTTTGGGCAAAACACCACTGTCTTATGAGGGCTAGCAAATTGGTTTATTTATTTTTTTTAAAGAAAGAAATCTTATTAAGGCTATCAGCTGGGTGGTATCCAGCTGATAGCCTGGAAAGATGTTGCGTGGGATCCAAAGTAAATTAGTCATGACTAAGCACCACTGAAATCAATGAGACAACTTAGTCAAGGCTAACTTTAGTCCCATTAATTTAAGTAAGACTTAATCCTCACAACTAAACTTGCTTTGGATATAACTCAATACCTTCTGGTTAATGGTTTGACTTGAATGAATTAATTGAATGGCTGGGGCAGGGGGGCACCTTGAGGAATTAATTACTGGACACCAAGTTCAACAACTTGAGAATCTCAGCTTCCATTTTTATGAAACAACAACAACAAAAATCCAGCTCTTTTGTTACTCTGAATGTAAGTTTGAAGGTGCCTTCGTTCAAAAGCCACCTTTTGGAACCAGCGTGGTGTAGTGGTTAGAGTGCTGGACTAGGACCAGGGAGACCCGAGTTCAAATCCCCATTCAGCCATGATACTAGCTGGGTGACTCTGGGCCAGCCACTTCTCTCTCAGCCTAACCTACTTCACAGGGTTGTTGTGAGGAGGAACTGGAGTATGTAGTACACCGCTCTGGGCTCCTTGGAGGAAGAGTGGGATATAAATGTAAAAATAAAAAATAAAATAAAAAAGCGTCTAACAGGTTTGCCCGCCTCTGAAGGCACATTTCCCCCCCAACCATAACAGATGGCTTTTGTACAAGAAATGTATGTCTTTAATAAGCAAGTGGTAAGCACTGAGGTTATAGGACACTCTCTGGCTCCCAAATGCCATAGTACGGGGGTTCTCAATCTTGGGTGCCCAGATGTTGTTGGCCTACATCTCCCATGGCCAAGGTCATGGCAGCTGGGAATAATGAAAGTCCAACATCTGGGCACCCAAGGTTGAGAACCGCTGCCGTAGTACTTTGGATTTATATCGTGTAGTTGAAATATGTGTGCCACTTGGCCATCCTGAGTGCCAGCAGGACTTGGATCAGGCCTGCAGACTCAACAGATAAGATGGCTGGGCTGATTCCTCAGTTGCATAATAAAAGAAAATGGAGGAAGGGAGCTGCCATTTGATTGACTGAGGGAGGAGAGCTGGTTTTGTGGTAGCAAACATGCATTGTTGGTTTACATTTGAATGGGAGACTACATGTGAGCACTGTATATTCTGCTCGGGAGATGGGGCCGCTCCGGGATGAGCATCTACATGCTTGCATGAAGAAGGTTCCAAGTTCCTTCCCTGGCATCAATAAGGTAGGGCTGAGAGAGACTCCTGCCTGTAACCTTGGAGAAGCTGCTGCCAGTCTGTGAGGACAATACTGAGCTAGATGGACCAAGGGTCTGGCTCGGTAGAAGGCAGCTTCCTATGTTCCTGTGCTGCTATGGGACAATCTCCCTTGGATTTGCGCATTTTGAAGATGATATCAGTCCTGATTTCATTCATCCACAGATGATGCAGTTACTATAGACAGTACAGACACATTTCTCCTTTCCCAGGCAGGATGCCTCCCTCTGTTGTAATCCAATGGTGCAGGGGCCTTTGGACCTTCTCGGCCCTTTACAGGATGGCAAATGACTTCGCCTTTGTTTGTTTTGAAAACAAAGGAGAATAATCACAACCCAGAAATGCATGAGGAGTAAGAATGGCTTTGCGCTTTGACGAGCGGGCTGGCACAAGTCACTGTTATCAACAGAACAGAACATGTGTTTGATGTGTGTTTAAACACCCTGCTTCTGGCCAGTACCTCTAGGGATTTCCTCCACCTTCCCAAGAATCCCCAAGCCACCCTGATGTTCAACATTCTCTGGAGGCCAAATCTGACCCAAGCTGTAAGCCATATGCAAGTCTCTCTCCTCTTCTTCTTTTCAGGTGACTTTCCAGTTACGCACCTGAACAAGTATCACAGCTTATTACCAGTGGCAGGTCATCCAAACAAGCCAGCTGGGCGCCAAAGGAGACTGCCCAGCTTCCTCCAATCTCTCTCCTGAACTGCCTGCTGACGGGTCATTTGTCAGGCAGAGCTGCACGGTTAACCAAATGGCCAGCCTGCAGGAGAGAAGGCACAACCCCAGCTGCCGCCAGGAAGCAGAGGCAGCTGCACCTCCTTTGGTGGCCCCAGCTTGTTAGGACGAGCCACTGCTGGTGGTTACATGAAAATTAGGCCACCGTGGTGTTAAGATGGTGGAATGTTGTCATCTTGCCAGTTGTCAACTGAGTGTGAAATCAAGCGTTTTCTGCAGTGGTCATGCCTGTGTGCCTCCAGACAGTCAGATGATCTCTGCAAAGCTGTGCCAGAAACCAGTAACAGAAACTGTCCAGCTTCCATGTCATTGCTTGTGTCCTGCTGCAGATCTTTGATAGATGGCGAAACAGTCAAACACGGAGTCAATTCATTCCACTGGGATGCACGGCAGTGTCCATACCATGGGGAGAAAGCTCTGGCCTTCTCCCAGGAGTGAAGAAAGAACACTCCTCTCCATCTACCGTCACAGAGTCCACAGGAACTGTGGTGGCTCTCACTTCTCACCTGACTCCAGGGGCACAGCTATAATTGAGCGAAAGGGTTCAAAGAACACGGCCTCCCCAGCTCCTGAGGGCCCTCCAGGGTCCTCCCTCCCTATATTCTTCATTATCTCCCTCACTCTGGGGGGCCGCCAGAGAGAGGGATGAACACAGGCCCCTTCTCCCCTAGATACGCCCCTGCCTGACCCTCTAGAGAGGATTTGCCACGTTTACACAGGAACCTGCACTCTACTGAGTCAGACTCTGGGTCCGTCGGGCTCAGAGCTGTCTACACTGACTGGCAGTGGATCTCTAAGGTTTCAGGCTGGAGACTTTCCCAGCCTTCTCTGGGGAAACTGCCAGGGATTGAACCTGGGACCATCTTCATGCCAAGCAGGTGCTCTTTTCCTGAGCTATATGGCCTCCATGGTTTGTTCACCACCACCAACAAATATTTGTATACTGCTTTTCAACAAAAGTTTCCAAAGCGGTTTACGTAGAGAAATAATTAACAAACAAACAAACAAACAAACAAGATGGCTCCCTGTCCCCAAAGGGCTCACAATCTAAAAACACAAAGCAACAATCTAAAAAGCACAAAGCTCACAATCTAATAACACAAAGCAAAGTGGTGCAGGAGTCAGGGCAGTGGATCACTTGAGCATTTGTGCCGTCTCCCTTTCTCTGTTATAGGATGGTCTACAGTTCCACCCATGAAAGTTTTTTTAACGTTGTCTTTATACCTTTCAAAGGAAAAGCAGACCGCCTAATTGCATGATGAGCTTCTCAAGTCTCCTAGGAGCTAATAGAGTCCATTGCAATACCAGTTGCAGGGGAGCAACAGTAGGAGAGAGGGTATGCCTTCACCTCTTGCCTGTGGGCTTCCCAGAGGCATCTGGTGGGCCACTGTAGGAAACAGGATGCTGGATTAGACAGGCCTTGGGCCTGATCCACCAAGCCTCCTCTTCTTGTGTTATCTATTGATAAATGACAATGCTCACCAGTTTTTTAGACCAGGGGGTTTCAAACTTGGGTCCCCAGCTGTTGTTGGACTACAACTCCCATTACCCCCAGCCTCCATGGCCAAAGGCGGCTGGGGATGATGGGAGCTGTAGTCCAGCAACAGCTAGGGGCCCAAGGTTGAGACCACCTGTGTTAAGACACATTTCCACACAAACTAGTATTGCTTTGAGCCATGTGCTCCTTGACCTCAAGGGAAGCTATTTGGGAAAGAGGCATTCTGGGGGTATCTGATTTGGGTAAACCCCACTGAAAGTGAGTCAGATATTTCATGTTTCAGGGCACTACTTTCAATGAAGTGTCTTCTGGCAGAAATCAGAGCTCTTTATTTATAGACTAAACACCCACCAGTTGCATAATGAGGCTCACATTTCTGCTGAAATCTCAGAAGAGGACAGAATCCTCTCATGCTGCACCTGCAGCAGCATTAGCTGCATTGGTTACCAGTGGATTTCTGGGCATGATTCAAGCCTCTTTTTTGGATATTTAACATGCCCCCCCCCCCCGCACACACACCATAGATACCCAAAGGACCTCCTTCTGACCCTCCTATAAGATTATTTAGGGAGGTTTGCTTGCACATCCTGTCACCTGCTGAAGCTGGATTGGTCGTGGCATGTGATAGCCTTTATGATAGCCTTCTCTTTATGATAGCCTTCTCCTTGGAACTTCCAGCCACTTGAACTTCAGGTGACACCTTGCCTCACCACCTTAGGCCTGGTCGGAAACTGTGCTTTTATTTCAGCAGGCTTCCCTATTGTTTCCTGAGCCTTGTACTTTTTGTGGATTTTCTCTCTCAGCTCTGTGATGTTTTAAAGTTGCTGTGGTTTTCCTATTAGCAGTCTTGAGTTCGACTGGAAGGGGGGAAAAGGCAGGGCATGCATTTTATCATACATTTGTTTAATGTACATAACAAGTTCCAGTCAGAGAAGTATGCTTTTCTTGCAGTACAATTCTCCTTAGCATATTTACTGAGCAGTGAGTCCTATTAAGTTCAGTGGGATGTACTTATTAGTCAGTACTGTATGTATAGGATTGCATATTTTGGGTTGGCAGTTTTTGAATATTTAAAATGAACCAAATGAAGAAAGGACAATTGGTCCATGATATCTACAGAGCAAAGGTATCTAGTATCGGTCAGGAAATTTAGGACTGACACATAAGGAAGTATGTTTTCACACAGTGCATAATTAATCGATGGCATTCTCTGCCACAGGATGTGGTGACGGCCACCAACTTGGGTGGCTTTAAGAGGGGCTTAGACAAATTCATAGAGGACAGGTCAATCAATGGCTACTAGTCCTGAGGGCTATAGGCTGCCTCTGAATACCAGTTGCAGGGGAGCAAGAGCAGGAGAGAAGGCAAGCCTTCACCCCACTGCCTGTGGGCTTCCCAAAGGCATCTGGTGGGCCACTGTGGGAAACAGGATGCTGGTCTAGATAGGCTTAGGAACATAGGAAGCTGCCATATACTGAGTCAGACCATTGGTCTATCTAGCTCAGACTGGCAGCAGCTTCTCCAAGGCTGCGGGCAGGAATCTCTCTCAGCCCTATCTTGGAGATGCTGCCAGGCAGGGAACTTGGAACCTTCTGCTCTTCCCAAGGTGGCTCCATCCCCTGAGAGGAATATCTTAGAGTGCTCACACATGTAGTCTCCTTATCACATGCAACCAGAGCAGACCCTGCTTAGCTAAGGGGACAAGTCCTGCTTACTACCACAAGACCAGCTCTCCTTGATCCAGCAAGGCTCTTCTCATGATCTTGAGACAGGAGAGGAAACAATCCTAATGTATGGAAGCTAGATATTATTACATGGTTATCATTAAGCATTCATTTCATCCTAATCTCTACTCAGAGAATGTACTACTACCACTGAGTATTTACATATCGCTTTTCAACAAAAGTTCTCAAAGCAGTTTACACAGAGAAATAGCAAATAAATAAGACCGTTTCCTGTCCCCAAATGGCTCACAGCCCCCCCCCCAAAAAAACACAAGGTAGACACCAGCAACAGCCATAGGAGGGATGCTGTGCTGGGGCTGAATAGGGCTAGTTGCTTTCCTCCTGCTAAAAACAAGAGTATTGCCACTTGAAAAGGTGCCTCTTTGCTCTTACAGCCCATGTAAAAGGGACGAGAAAACATCAAAAAGGGTTTTCTAACTATTCAAATAATGAAGCAATTATAGGGAGGCCAACTTTCCTTTCCTTGCAGATTTCTCCCCAAAAAGCTGTTCCGTGGCCTCGTGCCAGGAATGACATGGGCCAATAGTAGCCACCCATTTTGCCAGGTCAGTGCAGCACATGTGATCTTTTGCACAGTGTTTTACTCTTTCAATTCACTTGCTTCACTGTCTATCACTCTGCTTTTGCTGTGAGATGTTCTGGGGCTTTTTGAAAAACGTATCTTTAAAAACGGATGAATTAATTAGAAACTGACCAGCTGCAAAGGAAGTCAGGGCTCCTGTGCCACTTTACTGCACACAACAACAACAACAGTCCACATGTCAGCAATGTCACTCTTCCTGGTGGGATTTTGTCAGGGTGACATTATCCTTCACAAGTTTGCTCAGAAATAAATCCCCCAGAGTCTAAGCCAGAGTGACTCCCAAGTTAGTGCATGTAGGGCTGCCTACTGAAGTGGAGAGCAAGGCAGCAGCACAGCATCAGAGAGGCAGGCAGGATTCTATGCCACAGCCAAGAGGGTCCACAAGCCCTCCTGTTCCTGTTCAGATGAAAGGTGCCATGGCAGTTTAGCAAATATGGTTTAGAGGCCCAGGGGGCTCAATCTCTAGCAGCCCTACTTGCTCTGCCTGCCCCTGCCAGATGAGGTGAGGTGGATGGCTGTTAGGGAGAGGGCCTTTTCGGTGGTTGCACCTCGTTTATGGAATAGCCTCCCCAGTGAGGTCCGCCTGGCTTCATCACTTTGTTCTCTTAGATGCCAGGTAAAGACCTTTTTGTTCACTCAGGCCTTTTAAATTTTGATTTTTAACTGATTTAAAAAGTTTTTAAATTGCTTTTTTAATATGATACGTGTTTTTATTTCATGTTTTAATGCTGTGTTGCGAGCCACCCAGAGAACAATTTCTTACGGGGTGGCTAATAAATAAAGTTTATTATTCGTTGAAAGAATCTCTGGTACTAAGGGAAGGAAGTTATTTGCTCTGACTGGCAGCATCCACTTTCCACAAAGTGACTGCTGCCAGTCAGAGCAGACAACCCTGGCTCAGATGGACCAATGGCTCGGTATAAGGCAGCTTTGTGTGTTCAGGGGTGTGCTGTGCCTCCTGCATCTCAGAAACAGAACAGCCGTGTCAGAGGTACTCCAGTCCATTACTAAGGAGCCATCCTCCACGTTTCCGGTTTTTTTTAGCACCCTTACTCGGCACCGGAGTGAGGCGGCTCATGCCTAGGCACTTCAGGTCCATGGCCTATGTCTCAACCTGTATCGCTCCAGAATGCAGGTTGTCATGACTGAATGCTCTTCTATACAAGAAGCAAAAAAAAGTAGCAGTCCCAGCACACCCTAGAAAACAAACATGTTAGGGAGAAGAGTTGAGCCTAGACGTCTCCCCCTGACACGCTACTCTTCCACGTGCAAGGATTTTTTTTGGGGGGGGGATCTTTGTGCGGAGGGAGCAGTCAGGCATGGCAACCTCTCCGCCTGCCTGTGCCTAGTGAAGTGATACAGGTCGACCACCTCCGTGAGCATTAGGCCAAGGCAGGAGACAAGGCCGGAAAGGGAAGAGAAGGCTGCGGCCACCGTACAGACAAAGACCCCTCAAAAGTCTCAAGCCAGATCGCGTCTCCAAGCAGGACTTCTTCGTCCGACTCCTAGGTCGTCCCGCGTCTCCAAGCAGGACGTCGATTGCGGACAAGACAAGCGACTGCCGGCGGCTCACGGCATCGAAGATGGCCGCTGAAGCGAGCGGCAAAAGGCCGGCTTCCCCCTCCCCAAGGCTGGAGCCTGAGACCTCCCTTCTCTGGCTCCGGCACGTCTTTAAATAATAATGAAAAAAACACCCGCCCGCCTCTTCTTGGACGCGCTTGCCAGAAGACGGAGGAGGAGAAGGAGGCGTGTCAGAAGGCGACCGACTCCTCCCCCCCGCTTTTCTTTTTGTAACTGGCAACGCCGATTGGCCAATCAGAGCGCGAGCCGGCAAGGGGCAGCATTCCATTTCGGAATGTTGATACAGCGAGCGGGCCAATGGCGTGTCGCGAAGGTGGGGGAGCGGAGAGAATGTATCTTTTGCCTTTTTTTTTTTTAAACCCGGCTCGCTCTTGCACGAGCTCCGAGAGGGGCGGGGGAACGAAGCGCCGCCGCTGTTGCCAGCGCGGGCAGGCGGCAGGGAAGGGGGGCGTGGTCGGGGGGGAGCCGCTTGCTGGAGGGAAAGTCTCGGAGGCAGCGCGGGGGGCTCGCCCTGCACGGCTTTTCCCACCCCCGGGAAAGGGGGCCTGCTGCACGCCCCCCCCGCAAGCCCCGGTCATGGACCCCAAGCCGCGTCTTTTCAAACGTTCGGCCTCCCCCGGCGGCGGCAGGATCTGCTCCCCTCCGCCTGGCTTGACGTCAGCGGGATCCTGCTGCTGCCCTGACAGCAGCCCCCAGGCAGCCGGCTTGTATTGTGGGGTGGTCTCCGCCTGCAAGCCGCCGTCCTCCACCGCCCCCGCGGGCAGCAACGCCGTTTACACGGTGCTGGTGGAAGACGCGTCGCTCCGGAGGAGAACCCGGCGCAGGAGCTGCGAGGACGGCGCCGGCAGCAAAGGCAGGCTCCAGCTTTTACAGAAGGTAAGAAAATAATCGAGGAGGAGAGTTGGGGGGTGGCTTTCCACTTGGCGCCCCCCTCCCCCCCGCTCCAGCTGCACGCCGGGCCTTTGCCTTGCTGTCGGAGCTGCCACAGGCTTCGAGCGGGTGGGTGTGTCCTCCATGGCCTACAGCGGCAGCGACTTCGCGGGAGGGGGGGCGTCCTCGGCGGGGGGGGCGGCGGAGAGAGAAAGAGGCGCTGACACCTAGCTAAGTTGTCAGGGCGGGGAGGGGGAGGCTGGAGCAGCCTCTCGGGAGCATCGGACGCCTTTCTCGGACTTCCATTGGGGGGCGGGGAGGAAGTGGGTTTCCTGCGGTGGTGCACGCGGGGAGGGCAAGGGAGCCGCAGAGGAAGGCGGCGGGGGTGGTGTGTTAATGTGTTGTGTTGTAGAGAGAGCACCTAGGAGGGGGGAGGCTGCCTTGCGGGGGTGGGCTCTGTATTGGCAAGGGGAGGCGCTGGTGTTGGAAGGGGAGCACCCATATATGGCACCCTCGAAGGTGGGGCAGAGGAGTTGTATGGAGAGAGGGCTGGAGGGTCGTGTACGGAGCGCGGAAGAAGGGCCACGGCTGCAGGCCGAAATCCGACGGGTGAAGCACTTCTGCAGGAGTCCTCTTGCAGTGGAGGGAGGAGGGCACGCGCAGACGAGATCTGGTTTGGCAGAGGGGAAAGTGGAGTAGAGCCGACCCTAGGTGCGTCCTCCTACTCCGAAGTAGAAGCTCAGTAGGGCCTTCCTCCCAAGTAGTCCTAGCATTGCGGCATAAGCGCCCCTGGGTGGTTCCGCAGAAGCCCCCGGAGCAAAACAGCCGTGACAGTTTCCGAGTCTCTGCCCCGCTGCGCTTGCAAAGAGCGTGAGCGAAAGAAATCGCCGGCTGCAGCCGCCCTCGCCTTTGCAGCCTCGGCTCGCGCGGACACCCTGCGAGGGCCTGAACTTGCCGGCTTGCGCAAAAAAAAAAAGCCAGAGCCGCGGCTTCTCTGGTGCGGGGGTGGGGTTTTTAAAAAAAGTTTCTTCGTTCCTCTCGCTGGTGAAAAGATGGCGCCGCTCTCGGCGTCTGCTTTTGCTGCGCCGCGAAGTTGGCTGCTGCTTCTTTTAGAGGAGATTAGTGTGGCGCGGCTCACAAGTGAGCCATAACCGCCATGAATTGCATACAGTTCTGGGACTGTTGTCCAGAACCTTTTCTAGAAGCGGGAGTCTCAGAAGAAAATCCCCAGGAGACAAAAAGCCTGGTCCCAGCCTTCGCGGTTGCCAAAAACTGCACACGGGTCGCCATTTCCCGAAGACCCAAGGCAAGCGCCGCCGGGCCTCGAGAAACTTGACTCTTTGCCGAACACCGTGTTCTCCACAACCCCATCATACGTGGCCTGCTGTTTCCAGGAGACCCCATCTAGCACAGAGTGCCCGGTCCACTTTTCCGAGCAGATAAAGTTTTTCGGGTAGGGCACAATGGCCAGAGAGAAGGCGTCTCAAAATAGAGAGAGAGAGAGAGAGAGACTCTCTTGGCGTGGTGCAAAGTTTTGATCGAGGGGAGGGGATTAAGTGGGGCTGGGCCTTGGAGCCGAGCCGCCCCTGGCCGGAGTCCATCCCCGCCCAATCCGATCTCCACCCCTGCAGGTCGGGGCGTGAGGGGCTGGAAGGGACGGACCATCCATCATTCCCCCAACAGGACGCTGGAGACCCCCACGGCCCTGGGTGGGGGGAGGTTCTGCCTGTCGGGGGGCGGGGTCTGCCTAGGCTTATGGGCGTGAGCCGCGCTTCGCCTTTGGAGATCACAGCGGGGAGTGGGGGGCTGACACGTGCTCAGTGCCGGGCGGGTGGGGGGGGGAGAGAGAATCCAGGGGGCGGAGCACAGGAGTGGGTTTGGTAGACGGAGCCTGCCTGACGGGCTGGTGCTGAGTGGGAGGCAGCTGCTGCAGGAGAGTTGCAAGGAAGTTTCAGACGGCTGAGCCTCTGCGAACTTCCAGTCGTGGGGTAGCCCGGGTGGCCTTCTTTCTGTGCTCGATTGGAGTCAGAGCGCAACAGACTCCCACCCTCCAAAAGGGAGGCTTCAGCTGAAGCCACCGGGAGTCTTCAGACTGATGGGATTTGTAGTCCAGCAACCCCTGGGGACCCAAGCTTGAGAATCTCTGCATTAAATATAGTGAGGGCTCTCCTACTCGCTCTGCTCTCACAACATCCCTTCTCCTTGAAGCTGGGGCAGGGCTTTTTAAAAGGGAAACTCAGTACTGCTTGCTGGTCTTGTGGTAGCCACCATGACTTGTCGGCCCTAGTTGCTGCTGCCAGTCTGTGCAGACATTGCTGAGCTAGAGAGACCAATGGTCTGACTCAGTATATGGCAGCTTCCCATGTACTAAAGTAAACTTGTTGTGCCGTTGAGTCGGTGTCGACTCTTGGTGCCCACAGAGCCCTGTGGCTTTTCTTTGGCAGAATACAAGAGGGGTTGACCATTGCCTCCTCCCGCGCAATCTGAGATGATGCCTTTCAGCATCTTTCTATATCGCTATATAGGTGTGGGGAACATCCCAGCAGGGATTCAAGCCGACAACTTCTGGCTTGCTATTCAAGTCATTTCCCTGCTGTGCCATTAGGTGCCTACTACTACTATGAAATTGTGGCGGGGGGGTGATGGGAGGTGCAATTCAGCAACAGCTGGACAGCCAAGGTTGCTTATCCCTGAACTGGGGGGAGGGTGTTTTCTCTCTCCAAGGCACGATCTGCAGGCACAATCTTTGGGACACAAACTGGGAATTGCTGTCCTGGGGGGAGATCTGCTTCACCTTTGGTTTGTTTAAAAGAGGAGGTAGAAGGGCTTATGCAGGCTAGGAAACCATGCTGTTCGGAGGGCTTTATAATAGCAAAACAGAACATAAATGGAAATACTTTGGATGTCCACCATATTCACCCTGCATACATTTCTCACTCCCAGAGAGTGAGAAAATTCACATGATCCAAAGACTCATCACGTTAAGCCTCTGATTAAGAGATGGGCTTTAAATGTGAAGTGTTTTTTTGGGACTGTGGCATGCAGGGGTGGTTTAAGAGAGAGGAAAATCCCCAAACACCTCTCTCCCCTGTGCCTTTAGCCTGTTGAAAAATCGACCACCCAAAGCTGCTGCACGTCCCCGTTTTGGAGGGAAATAGCCTTTTTTGGGTGGGGGTGGGGGGAGCTTTAACTCCCCCGATGGTCCTGATTCAGATCCTGGTGGCTGCTCTGTAACACAGAAGAGCCGTTTCCTGTTAGATTCCTGTTTTAAACTCCTCTCTTAATGGCAAATTTAACAGCTGAATATATATAATGTGGTTTGGCCCTTTCTCTCTCCTGTTGCTCAGGGGATGGGAAATGGCAAAGTGAGACTGGCAAATCTGAGGGAAGGAAGGGGCCAGCTGAGAATCAAAGATGGATGGAGTAGAGCAGGGGTAGTCAATCTCGGTTCCCCAGCTGCTGTTGGACTACAACTCTCATCATCCCTGGCCACAGCATGACTGTGGGTGATGGGATTTGTAGTCCTGGGTTAGAGGGATGTGAGTAGGCCATGGAAGTACCATTGGGCCTCAGGGCCAGGGTGTATGCCTGGGTGTCTAATAGGCTGTGGCTTTTGAGATTGATCAGGTCTTAGTATCTTTGGAAATGATGCAAGACTTTTCTGTTTGGATCAGGGTTTTGTGCTGGAAAATAAGCAAGTTTTAGGAGTACATTTTGATGCTCTTATTGTGGTACTCTATTGTGCAATAACACATTTTTTAAGAGAAAGGGCGTTAACCTTCCCTGAGCCCTCATGGTTAGCTTGAGTTACATATTAAAAGCAATGAACAGTGAATGCCTATTGAAATTTCATAGTTTCCTTCCTAAAGGCTATTGGAACACATTCAATTTCAGAAGAACCATTCAAAGGAATGGGACCCAGCGTGATTTTGCTGGTTTCACATTAGTTTCTAGGGACTGTCCACAAATGGGCAAACAAAAGACCATCTCAAAATAAGAAGCATGAGCAGTGGATTTCAATAGCCATTAGCTGTTATTTTCACGAGTCCTGTTGAGCACTTGGGATTTACTTCTGAGTAGGCCCCTGTCTCCAGGATTAACTGAAATGGACTATTTAAATTTAATTTTAAAGGATTGTAAAGAGGAGAATTTACTGAATGCTGCTAAGTTTTGTTATGTTTGTGGTGTTATTCGGAATGAAGTTGTTAGTTCTAAATGATTTTATTTCAGTAATTCTGGCCATTGGCTGTACTAATAAAGACTGAGACTGAGTAGTACACCAGTGTGATTTTCTTAATCTGATGATTGGGCAGCTGAGTTTTGTGTGTGTTTATTTCTAAGTGTATGTGTCGCTTTTGAAACCGAAAAGGATTGAACCCTCAAAGTGGGATGCAGGAAAAATAAATCACCACAGTTCAGCACAAGGTCTTGTGCAGCACAGAACACAGCCAAAAGTTTCAGACAGTGCTGCTTTTGGGGGCTGGGGGCTGGTGGAGGAGGGGAAGGGAGCCAGGGGTAACCATAGGCAGGACTAATAGCAGGCAGGCCAAAGTCCAACCCTAAGTTAAAAAGAAATAAATCAGCAGCCCATGGTTTTCTCCATCTGTGAAGTTGTTTACTTGTCTCAACCAAAATCTCCATCATTCACACCAGCACTTGGCAGCTGGATATTTAGTGCTAATTTAGTGCTAAATTCCCCCCCCCCAGTTGGCTGTGAGTAAAGGAATCCTGCCCTCTAGTGTGGTTCATGGTGGGTGTCAGTGTGGAAAGTAGCAACCCCCCCCCCCAGTTCCCCTGCCTCTCCTTCCCCTCAGTAGCTCCATCCCTCCTTCTATCAGCATTGCCTCCATTTCTCCCCTCTCCTTGCAATCTCAGCCCTCTCCTCACCCCATGCAGGACTAGGCTAAGAAGATCAACTTAGTGGGGGCGGGGAGATTTTGAATATTGAGCCCCTTGCAGGTAGCACCTGCTTACACACATTTCATGTTGCTTGAAAATACCACAGTGTATTTGGCCCCACACAGAGCCCTCTAGTTTTCTTTCTTCTCACACACATGAACATGCATCCTTTTTTTTTTTAAAGCAAGCCTTATTTCTTCCTTTCTCACAATATAAGCATTTCTGGGAAATGTCTTTGGGCTGCAATCCTATGCACACAGCAGTTACTTGGGTGTGAGCCCCAATTAGTTTATTAAGGCATTTACTTGGAATAAACTGTATAGAATTGGCTGCAGTTCTATGCAACGTTTACTTGGGAGAATCCTTTATCAGATTTGGAAATTAAGGCTTATAAATCACAAACCTGCCTAAAGAACATATGCTGAGGACCTCTCCTTTCACCACTACTACTACTAACCAAATTTTTTAAAAGGTAAAACATAAAATAACAGCAAACAAAAACTAGCATCAGGACTATAGAGTGGTGGAACTACTTTATTTATTTTATTTATTTTTCTTTAAAATATTTCTGTACCACCCAAAACTTGTGTGTCTGGGCGGTTTACTTGACTATTTTGGACTGGTCTGGTTTCCAAGTTTTGCCTGTTTGGTTGCCCATGAAGAGAAGGCAATCATCTCAGAATTCTTAAAAAATAAAACATATTTCTGCATTAAAGACACACACACTTCAAGTAGGCCAAGTTTCAAGTTGTCCAATTAGTAATTTCAGTTAAAATTCCTAGTTTTATTTGTAAGCTATAACCCCCCTCCCTCTCTTTTACCCTCAAGAGAGGTGAGAGAGAAAGAGAAAGGAGCTAGTATGAGGCTTTGCTTAAAGTCCCAAAGAGGGAAAGCTGGGGGATGCTTGCTTGCTAGTAAAAGAACTACCCAGAAGAGTGCTGGTCCACCATATCCCCCACTTTCCCCCTCATTCTCTACATCTCTGAATTCTGCCAAGATTTGCTTGTGGCATTTTTAAAAGAAAAAGAAAAGAGCTCCCAGCAAATGCTGCAGACATCCAATACCTCCTGAGGACTTGGTTGGGGTACTTACTGAGTGAGGAGTAAAGGGCTGGCTTCCCTCTGGAGAAAGGTAAGCAGGGCTCCTACCTGTTCTGAACTCCGTTTGTTTGCAGACTGAATGCTCCCATTTTGCATACAAATCTCCAGAGAGTCTGCTCAGCCTGCCTAGAAGGACCTGGAAAATAAAATGACCGGGCTGGCCTTGTTTGGCTATTGGTCAGAATAGCTGCCTGTAAGCTGTTCTGATTGGTGAGGGGCTCGAATGGCCCCTGCCCACCCTTGGTGGGGGAAGAAAAGACAGGTGCATCTTGATTGGTGCTGAGGCACTAAATATGCAATTTGCATAGTGACTAAATATGATGATTGCGTCATATGGGGGACAACAGACCCCACTAAACAACCTAAGAGGGAGGAAAGGGCTTTATAAAGGAATTTAGAAAAACAACCAAGAGCCAGTGCCATCTACTGGCAAGCAGTGAAAATGCAAAAGCAACACATTCAAGCAAGAGAGAAAGGCACACAGAGGGAGAGACTGAAAGGAATTGATGGTATGTTTGGTGAGAGAATGAGGGGCTGGCAAGAATGTGGGATGGGCAAAGGGGGGGACCACCCCCTCTGCCCCAAATTAATAATAATAATAATAATAATAATAATAATAATTCGATTTCTATACTGCCCTTCCAAAAATGGCTCAGGGCGGTTGAGGAGGAGCCTTCTCTAGATTCAGAGAATGTCGCCCTCATTAGACCATTAGGCAAACTGCATGTAACAGCATAAAAAAGACCGGAAGCTGATCTGTTAATGGGGGGGGGGGGGCTTATTGGCAGGGGTGCACATCTCAAATACCCTGGTGGGCCAGAACCAACCATGACTTGGTATGCAGGGCCCGAGGTAAATTTTCAGTACATTAAGGGTTACATTAAAAGTATTAAAAAATTAGTGGTGTGCATGGTTCGAATTTCCCACGGTCCGGCACGGGGGGTAGTTTCTCTTTAAGGGGGGGGGTAGTACTTCCCACCCCCCCGCCGCCGCTCTTCCCCCTCCGGTGCTGGCAGTTTTCAAAACATTCTTGGGGCGGCAGAGTTCCTCCCTGCTAGCTTAAAAGTAGGCAGAGCTTGTGGCGTGCATGCGCCCTTTGCGGTGCGTGCGCTTGTCTCCGCCGCTGGTGTGCGTGCGCCGCAGTATGTGGTGCGCGCGCCAGCGGCGAAGACAAGTGCGTGCACCGCAAAGGGCGCATGCGCGCCACAAGCTCTGCCTACTTTTAAGCTAGCAGGGACAATGACGGGGGCAGGGGCGGCAGGGAGGAACTCTGCCACCCCAAGAACGTTTTGAAAACCGCCAGCGCCGGAGGGGGAAGAGCGGCGGGGGGGAGTACTCCCCCCCCTTAAAGAGAAACTACCCCCCCGCCCTTCCGAACCGAACCGGGGGAATTCCAGACCGGTCCGGAGGCCTTGTCAGAGGCCTCTGGACCGAACCATGCACACCACTATTAAAAATATTAATGAAAACCATTATGAGTTGTTAGTTGCCCAGGACAGCATGAGGATGGGAGAGGAGGCTCCTAGCACCCTTTCCTCTTCCCTGTGTCACATGCACTTCCAAAGCCTGCAAAGGTCAATTTTGAAAGCGGGGCTGAACCCACCAGATCCATGGGGCAAGGTGGCATCTTGCAGCTCACTTCAGGCACCACAATACTTTGGAGCCCGCAGAGGCCAGCAAAAAAGTCCCTGCGGGCAGGATTTGGCCCCCGGGACTTAGGTTGTGCAGGCCTGGCCAATAGGAATGCATTGTGGGGCAATCTGAACTTTGGGATCTGTTGAAGTGGAAACCACTATAAATGCTTTCGCATTCTGTTGTCCTGTTCTTCTCCCCACCCCGAAAGGCCTGCTGGGTCTGCCTTACGACATCTTGTGACTGGTGTATGCTGCTTTGCTCATCTTCCTCATGTTGAGCTGCATTCAGTGAAAACCAGTGGATGGTCTCCTAACTCGGATCATTTTTCACAGAACAAGCCTTCTGTGTGTGCCAGTGGTTTCCCCGGGCTTGCAGATGATGATTCACTGGCACAGTTGTGTGGCATGAAAACTGGAAGAATAATCCATTGTGGCAGATTTCAAAATAGTCTGCAATTCTGGGGGAAAGGTTATTTCAGACCTATGAAACATTGAAAATAACACCATTTATTTAGCCTGTACAGGAGGCGGGGGGAAAGGAGAAATCTCTGTTTCCCTAATACTTGAACTGTATGTGCTTTCAAGTACTATAAAAGTACAGCCGAATGCCACTCGTACACCTGGGCAACACTTGTATCTTGGAGTACACTGTAACCCTCATTGCAGAAGGAAAGTTTTAGTTCAGAAGCCTCTCAACTTCTCTCAACCCGCTTAACTATTAAATGAAAAAATAAAATAAATTTTTTCTTATTGACCTTTAACTTCTATCTGAAGTTTATTGGTTCCCTTTTGTTTATTGTGTTGCTTTTTAACTCAGATGATCTTCAAAGTAACACACCAGAGGGAACAAAAGTAAAAACAGAATTAAAAATGAATACAATAAAAATTCAGTATGAAAAGTTATGTAAATACAGATGCAATCTTAAGCATTCCAAAAGACAAAGACAAAGGCTACTGAGATTGCTGCTTTGCAGAAAACCATTAGCTATATTTCTTGCATCAAAGTATGGCCAGATTATTATCTGTCAGTAGCCTGTTTAAGTGGTGTAGAAAGCAGGGACGGTGTACTCACAGCATCCCTAAGAGAGCACTCTGTGACCCCGCCAACGGGCTGATGTGCTCAGAAGCTGAGGCAAATGCAATTGTAGACACATTCTTCCCCATGAAGAAGAACCTGTCCACAAGTACAGCATTTGTCTTTGCAGACAAACGTTGGAACCATGGATAGTGGGGTGTGCATGTATGTGCACGCACAGCTTCTAAGCATGTCTGCTTGGAGACGGGGCTTCAGAGTGCATACTTGGGGATGTTGTACATGAGTACAGCATCTCTGCTTTTTAGAACGTTGAGCAAGGCTTATGAATTACCATATTTATGCACGGAGACGAAACCAACGCTTCATGCTGATTGTGATACATTGCTGTGAGGCTGATACAACTAAATTACGTAAGTCCTTTGTACTCATCAAACACCTACTATTCTTCAGTAGGTCTTCTCTGGTTAGACAAGAATATATGTAACTGAATTGCCAACACTATCTTGTTGGCAGACTTATATATAGTATTCTGAGTTGAGGAATTTCATGTTACTTTAGTGGTTGGAATGAAGGGAGAAGACTATTCTTTAGAAACCTTGATTTAAAATACCATCATGCCAATGCAGAATTTCAGAAATGGTCTCAGCTAATAACCCATATATGACTGATCAGTCCACTGATCTTCCCCTGTCAGAATTGCTCAGGATACTTTTTGAGCAAGCCCTTACTCAAGCAAAGGTACTCTCAATCCCACCCATACTTCCAAAGGGTGCATGTGTGGATTATTCTTTTCTGAAGAGTCAGAACATCATATGGATTTTTGTTTTGATTTTATGGATTTCAAAGGGATCTGTTCTGAAAATATGGTGACACAAATGATGAAAAGATACTATTTTTTGAAAGATCCCAATAATTCTGAGAAACACACACTCCTTTACTTTAAAAATCATAGACTCTTGCCTGTGTGAATCAGTGGTGGTAAAGAAATCCCATGTAATCTATTACATAGCAAATGAGGGCGTGCATTGCTCTCCCAGCTATGGAAAGCTGTGTCTTCTTTGAAACCTTTTTCCAAGAGTGAAAAGTGATTGATTGATTAAGCGCCGTCAACTCTTAGCGACCACATAGATAGATTCTCTCCAGGATGATCTGTCTTCCACTTGGCCTTTAAGGTCTCTCAGTGGTGCATTCATTGCTGTTGTAATTGAGTCCATCCACCTTGCTGCTGGTCGTCCTCTTCTCTTTCCTTCAACTTTCCCCAACATTATGGACTTCTCAAGGGAGCTGGGTCTTTGCATAATGTGTCGGAAATATGATAGTTTGAGCCTGGTCATTTGTGCCTCGAGTGAAAATTCTGGATTGATTTGTTCTATGATCCATTGGTTTGTTTTCCTGGCTGTCCATGGTCTCCTCAAAAGTCTTCTCCAGCACCAAAGTTCAAAAGCGTCAATACTTTTTCTAGCTTGCTTCTTCAAGTCCAGCTTTTGCATCCACAGAGTGACATGGGGAAAACCATTGTCCAAAGGATTCTAATCTTTGTAGGTGTAGACACGTCACAGCATCTCAGTATCCTTCCCAAGGCCTTCATTGCAATCCTGCCAAGTGCTAGTCTGCGGCATATTTCTTGACTGCTGGTTCCTTTACTGTTGATGGCCGATTCTAAAAGGCAGAAGCTATCCACCACTTCAATGTCTTCATTATCAATTCTGAGGCTGGTTGCTGTACCCGTTGTCATTAGTTTAGTCTTCTTTACAATTAATTGTAGTCCTATTTTTTTTCACTGTGCTCTTTGACTTTCATTACTAGAGCTTGCAGATCATCCACATGAAAAGTACAATGATAAAAATGGAGGATGCTGTCTCTGAAGGCTCCAGTGAGTGTATAGAGCCACTTACTAGGTGCAGAATAGATGTAAAGGTTTTGCTGTGGGTTATCCCAGAAACTTGTAGCAAGTTCAGAATATTGGCCAGAAACCCCAGAACAAGAAAAAAATAAATAAGCAAAAATACTTTGCCTTTGTTGAACTATCCACATACATCCAGCCATATATAATATGGCTACATATTCTCCCAGATGTTACGGTTTCCTTTACATGCAATGATTGTGGAAGAAACTTATAAATGTATCTTATTGTCAAATAAAGATACTTCATTGCCACAGCTGATTTCACATGATGTTACATTTAGCCCTAGTCACTTCCATTTGTCCCCTCTGGTTATATACTACTCTGAAGAATGACTCAATATCATTCTGCTGAATTCTAGTAAGTTTCTAGAATGAAAGACCATGAAGAGGTCTTGTATTTTACTAGAAAGCAAATAAAGTTGACCACTTTAAAGAAAAACTGGGTATGAACAACGTGACTGATACTCTGTAACAGATCAGGAAAAGGGTGTTGTGAAGGCTCTTGACAAGAAGTTTCAAAAGATTAAAATGTGCTTTGCACAAATCACATTCTAAAAGATATGACCACTCAGATAGAAAAACATAGAGAAGAAAAAAGAGGGCCTGATCCTTATGAGGGACCACATTGGAAGTAACTCAAAATCCAAAATCAGTGCAGCCAGTCATTCAGTATTTTTGACCAAACTGAAGAATGAAATACTGAAGCACACAACCTCTTGTTACAAATTGATGTGCAGTCTTTAGCAAAGCACTTTGCAGCAACCAATAATATTAGTGAGAGGTCAAATAGAGGTCAAATTTATCAGAGGAAGGAGGTTGGAAGGAGTGGATGCCACGATGCTTTTGCAGTATTCCACATGCAGTCTTGCTTCCTTCTGGAATTTGAGCAAGCATATTGTGGCTTGGGAAAATACGAGCTGAAAGAGGAATTTTAACCAGTTAGGAAATGTGCATCAGAAGCTCAGTTTCCAAAGTGTCAACACCTTGAGGGGAAATAGTTGAAAGCACAAAATACAGTGTTCACACTAAGTAAAAAGGGCGGAGAAGAAGCCACGTATAGAATTACTTAGAAGGCTGTTGAAAGATTTATTGTAGACGCTGGTGGTAACTCTCCTTGTGCCCAGTCTGCTTTAACAGTGTGAGATGTTTGTGGTCTCAAAGAGCAGTCAGTTGTGTCAGTTTGTAATGCAGTCTCTTCCTGCATCAGAAGCGGAGTTTGCTCTCTCACTAACTGCCCAAATGGCAATGGATGTGCAGAAATTGAACATAAGACCAGCCCTGCTGGATCTGGCCCAAGGGCCATCTAGTCCAGTATCCTGGACTTTACACAGTGGCCCACCAGATGCCGCTGGAAGCCACAGGCAGGAGGTATGTGCATGCCCTCCCTCCTGCTGTTGCTCACCTGCAACTGGGACTCAGAGGCATCCTGCCTTTGAGACTGGAGGTGGCCTATAGCCACCAGACTAGTAGCCGATGATAGACCTCTCTTCCATGAAGTTATCCAAACCCCTCTTAAAGCCATCCAGGTTGTTGGCTGTCACCACATCTCATGGCAGAGAATTCCACAAGTTGATGATGCGTTGTGTGAAAAAGTTCTTCTGTTAGCTGGTCCTCAATTTCCTGGCAATCAATTTCATGGGATGACCCCTGGTTCTAGTGTTATGTGTGAGAGAGAAGAATTTCTCTCTCTCCACTTTCTCCATACCATGCATGATTGTATAGACCTCTACCATGTCTGCCCACAATCGTCTTTTCCCCCTAAACTAAATAGCCCCAGGTGTTGTAGCCTTGCAAAAAAATTGCTTCTAAACATTTTTACCCCTTATTGATGATGCTACTGAGAGGAAAACTTGGATGAGCACTGGAATCTGGAAGAAAGAAGTGGAGGCATGTGGATTTTGATGACACGGTTTACCCAGCTGCAGCCTGTGTCCTGCATGGAAGCATGTTAATATGGCAGTCTTTGGGAAGTATACAGCATCTGAGGTGACAAGAGATCGTGTTGGATTTTTCAGTACATTTCAGTCAGAAATATGTCTCACCAGTAATTGACACCAGAAAAACTCACCAGAAAGTCACAGTGGCTTTATGAAGAAGTCCTAGAAGTAGTAAGAAGGACTTTGATCTGTGGACCAAGACTCAGTGATGAGATCCTTGTATATCAAATAAAAGTATGTCCAAGTATTGCTATCAATAACCAAGATATGTTTTACCACAGTTTCCTGTACCACAAAGAAGTGCTAAATAAATATATTCTTCTGGTACCTTACAGTGCTGGTATTATGGAACCTGGACTTTATCTCGGTGTCAACTTACCTTTCTTTAAATATAATATCATTATGGATTCACATATGAATAGGAAGCGGGCCAAAGAAAATGCCACAATATTCCTTTCCATTGCAATAGCATGTCTTCAGTTGGCTGGGCTGTCTTTTTCAAGTAGCAGAATGGAAAATGTTGTTATACACTGATGCAGGCCAAAGGTGGATGACTTTGACTGTGGCATGTTTAGAAGTCTTGATTATCTACTTGGTTGTGTTTGGAGAGAAATACTCAGGTGTAGTAAGCTGGTATTCTGCTTGCATGTGGAGTGGAGTCAGTGTCGTAGAGCACAGCATGTACTGCTGGAGGAGAAGAGGCTATTGGAAACTAGTTGGTAGAAATCCATTCAGAAAAATTTTGATATGGTTTACTTGCCCTGAAGCTTCATGAATTGATAACTTTACCTGATAAGGCCAAATGATATTTTGGTAACTTGATCTTATCCGATAGCTTTTACCTGATAAGGCCAAAGTTCTCG